>NC_045428.1:105208140-106408140 GCF_902635505.1 Sarcophilus harrisii
AGACAACCAGTAAAGGCAGGATTTCAGCTGGACCTTAAATAATGGATAGCTTTCACATAAGCAGACAGGAGAGAAATGGTATTCTAATTAAAAAGATATGGTATAAATAAAGCAGCATTGTGTCAAGAGAAGAGCACTGGAAATCTTGAAGTCAGATGCTGTGGATTTATAGTACAGTTCTACCATGTACTAGTATGACATTTGGCAAGTCGTTTAACTTGTCTGCATTTAATTTTCTTATAAATGATAAAATATTCCCATAACAATTCCTATAAACGATAATTCACAAGATGTTCATGAAGATTAAATGAACTAATGTACATGAAAGAATATTAGAAATTAGCAAATACTATAAAATATGTGAAATTATTATTTCTTTATAAGTTTGGTGGAGAGAGGGCAGTGAGTACATGGTCTGGCTCAAGCAGAAGGTTCATTTGGGGGATATAGAAAAACAAAATTAAAATGATAATTGGTATGACAATGTGGAGGGCCTTGTTGGGCTAAAGGGTTTCAACTTTAGATTAAAAATAAAAGAAATCACTGAAGAGTGGAAAAATGGAAACTGTGTTTTGAAAATGTATGATAGCAAGGTTTATTGTTTCCCCAATGCTATCTTGGCATTGAATTTGAAAGGCAAGTATGCAAATAGCTGGCAATGCTCAGGAGCCTCTCAAGTCAAGAACAGAACTGAACTGACATGTAATTTCTAAGCAAGACACTAGGTGATGCTGGAGGCCCTGAGCTTTCAGCCTGAATCCTTTGAGTGCAGATGTACCTTGCTTGGCTTCCCCAGTTCCCAGAATTCCTGTTAGTGTCCTGTCCAAGCCATTTGTGTAGGAAATAAAAATTCTTAAATGTCATAATTTATTAAAATGACATCTCCTCAATTTACTACTGTATTTTTACATCACTCTTAACCTTATATGACTGCAAAGGACTATACACTCATAATATAGAGTACATTTATTGAATGAAATCAAAGTAAAAGAAATACTAAAAATATCAAGGGTCAGCCACTCCTAGAAAGGTCTGAAATTTCACCTTCCATAGGGGTGGAACTGCTCCTGTTAAGACCTGAACTGCCTACTTTATTTTCACCAAGGGAATTGATATGGCAAGGACTTTTTGTAGAAGATGGCTACCAAGCTTGCCCTCTTCTCAAAGTCATTCATAGCCAGTGAAGGTGGGAGAGAGGTGTCTCAACAATTGGCCTCCAGCATTCTTCCATCTGGCTTTCTACAGGGACCACACTCACTTTCTGGTCAATGACCAGGGGAATCAGAGTGAAAGCCAGGAGTGATTCTAAGGTTGGTTGAGATTCTCCCCCAAAGTCATCTCAAGAACCTTTATATCACAAGGTCCTTCAAAGCACTATTCCTAAATTTTGAATAGTATGTTTTCCCAGAATCATCTTCCCCTAGTTTGTTCTAGTATGTTTCCCAAAAACAAGAAATTATTTTAAATCGCCCAGTGCAAAACATATTAAACAGACTATCAACTCTTTTTATGTTAAAAAACCTGGACAATTCAACTCCCATCCATCTTTTCTTTGTAACCAAAAATTGCAGGAGAATGAAAGGCAAAACAATAGCTATGGTTTTCAAAGGATTGCCTTATCATGTAACAACAAAAAATATATAAAACATGTGATAATTACATGATATTATTATTATTAAACTGAACTCTTATGATTTGACAGGGACAGATAGGTAGTGAAGTGGATAATATTTAAGTCAGGAAGACCTGAATTCAGATAACATATCAGACATTAACTAGCTTACTAGGTAACCAAAAGCAAATCACTGAACCCTATTTGCCTTAGTCTTCTCCTCTATAAAATAAACCTGAGAAGAATATAGCAAACTCCTCCACAGTATCTTTGCCAATGAAAATCCCCAAATGGTATTTGACAACAATGATTTGAGAAGAAAAGACTAGATAAAAGTAGATCAGTTAAGAACCTTTTTAAAACAACCCAGAAATTGATAGATGAGTATCCAGACTCATTTAATAGGAGTAACAAAGGAAAGGAAGTAGAAAATAGGAAATAGGAGAAAGTTTTTAGTGTTTTGTTGTTTTAAAATCTGGGAGAATGGAATTTATCAATCAAATTTACCAGCTCTTTGGACCCTTGCAGTCTCAAAACTGGATTCTTGTTTTGTTTTTGTTTTTTTCCTATACTTTTACATAGATGCCAAAGTCATATTCTTTAAGCCAAAATTGTTTTTGTTACTCCTTGCTCATGAACTTTCAGTGATCTCCTTTTAATTCTAAGGTATAGTAGAGATAGTTCAAATTATCCTAAATTCCTCACAATGTGGCTCTGACTTGCCTTTGCCAATTTATTACAAAGTATTTCCCTTTGCCTATTTTGTTTTCCAGTTAAATTGATCTATATGCCTCTTTTTACACTCAGTATTAACATCTCCCATCTCCATGCCTTTTTGCAAGAGATATTCCACATGCCTAGAATACATTTATTCCTCACATCTACTTTTAGAATCCTTAGATTTCTACAAGGCTCCCTCATGCTTTCTTTTCCGGGAAGTCTTTTCTGATTGTTTTTGTTTTTACTGCCTTCTTCATACCCAAAATACCATATATATGCTAATCTGCTTGTTTACATTCTGTATTCTTCCAATTTAAGGTAAACTCTTTGAGAAAAAGACATTTTTTTTAAATTGGTTTTGTGTCCATAGTTCAATATAATGTTTAGCAGATAGTGGGTACTTAATTAATGTGTGGTTTATTTTAATTTTGTTTTGCTTTATTGTAATACAAAATGTGCTTAATAGATTTCTTCTTTTTATTGCCAGGAATCTAGGAAGGCTGAAATAGACCTCGTGAAAATATAGGAGAACATTAAAAAAAAACTCTTCTAATTTGTGCCTTGAGTGCACAAAACTGAAGTCTTTCCAGATGTGAAGGATAGAACTAAGCTCCCTTTATCTGTTATGATGAAAAAACCATTTGTTCTTGGCTCATGACCATAGTACTTTATAGAATCTAAAGATAAGCAGTTTATATGCAAAAGACCCATTCACTGCCATCAAGGACACTGCTTCTAGACATCCAAAAAAACAAATTAATCAGAGACCCCCTCCCTGCCCCTAGGTTAATTTCTACCTTTTAAATTGCTTTTGCTTTAGATTTTCATATAATTCCCCTACTCTCACCCCCATCACATTTGATTTCCCTTCCCCATTTGTGTGTCTATTCTGACCAGGCTCCAATAATATGTGGAACTGAATATTTTACTACTCTAGATTGTAATTGTTTATGATAGACAAAGAGGTTAATGCACCAAAAAAATACCAGTTCTCCCCAATCCTCATCCTGAGTTTTACAATAAAGTCATCTTATCTGTGACTTTATATGCAACATGACTATTATCATCTATAGCCATAGTTCCTTCTAAAATAAGCAAATAAGCAATTTCACTTGCCCTATCAAGTCCTTTGAAGAAGGAATTATATTGTTCATAAGTAGCAACCTTTACAGAAACTGCCTCCATAATTGTATTGGAATACTTGAAACAAAGATCATCTGTACAAGTTTAAGTTGATTTGGCTGTAGAGGAATGACAGATAGAGATTTCCTCTCCTGGGCGATTTGGAAAAGTATATTATTATGCTCCTGAGAGCCAAATAGAAAGAATAAATGAAAGAAAAAAAAAAACATTCATTAAGCACCCACTATGTGTCAGGTACTATTCTAGTTGCCAAGGGATATCTATCTTGAAGGAGCTTCCTCTTTAATAGAAGGCATAAGCATATATCATCATGTGATCTAGAGAGTTACTAGAATTGTGAGATCCTTTAAGATAGAAACTGATCTATACTATTGATCTGATTGCTGCTCCCAAAGCTAGAATATAACATGAAAAGGAGCAGAGGCAATATGTCTGCATAGGACCTGGTTTCCTACCACTGAATGGGGTGAGAATCATCATTTAAAGACAGCTAAATATAATTCATTAGGTGATTTTGAAAGCTCAGCCTGAAGATGGAGTTCAAAATCCGATTGAGCTCTTTGGGATGTGAGGATGTTCCCCAGAGGTCAAGTCCAGAAGGTGGGTATTCTGAATGGAGAAGAGGACAGATGCAGAGCAGAAGACAAGATGATGAAGTAGATCTTGGTTCTTCGTTATGCATGAAGGCTACACATTTATATATTCATTTGTTTATTCACATATAAGCATACTTAAATGGACAAATGCAAAGGGGTGTGAGGGAGCTGTGTATTTTGGGAAAGTACTGAACAAAGTAAGAAGGTTATTTCTCAATTGATCAATTTTTCCTGCTTTTTTGGAGGGGGATGGTGTCATAATTTTTGCATCTTTTGATAACAATGGGTTGAAGAAGAAAGAGATTAAAAACTAGATAATGTTTTTATGCACTTACCATAGATGAGGCAGCTACATCACACAATGACTCACACACAGTTGAGTTGGAAAGACTCATTCCAATTTGGCCTCAGATACTAACTGTAGGACTCTGGGCAAGTTATTTAACCTGATTTGCCTCAGTTTTCTCATCTGTAAAAATGAACTGGAGAAGGAAATCACAAATCACTCCAATATGTTTGCCAAGAAAATCCCAAATGGGGTCACAAAAAATCAGAAACAATTGAACAATAAATGGGCAAAGTCAGCATGCTGATTGTAGTTTCTTGGATTGTAAAGTAAAAATGTTATCTTAAACTCATAGAGCAGTTGTAAAGAAAATGTTTTGTATATAAAGAAGTAGATAAATATGAGGTATCATTGGTATTCTATTTAATGTTGCTATAAAGTTATTTTTAAAACATTAATTTTTATTTTATGTTTTTCTATCAGTGTTCACTGATATACATACCAGTACATGTGATATATATTGAAAATCTGCTGAAACATCACATATTCCAACCTTGGATCAAAGTCTAAGAATTAAATAAGAAAGAATACTTGCCTCAACAAATTCTTACAATTATTCTCCTTTTCTTGACCTTATTACTTATTATTCTTGTATGTTCTCTTTCACCTCAGTTTTTTTCCAGCATTGCCCGGGAATATTACAATCCATTTAGAATTTAATATATTTCTGAATTTTACCTAGTATCGTATGGCTTGTCATTATGGGCTATTAAGCAATAATCATTTGTTCATCTTTTGTCTCCTAAGGTAATTTAAAATTAATCATGATAAATTAGTATGATTTCAATGAGATATTAGCAAGTATTTTTAAACTTATAATATGTTCCCATTTTACAAATGAAAAGGGAAAACATGGCAATTGGATTTCAGTCCTAAATGACTGCAACAAATCTTTTAAAATTTGTCCATTTAAAGGGGAAATACTTTCTAACAAAACATTAATCATATTAGAAACAGTAATATCTTTTTGCATTCAAATAAAAATAACATGATAATAAAATAACTCAAATAAAATACATGAAATAACAATACTGATAGTGCAGCTTAAAGGTAGCAGTCACCTCTCTATGTGCTTTATGTACTATTCCCATTGAGAATAGATCAATACCAAAAGTCTAAAGAATTTGACCTTCTTTCTACCCACATCAAACCACCTCAATAGATCTGAATGCATACCCAGGGTTATTCTTTTCAATGTTTCTATACCATTCCCACATCTTGAACAGACCATTCTCCTTCTGCACTGCTTCCATGAATGCTATACAATGAACTCAGGTCATGAAGTTAATAATGGAACTGCACCAATCCTCCTAAGCAATGGAGCTTCATCTGATGCTGGTTGAGATATATAATTATCTGGTAGATATATGACTCCAGATCAAGTTCAGCAGATTAGTAAGTGCTTATCTCTGTTTAAAGTTTGTTCTCAGTCTCATGATTTAGTTAACTGATAATTGTAGCTTTCATTAGAACAACTACTCTGTACAAGGAATTCCCCAATATATAGGTATAAGACATACATAGGCATAACATAACCACTTATGTGGTTATTTGAAAATTATTTTTCCTGAGGCAATTGGAGTTAAATGACTTACCCAGGCTCACACACATGGGAAGTATTTAGTGTCTGAAGCTGGACTTGAACTCAGGTCCTCCTGATTTCAGGGCAGGTAAGTTCTCCACTGTACCATCTAGCTGCCCCTATGTTTTTTTTTTTTTAAAGGGAAGCCAATTAATACTCTGACTTGTATGCCTTCTTCTTTGGGCTCATTTCTCAAATATATAAAGAACTTTATAAAACCTACAAGAATATGAATCATTCCCCAATAAATAAATATCAAAGGATAGGAATAAACAGTTTTCTAATGAAAAAACCAAAACAATTTATATTCATATAAAAAATGCTCCAAATCACTATTGACTAAAGAAATGTTTCACTTCTTAAATTCATAATAAAATAAAATAATAAGATAAAGAAGACAAGTTGGAATAAAGTTAAACTCTAAAATTTTGAGTTTGTGTAGAAAGGTTTTCTGAATACATAAGGGATAGAGAACACTGAACTGATTTAATCTGATTTTTAAATTTGATTTCTTCCATGAATTGCTGTTTGACCTAAGACAAATAATTTTCCTTCTCTGGCTGTCAATTTCTTCATCTTTAGGTAAAAGGGTAAGATTAGAGGATCTTTTAAGTACCTTCAAGATGACATTTAATGCTTCACATGTATATTATAAAGACATTAAGCATGTATTATTTATAAAAATGGGGCAACTAGGTGGCACCGTGGATAGAGTGCTGACACTGTAGTCAGGAGGACAGGGAATCAAATTCAATCTCTGACACTTACTAGCTATGGAACTCTGGACAAGTCATTTAACCCTATTTGCCTCAGTTACTCACCTGTAAAATATGTTGGAAAAAGAAAAGACAAACAACTCCAGTATCTTTGCCAAGAAAATCCCAAATGGGGTCACAAAGAGTCTTCCATGACTAATGGATGAAACAACATCAATAAAATTACACAGATGTCTTGTTTATAGAACACTTTATGACTTTCAAGGCACTTTCACAATCATCTCATTTGATTTTCATTGAAATAGACCATCCAGGGTTAATGTCCATATTTTGTAGATAAGGAAACAGACACTCCAAAAATCTAAGTAATTTACTCAAGGTTTCATACTTAGTAAGTTACTAGAGTTGAGATATTTGTATTCATGTGTCACTGCTTCTGCTATGTAAGTACATCTGAAATTTATTACAAAGCAGATTACATTGATATACAAAAAATAAAAACATTCCCCTCTGCCTCTCTATCTGTCTCTCTTTCTTCTTCCCCTTTCATCTTTCTCTTTTCCTGTTTCCCTTCCTGCCTCTCTCCCTCCCTCCCTCCCTTTTTTCTCCCCATCTCCTATTTTTCTCTCACTCTCTCTCCCCCTTTTTTCTCTCTCTCTGGCTTTGTCTTTCTCTGTCTCCCTCTCTCTGTCTGTTTTTCTTTATCTCTTTATATCTCTTTCTCTAGTTCTCTGTCCTTCTGTATCTCTCTCAATATGTGTGTGTGAATATATAGAATAGGTTGTATAATATATATTCCTAATTATATCCTAATCCTAGGATGTTTTCCCAAAAAACTAGATATATGTGCAATATATATGTATAATATTTATAATATATGTATATATACACATAACACACTTATTACACACACACACACACACACACACACACACACATATATATATATTCTGTAAACATTTTGCAAACCTAAAGCAAGTTGTTACTCCTGGTGTTTAAAAATCAATAAAGAAAACTTCCTGTGAGGAACTTCCTCTATCAATGTAGTCTAGCAACTTCTTTTGCCAGGTATGGTTTTTAACTATTTCCTGTTACCCCGAGAATTTATATGGTTAATAGCTATGAAAAGGAGAAGTCTGAACTTCACTCTTCCTGACCCTAAAACCAGCTCTCCATCTGTAAAGGGCAAGAACTTTGGAAAAATATACTTAAGGCTCAGTATGATTGATTTAAACAAAGTGTTAACTGAGTGGAATTGATAAGACAATGGTTATTTAGTTTAGCATGTGAGTTCTCTAGTTCAGTATGATTGATTTAATCTTACAACAAATAATGGTTCCTAGTGATATAATGACTGGTTTATACTTGATATACTGTAATGAATTGTGATAGAGTATATAAGCTAGGACAAACTCAGCCAGAGACACTCCATCTCGCACCATCGTGGTGGCTGACCCGTCCTCCTTCATTTCTCCACTGAGACCAAGGCCCTTCTGAAGGGCCTGCAGAAAGCTAGCCAGGCCCCAGGCAAGGAGACAGACTGTGAAGGAGACAATAAAGACTTCTGGACTTTATCCCTGACTATTCTCGTGGTAATTACTCTGCTGAAATGAAGGCTGATTTCGAGATCTCCAGAAAGCTAACTAGAACATTAATTATACCATCCACCACAACATTGCCACTTTCTAAAGAAATGCAAATCTAGATTTATGTAGCTACATATATACACCTAAGAACATAAAATAAAAACCTTACAATATGGGTTAAACTTATGATAGAGACAACCATACGATTTAAAACATGTATTTAGGTGCTATATATTTATTCTTGATTTTGATATGACATAATAATAAAGCAAAAGAAATTATGTTACATTTTGTCTTTTCTCATCTCAAAAGTTCTCTATGAAGCCATTCAGTGTTGTAAAAAATCTGTACATTGTTCCAAACAGCATGCCACATGAGAATGTTAGTGGGCTTTGATTAGGAGCCAAGATATAGTCGGTTTTCCTCTGATGCATCCCTATAGCAGAGAAACTTAAAATGAGTGCACACTGTTATCTGATCTGAAAACAACATAGCGTAATAACCAGAGGTCATCTTGCTGACAAAGTGTAGCAGCAGGAACAGTAGGTTCCAATGAGAAATCTGACAGAGATGCAGTCATGGCCGATAGGCTGCAAGCTGAGAACTTCTTTTGGTTAAGTGTACTACAGTAGATTTGACCTTGCCTCTGGGTACCAAAAAATTCATATTTTACATGAGCTATTCTATCTTAACAACCAACCTCAATAGTTCTCACTGCTCCATTTCTGTATCTTCACATCTTTTTTACGGTAGAGTTTCCTTAAAGCATATGATTATGTCATTGTGGTAATCATTTAGAATATTCTGCAGAATAGGTAGCAGAGGTATAGTTCTTTTTATCCCCAGGTAGTGTCTTCTTTACTTGCAAATTTCTCATGACCTTAAATACCCATTGCTTTTCATTTTATCTCAGTGCCATTGTAAAGGAATGCTGAATGGTTTTGCCAGTGTGTAAAAGGGCAAAGTATCAAAGTACTTACTCAAGCTTCAGTCTTTTAGTTTAGTTATATAGATTTTTTTTTTTAACAGCTATAGTAATTCAAATATGAGAGACACTGGAGTATAGTGAATACACAGTTGGCCTTATTCTCTGAAAGATCTAGATTCAGGTCCTGGAAAATCATTTAATCCCTTAGTGTCCCTACACAACTCTTTAAAACTATTAGTTGCCAAGTAGATGTTGACCTGTGGTGGTATAAGAAGAGTTTTATTTTGCTTTGTTTTTCAGGAGTTTAAATGTCTGGCTGCAGTGTATAGGGCAGTGAACTTGAATTCATTTCCTATCAAAATCTAAACCAGATATTAAAATAGTCAGAATTACTTCATTATTGTTTTTGCCAGTAGAATGAAAAGGAGTGTTATAGACAAGTTTATCTTACTTAAAGCAAATTATTTGACCGAGATTCCCATGATGGAGTTTTATACAACACAAAGACATCTAGGCATGATAATAGCACAATATTAACACAATTAGATGGACATTTCAGTTGTTTGCAGACATGTCTGATTCTTTATGACCCCATCTGGGCTTTCTTCGCAAAGATACTGGAGTGATTTGTCATTTTCTTCTCCAGCTCACTTTATAGATGAAGAAACTGAGGTAAACACAGTTAAGTGACTTACCAGATGTGATGAGCTGACCCAAAGCGTCATTATTTATTACTCAGAAGAAACAAGTCGGATGTGATATGTACCTGCCTTTGGCCCTTTGCAATTGGACTTTTGTATTACTGTCTTGAACACAGATATAAATGACTTGCTTATACAGTATGCAGAATAACAAAATTAAGAGGAATGACTAAGTAGCTTGGATAATAGAGTCAAAATCCAAAATTATCAAAGTAGTTTAAAAATATGGGTCAATTTTAAGTGTCCCAAATCTCCTAGCATAAGAATTAGAGGATTTTAAAGGTCATCTGATTTTCTAATTAGGAAAAGGAAGCTTAGAGAGCATAAGTAAATTGTTTAAGGTAACAACAGTAAAAGATCAAGTTAGGAAATTGAGCCCTGATTCACTGCTTTTCCCATATCACCAAGTAGTCTTTGTATACTCTCCAGTTTGTCAGTTCCTTAAATTTTGTCCCCAAAACCATACCCAAAATAGGATGATAGATATGATAAGGGCAGAGTATCTAGACATAATGACCTTACATATTCTAGAGATCAAGCTTTATTTATCTATTCATTTATTTATTTGCTTGTAAAGACTCAGTCTTTCTATTTCTCCCAGGCTGGAATTTCATTGGTATCTCACAGTCTTGATTTCACTACTGAAAAGTACAGGAGCTCTGACCTGCTCCATTTTTGACCTAGACTAATTTACCATTCCCTAGACATAGACCCTTCCCTCCACATCTAAGGGCTTACCATATCACAGTTGGACTTAATGCATACACTGGGAATGGCTAAATTCACTGCAGCTTAGAACTCCTGAGCTCAAGTGATCCACCTGTCTCAGACTCTCTGGAAGCAAGAATTTCAAGTATACCCTGACCATACCTTGCCAGATCATTCTTTTCTTAATGCAGCCTGAATTCACATTAACTTTTATGGCTACTCTGTATCACTATTGATTCTTACTGAACCAACATCCCTTTAAAATTCTGATGTCTTTTTCACATCTTAGACTTCTGCAGTTGTTTACTGTCATTTTAACCTCCAACAGGACTTTGCAGCTCTCTCTCTGCAGTCCCCTGCTAGTGGTTTATGACACAGAAGATAACAATCCTGCTGCATTCTGAACTGGTCAGACTACATCTGCAGGGCTATGTTCTGTTCTGATGCCACATTTTAAGAAGGATATTTGTTAAACTTGAGAGTGTCCAGAGGAGGGCAACCATGCATAGTTAAGGACACAAAATCACAACAAACACAAAGATCAGGTGAAGAAGAGAAGGGTGTTTAGAACGGAGAAGGGAGGATTTGTGGAGGAAGGGAGGAAACATTTGATAACACATCAGTTTTTGTAAAGCTGTCATGTGGAGAAGGCATTAGATTTTTTCTACTTGTCCTCAGATAGCAGAATAAGAAACAATGGGGAAATGTTGTAGGAGATAGATTTGAAATTGATTTTAAGGAAACAATTATTTTGGTTATCATTGTTTAATTATTTTCCAGCCATATCCAACTTTTCATGACCTTATTTGGGTAGTTTTATTTTTGTTGTTATTTTTGGCAAAAATACTGAAGTGATTTGTTATTTCCTTCTCTAGTTTAATTTTTTTTTTTTTTTACAAATGAGGTACTAAGACAAACAAGTGACTAATCCAGGGTCCCATGGCTAGTTAGCTTATGAGACAAGATTCAAATTCAGGAAGATGAGTGTTTCTCAATCCAGGCCTGGAATTTTATCTCCTGCACCATCTAGAACTGTCCCAAAGTGACTTTGGAAGGTAATTGGTTCCTCTTTACTGAGTCTTCAATGTGCCAGAAGTTGAGAGATGGTATTTGGCTATCTATCAGTTTATTGTAGAAATGATCCTTGTTTTATCATGAATTGGTCTAGAAGTTTTTTGTGTTCCATTCCAATTCTCTAATTCAATGATATTTGTCAAATAAACACAAAACAGAAACACCTAACTCTTTGAACTTGCATAAAGATGAACTGTTTTGAAAATAAACAAATAAAAATTTAGTGAATTCAACTATTTTTAATACAGCTTTAGCATCTTTATCTCTTCCCTTTATAACCGCCTCAAGAACAAAAAAACAAACAAACAAAAAAACCAATGTTATTATTGCATATACATATAGCCATTACCTGGTTAATTTCCTGGCACCAATAGAAAATAGTAATTTTATTTATAGGTTTTGTCTCATTCAAAATGTTACACAACTATATTTGAAGGAAATAAAAGTGAATGACCTGATAAGTCAAAATGCTCTTGAATTATTTTTCAACTCACTTGAACATAAATATCAAAGAAGCTATAGAAAACATCATGAAGGAGCTATATTCCGTGAACGTGACCATACTCTCTCTTTGTCATTAGTACCATCTGGAATATACTAGATAGTTCTTAAATTTTTTGATAAATGAATTAACATTATTAATTCAAAAATGTTAAATAACATGTACACAGTTATTGATCAACTACCAAATTCAAAGATATACTATACATGCAGTTAAATAGAAAATGTTGTTTTATTTCATTCATTATAGCTAATGTCCCACCACTCAAACAAACAAAACTACTGAATAACAATAGCAACAACAAATAGTAAATAAAAACACAGTCCTTTTTTATGATAGCTATGTTTTATCTTCAAGATTACTAAATATTTTCTACTTCACCCACTTCTTTTTAAAAATTTTATCATGGTATTTGGTGATAAAAGGGACATTTAGAGTTCTGAACATGTGAATATTTCTAGAATAGGGAACTCCTGGCAAGAAAGTTTACATTATCAATGTAGATAAGCAACTCTTCTGTAACTTTTTGTCTTAGAAAGGTGACTACTAAATATGAATAGATTTTAATATTAAGTTCTACTTTAGAAAAACATATTTATATTGTATTTTGATATAACTTTTTATTTTAATCAAGTTATTTTACCAAGTTTAGCTGATAGCACTTGTATCCATGATAATGCTGGTTCACTTCAATTTGGGAATTCTAAGGTGAAATAGAGCTAAGACATGTAAGATGTCCATACTAAGTCCATCACTAATATGATGTATTACTAGGCTCGGAAAGCCATCTCAATATTATGGTGGTAAATGTTTAAAAATCAATTCTCTGGGAAAGAAAAAAATATATGCAGAAAATAATTTTAATACACATTTTCAAGCTTTAATACACATTATCCAGCATTTTCTTAAGTCAAGACTATCAACAAGACAATATATCAAGCCCTGATCTGTAGCACTTGCCAATTTCTGATCTATCAATGCTCACTTAAAATCTTATACTCATTATGAAATTTGTTAGAACTTCCTAATGCCCCCAATCAAGCTACCTAGAGAGTGGCAAGCTAATTCAAGTGAGTAAAATGAAGGATGTTAAGATCTTCCATGTGAATGTACAGTGAGATTGAGTCCTACTGCTTTACTGCCAGTTTGGTAGATATAGGGAGACTTATTTTTATATTGGTGGATAGATAGATAAATAGATAGATAGATAGATAGATGATGGATGAATACAGCTACATGTATACCATACATATATACACACATACTGCTATGTGTACATTTTTTTCCCTCAAAAATTATGTATGTTCCTTGAAGGCAGGGACTGTTTTAATTTTGTCTGTTGTCAACTGGACCAGGAACTGGCTTCTGATGTGTACGAGGCCAAAGCCATACAAAGCAGTCTAGAAACAGGTTTTATGTTATAAAGGAAGATTTCGTGTTACAAAGACTGGGGTCACTTACATAAATGAAACGGTTTGGCTCACAATTCAATCATTAGATTTTGAGAAAGTTCTCATGGATAGCATTTCTTGGGATAATATGGTGTTCTTGAGTCTTAGGGATTGTGGCTACCCTGGGGAGCATAGAACCAGAGTTCTGTAGTGGGAATGGGAGTGCAATATCTGTCAGTGACAAGGAAGAGAGATTATGAACATGTGGTGGATAGCCCTGGGAAATAAGGGGAGATAAATTCCTCAGTGACATTTAGCCAGAGGCTAAGATCATTACAGGGTACAAAGGATTATTGTTATTCCAAACTCAGGGCACAGCCTGCTTTCAGAGCCTTAGCTCTGAGAAACAAGGAATTTCCAAAATATTTCAACACTATGTACAATCAGTATCCTGGCAGAGTGCATAGCATTGTCTTACGTGGCATATAATAGTATGCTTAAGAAATATTCATTTTTTGATTTATAGGAAAAACCTATTGTTCAAAAGAAGACCAAAATGATTCAAAAGAAGATTGATAGATTACTGGACAACATTCATTTAGATACAAGATGTAACCTTTAATTGTATTTGTTTTAAATCAAAGACACAGATAACTTATTATAGTTATATTATCAACTACTCCAAAATATAGAAAGATGTCCTTGTCCTTGCATACTTAGTCATCCCTCCTCCCCCTATTAGATCCAGCCCTTCCAATATAGAAAAGGAGATAAGAAAAAGATTAGAAGGTTGAATATGATAACCACAGTATAGAAAACAAAACAATAGAGCCATGGAGGAATTCCCCCTGTAGCTGCTAATAGTTATTACAGGAAATTTTGTTGTTGTTTTTCTTTTATTTCAGTTTTGTTTGAGTCTTTGTGACCACAATTGGGTTTTTTCAGCAAAAATGCTGAATTGGTTTGCCATTTTCTTCTTCAGGTCATTTTACAGGTGAAGAAACTAAGGTAAACAGGATTATGTGATTTGTGATTTGCCAACATGTCTGAGACTGGATTTGAACTGAGGAAGGTTAAAATCAAAAACTATTTCCAGAAAAAAAATGGGCTAGTTATGCATATTCACTTTCTCTTAGTTATGAATGCAGAATCACTTCTTGTTTATCCTTTGATTTCCAAGAGGACCAGTGACTTCATGGGGTGATGTCTTGACTTGTGTCTAAGTCGTATTTAAGTGAGGCAGATTTGTACAAAGTTGTCAGTGTCACTCTCTCTTCTGAAATTATTGAAGTCCAGTGGCAAGAGAAAAGTCAAGATGGCAATGGTCCAGAATGTAGTGGCACTGCATAGGAAACTACAAAACAGAAATACACACACAAACTCAAAACACACATATAGAGCAAAAAAACAAAAAAAACAAAAAGGAGATCTGTGAAAACTTCTATTAATTCATAAAGGTGTAGCTATGATACATTCCACGTCACCAATGACTGTATCCCACCAGTTGAAAATTAAGAGAAGTGTAAGCTATCCATAAGTTAACTAAAAAAAAGGTAATCATTTTTGAGCAATAAGAAACAATTTCTCTAATTCAATTCCATTTAGATCACAGTTTCTAAAATGACCTGTGTATTTATTTTGGTACACATTAATATTTGTCCAGATGAAAAGAAAGGAAGGAATACCAGAATTTGTATGCATTACTTAAATTAAAATTTTGTATTAGAATTGTATTAGAATAAAAATATTTGAAAGAAAATTGGACTTGAAAAAAATACATTAGCAACCTGGAGAGAATACTAGACTTAGAAGAAATGAAATCAGAGCTCCAATACAAGCTCCATTTCTCATAAACCTTAGCAAGTCTCTTTCCTTTATGACTCATCTTCCTAATCTACAAAATGAATAGTTGGACTGGATAATCTAAGGCCCCACCAGCACTGAAATTATATTATAAATATATGATCTTTGTTATGCATGATCTGTTAGAAAAGGTCCTAGATTAAAACAAGAGGATAATATTGAACAAGTGACTTCGCTGTATGTTCCTAAATTTCCTCATTTATGAAATACAGGAAATATAAGGAACCTGATTCTTTGTTAACTGTTTAACTGATTTTTCAATCCTGGATTTACTCTTGCTCTCATAAATCTGAATCTATATGGGCCTTTTTTTTAACATAAGAATTTGTTTCATTTGGCTTGAATCCCCATCCAGTTCCTGGGAAAGTTTAAAAGTTTAAAAATTCCAACTTGTATTTTACTGACCAGACAGAAGGTACCGATTGAAATAGTACAACATCTATTTGGGTAAATGATACAAGGTGAAATGATAAAATTCATATTGGTATATATATGTGTATGTATGTATATACAAGTATATGTATATACATATTTACATATATATATTTATGTATGCATATGTGAATATATATTTTAAAACTCATTCTTTATCCTACCAGAAGATCCTGAGAAAGTAGATTCTCCAAGACTCATGCCTTTGAAATGAGGGACAATCTTTCATCAGAATTTCTTCTTCTGAATATAAAATGAGGCAGAGAAGCCAAGAATGCAGGCATGCTTGGTGTTGCTGCTTGATTGAATATTGCACCTACAGCATAATGTTGTTTTCTATTCTTGTGAGATCATTTCTTTGTCTTTGAGAATGCTAGGGAAAATGCTGAGTCAACCGGGTTTTGGAATAGTACAATTATAATTTTTTTAAAACTCTCAAATTATAACTTTTTAAAAACCCTCAAAAATATTTAGCAGCTCCTTCCCCCTCCCCCCAGAATCATGCCATTGTATTCTTTTTTTTCCCATTCCCAATAATATTCTTATTATTCTATCATGTAGAGCTTCAGACATTTGGTATTACGGAGTGTTTGGGACATTTTCCAAAAAGCAATCACTCTCTTGGGCCCAGGAATTCTTAAATTCATTCTGTCCTACACATTTAGCAGCTATACTTGCTACATAATGTAGGCAATATTTTTCTTTATTGATTAATACCTTGTCATATATGATTATGTATATTGCTGACCCCTCCAATGAAAAGCTTCAGTCACTGTACTAGATAGACTCTGGAGTTGGGAATTGCTTTTTTAAAATAGGCTTTGATTTTCCTAGCAACTTTGCTCTTAAAAGGGAGAAATTGCAAGCCACTCCACTTTCTTTGCCAAGAAAACCACAAATGGGATCATGAAGAGTCACAACTGGACAAGAAACATCCAGTATCTCTCAATTCTCATGAAGAGCTGAAATGCACAAGTATTTCCTCTTCAAAGAGTTGAGAATCAAGCTATAGAGACTCTAGTATTAAGAAAGATAATGACATATGACATGACTAGATCAAAAATAATGGGAAGGAAATTGGGAAAATACAAGTCTACTTTCTTTTGGAAAAAGTTCTTACAACTTACCATTTCAGGTCAAATTACTAAGTTATAGCCAGAGTCATATCATTCCTACTTCTGGGGCTCTTTGTCAGAGGTACAATGGAAAGAGCACTGAATTTGGATTCACAAGTCTTAAGTTCCAGACCTGGCTCTGTCAGTTAATACTTATGTGACTTTGGACAACCTTTCTAGGCCTCTGTTTCCTTATTCATAAAATGAGGGGAGGTTTGACTGCATAGGTACTAAGATATCTTCTAATTTGGATCTTTTGCTATTATGATCCTATATTTATATGGAACTAGACATTTCTTTGAATGTCCTTGTGTTTACATATTTTCATTAAATATTCTACCATTCCTTTACCAAGAGAAGTTATATCTATTTCATTAAGTGTCCAAGAATCCAATTGCTAAAAACTTTCCAAAATAATTGACTGGGAAATGTATAGAGAATGGGTAGGAAGGAAAGAGGTAAAACTTGAACCTTTATGGTGTTTCCTAAAATAGTGTTCATAATAGATGATAGTTGGTAGATAATAGAATGTCAGCATAGGACTTTAAAAGATATAAGTGTTAGAAATAGGGCTAGATAAGATAGCCTATAAGAACATGTATAACCCTACAATAAAAGCATAGAAGAAGAATCTGCTTCCTGACATTCAACATATTACAATAATCTCCACCATCCTTCATTCTTCTCCATCTTCCTTCCTATTTAGTACAATTGTGCAGAAATTCATATTCCTCTTACATATATACAGTATCTGTTTTCCATTGTCTCTTTCTATGTGGTGTAAATTATAATCTTTTCCAAATCAGTGATCAGAGGATTTAGAGACAAAAGGATCCTAGTGATCATGTGATGACCAGATTAGCACCCTGATACCTTAGAATCAGCCAGAGTCAGGATAAGCAAAAGTCCTTGGTCTTTATTCTTGGTCTTTAGAGGTAGGATTGAATTGGATGGATACAGAATCTCCACGACCGCCTTCTTCCTCGTCTACCACCAAAGTGACCCTGGCTAGTCTTACTCTACTCCCTAGTCCCTCCTACAATTCTCCATATACACCAATTATCAAGCCAGCACAGGATAGTTGGAAGGGTCATTTTCTAAGCATATGCTTACAGAGTATTGTCCAATCGGTAATTAGCCTTAAGTGCTCAGTTGTCTGGACCTCAATGCATAAACTCTTGACTCTATATGACTATCTGGTCCAATCTCTCATTTTAGAGGCTGGAGAAATCTCAGAATAGTGATTTTTCCATATTCACACAGATAATAAAAAAAACCAGATTTATGACTAGAACTCATGTTCTCACAAATACAAATAAAATTCCTCCAATATGCTTTGATGCTTTTGATTTATTCTATTCTACTTATAATTCATGTAGCCTATTTATATTTATTCTATTTATAGAATATTCTATTTATTTTATACATATATATATATATTCTACTTATAACTTCATTTCTAGTCTCTGATATTAATTTCACATTAGTAGGTGAGTCCTTTAATATTTCAGTGTCTTAAGCAAGTTGTACAGCAATTAGTTATTCCACTGCACTGAGAGAAGTTTTCTCACCTGGAGCCTGATTGGTAAGAACTCAGCTTATTTGTCTAGTCTCAGGTCAGTCATATTTTTGCGTCATGCATATACACAAATGAATCCAGGTATTTCTGACTGCTCTCTCTGTACATTATCAGAAAGCTATAGAACTATTAGCATTCATCTAGAAATAAAAAAAGTGCTACTTGTAATTTATACCAATATTCAATTTTCAAAAGTAGCACCCAGGTATTTGTGTGGAGAGTGGATGGTTAGGTTGGGGAAAGTTTCTTTCTAAGAGATCTATCTCAAGAGATTAGTGAGAATGGATAGTGAAATTCCTCGATAATCAGCCATGTATTTCTGATCCATAAATGAATCTAAACTTTTTTGACTCTGTTCATATATTCTGCCTGTGCCACTTTTTAGCATAAACTCCATATGGTTTCACTGACTAAACCAATTATCATAGCTTATTCATTGAAAACATTTACAAGTCATCAGTTTCATCTCTACTGTATTAACCTCAAAATAAAATGACAACTTTGTTGCAGTTCCTTCCTCTCATAATATAAATGGCATTCCATGTAAAATAGCATATGTATTCACAGGAAAATAAACTCATATTCACATTTCAATCTGCAGAATACCACAGTTTTCATCCTTTCTAACAAACATTGTTAATTTCTCTTGGACTCTGTGGTTGAGGAGTTCTGCTTATTTTGATGCTGGCTAATAAGAAATGATTCAATAATGTTTGTTGTGTTATTGTGCTAAAAGTGAAACTAAGTCATTAGGTAGACAGTTTTGTGATGAGTAAAAATAACACCTCAGCAACACCATCTGGATGCTTTTAATTAAACATAACCTTCAACTAACTTAGTTCATTTTCAACATTCAATACTTCTGCAATTTTCACTTGTTTCTCAATAGTTCAACTATTTTTCTCTCCCAGTTCATAAACTAAAGGGGGAAAAAACCTTATGAAATAGGGCCTATTTAACAACTTTAATTATAATAGCTTGCATTTATACACTTTAAAGTTTACTAAGATTTTCTCACAAGAACCTTTGAGATAGTAGCTCACATTTATACAACTTTGTTATTTAGTGAGCACTTTCTTTTTTTATAACATTCAATTTTTAAATTTTGCATTCCAAATTCTCCCTCTATTTTCATTTCCTCCCTCGCCCACTGAGGAAACAAGAAATGTAATACTCATTGTGCATGTGACGTCTTGGAAAAGATATTTCTATTTGACTTTTTTGTAAGCTAAAAAATACAGAAAATAAAATAAATGTGCTTTAATTTACAGTGAGTCCTTGAGAACAGTCTTGGATCACTCTATTGATCATAGCAACTAAGTCTCTCACAGCTGATCATCTTCACAATACTGTTGTTACTGTGTACAATATTCTCCTGATTGTTCATTTCATTTTGTATCTGTTTATATAAATCTTTCCAGGTTTTTTCTTAAACCATTCCCTTCATAATTTCTAACAGAATAATATTTCATTATATTCATTCTATTATATTCCATTATATATGTTTAGACTTTGTGTAGAGGGCCAGAACTCTGGAGAAGTATACTTGAAACAACGTATTAATTCAATGGAATTGATGAGATGATGGTTCTCTAGCTCACATATATACTTAGTTTTTAGTATGGTGATATAATGGTTCTCTAGTTCACACATATTTAGTATACTGTAATGACATAATTGTAATAGGGTAAGTAAATTAGAGTCAAAGTCAGACTCAGGGGGAGACTGGTTGAGACTGTCAGACTGTCTCAGACTGTTGGATGAGACTGGGTCAGACTATGACAGACACAAACTGTGTAAGAGACAATAAAGACTTTGGACTCTATTCTTGTCCTTTCTAGTGGTGTCTATCCTACTGTGACCAAGGCCCTTCTGGAGGGCTTCCAGAAAGCTAGCCCAAACATTATATTTTGGCTCCACATGGGGAATTCCCCATCTTTTGACCCTCCCCTTTCAATTTCACTTTCCTGGGTGAAGAGGAGGAGGAGAGGGAAGGGTAGTGACACCACCCTTGCAGGAGCTTTGTTCACCCCCTATGACAGAGTACAAAGGTCACTAATTAAAGCTAAAAATGAAGGACAGGATTTATCTGATTGAAAAATAGAAGCATACCCTGTGATTGAAGAATTTGAATCTTCAGGTCAAGAAAAAAGAAAATACACTCGATTTAATCTAGAAATTATCAAAGATCTGAAAAAGGCTTGCACTCTTTATGGGTCTACATTGTTTTATGTTAAGATGTTATTAGAGAATTTGGCTTTTGAAATTTTAATCCTTAATTATTGGAAATCTATAGCAAGGACATGTTTAGAACCTGGACAAAACTTGTTGTGGCTTTCTGAGTATAATGAACTCTGTAGAATACAAGCCCATTGAAAAAGGCAACCTGGAATTAATACCATTCCTTAATTCATAGGTATTCTCTTAATTTTTAACTCTTTGCCACCATAGAAAAAAGTGTTATAAGTATTTTTGTACAAGTAGATTTTATTACTTTTTCTTTTATCTCTATAGCACTTTTGAAAACTTTAAATTTAAAGAAAAAATAGGAGGGGAGATATGTTTACCAGAAAACTTAACAACTGGCTTAAGTTTCTAATTTATGTAGCATACTTCCTAAAATAAGTAGTTTCTTGTACTGTTATTTTTAACTTTGGGTTGGCAATTTCTTATTAAGACGTCATTTTTTAATACCTCAGATACGTTTCCTATAATTAGAGAATACTCCTAGTAAGTAGCAGTAAATTATCTTAATCAGATGGTCCTTCATACAAGGCATCTTCTTTTCCTAAATTTTAAAAGGAACTTCCTTCTAAAAGAGAACTTTTTTTTAAGATTTTATAGTTTTAAAATAAGATAACTCTATTAAAATAATATATCTATTCTTATAAATCAAAAATTCTAAATAAGCCGAATCTCAAGCTATTTTAAGTATTTGTAATTGTTACTCATTACAGCTTAATCAAATTCTCCTTCCTCTCTATATTTTGATCAGATCAAAGCCTTCTAAGTCATACCCAATGATATATTCTAAAGTCAGATACCTCCCAGTGGTTGTGTGTTTTCTGGATACTTCAGGTAAGCTTAAAAATCTTTGTCTTCTTTTATCCTCTGGCTATAGAATTTTTAGTTTAGGGAATAATCCCTTTTCATGCTTGAGAATTTATGCTGGAAAAAAAATTTAATTAAATTTCTTTCCTAGGTGTTAACCCCATTCTTTGGGAACTCCTCATCTCTTCTGGGGTAAAATATAATTTTATTTAAATATTATATCTTGTTTAAGAGGTAAGAAAAAAATCCCACTAGCTTTGTGATTTTATTAGTATTAGTAACTCCAACTTACACTCTTAGAGAGTTATGAAAACACTGACAGATCTAAATTACTTTTTTTTTTTTTGCTGAGGCAATTGGGGTTAAGTGGCTTGCTCAGTGTCACACAGCCAAAATAAGTGTCTGAAGCTAGACTTGAATACAGGGATCCTCCTGACTTCAGGGATAGTGCTCTATCCACTACACCAACTAGCTGCCTCATCAAATGAGTTTTTTAAAGTCAAGCAATCAGTAAGTAAATCAGAGACAGTACTTGAACCCATCTCTTCTAGCCTCCAAAGGCTGCCTTCTATCTTCTATGCTATTGTGCCTCTAGTTTATAAGAAAAGATAAAATTAATTAGATAGAAATCTAAGCCCTTTCATATAATCTGGTTTTTAAAAAGCCTTTTTTTTGTGAAATCTATCAGATTCTATCATAGGAGGGACATATTCACAGAAGATATATCTCTGGTCTCACATCTTTGAAAAGATTTAGATATACAGATACCTGATAAGTTTTACATCACTCTTATGCCATCTCTCTTATGCCCTCTGGCATGGGGATCTGGATGACTTCCACAGCTTCCATCACATTTTCCAACTCTCTGCTCTTATAGCCTCCTCCTTCCTCCCCAATTTTTTTTCCTATAATTTTGATTCCCATCATTCCTTTCTCTCTTATACTGTAATGTTGGAGAAACTGAGGCAAGATAGAGATTAGAGAGTTATTAATAGTTTATTTGAGAGGGAGAGATTGTGCTGGGGGCATATTGCCCCCAGGGCTGATGTCTCAAAGCATCCAGTCACTAATGTGAGGTCCCCATGAAATATATATACATGTGGCTCTCAGCTACAGGGGTAGATAGACCTTGGCAATGGTGAAGTCAGAGCACTGAGAGCAGGAACAGACTATCAATCGGTTCTGACAAGGTAGGGGGTAAGGACCATAAATTCTTGATGATTTCGGAGAAAATAGGAGCCAGGAAGTCTGAACTCTCCCTTACCTTGAGTTTACACATTTACAATTTATAACCTTAGAGTAACTAGCCCTAAGTTATAGCTGTCCTAATGATCAGGAAGGGGATTGCAACTAGGGAGATTAAGGCAGAACAATTCAAGGAACTGAGGCAGAACAATTCAGGAAAACTGAGGCAGGACTAGGCAACTGAGGCAGGACAATAAAAAGGAACTATGGCACAATACTTATATTGTCTACTCAAGCCCACCTTTTGGTTTTATTTTCCCATCTTGTTACAATTGTAGATTTCCAAAAGCTGAGCCAGAGTCCAAGGCAAGGGAATCAACAAAAGCAGCAGCAGCAACAACTACTACTACAGCATTCTCTAGTTTCAGTTTGTTTGACTTAGTCAAAGGAGTATCACTGAAGTAATTAGGCTAATAAGGGTTTTAAAAAAGTTGACCTAAATAAACAATGAACAAAAATTAAAATGAAGATTCCTGAAATTGGTGAGATTGTGTATGGCTTAACAGAGTAACAGATCATTTTTTGTGAGATCCTAGAATGAAAATAAACCAAATAGGTTAAATTAAGTAGGAGAGGGTGGTGCATGTAATCATTAGAATCACTTTACTCACTGATTTAGTCAAATAAACAGTATTGTTAAATTAGGAGAAAGGCTGGCTAAACAAAGACAAGGGTATAATATTTTAGTTATGTATGTGCAACAAGAACAAGAGTCCTGAAATATGAAGGGAAAGAGGATAAGTTAGATATGAGTACCATATACTGGATCAGCTTGAGTACCTGAAATCAGGTTTCAGAGAAGAGTTTACATAGGTTGGGGCAATAGGACTATTGGAGAAAGGGGTATGAAGAAGGATACAATCAATCAAGAAGATGCAATTTTCCACTTTAAATGAAAGGTCAAAGAATTTCCTTTTGTTTTCTACTTTAGAGTTTTGGGGTTTATTTTTAAGATTTTAAATACAGTAGTATTCAACTTAGTAATATGATCAACAGAATAAAGAATTATTTAGTGGTCAAATACTCTGCAATAGTTAGTGGCCATGCAAAATTTAGTGGTCAAATATTGTGCAGCAAGAGAGAATCAAGCACAGTATTGGAATATTTTCATAAGGAACAAGCAAGAGGAAAACATTTGCAACATTGTGTACTGCTCAGGTAAGGCAGCCTCATCCCTAAAAGCAGGAGAATGGAGTTACAAAACCACGTGCAGTAAGTTAAAGGTCTCTAATCTCAACTCCCCATAGTAGGGAAAGAGATATTTTATACCTTTGTTCCCTTTACTGGCAAAATAGTATGTTCTTAATAAAATTGTGTTGAATTTAAATGGCTTTGGTCTACAAATCAGACAGATAACTACTGTTGCAAACACTCTTAACTGGGGGGAAATTAGCCTGACAAGCAACATGGTACCTAAGAATGAACAGAGATTTAAGGGAAGGGAAACCTGGTTCAAATTCTAATTTGCAGCTATAAAACTGTGAGCAAATCACTTGTTCTCTTTGAGTCTCAGTTTTCTTATTTATAAAACAATATGTTGTTGTGAGAATAAAAAAGGTAATGAATGTATTTTGCCAATTTTTAAAGTACTAGGCTCAATATGACTAATATAGAAATATGTTTAACATGATTGTACATGTATAACTAATATCAGGTTACTTGCTATCTTGGAGAGAGGAGAGGGAAAGAAGAAAGGGAAAAATAATTGGAGTTCAAAATCTTACAAGGATGAATGTTGAAAAATATCTTTACATGTAATTGGAAAAGAATAAAATATTATTAAGTTAAAAAAAGAAAGAAAATACTATGCTCCAAATAGTTCACCTGATCTGCCCCCATCCCAAGGAAAAATGCTTGTTATAAACATTTCCATGTGAATTTAACTAATCTGCTCTGAATACCAGCTACATAGATCATAGAGAAACTACTCAAACTGTTTTCTTCTAGCTATGCATAAGACTGAAAGGAATGATACTTAGAAGGGGAAGAGTAGAACTAAAAATTATGCTGTGAGTTTGGGAAGGCTTTTAACTAGAGACTTCATTGGTCCCAAAGGGAGAAGCAAATCCAGGCAGAGCTCTGTCTCTCTGTCTCTCTGTGTCTGTATCTTTGTCTTGCAGTCTGTCTTTATCTATCTTTTTGTCTCTCCCCATTCCCTCCCTCCACAACTGTCTTATTCCTTCTCTCAACCTCAATTTGTCACAGAAGTATAGATATTGCTACTGAATAAATCAGAAAACACAAATAAGGTATAAATGTGTCCTAAATCAATATGAAAAAATATAGTCTTTGATTTTTGGGGAAAAGACTGTCTGTGTGTGTGCACATGTGCGTGGGTGCGTATGTGTGATATATGTACATAACATATATAAACACATGTAGACACACACTATATATATATATAGTGTGTGTACATGTGTTTATAAGAAGAAATGATTATGTATGTATGTACATACATATGCTCCTTTTAATACCTTTACAATAAGAAAATGAGCCCTTTCTGTGGGTTATCTATACATAAAATGACAAGCCCATCCATGAGTAAGACAGTCCAACAATGAAGTAGTCAAATTACAGAGGATTCCAACTTTGAAAACTGAGAATTCCAGTTCCAAAGATTGACCCAAGGCCTTCAAAAGAATCGATTAAACAGAAAGAAAAGCTCTGAAGTTCCTAATTCTAGTATCTTTAGGAGCAGTATTATTCAAACATCCTCTGGGGTCCTATATAGACACAGCAAGTAGTAGTTGAAGTAGCCTCGGAGGACAACCATTGTAATATATATTACTATGAAGCTAGTATATTAATATGTAATACATATATGATGAATGAAAAACCCGAGACAAAGTTTCTAGGGAATTAATAATCAGTTTATTAATCAAGCTAGCTAATATTCAATAAATTGATGGTCCATGGTTTTCTCAGTAACCAAAGACAATTAATGGAGATATTTAATGCCTTAAATATATTTTTTGAAAGATAATGCCCCTGATAGAAGAAACCAGTGCGGTTTGGTGAAGAATTAATGAAGTAGTAGATATATTAATGAGGTAGGCTAAAAGTCTTTAACTTCCTCTAGTGAGAACATAGCTAAATCATAAGACTCAGTCACCTCTGGCAATCTGGCCAGAGGAATCCATTTCTATCCAGAGCTCTCTGGTTGTTTTTTCTTCATGAACTAGTTTCTCCTAAATTCCAACAGAGAGCTGCAAGGACATGGATGATATTTTGGGGCTGGGATTCACCTAGATTAGATACTAAATCTAAAAAAAAGTTTTTGGGAAATTTCATCTTGTCCATCAGAGACTCACTGGCCTATAGGGCTGGTTCCTGAATGAAGAAATAGAAAACACTTAATCCTAAATTTATATAATAGAAAAATATATTCTCTCAGAGATGTATGTATGTGTATGTATATAACATACATCCACATATGTATTAATACTTATGCATGTCTTTTTATATATGCACAATCTATATGCATTAGACATATTGTTACCTATGTAGAAGTGTATATTTATATGCATATCACATGCAATATATGCATGATATGCTATATTATATGTATATAGACTGCATTGTTTATATTCATGTATGTGTGAGTATAAGACAAACATAAATATGATACACACATAAACATATATGTGTGCATATATGTGAATACACAAAAAGTCATGTGTGTTTATATATAAATATATTTTATAGGTGATATGTTATATTCATAGAATATAATAGGTTCACAGATTGAGTTAAAAGCCATCTTAGCCAATAGAACACTATACAAAGCAGCAAAAAGATTATATGATGATCAACTCTGATAGATTGGGCTTTTTTCAACAATGAGGTGATTCAAGATAATTTCAAGAGACTTGTAATGGAAACTGTCATCCACATCCAGAAAGAAAACTATGGAGACTGAATTTGGATCACAGCTTAATATTTTCATCTTTCTTTTGTTGTTGTTGTTTCTTTGCTTGTTTTCTTCTCATTTTTTTCCCTTTTGATCTGATTTTTCTTTTGCAACATGATGAATATGGAAATATATTTAGAAGAACTGCACATGTTTAACCTATATCAGATTGCTTGCTGTCTTGGGGAAGAAAAAGAGGGAGAAAAATTTGGAACATTGGTTTTGCAAAGGTGAATATTGAAAACTATCATTGCCTGTTTTTGGAAAAAATTAATTGTATTTATAATTAAAAAAAAATAAAACACATCTTAGAGAGATATTAAGGCCCAGAGAGAATATGTGACATGGGGGAGAGAGAGAGAGAGACAGAGACAGAGATAGAAAAAGAGACAGCAAAAGACAGAGACAAAGAGAGAGAGACTGAACTAAACATATGGAAGATATAAAAAGTTTATTCACTTAATTATTTCCATTATTTGAGTTCAGTTTTCTTCCTTGTAACTTGGTTTCAGTTTTTTTTTTCTGTGAAAAGATTGATATTACCATCAAAGTTATTTCATTATTTATTGCTTTTCTAGATAATCCAGTGTAAAACATTCATGTAAATACACAATCACATATTCCCATATGGCATAAAGAGCCACTTGAAATTTTACCTTTGTCACAATTGTAATAATTTAAAATATTTCAAAGAAAATTTGTCATTATATATTATTATAAAACTTCCCCAACCCTCAGAGAATGGTAATTTTGAATACTTTTCTTCAATTTGCGTTTTTTTCTGTAAAGATAATTTCTATAATTAGCTTACATTACATTTCTGTAATGCTTTGCAGTCTTTAAATCAATATCACTCCAATTTTGTTCTTACAAAACATGAGTTTAAAGTGCACATATTCTGACTCTACCTTTTATTAATAAGGAAACTAAGTCTGTTTCTAAAACAAAGGGAAACTTTTTGAGAAAAACTTTCGATGAAGTTAAAAGAAGAGCTCAAAAACACAATGTGTGTGTGTGTGTATGTGTGTGTGTGTGTGTGTGTGTGAGAGAGAGAGAGACAGAGAGACAGAGAGACAGAGACAGGGAGAGACAGAGACAAAGTCAGAGACAGAGAGAGAATGAGAGAGAATTAAGATTGAAGTAGCAAAGAGTACTCAAGTCTGTCAGTCTCCAGCTTCCATATAAGTATCTTGCAATGCTGGCTCTTAATCCACTCAAATATTTGGTGGTTGGCTGGTTACTCTCATTCCTACCTGGGCTTTCAAATTCTTATCTTTGTCTTCCATTCTGTAAGGAAGACTATTTTCTGTGCTCTGATTTTGTTGCTTTAGGCTGGAAGCATACTGTGAGTTAGAACAAAGACCAATAGGCTTCTGGGAAATGAAGGTAAAACAACTCTAAACAAATCCAAAATGACTGGTCACTGAAGACAGGCTTTCCTTGAAAGGACTAGCTGCTTTTTTTTTTTTTTAATATATATATATATATATATATATATATATATATATATATATATTAATGTGGGTTTGTTTTCTTTGCAACTTATTAATACTTAGGAAGGAGACAGGAATGTAAGTAGTATAGTGACAAAGGTATGAGAATGGAATTTAGCGTGGGTAGCATTTCAAAAATTTGTCTGCCAGGATTCTCAGGGACTAAACAGTGTTCACACAAGCAAAAAGGTATCCAATGTAAGCCAAGTTTATTAACAAACTACATTCTCCCATATGCATATTCTATAATTGATCAATATATAATTATACTATCTACCAATAATTCTCAGTCCTAAAAGATATCTCTGGTAGTTAAAAAACTCAAAAAACAAAATAACTTGAAGGCAGATTCCAGTTCCAAAGATTGACCCAAGGCCTTCAAAAGAACCAATTAAACAGAAAGAAAAGCTCTGAAGTTCCTGAGTGATTATACTGGAAACTTTAGACCTTCATAAATAATTCTAGTATCTTTAAGAGCAGTATTATTCAAACATCCTCTGTCATTTTAAGGTACAGAAATGACATTAGCATTTAATCCCTGGAAAAGCCATACAGACTTGAGATACATTTTCTTTAGAATCCAGGAATCCAAAAAGATTCTTTTTTACTCAGCTGTATCTCAGAGGGTAAATTCCATCAGTCACATGCAGTAACCCAAACAATTTGTAAGATTAAGGGAAGCCAATTACATAATCATGTGCTTTCTCTACTACCTTCCTATTTTCTTGTTTGATAGCCTACCTGCCTTCTGTCTCTTTTAGCCTTTCACTATGCTATGTAGTTTTTCTTGTGGATTCTTAGATCCTTTGTTGCACTACTGTACTATACTGGAATCAAGATAGTAGTAATAAACAGAATAAATTGTTTAAAAAGATTTTCATTAAGGAAACTATAATCTAGACAAAAAAGAGAAAACATTCACAGGGAAAAATAGGATACAACTTTAAATGTGATTAGTATGTAAGAATTTAAAGTGCCATGCTATCAGATAAAGGAACTTTTCAGCAGAAACTATTGGGGAAAGATGATGTGAAATTCTCATTAACCTGTGTCTTAAAGGATAAGTGGGCTATAATCAAGCAGAGATAGGAGGAGGCATTTCAGTTGGATTGCTTGTACAAAGTAATCATAGCTAAAAGAAAAAGGCATGCAATTAAGGGATAAAAAGTAATCTGGTCCATGAAGGGCCATAGAGGAGGAAGAGTATTGCATTGGAAGACTGTTAAGATAGCACTAAATTGTGGATGACCTATTCCATTCTCATTTACAAAATGGTTATAATTGGAGCCATGAGAGTGTGAGAGTGGAGGAGATCCCATGGTGACAATATAAGAAAGAGTAGAAGAATGTTAAGTTATAGTCAATTCTTAACATGGTGGATAATGCATTGGGCTTGAAGTTAAGACATGACTTTGGAATTCCTCCTCAGACTCTGACTAGCTGTGTGACCCTGAGAAAGTCATTTAACCTATACTTGATTCAATTTTCTCTACTGTAAAATGGAAATAATAATACCACCTATGTTAGTTAGGTGGCACAATGGAGTGCCAGACCTGGAGTGAGGAAGTATTATTTTCCTGAGATTAAATCTGGACTTGACATATTTAAATAACAACTAGATTACTAGTTGTGTGACTCTAGGCAAGTCACTTAATCTTGTTTTCTTCAGTTTTTTCCATCTGTAAAATGAGCTGGAGAAAAAAATAATGGTAAACCAATTCCAATATCTTGCCAAAAAAAAACCTAAAGGGGTCACAGTCAGACACAATTGAAAAAAAAAACAACTGAATAACAACAATGGGAATGTTGTAGGGCTCAAATGAGATAATATTTGTAAAAAATCACCTAGCATAGTACCTGGAACCTAGTATAAAATTGTTCAATCCTTTCTTTCCTCCCCTCAAGTAAGATTTATTAAAGCTTTGATTTACTTGGCAATTGATTTGGCATTGATTTTAAAGTAAAATACAAAATTTTCTATTTAGCATTCAAAGTCCTAAATAATTTGTTTCCAACTTATCTTTAAACTTACTACACATGACATTTCTTTGCATTACATATAGACCATAAAAGATCTATATGCAAACAAATCATTGAAAAGATTTTTGTATGAAAGTTTAATATAAAATTTCATGAAAAAATTTCATATGTTCTTCTTTCCTTTGAGTAACAGAAAAAAAAGGATAAGTTAGTGAAGTCACAAATGAACAGCTTTTAACTCAGAAATAAAAATAAATTCCTTTATAATTAATTAGCATTGACCCAAAGTAGAAAGGGCTGCTTATGACTCCTTGTCATTAGTAGTCTTGAAGTGAAAATGAGATGATTACTTGTTATGAATGTTTTAAGCAGGTTTTATGGTTTGTTTTGAGGATGTACAAGATGATCACTGTGGTCTCCTCAGCCTCTATGACCCTTTGAAGTCAGAATAGGTTTGTCAACTGATTTATTTTTCAGATCAAGTAATTAGATCAGTTAATCAATTTCCACTTGGATAAAAAATTCCTTATGTCTAAAACTTCATATGATCTTTCCCTCCTAATGGCATTTCTCTTTGTAACTCAAGTCAGCCCCAAATATGAAATTTCATTGGTACAATGAAAATGATAGTTTAGAAGCTTCTTGTGTCAAAAATCAATTAATCAATTGATCAATATTTATTAAGGATGTAATATGTGCCCATCACCATACTAAGTTTGAGGCTGGGACTTCTTTCATTTTTGTCATTTTATCTTTAATTTCTAGCACAATGAATGGTATATAATAAATAATCCATAGTTTTTCTTTTTTTCCATGCAAGACAATTAATTCCAATCTTGAATTCATGCAGATATAGAAAAATAAAGGAAGTAAGACTGCAAAATCCACATTTAGCACTTACCTTCTTATACTGTAAAACCAAGGATAAAGGCTCTGCTCTCAACTAGATACTGTTGTTGTGACTCCTATATGTTTATATTTCAAACAGACTTTGTTCAAATTCAAGGCTATACTGATTTTTTTTTATAAAGGATGCTTTTTAGTGGGGGCCAAATTATAGAGGTTCTCAAAGAAAGGCATGAAAAAAGTTTTTCTCAGATAATCTATAATGTGACCTCTGTAATTTGAACTGTACTTTTCATCAACCCCACTGTGGCCTTGAGTAGACATAAGAAATGTAAACAAGGTGTTTTCAGAACAAGAAAGCCATCCTTAGGTGAAAAAAGAAAATTGAACTCCAGCATTGTAGCTTAGAGATATAGAGAAATGAAACTCCATGTTATTTCTTTTTAAATGAGGAAGGTTACCACTCTCTTGGGTATGGAAAAGTAGAGACAAAATATGGCAAGGCATTCTGTTCTTTTCCATTTTTTTTTTCAGAAGACATACTAATTAAAAGTATAATTTGCTATAATTGGAGAAAATGCATGCTTACTTTGAAGTGGATACAAAATCTTATCTTTGGGGTAAATATGCACAGTTTAGAGGCAATTGACTGCCCTCCCCTACACACTTGATTTTTGGCAGTAGGATAAGTCATAGGCAATTTTGTAGACCATGTAAAATTGTTATTTGGCACCATTCTGTCCCCAAAATACTCTTTAGTGGTCTTCACCCCATTTTATTTTATTCCCTTAAATATGATATTATAATCAAAAGAATATGCCTCTGGAATCAGAACAGTTGGATTCAGATCCTTCTGACATTTAATTAACAGTGTGATCTTGAACAAGTTAACTTCTTTTAAAAATCAGTTTTCTGAAATTTAAAATGTGGGAGTGAACCATATTTGAGGTAGATCTCCATTTTAAAGTTTTATTTTGACCAGTAACACAAAAAACTTACACCACGGTAAAAATAATTTGTATTAGCCATTGAAGCTTGTACTGGCATTCCCTTTGGTTCTACAGAAAATATATTGAATTAAAAATTAACTTCTTGTTGTTGATTCATTTTGTTGCATGTGACCTTGTTTGGGGTTTTCTTGTCTAGGGAAGTAGAATGATTTGCAATTTCCTTCTGTAGCTCATTTTACAGATGAGAAACTGAGAAAACAGGATTAAGTGACTTGCCCAGACATGCACAGGTAGTAAGTATCTGAAGTCAGATTTGAACACTTGAAGATGAATTTGTGTTTTGAAAAATTTTTCAAAATGACATGACCTTATTTAACAAATGTATCTGAACCAAAAGTATCTATCTATTGTATAAGAAAAACCTACTCTATTTCTCTAGATTCCAGACCAAGCATTAGTATAAGCTTTCAGAATAAGACAAGTAGAACAAATGTATTTTGGCAAAACTCTCTTTTTCACATACATTAAAAAGTCATTCAATTTTTTGAAATGCACATATGAGAAAGACTAATGATGGATTAGATTTTTAAAAAACTCTTCACAAAATGAATTTGTATATTTATTATCTGCATTTAAGCCACTGAAAAGCAATGTGAGATAATCTTAAAAATTACTATCATATTAAATATGATATTGTGTCATCTTGGGTTCATTACAATTTGTTAAAAACTTTTTATTGATTTCAAAACTCAAATATAGTTGATATAGACATATCAAATGTTTCTGAGCTTTTTTATAGATAATAGGTAGATATAGATATAGGATATAGATAATGTTTATTTAAACAGATGATTTATTATGTGTCTGTTACCACTTTAGTTTTACATACTTACAATAAAGTAATTTTTTATACCTACATTAAAAGATTACTTAGCAATTTCAAAATGATCACCAAATGGTATCCATAAAATATTTAACTAATTTTCATTCAAGTGAAGATAGTAATATTGCTTTGAAATAATTTGATTAAGCTAATTGACAGATACCATGTATTTTCTTCAATGGGAATCAACAAGATTGTTCTCAATAAATGTCTGATTGATTTATGAACCCTTCATTCTTTAAATGTTTCATAGAATTCGCTCGTGAATCCATCTGCTCCTGGAAATTTTTTCTTATGAAGCTTATTGATGGCTTGTTCATTGTTTTTTTCTGAGATTGGTTATTTAAATATTTAATTTCTCTTTTTTTAACATCTCATTCAAAACACCTGAATTTAAAGCAAATATTAGACCAGGAAAATAATATTTCATGAAATCTTATTAACTTTCTTCTCCAATAAGGATAATGAAATTTAAATTAAGAATACTTTAATAGGAAAATATTAACAATACTAAACATTTGAATCAAAAATTGAGAAATATTTTTAATTTTCTTTTTCCCTTTATCTTAGACATATTTTCAGAAGCATATTCAAGAAAGAAGGAACACAGTTTTCAAAGGACAAAAAGAATACCAGATTAAACCACATTTGGTAGGAACATCAGAAAAATAACATTAGTAGTTCTGAATGATATTCCAAACTTACAAGGAGTATAGGAACCCATAGACTAGTATTCCACATATAAATGGAAATAGGTTAAAAGGATAGCACAAAAAGAATAACACAGAGGAAAGAAAAGTAACTCAAGTCCATTTTCAACGTTGACTAGATTCTCCGAAAGAAGGACATGCCATACTCTACAGGAAGTTATTGAAATCAAAAAGACCATAAAAATTTAGATTATATCCCTTCCTTTCACTAAAATACTCTAAACCATTTCTTAAATATAATTTTCTATCAAATTGTTAAAATTCCCTCCAGGGAAGGAGATTCTATATCTTCCTTTGATAGTCCATTAGAAATTCTAACATCCCTTTCAGTCAGCAAATTCTCAATTAATATCTCATTTTTTTATGATCAGACAGAAAACTGTATAACATCATTCTCCGAATAATAATTCTCAACCCTAACAAATCAAGTTCTATTGCTGGACTTCAAAACAGTATAAAATTTTGTTGTGCTGGGAATTATTTTATTAAATGTTATTTGAAATAACTCCTATTTATCTGGTACTTTACAAATTCTTTTTCTCACAGCCCATCTGTGAGGGAGATAACAAAATATTACTCTCATTTTAAAATGAGGAAACAGATTCGAAGTAAATTATTACCACATGGGAGCAAAAGGACTGAGAAGACATTTTGTCCAACATAAACTTGAAACCCCTTTATGCTATTTTCAATAAATGATCTGGATTGATAATTTAATAAATAATCAGATTCAACCTCCCCTGGAAAATTTCTGGGAGTAGAAAATCTGATAACAAATACACTAATGCATTATACTTTTTAAAAGGTATTTGTCTCTTTATTAAGTAAAAATTTTTTAAAAATGTCTCTGCAACTTCTCTCCATTGATCCTCAGTCTGCCTGTTGCAGCCAAAAATAAATAAACCTTATCTATCCAACCCAGAGCTCTATCCATTGTGCCATCTAGATGGATGTATATAACTACACATATTCTAAGTATGATATATATATATATATATGTGTGTGTGTGTGTGTGTGTGTGTGTGCAGGGGTGTGTATAGATAACTACACATACACATATAAATTCTATAGCTATAGTTTTTATATATGCATATGTAAAAAAGAAAGAAAGAAAGCAAGAGAAAGAGAAAGGGAGAGAGGGAGGAAGATGAAAAAAGAAGGAAAGGAAGGAAAGGAGGAAGGGAGGGAGGAAAAAAGAAAGGAAGGAAGATGAAGAAAGGGAAGAAGGAAGGAAGGAAGGAAGGAAGGAAGGTAGGAAGGAAGGAGGGAAGGAAGGAAGGAAAGAAGGAAGGAAGGGAGGGAGGGAGAGAAGGAGAGAGAGAAGGAGAAGGGTAGGGAGGGAGAGAGGGAGGGAAAGAAGGGAGGGAAGAAGGAAGGGAAGAAAAGAAGGAAGAAAGAAGGGAGGGAGGGAAGGAGGGAAGAAGTGAGGGAGGAAAGAAGGGAGGGAAAGAAGGAGAAAGGGAAGAAGGAAAGAAAGGAGGGAGGGAGAAAAAGAAAGGGCCAATGAAATAAAACATCCCCTCAACACTAATATCATGCCTGGGAAGAATAGACTCATAAGTCAGTGATAAATTTGCTTAGGCACACATATAGGAACTTAGCAGTGCTGTATGTTGACTATGAAGCTTCTTTTATTCCCTTGAGTGTTTCCCAGTTTGATTTCAGGAAAGGAACTGACAATTGCCAAATTGTTTCATTTCTAAACTGTGCTTACTATCTTCAGAGTTAAGGGTCTCAACTGATGGATCAATACACTGTGGGTTAGATCAAGCACCAGGCTTCTTTGCTTGCTCCTAACAAGACAGGTGCTTGCTACTGCTTCCCGTGTTACTTGCCAGTGAGACCTCTCAAGGCTTTGATGTATCTCACTGGTCACCTAGAAGTTCGTTTTTCATAATACTCTTTCATCTAAGATCAGGAAAGAATAAATATAAAAAAAGAAGTGTCATGTTTTAACAGATATGTGATGGACAAGTGGGAGAGAGTTCAACAGTTGCCTTTCTGATGCCCAGTAGCTTATAAAAGTTCTTTCCTTACTTTTTGACAGGAAGGAAAAGCACAAAACAACCAAGGGAAGGGTTTATCAATCCTTCTGTTTGTAAGACCTGGCTTGGTGCCTGTTTTGTCATAAGTCTCTGTTTCCTCTGCCAAGCAGAAGATTCATCATTAAACTACAGTGACATCCCATAAGTGACTTATGGATACCAATCCCCTAAATTTGGGATTAGAATCATACAGAGAATATTGATTATGTTCTATATGATCATCTTGGGAAGAGCCAGTTTGAGTATGTTTTAAAGAGAATGTCCTCATTGGCCAGTACCATATTATGAATTTCAAGTGACTCAAAACAATGCTGTAGAAGAGTTCTTACCTTATTGAAGTATTGCAGAAATATTGCCTCTTTACTTGGAGACTAAGATCACATTAGCCCTTTTTTTTTTTTTTTTTTTGGCTGCCATATAAAAACAACTGATTTATATTGAGTTTGAAGTCCACTAAAACCTCCAGGTCTTTAACAAAGAAACCTGTCTCCCTTATCATGATTTTGTGTGGTTTTAAGTCTTAAATGGGGAACTTTACATCTATTTTTGTTCATTTTTTTTTTCTAATTTGATTTGGTCAAACATTTTAAACTATCAAAAATATTTTTTCAAACTCTCTTATTCAACATGTTTATTTCTAGCTTTGATAGTTAAATTTTATTAAAAATATAAAATCCAACCAGAAACATGAAGAATTTTATGTTTTGTCTTTTGATTACATATTTTATGTTTTATTGTGGGATGAAGAACTGTGGATGACTTAGTTATCCTCAGCAATACAATGACAGTTCTGAAGGACTTATGGTGAAAAATGCTATCCATCTCAGAGAGAGAACTGGTAAAGCTTGAAAACATTTTTTTTTGAATAAATGTCATCTTCCTTGGGGTATTTTTAGGGGGAGGGGGAAAGCTGTGTATTCTTCTGCAACATGTAAATATGTTTTACATGACTATTTAAGTATAATCTATATCAAATTGCTTGCTTTTTCAAGGAAGGGGTGAAAGAGTGATGTAGAAAATTTAGAAAGCAACATTTTTTAAAGAATGAATGTTAAAAATTGATCTTATCTGTAATTGAAAAGATAAATGAAAATTTAAACTAGAAAAAAACATAGTTTATGTTTTATGTTGAAATGTTTTTGCAACTTTTTAGTGTAATACAAAATAAATATATATGGTAGAAATGTACATTCATTAAAATATGATACAAATTGAACAGCAATTCTAAAAGCAAACTATGCATATTTACACGTACACATGTGTGTGTATATATATAGTATATATGAATGTGTGCATATGTATATTTACATGTATATTAATATTCTTAAGTGTATATAAAATCCTATAATTACCAGGAAAGATGAGGATGGTGAATTTGAGACAGTTCTGAGTTGAAGTACAACTAAATCTACAAGGTTTTTGTACTGAATCTGGCACCAACATGATGAGACCCTAGGAAATGAGGACCATCATATTACTTGAAGAGAAATAAACAAGTCCAATTTTGAAACAGAGTTAATTCAAAGCTATCAGTCTAATATGAAGTGGGATCAGTCCATAAATAACTAATGAACTTTGAGCTTGGACAAAATAGAGAGATCTGATCCAAAATAAAATAGATATCTTGAGCTGATATATATATATATATAGATATATAGATATATAGATATATAGATAGATATATAGATATATATAGATATAGATATAGATATAGATATAGATATAGATATTATTGGTAGTAAGCCCATTCCTAGACTAGTTTTGTCATAATGTCATCAGTTTTTGTTAAGCCATTTTTATGCCTTTTGTTCTATACACAATTGCCATGCCTATGAAACTGAAGTTTTAATTTCTCTGAATAGTCTTCATGTTCTACAAAATTGGTGAAAATAATGATGATGAAGATATCATTCCATACTACATTGGTGCTATAATTGATCCTCATAAACATGTTTCCTATTTTATCATCTTGTTCTAAGCTTCATAGACAATGCTATATAGTCATCTTTTTGTTACTTGCGTCACAACTTTTCTGTTTTCCATTGCAAATGCAAATTTAAATGCTATCTATAGATACTTAAGAAAGGAAAAATCAATAAAAATGTATTTTCAACAGGAAATTTATTCAGCAGGAACTTTTATAAAACTGGTGTCTGCAGACGGTGATAACACCTGTGCAATGACTGCATCTTACAGGAAGGAAGATGATATGTATGTATGTATATCATATATTATTGTGAATAGAGCATGATTTAAGATGAATAATAATTGAATTCAAATTTGAAGGGATAACATATAATTAGGCCATTCTCCATTCTTATATACAATTCATTCTTGTTCTTGCAATCATATAGTCTAGCTATGGCAAAAAATATTATCAGTAGTTCTACATGATCTTAGGTTTACAGAATTGAATCTGATTCTACATGTGGAAATGTATACTTCTGTGATGTTTATTTGTAAGTTTATGACTGACAGCAGTTTAAGAATTTGTTTTTTTTTCTTTTGTAAAATAGAATACACCTTCAAATCAGCAGAAGAACAAGATAGCTTTCTTCATCTTTCAGGGTGGTTTGCTTTGGATTTTTAATGTAATTCAATTGTCAACAAAAATATTAAAAGAAGCAGATGTAATTCTTGTAAAGAATTCAGTTTCCAACACTTTACTGGTTTGCCTGCTTTTAGAAATATATATTATGGAAGACTTGGTTCAATGTAGGTTTTCACAGCTGTTTCATTTTTTTTATTAGAAAAAGAGAACTAATCCAACTCATAAATATGAATGAGAGTCATACACCACAAGAGGAGCTAAAATATCAGTCAGCGGTGTTTTTATGCAATTCTTTAGAGCTCATAACCTAAATATATGAGTAAGATTCTTAGCTGGGCTGTTTTTTTCCCCTCTACCCTCACCATGAGATTAAAGTTTCAAGCATTTTCCAAATCTAAGTACTATGAGAAAAAAGTATGCAACATTCAATAAAATTGTCCTGCAATAGTGAATTCTGGGAAACATTCCATAAATAGCTTTATTATTAAACATGTTTAACAAATATGCATAAAATTATATTAAAACAAAATTACAAAGGACTCATTTTCTAAATTTGAGGATGATATATTAAGGCTATAATATTAGCATGCACCTACACACACCCTTCCTTCCTTACCCCATCCCAATACTCTTCACCATTTGGATGATTCATTATGAACAGAGAGAAGATAAGTTATATGACTCTATTAATTCAAGGAAATGACAATTAAAAAAACATTCAAAATATGAATCAAAAACCACTATTTAATCTATCACAAAAAGCAGCCTCTTGTTTGGGGATGTCACTATTTAAAAATGACTAAAATCCCAGGTTACTCACCTTTTTTATTTTAAAAATAAGCTTTATTTTTTCTTTAACCAATAATTTGCTAAAATGCACAACCAATAAACTATTACAACATACCTGTTGTATGTATCCAGCAGTATGATAGGAATTTTATTATTTTATTTTATTTAGTTCAATTTTTCTTCATTTATATTCAAAAACAATTTTTAAACATTTATTTTTAAAACTTTTGAGTTCTAGGTTCTCTCCCTTATCCCCACAAATAAATGTTACCATTTGTTTCCATAAAAATAAAGTTGTGGAGAAAAAAAAAACATAGTTCTCCCACCCTAATAACAATGAAAACCCTCAAGAAAAAATAAATTTAAAAAAAAGATAGAGAGAAAGAGAGAATGTTTCAATCTGTATTCAGACACAATCAGTTCCTTCTCTGGGTATGGATAGATTTTTTTCATCATAAGTCCTTCAGAGTAGTCGTGGATGATTGTGCTACTGAGAATAACAAAGTCATTTACTGCTGATCATCCCAGAACATTGCTATTACTTTATATACAGTACATTTCAGTTTGTTTGAGTTCATGTAGGAATTTCCAGGTATTTTTTTTCCTTGAAAATATCTTGCTCATCATTTCCCATAGAACAATAATATCCCATAATAAACACACACGACAGTTTATTGAGCCATTCCCCAATTGATAGGAATCCCCTCCATTTCCAATTATTTTTGCCCTGAGAAGATAGTTGCTATGAATATTTCTTGTATATACAGGTTTTCTTTCTTTTTTCTTCCTTTCTCTCTTTCTTTTTTTCTTTCTTCATTCCTTCCTTATTTTCTTCCCTCCTTCCCTCCTTTCTTTCTTTCCCTCCTTTCCTTTCTTCCTTCCTTCCCTCCTTTCTTTTCCTCCTTTCTTTCCTTCCTTCCCTCCTTTCCCTCCTTCCTTTCTCCCTCCCTCCCTCCTTTCCTTCCTTCATTTCTCCCTCCCTCTCTTTCTTTCTTTTTCTTTCTTTCTTTATTCCTTCTTTTCTTTCTTTCTCTTTTTCTTTCTTTATTTTTTTCTTTATTCCTTCCTTCCTTCCTTCCTTCCTTTCTTACTTTCTACTGAATTTCTTTTGATATTTATACCAGGTAGTGGTACTGTTAGGTCAAAGGATATGCATGAACTTATGGTCTTTATGGCACAGCTAATATCTTTTGATCATTTATTAATTGGGACATAGCTCTTATTTTTTAAAATAAATTTGACTCAGTTCTTCTTATATTTGACAAATGAGGACTTATAAGAGAAACTTGCTTCAAAATTCATTTTATAATTACTATTACAAACTGTATTTCCCCCCATTTATTCTCTCTCTCCTTTCACTCTGTCCATCCTTAAAAGTGTTTTAGTCCTGGCCCCTTCCTCTCCCTATATGCCCTATCTCTTATCAGTCTTCCCCAACTTTCCCATATCCCATTCTCTTCCTATTTTCCTGCATGGAAACTCCTTTTTTTTTTAAAGGAGATTTCTATACCATTATTGAGTATGTTTGTTATGTTCTCTTTGATCCAATTCTGATGAAAGAAAGATTCACTCTTTCACCCTTTCCTCACTCTCTTCCCAAACCCTGTAAAAGCTTATTCTTGCCACTTTTTATGGTAGGAAATTCTACTTCTCCCTTTTCCTTTATTCTAATACATTTCTGTCTCACCACTTAATTTCATTATTTCAAATAAGATATACCTTCATATTCAAATCACCTCTCTCTCTTTATATATATAGTATCATTCTCCCATGTACAAATACTTTATTAAGTCCCTTATGATATTACTTCCTGATTACCTCCTTATGCTTCTCCAGACTCCTTTATTTGAAAATCAAATTTTTCCATTCAGCTCTGTTTTTTTTTTTATCAAAATGTCTGAAAATCCTCTATTTCATTGATTTTAATTTTGCTGGGTAGGGCGATTCTTGGTTGTATCCTAACTCCATTATTCTCCAGAATATCATATTCCAAGTCCTCTAGTCCTTTAATGTTGAAGCTGCTAGAGCTGGTTCAATATTAGGAAAACTATTAGCATAATTGATTATAATAATGACCAAACTAACAGAAATCATATGATTATCTCAATAGATACAGAAAAAAGCATTTAGCAAAATCCAGCACCCATTCATATTAAAAGCACTAGAGAGTATAGGAATAAATGGAGCTTTCCTTAAAATGATCAGAAACATCTATTTAAAACCATCAGTAAGAATCATATGTAATGGGGACAAACTAGAACCATTCCCAATAAGATCAGGGATGAAACAAGGTTGCTCACTATCACCATTTCTATTCAGTATTGTTTTAGAAATGTTAGCTTTGGCAATAAGAGAAAAAAAAGAGATTAAAGGAATTAGAGTAGATAAAGAGAAAACTAAATTATCACTCTTTGCAGATGATATGATGGTATATTTAGAGTATCCTAAAGAATCAACTAAAAAATTGCTAGAAACAATTCACAACTTTAGAAAAGTTGCAGAATACAAAATAAATCTATATAACTCATCAGTATTTCAATGTTATCAACAAGGTCCAGCAGCAAGAGATACAAAGAGAAATTCCATTTAAAATAATTGTAGATAACATAAAATATTTGGGAGTCTACCTGCCAAGACAAAGTCAGCACAATTACAAAACACTTTCCACATAAATAAAGTCATATCTAATCAAGTAAGAATATCAAGTGTTCATGGATAGACATGTAGAGATAATACAATAAAAATGAGAATTCTACCTAATTTAACCTACTTATTTAGTGCCAGACCAATCAAACTGCCAAGAATTTATTTTATAGAGCTAGAAAAAATAATGAAGTTCACCAAGAAGAACAAAAAGTCAAGAATTTCAAAGGAATTAATGGGAAAAATGCAAATGAAGGTGGCCTAACTAAAACTATATTACAAAGAAGCAGTCATCAAAACCATTGGGTACTGATTAAGAAATAGAGTAGTCAGTGGAATAGGCTAGGTTCACAGGACAAAATAATCAATGATATAGTAATCTAGCATTTGATAAACCCAAGGATACCAGCTCCTAAGGATAAGAACTTACTATTTAACAAAAATTTGCTAGGAAAATTGGAAATTAGTATGGCAGAAACTAGCGACTAACCCACACCTAACATGTTACATCAATATAAGGTCATAATGGGTTTATATTTTAGTCACAATGAGTGATACTGTAAGCTAATTAGAGGAACAAAGGATAATCTATCTCTCAGATCTGTGGAAAAGGAAGGAATTTGTGGCCAAAGAAGAACTGAAGTACACTATAGAATGTAAAATGGATAATTTTGATTATATTAAGTTAAAAAGGTTTGGTATAAACAAAACTAATGCAGACAAGATTAGAAAGGAAGCAATAAACTGGGGGAGGGGGAATTACATTCAATGGTTCTTTTATAAAGGACTCATTTCTAAAATATATAGAGAATTGACTCAATTTTTTAAGAATACAAGCTATTCTCCAACAGATAAATTGTCAAAGGATATGAATAGATAATATTCAAATGAAAAAATTGAAACCATCTGTAGACATATGAAAAATGCTCTAAATCACTATCGACCAGAGAAATGCAAATTAAAACAACTATGAGGTATCATTATATACTTCTCAGATTGGCTAAGATGACAGGAAAGGAAATTATGAATGTTGGAGAAAATGTGGGAAAACTGGGATACTAATTCATTGTTGGTGGAGTTGTGAACTGATCCAACTATTCTGGAGAACAATATGGAACTATGCCCAAAAGACTTTGATCTAAGAGTATCTCTATTGGTCCTGTATCCCAAAGAAATCATAAAAAAAAGGAAAAGGATCTATATATGCAAAAATGTTTGTAAAAGTCCTTTTTATAGTGGCAGAAAACTGGAAACTGAGTGGAGCTCCATCATTGGATAATGGCTGAGTAAGTTATGGTATATAAATGTTATGGAATATTATTGTTCTTTAAGAAATGATCAGCAGGATGATTTCACAAGTGCCTGGAGAGATCTATATGAACTGATGCTAACTGAAGTGAATAGAACCAACATTGTATATGATTATATGATAATCAATTCTGACTGACATGTCTCTTTTCAACAGTGAGGTGATTTAGGCCAGTTCTAATGGATTTGGGATGGAGGGAGCCATATGGAGAAAGAACTATGGATTCTTTTGTGTGAATCACAACATGGTATTTTCACTTTCTTGTTGTTTGCTTGCATTTTGTTTTCTTTCTTATTTTTTCCCCTTTTGATGTGATTTTTCTTGTGCAGTTTGATAATTGTGGAAATATGTATATATACAGAAGAACTGCACATGTTCAACTTATATTGGATTATTTTCTGTCTAAGGGAAGGGGTAGAGGGAAGAGAGGGAGAAAAAATTTGGAACATGAGGTTTTGCAAAGGTGAATGTTGAAAATTATCTATGCATACATTTTGAAAATAAAAAGCTTTTTAAAATGTAGAATCTGTTAAATCTTGTGTTATCCTGATGGTGGCTGCACTATAATGAATTGTTTCATTCAGTGTGCTTGCAATATGTATTCCTTGACCTGAGAGTTCCAGAATTTGGCTATAATATTCCTGGGAGTTTTCTTTTATGATTTCTTTCAGAAGGTGATTGTGGATTCTTTCAATTTCTATTTTAACCTCTTGTTGTAGAATATCAGGACAATTTTCCTAGATAATTTCTTGAAAGATGATGTCCAGGCTCTTTTCTGATCATGACTTTCAGGTGGACCAACAATTTTTAAATTCTCTCTCCTGGATCTATTTTCGGTTCAATTGTTTTTCCAATGACATATTTCACACATTTTCCTATTTTATTTTCATTGTTTTGTTTTGGTTTTGTTATATTTTGATTTCTCACAAAGTCATTAGCTTCCATTTGCTCAATTCTATTTTTAAGGAATAATTTCCCGTGTGAGTTTTTGTACCTTCTTTATCAATTGGTCAATTTTGCTTTTTAAGGCATTCTTCTCCTCATTACCTTTTTGTATTTCCTTTTGCATCACTCTCAATTCTTTCCCTAATTTTTCCTCTGTCTCTCTTTTTTGATTTTCAAAGACCTTTTGGGGATTTTCTTTGGCATAAGCCCTGTTCTTATTTTATATTTTTTGCAGATTAGGAGTTTTGACTTTATCATCTTCTGAGTATGAAAAATCTTCTGATCTTTCAATGAGCAGAAGCTTTTTTTTTGCTGTCTATGGACATTTTAATTTTTCCTAGTCTATTACTTGGCTTTTAACTTTCTTTTTTCCCTGGTAAATTTATTTATTTTTAATATACATTACTTTATGAATCATGTTGGGAGAGGAAAATCAGAGCAAAAAGAAAAAAAAATCTATGGGAGAGATAAAAAAAAAAAGGCAGAAAAAAGAAGTGAACATAGCATGTGTTGATTTACATTCAGTCTTTTTAGTTCTTTTTCTGGATGCAGATGACATTTTCTGTCCAAAGTCTATTGGGACAGCTTTGATCACTGATGCACTGAGAAGAACAAAGTTTTTCATAGTTGATCATCACCCATTCTCGCAGTTATTGTGTACAATGTATTCCTGATTTTGCTTGTTTTGCTCAGCAACAGTACATGCAAATCTTTCCAAGTCTTTCTAAAATCAGCTTATCATTTTTATAGAACAAAATATTATATAACCTTTGTATACTATAACTTGTTCAGCCTTACCTCAATTGATGGGCATCTACTCATTTTCCAATTCTCTGCTATCACAAAAAGAACTGCTATAAACATTTTTGCACATGTGGGTCCTTTCCTCTCCTTTATGATATCCTTGGTATACAGACACAGTAATGGCACTTCTGGGTCAACAGTATGCACTGTTTTATACCCTTTTTTCATAGTTCCAGATTGTTCTTCATATTGATTAGATCATTTCACAACTCTACCAACAATGCATTAGTGTCCCAATTTTCCCACATACCCTCCAAAATTTATCATTATAGCCAATCTGAGAGGTGTGAGGTGTTACCTTAAAGTTGTTTTAAATTATATTTCTATAATCAATAGTGATTTAGAGCATTTTTTGTATTACTATAAATGGCTTTAATTTTGTCATATGAAAATTGTTCATATTCTGCAGGCCTGCATTCCCTTTGCTCATAGATTCACAAAGTCTAAAACATGAGAAGGTTTAATATAAATCAGGGGAATGGATTCCTATCAGAGCTCATAGAAAAATAATTTTATTAGTCAATTATCAACCTTTCTTCTAGCAATTAACATTCACAATTTGAAGTGTCATACATGAGATAATATAGCTTACAATTCTTCCAATTGTAGACCAAAACTCATTAAAATATACTTGAAAAAATATTAAACAAAAAAGTTAAAATACAATAAAACATATAATGCTAATCTGTGGTTTCCTATTTCAGTATGCGGCCCAGTGGGATTTTTATGTATGATTTCATGACTCCATGAGTTTGTCATCACAATGAAAGAAAATATCACTGTACATGGTAGGTATCAAAGTTACCACGAAGTATTTGCTGGCTGTGTTCCCTATTAATGAGCTTGCATTTCTTCTCAGATTCCAAGGAATAACATTATTGTTTGACAAAATGTTGGAAATGTGTCTCTTCTTTCTCTGATAAGATTCATTCTCCTTTTGACTTTCTTTGTGTCGAGTCACCTCCTTCTGATTTCTTCTGGCCCTCATTCTGGGACTTCACCATATCCAGAAGCAAAGGAACAAAGATATTCAGCTTTCAAGAATGCTAGTCTTCAAAGCATTTTAAGGACCCATACTAATTATAGTCAATTTTAACCATTTTCTCCCCTATCCTCTCCATACATTTGCTTTGGAGTTGAAGATCCAATTAATAGTAAAAGAAAACAATTTTTCTGTTTTCCAAATGTATCCCAGGAAGGAAAAAAGTACAGTATTTTAAAGAAAGTCAAATATGCCTCCCTTAATGCTCAAGGAATTAAAGGATATCTTGCAGTCTCTATTACTTTACTATGTCCCTTATTATGGGAAGCTGTCATTATTATTCCCATTGCTTAGCATCTTCTCTAAAAATCTCTTTATATTTTCACAACACATATATATACATTTGGTTGAGTGTATGCATGTGCATTCTTGACTCCAATAGAACCAGCTTCAACATTATGGGATGAGAAGCATGACTAAAAAATAAAAACAATTGGGGGATTCCTGAGAAGTAGGGTTTTTAGATCACATGATTGCCAAAAAAGGTAATTGTTATAAATCCTATTAAACACATGCTCTACAGACATGTTCCATTTTAGTTGCCAAATTTTAGGAGCTTTTGAAGATCCATTGATAAGTTATTATCCTGAGGGGATAATTAGGCTAGTGAGAAAGAAGATCTGAAGAGAGGATGATATTGATATTCAGGTGGATTGAAGAATGTCATAGAAATTATACTTTTATGCATAGTTCCAGCTTTTAGATCTGAAGCTTCTAAGTAGAAGAGATGACTATTTACTAAATATGGACTTCTGCCTCAGGTCCTCTTTCTTTTCTCTTTATGCTTCTTTGTTACCACATCAACTCTCATGGATTTAATTACTATGAATGTGTTGATAATTGTCAAATTTATTTACCTTGTCTAAGCTCTCTGCTGACCCTAATCTTGTATCTCCAACTGTCTTTTAGGTATCTAAACTGAAAGTGCAGTAGACTCTTAAACTAAACATTTTTAAAATGAAACTCATTATCTTTTCCCCCAATCCCACCCCAATGCTTACCTTCTCTATTTACTGTAGAGGACAATGTCATCTTTCCAGTCCTTCAGTATGGCAACTTGGGTATCATCCTTAGTTCCTCACTTTTTCTCAGACCCAATATCAAATTGGATATCAAAGCCAATCGATTTCACCTTTTTAAGCATCTCTCCAACATACTCCTTCTCTTCTCTGAAATTACTATCAACTTGGAGCAGGCCCTCCTCATCTTATTCCTGGACTATTATAATAGTCTGCCTCAAGTTTTCTCCTTCCAACCATCTTCCATTTAGCCACTAGATTTGTCTAAAACACTGATCCAATTATATTATTCTTTTAGTCAATCAACTCTGTAAGTTTCTTATCACCTGCAGGATCAAATAAAAAATCCTCTACTTGGCCCTGCCCATATATCTTATTATATATCCTTTGATCCAATGACACTGGCCTCTTGGCTATTGCACAAAAACACCTCATTTCTTGGATCTGGGCAATTTCTCTGCCTGTCCCACATTTCTATAATGTTCTTCATCCTCATCTATACCTATAAGCTTCTCTTACTTTCTTTAAGTCCCAACTAAAATCCTGTCTTTTAGAGGAAACTTTCCCCCACTCAGTTTCTTCTCTGTTAATTATTTCATATTTATCCTGCATATAGTTTATTAGTATGCACTTTTTATTGTCCTTCCAATTAAATTGTAAGCTCTTTGAGGGCAAAGACAGTTTTTGCCTCTCTTTGTATTCCCAGCAGCTATCATAATGCCTGGCTTCTGGTAAGCTGATAACAAGCATTGACTGATTGATACTCATGGTGTTAATGTGGTAAAAGAGAAGATCAATCAGTAACAGATTTAATGATATTATCTAGGGATATTATCTAGGGCCTGCAGTCTTTTCCTCAACCATTCCTCACATCTTCAACTACCTGCTGGACTTAGATTGCCTATCACCATGTTGTACTCAGCATATCCAAATCTGCCTTTGGACAGATTTTCCTTCAATCCAGCCTAACTCAGACTTCTCTGGTTCTCAACCTTCCCAATTCCACATCTCAAAAACTGATGTCATAATTCTTCTCTCACACATATCTTCTGCCCACAAATTCAAGTTCTTAATCCTACCTAAACCATATATTTCATATTCATTATCTTTTCTCTGTTCATAATTCCACCATTGGAGGCTGAGAACAGTGTGGTTCATCGTTTTATATAAAGTCAGAAAAATAGATTCAAATACTGATTCTGCTATTTTTTCTGTGTGGTCTTGGGCAAATTATGAATTAATTTCTTTGGGCTTCAGTTTCATTATTTGCAAAATGAGAAAAATAGATAAAGTTGTTTTCAGTTTAAATCCATTTATTTTCATTAGTACATGTCTGATCCTGTCTTTTTTTCTGCTTTAAAAACACATATACAAAAACCCCCACAAAAACTTGAAGTGGTTTCTTGGCAGTGATAATCTATCAATTCTGTTAGACTACTATTTGAGTTCTTGCACAATATAATTTTGGGGGGCAGCTAATGGTTCAATGTATAGAGCATTGGCCCTGAAGTCAGGGGAACCTGAGTTCAAATCCAGCCTCAGACACTTAACAATTAACATTTATTAGCTGTATGACTCTGGACAAGTCACTTAACCCCAGTTCCTTTGCAAAAAGGAAAAAGAAGAAATCATAATATGATTACAATCTATTTTTTATTCCTTGTTTAATAGTATTCTTCATTCATGTTACTTTCCAAAGTGAATTTCTAGATATTTATTAATTTTAAATTGTCCTTGTCCATCTTCATGTACTTCTATAGACCCAGAATTAGATCATTATGCTAACTCCTCATCTTTATTAATATTCTTCATTTACTTCCAGTTCTAAATCTGGAATGTAATGATCCTTCAGAAAAACTTTCCTGGACCCACCCATATTACTTTTCCTCTCCACTAAAAAAAAATATCAGGCTAAGATATGTCTTTCTTCTATACACGATAAGTTGTTTGTTTGTTTGTTTTAATTGAAACTTTTTATTTTCAAAATATATGCAAGGATAATTTTTCAGCATTGACCCTTGTAAAATCTTGTGTTCTAATTTCCCCACTCTCTCCCCCAACTCCTCCCCTAGATGATAAGAAATCCAATATATGTTAAACATGGTAAAATATATAGGTAAATTGAATATAGGCATACCTATTTATGCAATTATCTTGCTGTTCAAGAAAAATTTGACCAAAAAAGGGAAAAAATGAGAAAGAAAATAAAATTTAATCAAACAACAATAAAAGAAGTGAGAATGCTATGTTGTGATCCAGACTCAGTTCCCATAGTCTTCTCTCTGGATGTAGACGGCTCCCGTCATTGCAAGATACTTGGAACTGGCCTGAATCATCTCATAGTTGAGAAGAGCCACATCCATCAGAATTATCTTGCTATTGCTGTGTATAATGATATCTGTATAATCTGTATAATCTGCATTTCACTCAGCATTAGTTCATGTAACTCTCTCCAGGCCCCTCTGAAATCATCCTGCTGGTCATTTCTTATAGAACAATACTATTCCATAACATGCATAGATAATAACTTTTCAGTCATTCTCTAACTGATGGGCATCCACTTAATTTCCAGTTTTTTGCCACTACAAAAAAGGACTGCTACAAATATTTTTATACAAATAGATCCTTTTCCTTTGTTTTAAGCTCTCTTTGGGATACAGGGCCAATTGAAATACTGCTGGATCAAAAGGTATGCACATTTGATAGCCTTTTGGGCATAGTTCCATATTGCTCTCCAGAATGGTTGGATCAGTTCACAATTTCAATAACAATGTATTAATATTCCAGTTTTCCCACATCTTCTCCAACATTCATCATTTTTTTTTCCTGTCATTTTAGTCAATCTGACAAATTTGTATTTCTTTGATCAATGGTGATTTGGAGCACCTTTTTATTTGACTAAAAATGGTTTCAATTTTTTCATCTGAAAATTGTCTGTTCATATCCTTTGACCATTTATCAATTGGAGAATGTTTGAATTCATATACATCTGTGTCAATTCTCTTTTTATTTTAGAAATGAGGCCTTTATCATAACCCTTAAAGGTAAAAATGTTTTCCCAATTTGTTGCTTCCCTTCTAATCTTGACTGTATTAGTTTTGTTAGTACAAAAACTTTCTAACTTAATATAATCAAAATTATCTATTTAGTGTTCACTAATGACTCCAGTTCTTCTTTGGTCACAAATTCCTGCCTTTTCCACAGATCTGAGAAGTAAACTATCCTATGTTTTTCTAATTTGGTTATAACATCACTCTTTATTTCTTAATTATGAACCCATTTCAATCTTATCTTGGTATATGGCATTAAATGTGGGTCAATGCCTAGTTTTTGCCATACTAGTTTCTAATTTTCCCAGCAGTTTTTGTCACATAGTGAGTTCTTATCCCAAAAGCTGGGGTCTTTGGGTTTGTCAAACACTAGATTACTATAGTCACTTGTTATGGGTCAGAACTCTAAACTTGAAATAAAGGATTCTTATAAGGCACTAAGTCAGTGGAATTCATAGAGACAATAGTTATCTAATTTAGCATGGTTCAGTATGATTGATTTAATCCTACAAGGAGATGTTATGGGCCAGAACTTGAAACAGGGTACTATGTAGAACTGAGGAGACAGTGGTTAAATCTAGTTTAGCATTGATTTAATCCTAAAACAAATAGTGGTTTCCAATGATTTAATGATTAGTTTATACTCAGTGTAGGACAAATAAGCTAGGCGTCTCAGCCAGTATTCAGTCAGGGAGATTCAGAAGCCAGAGAAGGCAGGCGGGAGCTCAAGTTTTTGGAATCAAGGAGAGAGATAGGCCAAAAAAACTAGCCGAGGCCCAAGTGAAGGAGACAAGATTTTGAAGGAGACAATAAGGGACTTTAACCCCTGCCTACTCATGATAATTACTGAACTGAAACGAAGGCTGCCCCCAGAGACCCCAAGAAAACCTCAACAGAGAACATTACATTTTAAAGAGAATATTACAATCACTGGATATTTAGTCCTATGAACCTAACCTATTCCGCAGATTGACTACTGTATTTCTTAATCAATACCAAATGGTTTTGATGACTGCTGCTTTATAATATAGTTTTAGGTCTGGCACAACAAGGCCACCTTCATATACATGGTAAGTTTCAAGATTGAGATAGAAATAGGATAGTGAACTCATAAGATTCAATGATAGAAATAGATAGAAGAAACGTGAAACATGATGATCTATATGTTTTCTTTGCCCCCATTCTAGTTGTGATTTTTCATTTATCTGTTTTGGTTCTAAATTCCCATAATTTTGTTTTGTTTTAATCTTTACATTCCCAGAAATATATAGACCTCCTTATACATAAATGTCATAAATGCTTATTGAATTAACTTTGATTATAAAAGGTCAAAAAGAACAGTTGATCCATTTAATTTGATTTAACGACAATTCAATTCAACAGCAAAGATATAGTTCACTGAATTCTTTTGATTAATTTATTACAACAAAAATGTTGATTTTTTTTATTCAAGTCTTTCCCTAAGGAGAAAAGGAAAAAAAAAAAATAAAACATGCTAGATAAGACTAGCAATCTATTAAGTTCGATATTCTTCTTCTGATTATACAATATAGCATTTCATAATTGAGGGTCATAATTGCCCTACTTGAAAATAATGGTGTGGGTTTTTTTTTTTTTTTGAGGTGTTCTATCAATTACCACTTCAAATTAGTTTTAATATATTTGTGAAATTCTACATAAAATGCAATTTCAAATACACACAAACACATACAATCACACAATGGTAAACAAATCCCCAAAGTATCCTAGAAACCAAATAGTTGTAGGTGATGTATTAAACATCCCCAACTTCCCCTCAGAAAGCCATTATAGAGCATAATACATTAACTTTCCTAAAAATTTTATCTTTCTACTGTCAGCTTATGTAAGCCCTCATGGTTATAAAAAATAAAAAATAAAAAAGTTCTCTACATTTACTACTTACTTCTATTATTTGTCCTAAAATATTTTCCCAACACTCCTCATTACTCTGTCTTTATCATGCTTTTCCTGTCACTAAGGCATTCCAGTGTTTGTCTTTTACTCCTCACTATTCATAAAGGCAAGTCCAAACCATTATTTTCTGCCATCCATATTTTAATAATGGCTGTCCATATTCAATGTCCAACTGACTGTCTATAAACTGATTTTTTTTTAAGTTAAAAAAAGCTTGCAAAGTGTCCTAGCATATATTTAGCCAAGCTTATTGCTAGTCACCCACAGAGAGTCAGAAAGAGAGAGAGACAGACAGAGACATAGAGAAAGAGAAAGAGAGACAGAGGGACAGACAGAGAAATGATATGCAGATAAAACATTTATTTGGTCCTTTGTATGTGGAAGGAGCTTACATTATAATAAGACAAAATATAAAGAAATATGAAAGGAATATAATAGTACAGAAGAAGAGTACTCATACCAAGGCAAAGTAACAGGGAGATGGAAAACTTTGGACAGTATATTAAACTGAAAATGAAGTGATCACTATGTTGGACTTCCTCAAGAAATGATGGTCAATGATCAATGACCCAGCAATCCATAGAATAGACATCAGGGAGAAAAGACTGACTGACAAAGTGATTTTTGTTTTGTTGATATTATTTTTAGTCAAGACAAATTATAATCCATTGTCACTAAATAAGCAAAAACAAATAAGCACATTTATGCATGTGGACACAACTTTAGGTTATTGGAAGAGAGAGATTTATAATCCACCAGTTTTAAGAAAGAATATTTTGAAATTGCTTTGGTATGTCAAAATTGTAGTTTTAATATTAGAGATGGACAACTCTCCAAATTTCTTTATAATAAAATTCTTGATCAATAACTATTTTCCCTCATTTTTACTGCTAATTTATATCTTCAATTTACCTTTTGTTGTTACAGTATGCAGAATGCTGTTCTTGGAGTTAGAAAGATCTGAATTAGAATTTCATGCATTTTTGCCTTTTACTAGCTGTGTAACCCTACACAAATTAATTTAATTTTCTCAGCTTCACTTGTTTCATTTCTGAAATAATCATGATATGAGCACCTGCTTCCTATTGTGAACAAATAAAGTTGTGTGCATATTATATATATACATAAATAGTTTTATAAACTTTAAAAACATATTAAGATATTAGTTATTACCTTGGAATTCACTAGTCCCATACTTGTCATCCACACCTGATACATTAGATTTTTAGGACTACTCTATGTCTAATATTTCTAATTCAAGCTTCTCCTTTATAGTCAAAACTAAGTTAACACCTGTGAACTGAAGTAGCCCATTTCCCTTGTGAGAATTGTACTTTACTAAAAAGTGTTCTATCAAAGAATGAAAGAGCAGTTATTGGAAATGGTTTAAAAGGAATTCTTATAAAGATAGGATTTGGTCTAAATGTCCTCTGATGCCCCAAATACCCCAATAGTCCAAAGATTCTCTGATTATTTTTCAACAAAAGTCATTCCTTTTTCCATTTCTCCTAACTTACAAGGTAAGAAAAAGAAGTATGTTTATTAATTAATTCTTGGTAGCCTTTATCGGTTATTGTAAATTTAAAATCAGCATATGGGAAATAATTCCTAGGAATTAGAGCTTTCTAAAAGCAAAGAGGGATGTCTTTGGAGAACAGTGATTTTTTCCAATTATTGACTCACTATTCACTTACCGACTGTCTGAATGAATGACCCCTCAATGAAAGTCTTCAGGAAGAGGTTAAATGGTCAACCAAGGAGATTCTTAATCAAACATGTATGGGAATAAACGGTCTTTGAGATCCATTCCAGCTATGAAATTATGATTCTGTAATCCTGTTGTTAACCTTCAGTAGCTACACTTTTGAAGTCTAAATGTTTTACCAGTACTATACCCTCCATATCTTTTACACACTATCAACTTACCTCAGTTTAATTGATTATTTACTTTACCATCACTCTAAGAGTTTCCTCTCTGCACTGTCTCCTGCTGTCAACCTTGACAACCTCAACATATATATTAGTTTCTCATAGGGAGCCTCAGAGCTCTTTTCTCCTCAGGGTATTCAATCTAGCAACATTTCAAGTAATTCACCAACAACATGACCAAAATCCCTGAAGTTTAAATTTCAAATGACTTAACCTCTTATTTCATTACAAAGACTGAAAGAACTTGACTCTTTGCCTTTGATTCTCAAAACTCAGTATGAGCACTAATCATCCTCTTTTTCTTTCTGTCTCAGAGGAGGACTGCTTGCTATGAATGATCCCTCAGCTTTCATATTTGATTTGATGCAATACTTTTTTCTAATATCTTGCTAGAACTAGCCTTCTTTATCTTATAGATACTTAATTTCTCTCACTAACTTCAGATCATTTGCATATAGAAATGTTTAGTTCAACTTAGTTCTTTTAAAAAACTTACTTTAATTTTATGCTCAATACAGTTGATTTTCCCCTTCCTCTCATTGCCAAACTTCTTGAGAAGATCTATTCTTAAGAACTCTGATCACTTTAATGATCAATCAAGATTCCAAAAAGCCCCATTGCCTACCACCTGACATGAGATAAACATTTTTGGCTTAAATCAATAAAGAAATTTGTTTTTGCCTGACTACGCATACTTCTTTTAAGATGATTTTTTGTCTTTCTTTTTTCAGGGATAGAAGATAATTGCTTGGTAATTAAAGAAAAAAGAAGAAAAAAGAAAAAGTCTACTAATCCTTTGTGTCAACAATACCTATTGTCTTCTCAATCACTTGTAAATGTATTTCAATCTTCATCATTTTACTCAGATTGCTTTCAGCATTCAACAGTGACTTTCTAGTTTCCAAATCCAATAGATTATATTTCAGTTTTCCCCTTCAATGACTTTGCTGAAGCATTTAACATACTTAAATAATTTCCCCTTTTTGGATATACTATTTCCCTTTAACTTTAGTGACACACACATGATGGTGTGGATGATAAAGGCCTGGCTTTGGAAGACTTGGATTCAAATTATACCCTAGATAGATGTGTAACCCTAGTCAGGTCACTTGAATTCTCTGGGCCTCATCAATAAAGTGAGAGGATTAGACTCATTGAGCTTTAAGATTCCTTCCAGATCTTAAACTGTGATTCTGTGACCATGCTTTTCTTGTTCTCTTGCCCATTCCTATTGGTTCTCCACCAATCTTCTCACTTTCTTCCAGAAAATTTCCATCCACCATCCTTCTTTTGTTCTTTCTGTATGCCCTCCTCCCTGGAAAATTCATTAATTCTGAAGCTTCTAAAATGACTCATAAAGAGAAAAGATTTTCAAATTTATAAATCTAGATTTTTTTTCTTTATTTCTTCAGTCCTATATCTCCAAACAGCTTTAATATATCCCCCAATAGTACTTCAAATTCAATATGACCCAAACTAAGAATATATTTTCCCAAAAACTGCTTCCTCCAATTTTAATATTTCTGTAAGAGGCACCACTAATTCTCCACTCTTCCAAATTTGAAACAGTGCTTTCTAGAACATATTTCTGCTCAAAACCTTTCTATAACTCACTACTGCCAAAAAATGACTCACTAAATTTCAGACATCTTTGCCAAGCATTTAAGAGCAGCCACAATATTTCACTATCCTCCCTTTATAACCTGATATACTACTCATATATAACCTACACTCTGGACAAATTGAACTACTTCCTCTCTCTGCACACTTTCCTGATTCCTGAACCTTTGATCACACTATTCTCTAAGGTCTCCCTTCACTTCTATCTGTCAAATTCATTCCCATCATTTAAAAAGCCCAACTCAAAGGTCATCTTCTCTAGGAAAGCTTTCTCAATTCTGTAAGTCAATAATGATTCCCCCCATTTTTCACTCTGCCACTCACTTAGCATTTTGTTTGTTGCTCTCTTTTTATACTCACAATGTACAATTTGGTGCATATTTATATATGAACCATATGTCCCTAATGTACTTTAAAATCCATGAGAATAGCAATATTGTTATTTTTTCCTATTTCCTTCAACATACAGCACCATGATCTGCACACAACAGGCAACTGCCCAATTAGATGACAGTCTTGATTTCCTCTCTAGTAATCTTATTTATTTTCATTATTTTCCACCCCTTTTCCATTGAAGTGGCCATATTCTTCAAAATCCTTTTTTGGCTGTCTTGCATTCTTCACATTATGTTTTTTATCTCTAAGTGATGACAGCCATATCAACAGTCTCAAATATCATCTCTGGATTTCTACTAAATAGGCTCTCTGTGTGTGTGTGTGTGTGTGTGTGTGTGCATGTGCATGCATTTGTGTGTTTTAAAACTTGGTCAATGCTCCTGAATTCTAAACTGATTTTTTTTGAGCTGCCATATAGTTTTCTCTGAAACAGAGAAAGAACAGTCAGAGAGTGGAAAAATTTGTTCTCCATGCACTGGGAGTCAATAAAAAAAAATTAGTAGACCTTCATTAAGTAATTGCCCTGTACAATGAATCATACTGGGCATTGATATGGTCTTGGATATTTATCAACCATTATTCACCCTCAGTAAATCACTTTATTTTCTGGGTCCCAGAAAAATCAGCAGGAGAGTAATCATATTGTATCATAAGGGCATTGTAAAACATTAAATGAAATAATGTATAAATTCACTATATAGATATGAACAGTTATTGGTAATAAGTAACATGATATACCTATTTTATTATGAGTTGAGTTGTTTCAGTCATTGCCAACTCTTCATGACTACATTTGGAATTTTCTTGGCAAATATATTAGAGTGGTTTGTCATTTCCTTCTCCAACACATTTAATGTATATATTTAGGCATGGATACATAAATATACATCTTTTTGTACTGGACATCTTATTTCATGTTCCACTGTATAAGGAGAAAAATCTTTGTGAGAAAAATGCCTCTACCAATGCAGTTTGGACTACACTCAGAGACTTTTAGACTGAGAGAGTTGTCTGTGAATTTAAATGGGTAGCCCAGAGTAAAAAACAACAGTAATAACAAAGACCCCCAAAACTCACTCTCAGAAGCAGTCAGAAGTGAAATCTTCCTCCTCCAAAGCCAGCTCTCTATCCCCCATTCCACACTCCATCTCTGATTAATAATATCATCGATGATAAACATCATTATTATTAATCAAGATTGTGACTATCACAGAATCCAAGGGCAGAGGTTGCTCAGAACTATTAAAGATGTTAGTACATGAGACTTGAAGAAAAAAAGGCAGTTTAGGAGATAAACTTCAAGAGAGAAAACCCAGTAGATTTGTGGAACTGAAAGCCAAGCCATTTGCTCATGATGAAGCTGATAATATCCCTTTTCCTTATTACTTGAAATGAACTGAAATCATCATCATCATTTTTTTCATGACTCAACATGTAATGAATGAGTACTAGGCATTCAGGACTATTTTGCTCAAAATTGTATATGTTTCTATGGAAAGTCTTTGTAAGAAAGAGTTTATCTTGTATTCAGTTGAAAACACCTGCCTGTAGACTGACACTTTATAGCTGCAGAAGGTCAATAATTAGTACTCTTGTATTTAACCACCATAGCAGTCTCTGAAATTCAATTCTTTGTTAAAGGAAGAAAGTAATTAAACTTTAGTATGCCTGCCCCACTGAGGTTAATACAGAGCACTGTTTTCATCTGACTTTTGGTGGAGTGCTGGGTTCCATAGAAAATATGTTTGTGTAAAGAATCTTTTAAAAGTGTACAATCATGAATTTTGACCAGGTTATATAAGCTCATATTTTACTGAATTAAAAACTTTTGTCATACTTTTCCTTTTCAAGATGATTTTTCCCCTTGCTATTGGCAGACATCATAAAGTTACTAAAAACCCACCCTTCCATTTAATTTCAATTTATTCAGCTATTTTATTCAAGTTGGTTTATTAAAATTTCTATACAAAAGCCCAGCTTGATGCATTAATATACTAAAGGAACTAGTCAAATATTCCATGTTGCCCAGCAAAGTAAGTATTGTCTCCTTAAAATTATTTCTGCTATCACATCAATCTATCTGTTTGAAGAGATCAGAGCCAAAACATTCCAAACAGTGATTTTTCCAAATTATTTTCTCTGTCACTAATTGTACTTTAATGATATTTTCTATTTTATAGATATCTGTGCTTAAATATCCTGTGAACATATTATTGTTTTTGCTGAATGACTCATAAATGAACACTAATTAGAATAAGAAAAACAGAGTTGCACTTTTCCAAAATAGTAATGATGCTAGGTGAACATAAGAACTAAAAACTTTTATATAGAATCTGGCAAATAGGGCCAATAATAATGATTAATGATTTCATGCTGGATATTTATAGATGAATTGCTTATTAGAAGTCAGGTTCTTAGTGTCTGTTCTAAGCTATGTTACTCAAAATATTAGTAATTGATCTTGAATAACTATTTTTATTTCTCTTTGACTCAGTATTTAAGACAGAAAATTAAATTTTAAAAATGAAAAGAAAAAATCTTTAATCCTTGAGAATAAATTCAAATGCTGCCAACATAATATAACAGGCTTAGAATTTTCTGGTTTGAATCCTCTTCATCTAAAATTAATGTTTATTTTAATCAATAGTATTTCTCCACAAAGTCCTACTCAGATATCTTACTACAATATGGAGATGAACCCTGATTTCTTCAAGGTTATGCTAACAGAACATAAACTAAAACAGTTTCTATCCTAATGGAAGACTTGAAGTATTTTTCTGTCAACAGATAATGTTTGATTTTTGTGACCAATCTAGTTAAAAACAGATAGTCTTATCACCAGAAAATTGACTGCATGGTGATGAATACTTTAGTCCCAGAAACCCATGAACAAAGAACAATATTAACTGGTCTTCCCTTTCATTTAGCTCCTTTCTTCTCTTGTACTATGTGACATAGATTAAGTCACATACTCTCTCTCAGATTCAGTTTCCTCATCACTAAGATGTAGTCAGCACCAGCCTTTCCTTTTTTGTAAGAAACAAATAACAGAATATATTGTGAGCTTTGAAACCCTAAAGTGCTCCATAAATGTTGTTTCTATCAATTATTATAGCAAAGGTGATGGAAATAGAACAGTGCATGTTATGAATTATACCGATTTTATACCACCCTGAGATACTAATTTATCTTCCGGTACTCTAAATGAAAGATTCTTGTGCAGTGGTCAAAAATGAGAGATATCTCTTCTCCCATTCTCTAGCCTTTACCTTTCTGCATGGAGCAGCTAGACTTTGGCTGCCTGGAGAAAACAAGATAATAACATCATTTTGGAATACCATTGTTAGGAATGGAGAGGTTGAAGGGGGTCAATGACAAGATCAAAGACATGACTGAAACTGAGGGAGTTAGATTATAAACTGGTTAGAGAGTATTCCTCCCAATGTCTAGCCTTCCTTTGCCTATGTGTCTGGTGTACTAAAAATGAGCTGAGCTTGGTGAAAAGCAATTGAAGGCATTTGCCTGAAAACATCAGGATACTGAGCAAAAAGAGTAGTCATAGTGAGAGTTTGACCCAAGTTCCTGCCTCAGTCACAATGTGAAAAAAGAGATTCAGATCCAAATTTCCTCATTTGTACATTGTCTTCCTTACACTCATTTGACCTGCTTATAGAAGAATTAGTAAGGAGATGGCTAAACAAACTGGAATACTCCTTTTCCTAGAACAAAAGAATTTAGAATGGCAACTAGGCTGTGTGATGGATAGGGTACTAGCCTTGAAAAGAGGAAGATCTAAATTTAAATCTTACCCCAGACCTGTACTATGTGACATGGGCTAAGTCACATACCCTCTCTCAGATTCAATTTCCTCATCAATAAGATGTAGTCAGCACCAGCCTTTCCTTTTTGTATTTGACAGAATATATTGTGAGCTTTGAAATCCTTAAAGTGCTCCATAAATGTTGTTTCTATCAATTATTATCATTATTACTATTCTAGTAGCCTAAGTACCATCTCAGTGTGGCTGGAATATAGAAGAATCTGCAGTCACAAAGTAGATATTTGATTAGATATTGATCATTCCTTTGATTAACCTGATACAAAGATTTAAACACCATAGAGATTATTCTAGTTTGTTTGTCCATTTCTGCAAAGACCTGACTTTATTAAGTGAAAGAGATGTGTCTAAAAAGGAAACATAACACTAATTCACAATCTTCATACTAGTTATATATATGTATACACACATGTATATATATATATATACACACACACATATCTAGAGAGATACAGAATTTCTACTCTCTTAGCTCATGTCTATCTGGAATCGTCCATGACTATTTAGGAATTGACCTTTTTCACTGAATAGGACCAATATCATAGATTATATCAAAAGAGAATTAAACCACTGCTACCCCAGATGATTTTTCTGCCATAGAAATTCAAGAAGATTATTAACTAACATCACAGGATCATGTATTTAGAGTAAAAAGGGACCTTAGAGAATCAAATACCCTTTTTCAATTTTGTTTTTTTACACAACATTCTACTTTTATTTTTCTCTCTGTGTGTCTCTGTGTGATTCTCTGTGTCTCTGTGTGTCTCACTCTCTTTCTTCTCTCATTCTCTCTCTCTCTATATATATATCTATACGTCTATATTTAGCTTTCAATGTTTATCTATATCTTTATTTTATTTTTTTATACCTCATTGAACTCGTTTAAAGTGACTGACTTAGTTACTTAAGGAACACAAATCCAAAGTAGAAAAAATAAGAATGTGAACCTGGGTCCTTTAGTATCAAATCCAACATACTTTCAATTCTACATGCTGCCTCTAAGTTGGAAAAAAAGTGCCAGTAGAGAAAATATACAGATGAAATCAGAAATATTGAAATATCAAAGAAATGCAATATGGAAAGTTTCAGTTATTCCAGAAGTATATACCATTCTTGCATCTTGGATAGAGATTATAGCCTGAGTACCAAAAGCTAGATTAATGTTTGTTGATGCTTTTAAAAAACTGTGATTCGTATCCTTCTCTGCCAATCTTCTGGTGATAAACCTTGTTATGCACAGCTAAACTGGCTTGTGAATGAGAGACATGTATTCTGTCCGCAAGCCAGTGCTCAAAGCTTTTCCAATTTGGTGAAAGTTGCCAAAGGTTGTGTTCCACTTGCATAACCTTTGAGAGCTCCATAACACCTCTACTCCATTATAAAACATTAGAGATTCTTTTTATTCCCTTTCCTTTTTTTCAAAGATAATGGCTAATCATTATGTATGAGATATTGCAAAAGGGAACAGACATCAATTTCAATGCTATAGGGAACTCTCAAATGATGCAACTCTTTTCACCAATGCAAGATAGGGCCTTTTCTACAACTTATCACTTTAGAAAATTGCCTACAATACTAAGTAGTTAAATAATTTTCCCAGGAACACACAGTCAGTAGATAGCAGAGGGGGAAGTGAGTTTTAGTCTTACTGGTTTTGAAGACCACTCTGTATCCTATAGGGCTTTACATTTAGAAAATTTCAAGCAGACACCTAACTACAAATGAAATAATCCAGATTTTAGTCACTTATCTGAACTAGATTACTCTGAAATATTTTAAATTATGAAAAATTGTTACTTTTCTAAGCTTCAATTAGAAAAATAAAGGTAAATCTACTTCTCAGATCATTTTTAAAAGACAGACTTTTCAGTTTACTTACTTGCATAATTCAGAAATTTATAGTTTCATTAGCTTTGCTTACTTCTTCTGATGTTTTTCTGTTTTTTAGTAAATGCTTTCGTTGAATAATTGTGTCAAATTCTGTGATATAATCTTCCAATTTTGGATAGTTTCAAAGAAGTCCCGAAGCCTGCTTGAACCTATTTGAATGAACCAGTTATTAGATTTTTTTTTCAGAGTAAACATGTATTCCTTGGAAATCATTAAATGTTACAATCAGGGTTTAATTTATTGTTTTATTGATATCTTGCTTTTAGAAAATGATGGATAAAATTCAAGTTAATCTTAAAATTATGCTGTAAATGCATTTCTTTTCTTCAGAGTGCTTGTTGTTATACATTGACCAGAACAGGAATCGGTAGGTTGATTTTAGAATATCAACCACACAATCTGAATTTGAGACTGTGGACTCCTATTACACAAAGTCTTTTTAGTTTGAAAAGCTATGACAAAAACTGCTTTGTTGCTATAGTTCTTGAGATCTGAGTCACCCTCAGATAAGGAAGACTATGATGATGATGACCATCACTGACATTTATACAATACTTTAAAATTTGTAAAAATCTTTACATTCAGGTATCAGAGTAGAACTTGAGTGGAGTTTAGAATTTCTAATACATACATATTTACATATGTATGCACATATACACACATATATAAAAACACACAAAACCACAAAGATTTTTTGAGAAAGCTGTCAGCAACAATAATAGCTTTTACAAAGCATTTTAAGGTTTACAAAGCACTATACAAATAGTATATCTTTTTTTTTCACAATAACAATGGGAGGTAGGTACTATTATTAGCCCCATTTTACAATTGAGGAAACTACAACAAACAGAAGTATTAATTACAAATTGACAAAATTGGGAGTAGATTTGCTTTCTCATTCCTGATCCAGCAATCCATCTATTGTTCAACCTCTATCTTCTGAATCATGGAGACAAATTTTAGGACTCTTCTTGAGAAACATTGATGAGTAAGGGGCATTAGCATCAAATGGAGAATATTTTGAGGTTATCATTACCATTCTCTGATGACAATTGGAAATAAATCTCTGCATTTAATTTGTTCAGGTATATTTATGTGGCCATTCTCACAAAAGAGATTCATTGTGGCTGCTTTCCTGACATTTTCAAGTAAAAACTTTTCCAGATTAATTCTTTGAAACTTGTCCTTGGAAAATATGTTTAAGATCATACTGACTCTGGATCAGTCTTTGCTAATGCTGCAATCTAAACTCTTTAAAAAATACATTATTTGATTCCATTATGCAAAAAATACACTACCTATAGAGGTTTGCAATAGTCAGCTTAGCATAGAAAATTCTGTGAGGCAGCAAACTAAATAAGCTCGGTAAAGCATAAAGCGGGGGTCATTTATTTATTAACATATTTATTCATTTTTATAGCACCTAGTAAAACTGTTATTATATGGCAGGAACATATTAACTCTTTGGGTTTTGTTAAGGCCTAAGCAGTGAAGAACTTTCATAGTTTTCCATGGTGTAAATGAAATATAGTTATCTATAACCATTAGCTTTGTAGCTTTCTTTTTCCCCTCTTACTTTCAGCCCCATTTAAAAAACACCACCTGCCAAGTTACAGAGTATTTACAGATTTACAATAAATTCAACATCTTCACAAAATTTGTTAGCAGATGCTGAACTATTCCGGAATTAACTGATTCTTTGTAGTAACTTGTAGCAATTAAATGTGTGGCAGTTTTCTGAAGTGTTGAAAGATCTAATTTTTTCATTTACATAATATTTGTTCTAGTTAGACATTAGTTTAAAAATCAAATGTTACCCAAATGTTGTAGACAAATTTTAAAAATACTAAATAAGCATCAATAGAACCTAGTCTTAGTTATTTATATACAACAAAAAACTTAAATTAAGTTTGCAATAATTCAAATGGCAAGGATTTTCTCAGTTTAATTTAGACTTGATAACAACTCAGTTTTTCATATGTCATACATGAAGTGCAAAAAATAATAATAATGGGAAAACAAAACAAGGAACCAGTTAATTTGAATTATAAAAATAAGACCAATCAATGTTTAAGATCAAAACATATTGTCTCACTCAACTCTCCCCTCACATACAGATAAGACTTTTTCATATTTCTTAGTAATGCTGGCATTGTCGTTATATATATTTGCATAGCTTGCTATTTACTACCCCATTAACTACTTTCATTTTCGTAGTCAGAATGGAGCGAGGCCATTATCAGTTCACGTCCAAATTAAAGATTAAATATTGCTACATCCCTCTATACATGAAGTACATGCAGTTGGGAGCTCATAGTCAATTTCTATGAAGTCTGATTTCAAAGCTTCTAAGAAAATCATGCCATTCCAAAATTAGCCTAATTAGAAATTCTGACCTTAGTTCACATACATTATTTCAAATTTGACAGCTGAAAGCAGGTAAGTTTATTGTGTGGGGTGGGGTGGAGTAAATGGGTCATAGAAGAATTTCTTAAAAGCACAGGGCTAGAGAAGAGATCACTGGAAGCTAAAGGATCAGTAAATATTCATTGTGTACCTAAAAATGAGGTAAAATGTGGGGAGGAAGAGAATCAAAGGGACAGATTGAAAAATAGCCCTTTGATAAAGCACCTACTATATGTCAGGAAATATGACAGATTTTGCAGATATAAATGCAAATAATGGAACAATTCCTGTTCCCAAGGGGGAGTTCTAAATTTGAAATAAGTAACCATAATAAGTTGTATTTATATAACTTTGAAAAACATTTTATAAATATTATCTCATTTTTTTCCTCACAATAACTGTGAGAATGAAGTGCTATTATTATTCCTATTTTGCAGAGGAAATTGAGGTAGTAACTGCTATGTTTAGAGTAAGCCAGCTTAGTCATCCTTGGAAATACTTTTTTGAGATCATAGGGTAATCTGATTATAGATTTAAAGTTAGAAGGGATTTTAGAAACCATTTGGTACAACTCTCATCCCACACCCCCAGTTTAAAGACAAAGAAGTTAAGGCCAGAGTGGCTGAATGGGCCAGATAGATGGCACAGTGGATAGAGTGTTGTCCCTGGAGTCAGAAAGACTAATCTTTATGAGTTCTAATCTGACCAACGACACTTGCTAGCTGTGTGACTCTGGGTAAGACACCTAATCATGTTTGTCTCAGTTTACTCTTCTGTAAAATGAGTCAGACCTGGAAATGGCAAACCACCTCAATGTCTCTGCCAAAAAATGTCCAAATAAGGTACAAAGAGTCAGACATGACTGAAAAATCACTGACTAGGATTAAGTGATTTATCCAGGGTCATATGGACAGTAAGTGAAAGAGGCAGGATTTCCATTCAGGTCTTCTAACTCCAAAAAGGGGAGTCATTTAGTTATTTAGAATAGAGGAGATTGAGCATAACAAATACTTTTGGTTCCATTCAGAGTGGGAGATCTAAGAAAAGGGAATAGTAATAAGCTATATCAATCACTGGACTGAGGAAGTGTCTAGGGCTGGATCTCTGGTTCAAAGATGGCTTGTACCTCAAAAACCGTCACATTGTGCATTAAGTTTGGAATGGAAAAAGTGCTTTCTTTAACAGCTTTCATGCTTTTGAGATGCTACTAAAAATTGAGGAAAACATGTGAAGTGACGATACTTAGAAGTAATAGAAAGTATTTTAGGAAGCACAAGACTTCCATTCTATCTCTTTGAGCTTTTTTCTGGTGACTGTTTCAGGGAGCAACTCTGTTGCTATCCTCTTGCAGACAAAGCAGCAAGTAATAACATATGGCATCCCCAAATGTCTAAAACCAGTTTAGATGGTTCAATGGATAGAGCACACAATCTGGAGTTAGGAAAACCTAAAATCAAATCTAGTCTCACATTTGCTAGTTGTGTGACCTCACAAATCATTAATTTGTTTGTGTGAGTTTCCTCAAATATCTAAAACAACAGTGAAGAAATACCTACCTCATAAGTTTATTGTGAAGCTCAAATGAGGCAATATTTGTAAAGTGCTTGACTCATAGTAGCCTCTGTGGCTCTCTCTCAGAATATTTCCCTATGTTATATAATATTCAGGCAATCATATTAAGGTATTGTTTTGTCACTTAAATATCTTTGTGGGAATGCTTGTTATGTCTCCATCTCTAAGGATATCATTAAAAGAATTATATTACCAATTTATAGGATTTATTAAAACAGATTTATATCTATTTTTGACCTAGAAATTTCCCCAAAAGTCCAAATACTTGAAGTTCTTAACTATGTGTCCCTTTTCCTCTCTGTTTCTAGCAGTCATCAGTTTATTGAATAAGGTTTAACCTATCACTATATCTTTTTGACAATTTATAAAAATCCAAGAGCTGCTGACTGGGAAGGAAACAGAATACTTTCCTATTACAGTATATAAACAGCTGTGAGCCAGTCCTAAAAATATTACTAATATGGTTCTGTTTTAACCCAAGGAATAGACTATGGAACACAACTAAAAGAGAAAAAGAAAAATGGATCTCTTTGGTCAGATACAACATTCTATTGAGAAGAAACCAGAAATAAACAGATAATCAACTAAAACAAAATACACAAAAATTAATTTGAAGTCTGGGGTGAAGTAATAGTAACAGGGGAAGAGCGGGTATTAAAAAAGTTTCTGAGTTGATCTTGAAGGAACTTGGGAAGGGAGAAGTGAAGAAAGAAAGAATCTCAGGTGTTGAGGATAGATGGTACAAAGAGTCAAGGCAACCATATGGCTAGATAACAGGATACATGAAGAAGAATAACATGAAAGATAGTCTGGAAAAGAATCTTTATGTTTAAAAAAGACAATGTATTTCATTCTAGTACCAATAGGGAAACATTGATTGTTGCTGTTGTTTGTCCATTTTTCTCAAAGAGGACCAAGGACACTATGATCATGTTTTGACTTAAATTGTATTTGAATGAGCCTCAGTTGCATGAAGTCATCAGCCTCATTCTTTCCTTCAGTCATTGAACTACAGGGGTAAGAGAAAGATCAAGATGATTGGCAATGGTTCCAAGAATACAGTGAAACTTCTTTAGCAAGGGGGTACCATGACCTGAGCTGTGTTTTAGGAATATCAATTTAGCAACTAAATAGATGGCTAGAAACCAATGAATTGTGTCTATGTGGAAGCAAATCCTTCACATCACGTAAGAGTCAAAACAGCCAATAAATGTGGTTGTTTCTTCTCTGTCCCCTACAAGGGCAGAGGCAAGTATCCCTCAATATCCAAGGAATATAGCTAAGTCCCAATTTAAATAATGATTCACATGAAGAAATCCCATATATTCAAATTCTCAGTATTCTGCATTAAAATTATATAAAATGTAGTATTGACACCAGAATAATGAAATTATGCACTGCAAATTCAAATAATGGGGCCACTTTAGAGGCAAACTATGCTAAGATCCTGTCAATGTCTGATGGCAATATTAGTAAAGCTTATATCCACTAAGATTACTTCATCTCTGTACCCATACCTAGAGTTAGGAACAGAGATAAGTTATAGAAATACTGTGGTTGCTCCTTTTCTACTCACTCTTTCAATATCATATATGACATATTGAGCTAAATATCTTAATGCTGGGAAAAGAGGACCCATTGAGCTAGAAAAGTCTCCTTGTAGTTCCCTAACACAGTATATAAAAAATTTCACTTGAAAGAAAATATAATTATATTAGAAATCATATAAAATGTCCTAACTACTATTGAGTGCATTTACTTGTCAGGGGTAGAAATGAGGGAAAGCATCAAAAGAAAAGGAAAATAGATTGTAGATAATTCAGGGAGCACATTTAGGTCTTTTACCCATTCACACACACTCCGTAGTAAGTAGCAAATCCAAAATGAAGTGAAGTTGGGCAAGAACTTTCAAATAATGCTTTTGGCCATGCTAGTCTCATGGATATTCAAACAAATACGTATCTGTGTGCTATCTTGGTGCTTGAAAATGCAGTTGATACAAAGGCGTATATATATACATACATATATATATATATATATATATATATGTATATATATATATATATACATGACTAAAATAACTTTTCAAGAAAACAATATATATGAAAAGGTCAAAGATGAAAAATGGCAAAACAATCTTTCTAAAAGATTCCATCTGAGATGATCAGCAAAGGCTTTTTTTTTTTTTTTTACAAATTTGGTAAGATCTGGATTAAATGATAGGTTTCTTTTTTCTTCCTTACTTCTGAATGCTTCAATTGGCTAATTTTTAGTTGTGGAAGTAGAGTATTCTAACATATCCAAAAAATGTTTATAAATATGTGTATCCATTTATTTCCTTTTAATTGTACTAACATGGAAAAAGCTAAATAATGAAGAAATATCTAGGACAATTGGTGCAAATAATACAATACTAAAATATATTTCTTATATAGAGCATATCACACTCATCTTAATATTTTCAGGAATTTAGGTGGCTGGATTTTTTCTTCTCATTTCATGAGATCTAAAAGATATTGGATAAATTGAATAAATTGTGGTATATGAATATTATGGAATATTACTGTTCTGTAAGAAATGACCAACAGGATAATTTCAGAAAGGCCTGGAGAGACTTACACGAACTGTTGCTGAGTGAAATGAGCAGGACCAGGAGATCATTATATACTTCAACAACAATACTATATGATGACCAGTTCTGATGGACCAGGCCATCCTCAGCAACGAGATCAACCAAATCATTTCCAATGGAGCAGTAATGAACTGAACCAGCTATGCCCAGAAAAAGAACTCTGGGAGATGACTAAAAACCATTACATTGAATTCCCAATCCCTATATTTATGCACACCTGCATTTTGATTTCCTTCACAAGCTAATTGTACAATATTTCAGAGTCTGATTCTTTTTGTACAGCAAAATAACGTTTTGGTCATGTATACTTATTGTGTATCTAATTTATATTTTAATATATTTAACATCTACTGGTCATCCTGCCATCTAGGGGAGGGGGTGGGGGGGTAAGAGGTGAAAAATTGGAACAAGAGGTTTGGCAATTGTTAATGCTGTAAAGTTACCCATACATATATCCTGTAAATAAAAGGCTAGTAAATTAAAAAAAAAAACATGTAAAAAAATAAAAATAAAAAAAAAGATAAGAACCACAAAAAAAATACATAAAAGATATTGGAGAGATATCCATTCTTAGTGAGTTGGACCCAGAATTGAAGGTTTGGAGGAAAGGGCTGGATTGTCTTTGAAAAACTAATTGTTGAATGCTTCAGTGATTCCAAACTTCTCACTAAAACAAAAATTCACATTATAACATAAAAACTCTTCTATAGGTCATTATCTTTTAATACCTCAGTTTTCAAGGAGATAAAAGTTATAGGTCAACCACTGAACAATAGAGATGCACTTGAAGGATAGACATGAAAGAATAAGATATATCAAGGATGTCATCAGAGAGATAAATGACTTAAAGAAGAAAGCATCTGGACACGTACAGAGATGAAGAGATTACTGATGTGCAATTCATATGCTATATTGATGTCCATTCAATGTCAAAAGATAGAGAGTAAGTTATCTTAGTTATTGAGATGACTCTCTATAAAAGTGTTAGAAAAAGAGAAGACTGGAAAAGTCTTGAGTGGCCGCTCTAGGGAACAAAATAGAAATTATTATTAATAGGTTAGAATTGCTACACAACAACAAAAAGCCAGCTAAATTAAATTAGCCTGATTTAACTTTGTTTCCATTGAAAATCAGTAACCCTAAGGAAATATTAGAGAAATCAGATAATAAAGACTAATCAAGAATGATGATGCTTTAGGATGGTATATAAAGTAAAATTTGCAGAAAATATAGAAGCAAAGAATTGTAAGCCAGCAGCTATATAAAAGTTAAAATTCTTGATCATAGCCTCTACTTTGGATCTACAGGCAAGTAAGGTAAGCTTTAATAATCTGGCTTGAGTAAATAAGAATAAGTCAGGAAAGTAGAAATGAATTAAATAAGTTGAATGTGAGTTATGTCAGGGGACAGGTGGAAAAATAGAATACTACAGATTTTAATTTCTGGAATCAGAACATAATATAATTCTAAGAGACAATGGCAAGTTTAAGGCTTAATTTTATTGACATATGTCTAATGTGGAAAGGAAAGGAAACTCCTGTAGCTGAAGAGACCTTTAAACCCTTAAAGAGGTCAGATTACTAGAGGGTCATCAACAAGAACATTTGAGTAGGAGAATGGGATAGAGAAGACCATGATCATATATCCAAGTTATTGACACTTGAAAAAGAACTGACCACAGAAAAATGAGTAAAATATAACAGAAACTAGGAGCAATAATTTCTCAAGAACTGAGGTCATTGAAAATTGGTAATAGAATAGTCAGAAAACAACTGTAGGAAAGAGATATGCTAATCTTCTTCTTCCCTTCTAGACCTATGATTTTAAGGCAGGGAATTAAGAAGAGTTAACTATAGGTTTTGGTTTTTGTTTTTTTGTTAACTATAGTTTTGAAAGTTTCAAATATAACCAAGGAAAAGTCAAGATTTGAATAAATAGAAGAGATAAGGAATATTGGTTGAAAGTTCAAGGATGTAGAGAAATTTGACAATAGAATGGGGTTTCCAATTGGTTCATGGGAATTTATCAGAGAAGGCCATGGAGTAGTAAGGTTAATTAAAATAGGCATTGTGGTTTGGAGTAGATAAAATAGAAACCCTAATCATAATAAAAAGTAAACAAATCATAAGCTAGGAAACAGAAGGAAATGTCTTCCTCTCAACTTAAAGAATGAACACAAGCTATGTAAAATTGTCCACAATTTCATAGTAGACTTTAAAGTTCTGATGTTTTAGAGTTCCTGAACTAAATTTCACACTATATGTCCTTATCCTTTAAGTTTGCACGAGGGTTCTAGCATTAGTTTTCTTTCCTTTTTTTTTTTCAAGTAGCAGAGTCATCTTTATTTTTTTCTTTTAATTTTTAAATTTATTTTTTATTATCATTATAGTTTTTTATTTACAAAACATATGCATGAGTAATTTTTCAACACTGACCCTTGCAAAACCTTCTGTTCCAATTTTTCCCCTCCTTCCTCCCATTCCCTCCCCTAGATGGCAGGTAGTCCAAAACGTTAAATATGTTAAAGTATATGTTAAATCCAATATATGTATATGTATTTATACAATTATCTTGCTGCACAAGAAAAATCAGATCTAGATGGAAAGAAAAAACCTGAAAAGGAAAACAAAAATGTAAGCAAACAACAACAGAAAGAGTATAAATGCTACGTTGTGGTCCATACTCATTTCCTATAGTTCTCTCTCTGGGTGTAGCTGTTTCTGTTCATTACAAATCAACTGGAACTGATTTGTTTCATCTCATTATTGAAGAGGGCCACATCTATCAGAATTGATCATTATATAGTATGTTGTTAAAGTATATAATGATCTCCTGGTCCTGCTCATTTCACTCAGCATCAGTTAGTTCATGTAAGTCTCTCCAGGCCTTTCTGAAATAATCCTGCTGGTCATTTCTTACAGAACAATAATATTCCATAGTATTCATATACTACAATTTATTCAGCCATTCTCCAATTGATGGGCATCCACTCAATTTCCAGTTTCTGGCCACTACAAAAAGACCTGCACCACAAACAATTTTGCACATGTGAGTCCCTTTCCCTTCTTTAATATCTCTTTGGGATACAAGCCCAGTAAAAACACTTCTGGCTCAAAGGGAATGCATAGTTTGATAACTTTTTGAACATAGTTCCAAATTGTTCTCCAGAATGGTTGGGTTTGTTCACAATTCTATCAACAATGTATTAATGTCCCAGTTTTCCTGCATCCCCTTCAACACTCGTCATAATGTTTTTTCTGTCATTTTAGCCAATCTGAGAAGTTTGCAGTGGTATCTCAGAATTGTCTTAATTTTCATTTCTCTGATCAGTAATGATTTGGAGCACCTTTTCATATAGAATTGGTTTTCTTAAGGAGCAAGCCTTAAAACAAAATCAATAAGGCATAGTCCAAGCCCCATTTGGTCATTATTTGGGTCCTGAGTAATTCAGATCAAATGTAAATAGCAGTCATTTCTGTTTGGGCTAAAATATTATAATATTTATAATATCTAAATAACATTATATTATATCTATAATATTATAATATCTAAAGGCAAAAATATTATAATTTTCAAGATTTTATCTGCTAAAGAAGAAGAGCTAAACCAAATTTTCATTAAAAATTATCATCTCAACTTGGAAAATTATATTAATATTATATATACATATATACACATAAACATACATAAATAACATATATACATAAAACATAAAAACATACACGTGAAATTATACATATATATGTACATTTCAATCTCACCTTAGTCAGCTTTTGATAGATTATAGATCTTTTGTTATTGACTTTCAGGAGGAGATGGATGTCTAAATAAAAGTCCCATACAACATGTGAAACTATTTCCTATTTATTCTAATGGAGAAAAAAAAAGAAAAGTCTGTTTGAATCTAAACGTGATAATCTAGACATGTGGAGAGTTGTATTTCTATGTAAATCCATGAAATTTCAAGCAAACTACTCCCATCAAAACAAAAGACAGCAGCTATCTACAAAAGCTTAGTAATGCAAAATCCCGCTGTGTCACAGATGCACAACTCAGTGCCAGAGAAGGGGAAAAAAAATCACCCTACAGATAAGAAACTCATTTTTTAATTACTTTCAACTTCAATATTTTATTCTCTATTTACAAAGTCCTGTGGATTACATATTTCTTGAAGGCAGATGTATACTGATGGCAAAATCTTGTAAGATTTTACTGGCATGTCAATTCAAAGAACTAAACAAAGGTTTCATTAAAAAGCATTATTTCAATTTGAAAATTATATTTCTATAATATGTATATTTATGTGTATATGCATGATTATATTTTAAACATCACAAAAATTTCTAAAATCCATGAGAAGTAATCTTTTTATTTTAAGGAGACTTGGAGATATTATGGGTTCAGTCCTAGACCAAGCAAACATAGCAAAAAAGTGAGGCACACAATTTTTTTGGTTTTCCAGCGTGTATAAAAATTATGTTTATACTGTGTGTAATAATGTCATGTGCATACATGGATTAAAACATACTATATTATTTAAAATGTTAACCATCATTTAAATCTTCAGCAAATTGTAATATTTTTGCTGGTGGAAGGTCTTGTCTTCAAGTTGGTGGCTACCAAATGATCAGGGTGGTAGATGCTGAAGCTTAGGGTAACTGGTAATTTTTAAAAATAAGACAACAAAGAAGTTACCCTCGTCCATCTACTCTTGCTTACATTTGAACACATAGAGGATGTTGTAGGGTTACTAAGTGGCCTAATTTCAATATGTGTTTTATAGTATAAGCAGCTCAAGAAAAGGAAGAGAGACAAGAAAACTGCTTGTCAATGAAGTAGTTAAAATGTACATTTATTGACTAAATTCTCTGGCTCCCCAAAATAATTCCAATGATAATGCTGACAACGATTGATCATGATCAAAATTAACAGATATGGATAAAATTGAAAATAATGACATGATAAATTAATAATAACAGAAATGTTTGAAATATTGGAAGAATTATCAAAATGTTACACAGACATAATGTCAGAACATGATATTAGGAAAAAATGGTGCTAAGAGATTTGTTTGATGCAATGATGCAATGTTACCTGAAGTCTTCAATTTGCAAAAAAAAAAAAAATGCATTATATGCAAAGCACAGTAAAGCAAAGCATGCATATACAATGGATGGAGAGTTGGCCAAGACTCAGGAAAAATATTTTTTGTCTGTGTCATCCTGGGCAAAACACTTAACCTCTCAGTGCACTTGGCCATTCATGTCAAACTCAAATAGAAACATATCTCTGTGAAAATCATATTAACTTAGAAAAGTACAAATTAACCTTACATAAACTGCATTGTATTTTATTTGTTTGTTGAATATTTCTCTATTGCATTTTAACTTGATTCTGAACAGGGAAGGGCCCTAAGTTTAACACCTCAAGACAATTCTCAAAGAAGATATGAATCTGTTGCTTTGGTAGAGGATTTCAGAGTTAATCATATAGTCCATTGTATCATAATCTTTTATTATAAAAGGAGGTTGCAGCTTCTGAAAGACTAGGGACAAAACAAGACACAATTTTGAAATGTGCCTATTAGGAAAAAAATACTCTCTAATCTTTTGGTACACTCCCTTGTTAAAGAATAATAATGTGGCATGTATATGAAATTTAATTCTAATTGTAAATCAACAGTTATTTCTCTTTGTTTTGGTTTAGAATGGGTTTGACCACTGTTGACTTCCTTCTAAACTGGAAGAGGGAAAATTTAAAAATCTCATAGAAAACGTATGAGATGTCTAGGAGGTAGGATTTTATTCTTTTTTCAGAGGTGTTCTATCCAATACAAAAATTTCATTTTACCACAGCCCCAAGGAACAAATTATGAGACTTAACCTGAATGTTAGAAGTGACCATGAGTTAACAACCCTGTAAGACAAGCCATTCCATTCATAAAGTTTTAATTTTCAGAAAGTTACTTCTTATAAGTTATTGACCTTTTCCTCTCCACTCATTGATTCTAATAATGTCTTCTGAAGCTACACAAAATGAAACATAACATCTCTTCAATATCTTATAACAATGGTGCCAAATTCAAATAGAAATGAATCCCTGCAGGCCACATATTGACTTGGAAATCTATATATTAACATTAAGTTCAATTGTATTTTTATTTATTTTATCAAAACATTTCTCAATTACAATTTAATCTGGTTTGGGCCACTTGAGAGTTTTGTGAATTTGATACTTACTTCTGATAATATTAAAAAATTGCTATTATATTCATTGTCAATGTTCTAGCTTTCAGGCTAGCCTCTATTTGCTTTAACTGTTTTTTTAAAGACTTATCTTTCACATTTTCTGGCTACTGTCCTCTTAATATATGCCTGTGTACTAATGTCTCCATTAAAATGATAAATAAAACTATTCCAGGTGTGATTTTACCAGTTCCCAACATGATGGGGTTATTACTTCTTTTATGTTGACATTCTATATCTGCTTTCACAGTCAAGAATCACACTGGTTAGCAAACAATAGTTTTTGCCCCATATTAAGCTTCTATTCAACTAAAGTCCTAGATCTTTTACCCCCATGAACTATCTTTTCTGTCTTGTACTTGTGTACTTCAGCTATTAAAACCTGAATAATTGCAAAGCTTTATATTTATTCTTACTAAGTTTTAATTTTTAGTTAAATATATACAGAAATTTAGATGTGGGTCAAAAACAAGAGACTCATACTCCTTTTCCATCTGGAAAACAAGATAGATAGATAGATAGATAGATAGATAGATAGATGGATGTAGATATATTTTACTGCCCTTAGGGCTGTTCTATACAATAACAAAGCAGAGAAGAATCAAAATAGAGGAAATTGTAAACATATTCTAAAATTTTAATCTGAGCTTCTCATATTAAAATACATTCCTTCTCAAGTATCTTATTTTGGTGTTATTAATATACATCACAATTAAGTTTTCTTCAACAATTGTCTTCCCTATTTCTACCCTTTTCTGAAATACTTAGCTTAATTCATTCATGCTCACTGGCAGCAATAATGGTGATGATGATGATGATGATGATTATGATGATGAGGTTTTATTTGATTCTACTATTTGAATGTCTTCTTTCTATTTTCAAAAATCTTTGCTTGCCAACAGACTTTAACTATAAAATCAGGATCTACCTCACAGGATTGTTTTGAAGATAAAATGAGATAGAATATGCAGTTACTTGCAAAGTTTTAAAGCACCATAGAAATGTAATTTTAAGTAGTATTGCCTATCTTCCAGTCTCAATCCCTTTTGCTTCCTTCTTCTTATTTTATAGCTCTAGAGATTTCTCTGAATTTCTCTTGGGATGTGTGTTACCAAATTCATTTTTCTTATTGCCCTTCCATTTTGTGACCATGAAACTAGTATTATCCATTTATAAACATTACTTTTATCACTAGAGACTTGCCATACTATTTTAATTTTACAAGGCACAACTTTTTGAAAAGATTTTCCACAGTCAAAATATTTGCCTTGACTACATATCACAGAGCACTCCAAAGATTTCTTAAGCCACCTTGATAAAATATCTTCAATCCATTTTCCCCCCAAATACACTACCCCTTTGTCCCTAAATGCAGAGCACCTGGCAGGCAGATAACATTTATTCTTCCTTTCTATTTCACACTTAAAATCCCTAAATCCTGCTTTCTTTTATTAGAACTACTAACTCACAGCAATATTCTTTTTAACTAAGTGGCAATGTGTCCATATCTACTATTTCTTTTTTTTTTAAGAATGAAGTTCACATTATTAAGAAGAATCACCAGAAAAAAGCTTTTGAGGTAAATGTTACATAAGTCTAAAATATGACATAAATCTGAATTATTCTTATCACATTCAGCACACTATCATCTTTTTGATATGATTCCATCAAAAGTATCATTAATCACTTAAATATTTTCATCTTTCTATGAGATTCAAATAGAAAGAGTTTGAGAACACAAGTTATTATGCAGCTATTTTTCATATTTAATATTATGTAGATTATTTCTCAGACTGATAATCCAACTTTTTAACCTAAACAAAAGCATTAGGTAGTAAGAGAAAATCTCACTGAAAGCATTTTTAGTGGCAGACAGAATGATAATGATGGATATTGAGATGAACATCATCCTGTTCCATCATCTTAAATTCTTCTTTTAGATCTCTATACATTGAATGTTTCTCATTACATGTAATTCAAAGAATATTCATATTTTATTTGGCAATATCTATTAAAATTGTTGTTTTCTAAATTATGATTGATCAGTGATATGCCTGGTCCTTATAGACCACAGTTTACTCTATGATAATTGTTCAATTTCAGTCTCTGTAGGACATAGTGAGGTCTGTAATTGTAGTATGGAAATCTGTCTTTACATGAAAGATTTGCTCAGTTGTTTCAGTCATATTAGATTTTTCATGACCCCATTTGGTATTTTCTTGGCAAAGAAACTGGAATGGTTTGCCATTTCCTTCTCCAGTTCATTTTATGGATGAGGAAACTGAAGGTTAAAAGACTTGCCCAAGATCACACGGCTAGTAAGTTTCTGAGGCTGTATTTGAATTCTAGTCTTTCTGATTCTAACTCCAGTTGTTAGAGTACTTTCTGAATCCTCTGCAGTCTATTTTATAATTTGAAAAATGGGCATTAAAACTTGTTAATAGACATTAATTGCCTTAAACATTCTCTTCCCATTTAGTTTTATTTCCAAATTCCAGTAAGTCATTTAAAATATTCAGCCATAGCTTTTACCTTGATAGCTTTATGTTCAATTTCTTGCCTGAAGGATACCATCATTGCCTTCATCCATTTAGTTCAATATGACCTCCAAACACAAAGACTTAGGTTTCAATATTTCCTTATTGCAATAATATGAATTAAACAATTATTAAATCAAAAGATGCATTAATATGTCCAATGATATATTAATATTACTGGAGAAAGATTCCATAACATAAGGGGGAATTTTAATATGCACCTCAATAAAGTCATCTTCTTTTATTTCACGCATATATAATAAATAGTTGATAAAATGTTTTGATTTGACTTCTTTCATTTGAAAGTCATTTCCTATTTTTATTACTACAACACTATCACCAACACAACCACCATCACTACTACTACTACTACTACTACTACTACTACTACTACTACTACTACTTACTACTACTACTACTACTACTACTACTACTACTACTACCATAATTACTCTTAATACTATTACTAAAGCATTGGTGGTACATTTTCCCTAGTGTATACTTCTAAATAAAGCCAATTTCCCTGGTGATCTACAGCTTTTGCCAGCCACCTTACTGTCCAAAAATCATTATTGAAAATATGTTCCTTAGCTTCTTTGCAAGTGAATTATTATATTCCTCATTATATATTGTCTTCCTGGTCAGCCAATTTTATTTTATTAAAGCATATTCTCACTGAGAATCCTTCCTTCATCAGGATCTTCTTGCTGTTTTTTCCACGAAGACACTTCTTCATAGGTTATCTTTACCATCTCTCTTCTTTCTCTTCTGTCACCTGAACTCTTATAGACTGAATTCTCAAATGAATGTGAATCATTCACAAGTTAAGTCGAATTTGAGTATCACAGTAATTTAGTGGTGTTAGCAAAGCAAATCCTCATTATAAGGATGAGTAAAATTAGCTTTAACCAGATAAAATGACATATTCAATATTATAAAGCAAACAAAAGGTAAATCTGGAATCTTACCCTAGCTTTCCAGGGATGGTGTGTGTGTGTGTGTATTCATGTTTTTGCAACTGTATATAATTTATTCCTAAAAATTGTCCATGTTTCTACTTTCAAATGGTATAAATGATTAACTGACAAAAAGTTGATAAATTATTTATTAAGCATTTCTTTTCTGTCAAATATAGGAAACACACAAAATATGTTCCCCAAAGAACATTCAGAACGTAAATTATTTGGGGCAGTAGAAGATCACCTGTCATAATACAGAGAGACATGCTAACATTATTATTTACTGTTTTAAAAAATGATTAGCATTAATATAGTCAATGAGAAGCATTTGCCAATATACTCTGCCAGTAATGCAATAAGACATGATCAGATTTCTCCAAGCAAATCATGCCCCTAGTGTACTTAGTGTAATGCCCAGTTCAATATTTCCCAAGTAGATGCTAGATTACTTATAGTAAACCTTGCTGCCTAAAAAATGGATAATTCTATCTTGACATGACTTCTCGAAGCAGTATTAATTCTTTTATAGACATATAGTGACCAGAATATTTCTATGCACAAATTCCCTTTGAAAATAGTGCACAGCTCTCTATTTCCCTTCATGCTTTAGAGGTCTTGTTTTGATCAGATGCCAAAAAAATAAAGTTTTTCTTCTTTTTGTATTGCTATTTATATGAGAGGAGGGGAAGAGGATAAGTGAACAAAGGAAAAGAGAAAAATTATGTGTGTCCGTAGTTGTGCATATACACACAGAGAAGTCACTCAAATGCTCATAATACTTTCACAGATATAATCCTAAACTCTCAAGATGATTCTGTATATTGAATTGTTTTTTTGTTTTTTCTAAGTCATTGACTCAGCTGTTGAATGTCACCTTGTACTGTAAACTTTTAAATTCAATAGTCTAGGCTGCTGCTTGTATTAATCACTGTTCCTTAGCTTCGGGACAAAATTGAGTCTCACTGCCCCAATCATCCAGATGTTTTCTAGCATCATGGAATTAATGTATAATCGCATTATGACTGCCAGTTTGTATTTACTCATCTGACCTCACAAGTACACATTTCCCCTTAGAGTTCTGATGTTTAATCTCATGCTCACAGATTACTTTGAAATATGTAATTCTTGCAAGTAAAAAAGGAATGCTCATAATATTTACAAATCTCCATTTAAAAGCGTGGAAGGCTTTTATCTCATGTATTTTATTTAAAAAGTACAAGCAGATGTATCCTTCAACACTATCTCTGAATGACATTCTAATGTGTTTGAGGTCAAATTTAGTTTAAGTAATATACTGGGTACTTAGGTTTAAAAAGTAGGAAAATATTTATTTTAAATAGCTATTGAATAATTCAATGTGGTTTCCAAAGGGTAAGCACAAATTGAATTAGTTGTGTCCTTGAATTTAAAAGTGATAAATGTACTATTGGGGGTGAAAATCTATTCATGTTTTATTGATCATTTTTCAACTTTATGGTTTCAAGTTATTCTGTTCATTATACAATCCAATGTCTATGATAATCAACACTTTCTAAAAGACCTTTCCTTTACTCTTAATTACTTTTTTTAATCTTGAACTATAAAATAGTTATTAGTTTCTTCCTTGATGAGTCAAAGTAAAAGATTAATGTATCTTCTCTTCTCATGAACTACCATTTATTTCTAGTATTTTTCTTAAAAAACTGTATCAAGGTGTTAATTTACTAGTTTGACTGTACATTCCTATACCAGTGGGTGATGTTTGCCACTCTGTATTTTAATATTGCTGCTGATGCCTCTACAAAATATTTGCAGATACTTTTATAGAATTAAAGACAGAGATAGATACAAAAATACAGATGTAATACAAATATCAATATTGAGATACAGATAGATGAAGAAAGTAGGGACATATTTATATATGTGTATGTCATATTGTAATTTATTTCTAAAAATCTCCGAAATTTTCTTTAAATGATATAAATGAATACAAATGATTATCACAAGAAAATTAGATAATAGATATATAATGAATTGTTTATTAAGCACTTACTTTCTGTTAGATATAACTAAGAATTGGGAATGAAAACATTAGCAATCAATATCATCCCTGTCTTTTAGAAGCTCACCCTTTAATGAGGAACAACAATGCATAAAGAAAAGCTGGAAGGGAAAAAGGAAAAAAGGGAAGGAGGGAGGCAGTGACATGAATCAGAGCTGGGATCTGAGAGGAAGGTGGATAATTGGTTCCAAGCAAGATAAGGTTATAGGTAACCTATTAGACCTCCAAATTTCAGAAGGACAAAGCTGAAGATTTCTGCAGAAGCATAAAGATAGCTAATACTGACAAAGAGACAAAACCTCTAATAAGTTGGATAAGATATATAGAATAGTCTATCTTTTATTATTGTAACTAAAACAAAAAAATATTCTGGTCAAGATAACTCTTTTTATATTGTAAGCTATGTTCTGTGGAGTCTAGTCCATCATTAACTGAAAACACATCATGAGAATAAACATAATGGTTAAGCTATGGACTCTCCAGAAAGGGTTGATACTTTCATAGTAGAACCTCTACTTAATATTATGGTGCTTCCTCCTTGAGGGATTGGAGATGATTTCCAACCTTTTGTGTAACTTCTCCAGTCGAACTTAACTATGATTTTAGCCAAGCTAACCCTTCCCAACTCCTCCACATGATACTTAATGTGGATACATTTCAGTTCCAATTTCCTTGTCTGAACTCTGCCATTCAACTTCCACAATTAGATAAAATTCAAGAGTTGTTTTTTATTATTCTAATGCAATTTTTAGAGAATAAAGAAGATATTCATTTGGTGTTTGACTCTATTAAGATTTATTAACTGAGATCTTGGGATGACCATGCTATTCTTAAAGATGCTATGGCTATCCTATATTCATCCAGGTTTATAACCATAAGATCATTTTTGATTTATCCTTCTTGCTCATCCTTCATTGTTAATTAGTTATTAAATATTATGATTTTTTTCTCTATAATGTTTCTTGCATTATCTTTTTCTCCTTCTCTGTGGCCGGTACACTAGTTCGTGTCTTTATCACTGCCAACCTAGATTATTAGAGTAGGCTTATAATAACTCTCTCTGCTTCTGGTCTCTCTCTTCACTAATGCATCATTTCTATAATGCCTAAATTAACATTCCTAAAACATATCTTTCCCCTGATCAAAAAACTCCAGTAACTATTTCATTTTTGTTTTTTGTTCATTTATTTTAGTCCTATCTGACTCTGTGCCTCCTTTGGGGGTTTCTTGACTTAAGATAATACAATGTGCTTGGCCATTTTCTTTCACAGCTCATTTTACAGGTGAGGAAACTGATGCAAACAGGGTTAAGTGATTTGCCTGGGGTCACACAGCTAGTAAATGTCTGAGGCAAGAATTGAACTCAGCATTCTATCTACCCTACTAAGCAGAGTCCCATTTCCTTTCTACTTCTAAAATAAAATACAAGCTGCAGTGGTTTTGCACTTAACCTGCCTTGTAGTCTGGCTCTCATTGAAGTTAACAGGTTTTTGTTTTGTTTTGGTGGTGAGGCAACTGGGGGTTAAGTGTCTGAGGCTGGATTTGAACTCAGGTTCTCCTAACTCCATAGCCATGCTGTATCTACTGTACTATCTTGCTGCCCCAATTAACATCTTTTTAATTAACAGTTTTATTACACTTTAATCTCTTTTTCAAATTCTACATTTTGGAGAAGCTGGTATACTTGCTGGGCCCTATACATTCCATTCCTTCTCTTGATGTTATTCTAGACTATTTACTCTCTCTCACTCTAAATCTGTGGTTGTCCTATTTTTTCTACTTTTTAAAGCTTTCTAATAAAGTCTTCTTTCTCTCCCCTTCCACTGCTATCACCCTGAAACCGTCTTTTATCCCTCCATACTTGAACTAATTCAATAATTTGGTGGATGATCTTACTGCCACAAGCCCATTGCCACAACAATCTGTTCTTTACTTAGCTGCCAGTTATTTTCCTAAAGTTATTTTCCAAGTCACATCCCTATTCAATAAACTCCAATGGTTCCTTATCACATCAAAAATTGAATTAGAAAAGTTTGGCCTTCAAAGTTCTTTACTACCTGCTTTTCCCAAACTTGTAATTTAAATATACATACACACACCCCCATACACAATCTCTGCAATTCACTAATACTGGCTTCCTTGCTCTTCTTTGCAAGAAACACTCCACCTCCCAGTGCTAGACATTTTCATTGACTGTCCCTCACACCTGAAACCCTTTCCCTTCTCAATTATACCTCTTGACTTTCCTAACTGCCTCCAAATCACAGCCCAAATCCTACTTCCTATAAAAAGCCTTTCCCAATCCTCCTTATTGTTAGTACCTTCCCATTGTTATTTATCTCCAATTTATGCTGTATACAGCTGTTTTTTAAGTAGTTGTTTGAATGTCTTCATCCATTGAAAGGAGTTTTTTTTTTTGGTTTATTTGTTTGTTTTGTTTTCTTTTGCTTTGTAATTCTTAGTTTTTAACACAGTGCCTTGAACATATAAATACTTATTAAATGTTTATTGCTGATTGGATGGCTTTGTTCCTTTAGCATGAGTCAGGGCTCCAGTCTCCAGAGGAGACTGCCTTTCCCCAAAATGCCAAGTAAGAGGGATTCATCTTCTATCCCCGACTGTTGATCCTTAGTCATTAGAAGAGAGGATTCTTAGAGCTGTACTTATAGAGAAGTCAGTTTAGTCCAAGGCAGTTCTGATCAATGGTCATTGTCCCTTCCAACCTGCACTGATCAAGTCAGTCCTTCATCTCTTGTAGCTTATTATATGTAGACACTGAGCAGCACAGATTCTCCTCTCTACAAGCATCCTGTGGCTCTGCGAACATAAAGGCAAATCATTTATCAAGGGTCTGAAGTTCTGACACAGATCCAACAAAAGGTCTTCATCTGATTGAAAGAATCCTTAAGTTTCCTACAGAGCTCAGGTCACATGTCAGCCCTAGAGAAAGTTAATCCAGATCTCTCCCAATGCTAGCATTAAAAAAATTATTGTGTACCTAATTTGCATATATATTGCAAATATATGCATAATGTATACATGTGTTATTTACTTATATATGCATGCATATATTCCTTCCTGTATTCGTGTTGTTTCCAAGAGAGTATAGATGATTTATGAAGTTTGGGATTATTTTTTTTCTGTCTTCATATTCACCTAGCAAGCTCTTAAGAAATACTTTTTAAATGGATGTATGCATAAATAAAATGATTTTGCCTCAAACCTTCATTACACTGCAGACCAGAGCAGCAAGATGACCCTGTGGCCAATGTTGGGCATGGAACCAGGAAACTCTTATCAGTATTTTTCCTTATCAGCAAAATGGGCAAGATACATGCTTACGATATAATATTCACAACAAAAAAAAAACAAAAAAAAAAAAAACAGTGGGCTCCCCTAAACCGATATTAATCATATAATACATTCCTGGGTCTGTGAAGAGAGAAGACAAGAATAATTTATGTATTTATTATTATTAAAGCATCATAATTATTATTTATGTTATCATAAAAAATGAATGTATATGTATAATCTAAAATAAATAAATAAATGATTTTTTTAAAAAGAAAAACTGTTATAGTACTTTAAATTTTAATTTGACTATTCCCCATCACTTTTTTAAGACTTGATAATCAGTACAATAATAAATCACACTCTGATCAATGTATACTATTTTTACTTTTTTTTTTCTTCTGGTTTGTTTTTTCATGGTTTTCCCCCTTTGCTCTGATTTTTCTCTCCTAGTGTGACTATATGGAAATATGTAAAAAATGTATATGTCTAACCTAAAAATAAATAAATAAATGATATTTTAAAAAAATAATAAATCTCCAAGTGTTACAAATCAGTTTAATTTATTATTTTACTGATCATCAAGTCTTAAGAAAGTGATGGGGAATATTCAAATTAAATTTTAAAGAATATTATGAGGTTCTGGAAAGCCTGTCATTAAATATTTACTAGTATATCCCTGAATGAACAGGCAGTAATATCCACCCTTGGAGAGAATATATCCATAATATGACAGATCTTTTCAAGCATTTTAGCATTAAAAACATTATTAGTATTATACTAAAGATATAACTAAATGAAAACAAAAAAATTTATCTGGTTTTTCTTACCTCTAGATCCTCTGCCTATACTAAATTAATACCTTCTTATCTTAAAAGGTAAGAGTAATTATCCTATTCTTTTTGTGTGTCTATGGACAACTACTTCTTCTTTCTTCTTTTCTTCTTCTTTTTCTTCTTCTTCTTCTCTGTCCAGATTTGAACTCAGGTCCTCCTGACTTCAGGGCTGGTGCTTTATCCACTGCATCAACTAGCTGCCCCAATGGACAACTTCTAAATGAAGTATATAGGACTATAAAGGATTATATTGAAATTCAATTTTATATATATGTATATATAAAATCTATTTATATGTATATATGTGTATAAAAAGACAACCAACAAATATACACACATATCTATGTATACGTATTTATGTATATGTGTTCATGGATACAAATATAAATTGCTAATAATTTATATTTACAAATTACAAATATAAATATTCCTATGTAAAGTATTTTTTAAAAGTACGTATGTGTGTGTGTCTGTGTTTGCAGATCCTAGGTTAAAAATTCCTGATTAGAACTCTATTTGGAAACATCAGAATTTTGCTTTTATCAATATCTCCATTTATATAGGTAAAAGTACATTCACAAACCGAAATGTAGAGGGATCTTAGACATCAGTGCATCTGATCTCATTTTACAGATGAGAAAACAGAGTCTCAGAGAGGTTGTCGCTTACACAAAGTAACATGTGAAAGATCACAAATGAAATTAGCTATAGAGTTAAGGTTCCCTGCAGCTGCAGGTTCTGTGTTCATTCTACAATACTATAAAGCTTTATTTTCCTCGAAAGTGCCCTCCACAAACAGTCCCCTACCCCCACAAAAATTCACTGGAATTTCACTTTCCTTCTAGTACTTCATAGACTTCGCTCCCACCTTACCATAAATACCATCCTAAAGGTTTCTACTGTTTCCCGAAAGAAAACAAACTTAGAGTTCCTAAAAGGCCACCCTCTCCCCAAATAGTCTGATGATTCCTATTAGCAAGGGTGATGATCACTAATCTTTACTATAGTGGGAATGTGGGAATGGGTAAAGTACCCAGGGAGAGGCAAAGGCCGAATAAACACTCTCCTTTGGAGCCTAATCAAGTGGCTCAGGCTCCCCAATCCCTCCTCAATACCAACATAAAAGAGACCAGAGTAATAATAGCCAAATGCTCGTAGATTAAGAGGTAGAAAGGACCTGATGGTTCAGAGTCCCATTGCCTCATTGTCATATATGGGAACTGAGGTTCAGAAAAGTGAGACAAATTCCCCCGAGTCATACAGGTTAGATGTGGTAGAAGAAGATTTGAAACTTACATCACCCCCTAAATCAGGGCTTTTGCCACTGTAATATGTGGGATCTTTGAATATGTCTTTTGAAGATAATTGGCATAGGATTTTTGCCTTAAGGCTTTTAACTATACTATGGATGGAGATGGGGATGTGGATTGTTTAATATCCTACAGAGATTTGTCAGTCACTTGCTCCTTGTTTCAAAGCTTGTTTAGATGTAACAGGGGGCATTCATCTTTTATTGTAACCGTCATAGTTCAAAGTCCTACGGTTTCATTGCCTTGACAGAAGAACTTTCCCTTTTGTGAAACTGTTAATGTCACAGCAGCCTCAATTTGCATCTTAGCTATCTACAGCAAATTTTTATTCCTTGAATCTGCATTTTCTAAATCACTGACTTTTTTGTCTATGATTAACCCACTCCCCCCAAAAAATCTTTCCTTTGTAATTAATGGGGGAAGTCACTCTTACTTTTTTTTTTTAGAATTTGTCTTGACATTTTTTAATATCACTATCATTTCCAATCACTCCACTACTCAGGAAAGAAGGAGGAGGGGAGGAAGGAAGGGAGGAGGGGAGGAAAGGAGGAAGGGAGGAAGGGAAAAGGAAAGAAAGAAAGGAAGAAAGAAAGAAAGAAAAAAGAAAGAAAGAGAGAGAAAACAAAGGAAAAGAAAAGAAAAAAGAGAAATAGGGTGTGAGGGAGGTTAAAAAAAGAGGAAGAACATTCAGAAAAATGAATCAACATAGGCCAAGCAAATATCATAAAAATTACAATTCTGACTAAATGGGTTTGCTTGTTCAATGCCATACCAATCAAACTGCCAAAGATTATTTTATAGAACTAGAAAATTCATCTGGAAGAACAAATGGTTAAGAATATCAAGGGAATTAATGAAAAAAAAATACAAAGGATAGTGGCTTAGTGGTACCAAACCTAAAAGCATATTATAAAGCATCAGTCATCAAAAACATTCGGTACTGATTGAGAAACAGAGATAAATGAAGTAAATTATATGCGCACAATACAATAATCAAGGCGTATAGTAATCTAATATTTTATTAAGCCCCCAAATTCCAGCTTCTGGAATAAGAATTGACAAAGATTGCTTAGGATAACTGAAAAAGAACAGGTCAGAAACTTGGCATAGACCTATACCTCACAATGCAAACATGTGAGGCACAAATTGGGTACATGGTTTGGGCATAAAGGATGATACTATAAACAAATTAGGAGACTAAGGGATAATTTCTCTTTGGAAAAGGGAGAAATTTATGACCAAAGAAGAACTAGAGAACATTATGAAATGCAAATGGATAATTTTGATTATATCAAATTGAAAAGGTTTTGCACAAACAAAACCAACAGAAACAAGATTAAAAGGGAAGTAAGAAGCTGGGGAAAAAATTGTTATAGCCAGTGTTTCTGATAAAGGTTACATTTCTAAAATATATTTTAAAAAACTGTGTCAAATCTATAAGAATATAGGTATTCCTCAATTGATAAATGGTCAAAGGGTATGTATAGACAATTTTCAGATAAGGAAATTAATAGTTATATGAAAAAATGCTTTAAATTACTTTGATTAGAGAATTGCAAATTAAAACAACTGAGGTACCACCTCACACCTCTCATACTGTCTGAGATGATAGGAAAAGATAATGATAAATGTTGGAAGGGATGTGGGAAAACTGGGACACTTATGCATTGTTGATGGAGTTGTGAACTGAATCGATCATTTGGAGAGTAATTTCAAACTATGCCCAAAGGGCTATCAAATTGTGCATACTGTTTGACCTATCAGTGCCATTACTGGATCTGTACCCCAAGGAATTCATAAAGAATGGAAAAGGACCCACATGTGTAAAAATGTTTGTAGCAGCTATTTTTGTAATAGCAGAGAACTGGAAAATGAATAGATGTCCACCAATTGGGATAGTGCTGAACAAATTGTGGTATAAGGTTATGGAATATTATTGTTCTATAAAAATGATAAGCTGATTTTAGAAAGGCCTGAAAAGATTTACATGAGTTGCTAAGCAAAACAAGCAGAACCAGGAATACACTGTGTACAGTAACAGCAAGAATGTATGATGATCAATTAAGAAAAACTTTGTCCTTTTCAGTGGTTCAATGATCCAAAGCAATCCCAATAGACTTTGGACAGAAAATGCCATCTGCATCTAGAAAAAAGAAATAAGGAGAGTAAATGTAAATTAACACATGCCATGTTTAATTCTTTTTTTGTTTTTTATCTCTCCCATAGTTTTTCTGTTTTGCTGTGATTTTTCTCTCCAAACATTATTCATAAAACAGTGTTCATTAAAAATAAATAAATAATGAAGGAACAAGAAAAATGAATGAACACATTAACTGAATCTGACAGAAAGTGCAATATTCTGCAAATATCTTCTCCCACCTTTGGAAAAGGGAAAAGACACATTTTCTTACTTATTCTTTAGGGCTACCTTAGTCATTATAATTACATAGCATTCTATTATTCTATTATTTCAATTTTTCTATTTTTTTCTTTCTATTTTATTGTTGCTCTTTCATTTCATATTATTGTAATAATCGTGCATATATTTCTTGGTTGTGATTAGTTCATTTTGCATCAGTTCATATGTCATTTCATGTTTCTCCATATTCTGAAAACTGATAAATTGATATTTCTTCCAGTGTGATGCTATTCCATCTCATTCTTGAATATCAATGTGTTAAGTAATTTAGGTCAATGGGAAACTTCCTTACTACTACAAATAATGCTGCTATAAACATATATATATATATATAATATATATATACATATATATTATGTATCAGTCCTTTCTATTATCTTTCACTTCCTTAGCATATATTCCTAGGTCTCTAAGGTCAAAAGATAGACACATTTTAGTCACTTTCTTGAAATAATTTCAGGGAGGAAAAAATAATTCTTAAAATAGAGAAATCCTCTTCCTTTCCTTTCTTTTCTGAATCTTAGAAAATTTTCTGGGAGTACTGTTATCCCTTTTGTATTGTTCATATTGTGAGCAACAATTAGCATAGAGTTATAGCTAGTCTTTATTAACCATGACTGTCTTTGGAAAAACATAAGTTGACCCATAATATGTAAGTCTATTTAATTCTAAACTGTATTATATTGGGATTTTATGGTACTAAAAGCTAGTTGAAAAAAAAAAAAACTAAACTAAAGCTTTTAATTCAGTTAAACTCTGCAGCTTTTCCAGTACTATCTTCTCTTTAGGGTTTCTGTATTTTGTGATGTTCCTTAAAATCAGATAACATAGTACAAGGCTTTCAGCCATGATAACTGTCAGTATGGTGTTGAGGAGAAAAAACACACTTTAGATGCTGTCTCTTGTAGCAGGAATAGTCACATAGAATGATAGTTCCCAAAACAAGGCAACTATGAAATGTATTGGAAAGACCACATGGATGTTTCTTAAAATAAAACTTTAACCAGTAATATCCCAATACCTTACAGAGGAAGCTTTTGTTATTCTTTGCTCATTGTCATATTATTAATCATTCAAGGGATATACTGTCATCTTCACAGAGAGACTATATGATGTACTATAATAAGACAGTGAGCTAGGAATTAAAACATTGGGGCCTAGGTAGTGTGACTTTAGATAAATAGCTTTACCATTTTGACCATGAATTTTCTTACCTGTAAGATTAGAAACAATTTCAATGTCTCTTATAGTTCTTCATGGGATTATACAATCTAGATTTGAAAGAGAACTAAGAAGTCAGCTAGTCTAATCTCCTTATTTTACAGGTGAGGAAACAGGCTTGAGAAGTGATTTGTTCAAGGTCACAAAGTAGTAAGCCTCAGAGACTGGATTTGAAGCCATTTTCTCTGATTTCAAATTCAGTATGCTTTCCACAAGTCCATAAGCTCAATGAATCTATGTTTATATCTTTCTCTCAAGAAACATTTATGTCTGCTACTTAAAAAGACTTTCTTGAAAGCCTATGTTTAATTCAAAGAAAAAACTCTTTATATTGAGAGATATTTTCATAAGTATATATTATGAATCAAAAAGAAAACAGAGAACTCTATCTTTAGAGAAGAAATTCTGCCTTTTACTTTGGGAGTATCATTTGTCTTTCATTTTGCTTTTTTTATTAGGAGAATGGGGAAATATAAAGTATCACTATGCTAGTGGGTAAAGAAATTTCCTTTGTGATTTAAAAAAATAATATTCTTAATTATGTTATGGATAATCTGGTCTTCCTTATGTTAAATCTTCTCTAAACTGATAGTCATGATTCTGAGGCAGCATTTTATTTCTAATCATGTAAGAATCAGTGTTAGGGTTATTTCTCTTTCTAACTACTACATTGCCTTTAATATCTGAAAATATCTCATAGGATAAGTATAGACCAGAAAAGAACAGAAGTATAAGGGTTTTGAACACAGGAGAGGACAGAGTCAAAATTTTGCTTTAGGAATATACATTTAACAGCTATTTGGAGGACAGATTGGGAGAAAGTGGATGCAGGGCAACCAATTAGGCGGCTGTTAAAATAGTCCAGGTTATAAAGTCCAGAACTAAAGTAGTGGCTTGGTGAAAGGAGTGTCTGAGAATTTGAAAGAATTGAAAACTTATTTTTATATGAGGGATGTATGGCAGGAAAGAATTGCAAAGACTTTTAGAAGTGGTGAATCTGAGAAAAGCTGGTGATGTCCTCAAAAGAAATAAGGGATTTAGGAAGCAGAAAAGGTTTATAGTAAAAATAGTAATAATGAGTTCTGTTTACACATGTTGAGTATGAGACTTCACGAGAGGAGGCTCAGGAAATAGGCAACCAAAACTTTGAGGAGGAAAACTTAGGTAGTCCCAGAAATTATTCCTCAACTTTCTGCTCAATGACATAGCATCTGCACACATTCCATCCATCCTGGCAGGTTTATGAATTCAAACAGAAGTTATTTCCCTAGGTATTGATACTCAGAGCTGGAAAGCAGGGATCCCACACATGAGCTCAGAGGCAAGTCTCATTTGGGGGTGTGGCCTGGGGCAAAATGCAGACAAAGGTTGTGGTATATACACCTAGATATTTTTCCCAGGCACACAGTTGTTGTCCTTGTACCTCACTCCTTCACTTTTCTTAGCAGCTGTGAAAGCTGGTTAGGAAACTGTCAGTTGGCAGCTGCGAAGGCTGTCAGCTCTAAACCAATTTGAGTGGAGAATCCAAGAGGGAAGAGGAGAGAAGGTTTTCACCCCTCTGCAGTTCCAATTATGCAGTCTGGATTCAGAAGGGAAGAATCACTGTGGATATGTTGTATGAATTTTAAGATCATTTCTCTTGGGTTTATTCGCACTGTGTCTTCAAGACATTTTAGCAACTTCTCTGAGGGTAAAAATATCTCTCCCCCCTTCTCTCTTTTCAAAGATATTAAAAAGGAAATGTACTCCCCACACAGAAGTTGGTCATTACATATAAATTTGTTGGTCAGGCAACCACATAACTCCAGTTTCTAGAATCAGCTGCACCTGGAATTAAGCCAATCAGCATCTCCATATTTGATGTCCAGATGAAGTAATGCTGCATTAAAACCAATGTTAGATTTATTTGTAGTGGGAGATTTATTAGTATGCAAGATGATGAATTAGCACCTGCAAACTATATTAAATTTAATGCATAGGAAAGGGAAGTCATGAATTACTTGCAAATCATTTTAAAGCATTATTGCTCCGGCAGCTGCCAAACTGCAACAGCCCTCTAACTGAGAACACAAATATTTTTTTAAGCTTTTCCTAGTCCCCAAACTCCATTTCACATAATTCTTTAAAGAACATAAGCAAATGTATTTGACTCACAGTTTCATGTATAAATACAGTATGAGAGCATATGTACCAAATCAGTAAGAAAAGCTTTTAGTCTTTTAAGACTCTCATAAATGAATTCTAGCTCCTAATGGCCGCCACAAAAGTTGCATCTGATTTTCAAAGAGGTGAAATATTGGATTTAATAACTTTATATATTTGGTGGATTTTTAAAAAAGTAATAATTGAAGAGATGGGCCTAAAAATGCACTCACCAAGACTCATTTAGAGTTGATGCTCAGTTAGCTGACTTCACCATTTTTAGCTCTCATGCAAAAATGGAAAAGACTTTTTAGTGTGCACTAAATCCTGGAAACATAAAAGTAATACTAAATAGTATTTACAGACATTTTTCCCACAAGTTGCAAACTAGCATTTCATTTATAATATTATGACACTTTGTAACTTGCATAGAAATGCAATGCAAATAACACATTTGCTTTAGAAATGAGCATAATTAGATTGCATAGATCATCCTAGTATTTTACTGAGTGACCTTTTTCCCAGCATCCTCCAATAACTCAGGAAATTATGCTACTTAGTCCAGGATTTTTTCTTTTTCATATCTAGAGGATGAGAGTTTAGGTTAGCCTGAATGATTTCAGGATTTGCTATTAGATTTCAGAAACTCACATTATGTAATTCCAGAGGAGGGATTTTTTTAGGAGGTGAGTACTGAGTCAGAAAACCAATCTGAGCAGAGAACTCTTACTCACCCACACATTAAATGACAGAAGCAGATACAAATATAATGAAAAGGGGTGAATAATCTCAAAATCAATTTTAGTTGGGGTTAAAATGTTTTTCCTACATTTGGAAGTTCAATTGATATGGTAGAAATTAACTTTGAAATCAAATACAGATCTTATTTTGAAAATTTGAGTGGAGATATTTTCTCTTTGCACTTTATGAAATTTCTTCCTACTTTTTCAGTCTATAGTAAGAATTAACAATTTAACTCTGAAATGGATGCAAAGAACTAACCTTATTAATCCTCTGATCCTTGGGTTTTTAGTTTCTCTCTTCAAAAGAATTCTCTGCTTCACTGTTTGGAAAAAAAGAGTAACTGATTTTTTATTGATAATAGTCTTCAAAACAGGATTATTAAGAAGAGAAAGATGTATAAAAAATTTTGCTTTCATGTAATAGATATTTTAATGTAGTTACTGCCAAAACAGCCAGGGTCTTCCTCTATATTCTCACTAAATCCATAACATTTTATTAATTGATCTCCATTTTCCATAAGAACTAGGCAGACCTTAAGGCTTTTAAAGCAGGAATGAAAAAAGAATTGATATAATGGTTCTATGAGTAGGATGATGATGTTGGTGAGCAAAATATGCTTGAAATTAAAATGGCATAGATCAGAATACAGAGAATATAGTTTCCTCATCTATAAAATGGAGTTAACCTCAGAATTATTCTAAGGATGTACCTTGAAAGTCTTCAAGCATAATATAAATATAAAAAGATACTATTAGGAATGGAATATGCATTTATACAGAATATATTATGTTTTACATATCTTGCTAAACATTTTATAAATATCTATTTTTTATCATCACAACCTTGGGAGGTTAGTGCTGGACTAAGTAGCATAATTTCTGAGTTATTGGAGGATGCTGGGGAAAAGGTCACTCAGTAAAATACTAGGATGATCTATGCAATCTAATTTAATTAATTTATCCCATTTTACAGTTGAGGAAACTGAGGCAAATAAAAGTTCAATGACTTGCCCAGAGTAACACAGCTAATAAATATCTAAAGAAGGTTTTGAACTTTTAACATCTTCCTAACTCCAAGACCAGCTCTCTGTTCACTGAGTCTCATGGTTGCCACTAATGATTTCATAGATTTTTCTTATCAATTATAATTTCATTGCACTGTGATAGGTAAGTGACATATTTATTATTTTATTTGCATTTTTCTATGAATTATTTATGACCAAACACATGGTTAGTTATGAAATGGTCATGAAATATGTGTTCTTCTCAATGTTCCCATTCAGTAATCAATTTTTGTCATAAATAAATCTTCTAATTTTTTTTTTTTATAAATCCTTGTTACTTTTATTTGTCTGTTAGAATTATATAGTCCTGAAAGGGATAAGTTATTATCTCCACTGACTTTTAGATATCCCCATAGATCAGTTAAATACTATTAAGTTTTTATAGATTTAATTTATATATTAATTATATTAAAAATCTTTTAAAAATATTATAGTTTCCTGGATTATCTTGTGTAATCCTTTGCTAAAAAAATAAAAACTTTTGCCTTCTTTGAGATCATAATGGTCATTCTTGGATGACATTCCAAAGAAAGTGACTTACTTTCTGATCTCATATTTGTGTGGTTTTATTCTACCATGTTTCATTTTATCTATGATTACACTTGGTAAATTTTCTATCCATCATAATCTAATATTTCCTTTCTTTCTCTTAATCTCTGCTCCCATACCCCCACCCCACTTAAAAAGAAAAAAGAAAGTGATAGGGAAATAATGCAGTTATCACCATTTATCTTTTTTGAGAAAAATCTGATCCCAATAATTTCACTTCCTTCCTTTGACCAAATTCAAGTTACTGACCTTGCCTTTTCTTTCTCTTTTCCTGTCCTTTCATAATTGACCCTACATAGTTAAAGATTTTCTTGTAATTATTCCCTCCTTAAATCTATCCTGTATCAAAAATCCCTCTTTGTTTTCTCTGCTCTAGTGCAGTTTCTTGTTCATTTGATTAGCTTTCTACATTATATTCTCCAACCCAATAGATTCAGTACTTTTTCTTGCCTATATAAGAGAATGAAGGCTAATGAAGTTTCCATGCCCCCCAATTTTAGAAACAATATACACTCATTCTGTCATCTATATCTATGTGCCTTTAAAATTACTTAACAATATCCTAGCAGCATATAGTAAAAACACTTTAGATTAAAATCTATTCATTAACAACACCTCATTTTTACTAAATATACTTAAATACATGCAGCATTTTCTATTCAGTCCTATGGTGAGTGGGAGTAATAAAAGACACTGTGATATAATCATATCCTGTGGGAAAATGTGAGATACCAATACAATCTTATAATAGTCATATTTGAATTTATTTTAAAGCATATACTATTAAATTATTTTGAAATCATAAAGCTGTTCTGAATTTTTCCAAAAGCTTTATGAGACAGCAGAGACAAATAGTTTATAAAATGTTCTTAGTTAGAAATGCAGCTTTCTCCTCATTTTGACACATTTGGGGCATGCAATTATTCACAAAGGTCACTTTCTAAAGAAGAAAAAGAGCAATGACCAAAAGGAAGCTTTTAGGTTGCGAATGGACTATGACAATTTAATCAATGACAAAACCCCTGATGTCAAGAATCATCGGACTTTCGGGTAGAAAAAGAATGACACCTCATCAGATCTGAGTATAATTGTCCATGTCACAACTTGGGATGTTGGAAAGTTGGGGGGATGGGGAAGACATAAAAATCATATGACCACAGAATCACAGAGCAATAGAAAAAGCATAAGGAAAAAAGTAGATATAGATTCAAATACACACACACACACACACACACACACACACACACACATATATATATATATATACATATATATATTTCACTTTCATTCACATACTGATCTTCCTTTCCCTCATTGTCTTGTTATAGAGTTGAATGATGTTTGTAACCAAAAGGAAGCAGGAAAAAATAACTAACATGATTGATTGAATGGTTTCTGTTCCTATAAAAACAGCAAATTGAAAACTTTAAAAAAAAAAAAACTAGATAACTACAAAAGGTTACAAAGAAGTCTAACATTTTTCAAATTATTTTCTTCCCATTCTAAGATGCTTATAAAATCAACCAAATGTGTCAAATGGCAGTTTAAGTTATATTTGGTAGTAGTGGAAACAATTAGTTTTTAAAAGGGTATATTCTAGTTTTTTGCAAGTGACCAAATTTTATGTCTACTATGCAAAAGGAATCTCTTCCAAATCAGTCACGTAATCAATATGTCTCATAGAGTCTCAGAATTTCAGAAACCTAAAACCAGAAATCTTCTTAGAACCTTCCCAGAAAAAGCAATCATAAACTCACTACCTCTCTTATTGCTACTTGACCCATACAGAGATAAGCTCTCAAGTATGGTGTCTGCATCATACTCATTGACACAACTTGAGTACCTGGATACCATCTAAAAATCATTTTCATATTATTTTTAAAATACTTAATGTATATAAGAGTATTAGAAGTTAATTCTGTTTAATATAGATTCTTCAAGTTGAGTTAAAAGTTAGAGAAAATGATGTTAAAATTATTTTTCAGTTTTTCAAATGTACTATAATTTTACACGAGAATTTTTACACTAGAATTAAAAAAAAAACTTCCCAAAAATAAGCTTGGGGAAATAATAGATAATTTGTTAAGATCTTGGGATTTTGGTTTAGGTGGATAGAATGCTGTACTTGAATTAAAAAAGAGCTGATTTCAAGTCTAACCTCAGCTAGTTTCTGGCTGTGTGATCCTGGGCAAGCCATACTCTCTGCTTCAATTTACTATTTTGTAAAATGGAAAAATTATGACACTCAGTTTCCACAGTTACTGTGAAGATCAAATGAGATAAAATTTGTAAAGAACTTTGCAAACCTTAAGAAACTGCATAAATAGTTGTTATTGTGTGAATCAACAGTATAATATGGCACTAAGAAAGCTGATAAGGTGTTTTAAGAGAGGGTTAAAAGCCTGAATTAGAAAGGTAATTGTCCTATTATATTTCTCCATTGTTAGAATGCATCTGGGAAAAACAATGCATCTGGTTCTGGGCATGAAATTTTGGGAAAGATGTCCATAAGTTGATGAGTTTCTATAAAAACAAATCTTAATTTAACAACAACAACAACAACAGTCAGAATCATGAAAGCATCAGATAATGCCACATTAAACATCCTACTTATCCCCAGAGCGAAGTAGGAACACTGGGTAGACTTGAAAAAATGTGAATATACTTTTGATATATTGGGACAAAAATTTCAGAAATTAGTGTTATCCCAAAGTGGATTGGCCTACCTCAGCCAATTAATTCTTATCTAAGGTCTTCAAGGAAAAACAAGGGAATAAATTAACCATGTTTTGAGGAGTAAAGGATCATTCAGGTATAATTTGTACTAGAGAGCCTGTGAAATACTTTCTTGCTTTACTATTCTTTGAATTTTTTGTTTCCTTAGTCTATCTTATGAATATTAAACTGCATATTATAACTTAAAACAGTATAACAGGGTCTTTATGCTCAATGATTATAATAGAGCACATATATATATATATATATATGCATACATACACATACACACATACACAAATAGAAATCATTAAGACCACTATCACATAGACCCATGAGTTCATCTAGTGCAAACTTATAAATTGAAACAATATAGGAAGCCTATCCAGACATTGAAGTCCTGGAGTCTTACATTTTACTTAACATTGGGGATTTCAACTTAATTTATCTAAATAATTGACTGAATTCTTAACTTAACCTATGTCAAGAAATACTATTAGGCTGCACATGTCAAATATATAGGCCATGGTACAAGATAAATAGTTTACTGAGTTGTAGTCAGTGAACATTCGATCTTCCAAGACATTTTTTGATGTGACATTGTAATTTCTTAGACCGATGAGATCCAGCATTTATACAGCACTACAGGGTTTATAAAATTCTCTTTCTCATAATATACTCAGTGTGGTATATTTTGTAAATAATTTTATCCCCATTTTCCAGATGAGAAAAGAATGTTAGAGTTTATAAATGACTTGCCCATGATCCCTTACATAATGTGTCAGAAACCCTAGATTGATTATTTCAAATTCACTGCTATTTTTATTACCCAATGATGTATCTCTAAATCATCCAGTAACAAACCAGCTCTATTCTGCAGCATCCTATGCACTCTGGTTATAGACAAATTTGCTCATAACGGCGTAGTAGAATGCAAAAAATACTGAGTCAAATATTAGATGTCTCAAGTTCTAGTCTTGGGTGATCTTATTCAAGTCATAACCCTCTTTTAGCATCAGTTTCCTATTCTGTATAATGATAATAAAAATTCTAGGACACCTGATTAGTATGGAGATCAATGGAGATAATATACCTGAAGAGTCTTTGAAAAGTATAAAATACTGTTTGGTGAACACATTTTCAAGTTCTTGTCTCTTCCATATATTTATCTATGTCTTTGACCAAGTCATGTTATGAGGAAATGAAGCAAGGGAGGGTGGGAGGAGAAGGAAACTTACCTCCATGTTCCTATTAACTCTAAATTTTGATGATTCTAAGTATTATCACTTAACTGAAAAGCAGAGTTAACAATTATCACCACTATTGTCATCATTCAGGAATATTCTCATTGTGTATTGTTTGATGTAGTATTTGATAGCTGTATGATTCAGTCCATCTCATACTACTTTTGAGAAAAAGTGAATTTTTGAGACAAAATTAGATAGATTTTATATATATATATATATATATATATATATATGTATGTATTGTATGTGTTATGTACATATGCATGTATGTACACGTGTATGGACAGAGAGGGTTCTGTCCTTCCAACCATTGTTTCTCAACATGATTTTTTTTCTTTACATAGACCAAATAATACTACATTTAAGTGAATATATGCCATCTCTAATCAAATCAAGTTGATTTTAACCAACCAATCAATTTATTATTAAATTATAACCAAGTAGTTATTATTTTCAATAAATAGACTTTTCCAGGGTATGAACTATGAAAATGGGCTGGAAGGGGTGAAGAAATGAGGATAATGTCCCATTCAAATGAGGAAAATAAATTAAAAAGGGAAAAAATGTACTCAGGATGGTTTAGCTCAGGATGATAAAGTCTTCCTTTATGTCTGCCTCTTATTTATTATCTTGATACTATTTTGTGGCTCCTTTCCTATATCATATTCCTTATTTTTTGTTCTCTCCCTTCTTTACTCTGTAACAGTTTCATTTAAATTGTTTTTATGCACGACAAGTTTCCTTTCCATTCAGGAACTGTAGAAAAAGTAGACATTTTCATTTCTTTTCCCTTCATAGAACATATTAAGTATTTTTTCCAGGGTATCTCAATGACCTGCGCTATTTTCAACATGAAGGAAATTTTGGACCCAACCATATCAATTAGTCTTGTTTGTTTCATATAGAATGGGGTTTTGGTTATCACTTGATAAGAGTGGAGATTTAAAATCACAAAAAGAAAAGAAAAGTCTGACTTACCTCTTTATTTGAGAATACAGATGGGATCTGTGATTTCTCTATAGGAGGAGCTCTCAGTGCAGGATCAGCTTCCATGCAGATCAATAATACCTCCATGACTTTGATAAGTCCAGATTTGCCAAGGACTCAGAGACATCAAGAGACATGTCTATTTTCATGCAGTCAGGAAGTTGGGTGGTCATAATTGAACCCAGGTCTTCAATAATTCCCATCACAACAACTTATTCACCACACCATTCTACCTCTCTGTCTCTTTAGGTTAACTTAACTAACCAGAGAATAATTAAGGTTCATTTTAGCTGATGTTGTATAGATAAAACAGTCTTTATATACAGGTTCTCTGCTCTGGAAAATGTGAATTCTCCATAAAGTATATTGTTTAGTCATTTTTAAAATATTGTTAATTCAAGGAGAATTGCTAAAGAATCTTCAATTTCTCTTTTTTAATGTTACCAGAAAGCTTCACAAAATAGCTGACAAAATTTTAATTTTAAATCATTAGACCCATAAGGGAATGATCCTAATGTATTTAAAGTAAACTCCCTGTAGGTTTCACAAAATACAAAAACACCAGTGACACATATATTTTCATCTTTCTGATTCATATCCTGTGTTGTGCCCATAAAAAATAATGTCTATATTTAGCTAACATAACAAAGATTCAAAAAGTATATTTGCACATATATTAGTTGTAGAATCCCTGCTATAAATCTGTGGTTTTGCAATTACATATACATATGAGGAAAAAATCTGTTTCTTTTTAAAGAATCACTTCATACTATTAAGATGACAGATTGTTGCCCCCCACACACACACCTTAATAACAAAGAATACAGACAGTATCAACTAAGAATTCATCATGTATACTTCTCAGGGCCAGTCTTATACTAATCTATCTGATATCAAGTATCCCCAAAAGCCCTTTCCTATCTTGAAGTTGAATCCCTTTTCCTTGTGGCTTTTATCCCAGTTAAAATGGAAAAATTCCTAGAAGAGATAACACTTTGAATTGTTATCGGGCATTTATAGCTGATCATGAATGAAAGACAGAATAGACCTCTACCATCCTGTTCTAACCTATTTTTCTAGGCTTAGTTCTTCCAATTGGTTTCCAACCCATAGTCTAATTTAAATGGACTAGACATGATACTAATAAATTGTCCTGCTCTTTTCTTGTCTATGAAAGTCCTTTTGCTTAGGGGTCCCTCTTACCTACAATCCATTTTTCCCCTCCTGTCTACTACCTGTTGAAATTCTTTTCCTCCTTTGGTCTAAGCTCCATTATCACCTCCATTTTCTGATCCTCTACTAAAAATACTACTCAGCTCTCTCATCATGCTGGAAATGACCTTGTTTTTTTTTTCACTTTCATTCTCAAACCCTATCACAAAAGACTACAAGGCTTTAGAAATCCTCAAGCTAAAAATACTTTGGATATAGGTCCTATGATATGCTGTAACTGTTGGACAAGTACTAGGACATTTAAGTTTGGAGAAACCCATCACCTAAAGCTTGACCTCCAGGTAATGATTTTTTTTCAGTGATGCCAATTCATGAAGGTATGTTCCTAAGGTTAGAAGAGTTTGAATCTGCATTGAAGCAGTAGTAATATAGAGGACTCATAAGGATGAAATCATAAATAGAAGCACTGGTAATGTGGGTGGGGGGGAAAGTGATGGTGCTGAATTCAGAGGACCTTGATTTTAATGAGTTTTTGAGACTTCCTACCTGAGCCACATTAGGTGGATCACTTAACTTTTTAAAAAAATTTCCTCATCTGTGAAAGGAGGAATTGGACCAGATAGCCTCCAATTTAGATTTTTGATCAGGTGATTATACAAATTAAGTGTTCAAATATCACATAAAGGAATTGGGTTTTATATGAAGTATGTACCTCAGATAGCACAATTATTGGTCCACAATTATCATTTAATACATATTTATTGAATATAATTAGATTTCTCCAGTGAGAAGATATATCTCCCTCTTTCTATATGGCAGGAAAATGCTAGTTACAGGACAGTATTCTCCAGTAAGGTGAAATTAAGCCAACAGTTGAGGGTTACATATGATGTTCTATTAGTCAATTCTACTCACTAGATTATTCAGTTTCTCTCATGTCTATTTTGTGTCCCAACTCCTCCAAAATATAAGTCCAATTATCTTATTATTCCATGACTGAGGGAAACAGAAACATAGAATCTTTGCAATAGTAAGGATCATTCCATTTAGTACCTAAATAAGTATAAGAACATAGTCAACAAATGTTCATCCATCTTTGCTTAAAGATCTCTAATGAAGAGACCCATTCTCTCCTGGGGCAATTTACTCAAAGTTTATAAATCTCTAATGGTTGAAAAGTTCCCCACCCCCACCTTCAGGTCCCAGGTTTAAGGAGAAAACATTTGTTAAAGATTGTAGACTTTATAATAGTTGGATAATGTGGTACTTACCATATGTTCAGTGTTTTTAGTTGCAGTTCTCCACATGAAAGAGGTTTGAGAACCTGCTTCTCAGAGTATTGCAATAACTTTTAGTGAAAATGTATGTTATAGACAAAATACATATGTACATGAAGGTGAACAAGGATGGAAGGAAGGAAGGAAGGAAGTGCTTATTATGTGCCTCGAACTGAGATAAGCACAGGTATTAGGTGACAGGTGTTATTATCTCCATTTATAGTTGAAGAAACTAAGACAAGACAGAGGTTAAGTGACTTGCCCAGCATCACATAGCTAGTGTTTGTAGTTAGATTTGAATGAAGGACTTCCTGATTATAGAAAACAGCATTTTTGATTGGCTGCAGTTACTATAAGGTACTTAAAATATAAGGAAATTTAAAAGGTCTAATCAGCTTCAGCTCTTCTTTTGGTAGACTTTAGATTGACTCCTTCATGACTGGCATTCAATGAAAGACAATGATATAATGAGAGAGGATTTGTGACTTCTTCTCTGATACTCATATGAACTCTGAATAAAAGCCTAAATTCTTAAACTGTCTCAATCCTTTTTTTTTTTTTTTTTTTTGATTAGGTGAAGGATTTGGAAACTATGAATTTGTGAGTTGTTTTAAGGTCAGGAAAGGGAGCCATCAGGGTTCATGTTCAGGAGTCAAATTCATAACAGGTTTTGCAATTGGATCATCATTGAGGGGCTGAAGAGGGAGCAGCAATCCATTACCTCTCTTTTCTTTCATTCTCCTTCATATTATACCTTACTCTACTGGTCTGTAAATTCTGTAAGGGTAGGGATTGCATAAATATGTGTCACCAGAACTGCATAGTAAATGTTTATTAAACATTTTAAATCTTTCCTTCCTTCCTTCCTTCCTTCCTTCCTTCCTTCCTTCTTTTCCTTTCTTCTTTCTTTTCTTCTTACAATATCATTGGGCGAAGTGTAAGTGAGGCACACATTTAAATATAGGATTTTGTTTGGCTTTATAAAACCAAAGAAATAATATAACTCTTAGAGAGATTTTCATCTTCCAGGCTAAAATTTCAGAGAGAAAGAGGGAAAAGAAGAAAGAAAGAAAGAAAGAAAGAAAGAAAGAAAGAAAGAAAGAAAGAAAGAAAGAAAGAAAGAAAGAAAGAGAGGGGAGAGAGAGACAGAGAGACAGAGACAGAGAGGAAAACAGAGAGCACTCATGTGGGGAGACTAGAGAGAGGAAAGCGATAGGCCAGACAGAAAGAGACAGCTAGGAGAAAAAGGCAGAAGAGAGACAGAGATCTACATAGACAGACAGAAAGAGACAGAGACAGAGAGAAAAATCCTCAGTGGTAGGGGGTCCCAAACAGAAATTAGTTGTTTGCAGCTCAGCCAAAAGAGATTATTGAGACTCAGAAAGGGAAAGGGTAGGAGTGGGACAGCCACTACATGTCACACCTGAGAAGATAGAGAGAATATATCAGAGAACACCTTTCCTCAATGGGGCTGCTACAATTCAATCAGCCTGTTGTGGAAGATGATACTGAGGATCTCAGGGGGAGCCTAGTTATTTACTCCATTAAATCGTCTCTTTTTTCTAGTCTCCACTGTAGTCATATGTCCTCAATGACTCCTGGCCCTATGGCTACTTCTAGTCTCCACATTTCCTGTAATCACAGATTCTCATCGCTTGTTTAAAATGATAATAAAATGACCCACTTCCTCCAGGAAGCTATTGAATCATTCTGTGGAAGCTTGTGGGTAGACCTACATCTTGAATTTGGCTATTTCTTCAAACCACACCCATTAATTCCTTTCCCTTTGTCCTCTCAAAAATCATTCATATGGCATCAATGCAACAGCCTTTGATTGTTTGATTTGGATTTTTTTTAATATTACTTATCAGTGAATAACTCAGGCTGCCTTTTTATTTCCCTTTCATTTTTATTTCACATGTCCAACCCACCTAATTTCCCCATTGACATATTGTGTACAGTTATACAATGCAACAGATGTGGTCTCAAAAGGGCAGAGTGCAAGTGAATTATCTCTTTTTCTTTAATAACATTAAATAACAACAACATATATATATAGTTGTTCTTGTTGTTGTTCTTGTTGATTCATAGGAATTGACTATTCTAGCCATACCTCCCTGATATGCATAAAATGTGATTAGGAGTTTGGAATGTGAATAATCATAGTAGAAATCATAAAGGAATTGTTATTATAGGGCAAGTTCAAAAAAAGGTCATGATTTAATCAATCAGCAGCTATTTGTTAAGAAACTTCAAGGTGCCAGTCATAAATATATATGATCTTTCTATGTAGTAGGGAGGGAGGGAGGAGGGCTACAAAAAGAAAAGCAACACCTGCCTTCAAGGAACTTACATTATAATGGAGAAAACAACTTAAAATTTTTTGAAGTCTACTTCTATTTCCTAGTACAATATGGGGCCTTTTAAAGGCCCTCCCTCCCTTCTCCTCCTCCTATGCTTTATTTGTCAGATATTATCCTTGCCTCTAGAGTAGTGTATCTCCTTTATATCTTCCTCTTATTACTTGCCTCCTAGAACCCATAAGTATCAAATGTTGGCCACCTCTGTGACTCTCTACTACTTCCATCTTCTATTTTCTAAACAATATCTTCATATTTCTAGCTGGAGACTTGGCATAAAGTACAATGATCATACAAGTAAATGGCATATGTCTTCTTAAGCAACTCTATAATAACACTGTGCCAGAAACAATCACAATCACAATGAATAAATTATTTTTTTCAAAATCATAATTACATAATTAGGCTACTGTGTATAAATCTAGAATTTATTTTGAATAAAGAGATGACTTGCAATATAAAAAATAAAGAGCTAAATAACTCAATAGTGTTCTGAGACTACTAAGATGAGAGTTGGACAATTAGAAAAGCAAAACTCCAATAGGGAAAGAAAATTTAAGTGTACTTTTAATAGTTACAAAAAAAATGAGGAGTTGAAAAAGGATGATAAAAGAGAGTTGAACTGAAGAAATAAGATGGTACATGAAAAACATGGATATATTTCAAAAGTACATATTCCTAAAATATCTTAAGGTTTATTTTTCTTCTCTATTATTCTTAAACAAACTTCATATTGTCAATATGGTATTTTCCTTAGCTCCAAATGATATGAACAGCATCAATATTAGTTCATTGAAGTTATTCAATGGCATATGCCCAAAGCACTGAAATCTTGGGTCAATCTGTAGGTCAAGTTTGTATCTTTGGTTATGACCATTCTAGCAGTAACTATAGTAGCAGGAAGAGTTACATGAATAATAGAAAAATTGCATTATTCACTTTCTTCTCAAGCTCATAAATCTATCATCCCTTTTCACAGAAGATATGTTATGTCTTCAGGGTCAAGCAAATACGTAAAGAAGTTATTTAAAACAAGTAGCTTCCCCAATTGATAAATGAGAAAAGGATATGAACATACAATTTTCAGATGATCAAATTAAAGCCATCTATAATCATATGAAAAACACTCCAAATCACTATTAATTAGAGAAATGCAAATTAAAATAACCCTTTGGTACCATCCACACCTCTCAGATTGGCTAAAATGACAGGCAAAAATAATGATAAATGTTGGAGAGAATGTTGGAAAGCTGGGACACCAGTACATTGTTGGTGGAGTTGTAAAATGATCCAACTATTCTGGAGAGCAGTATGGATCTATGCCCAAAGGACAATAAAACTGAATATACCCTTGGACCCAGCAATGCCACTACTGGGTCTGTATCCCAAGGAAATCATAATGTAAGGAAAAGGTCCCACATGTGCAAAATGTTTGTAGTAGCTCTTTTTGTGGTAGCAAAACATTGGAAAATGAGTATGGGCCCATCAATTAGGGAATGGCTGGGTAAGCTGTGGTATATAAAGGTAATGGAATATTATTGTTCTAAAAAAAATGATGAATAAACTGATTTTAGAAAAGCCTGGAAAGATTTACATGAAATGACACTGATCAAAACAAGCAGAGCCAGGAATACGTTGTACACAATAATAGCAAGAATGTGCAATGATCAGCTCGATTCTTCTCAGTGGTTCCATGATCCAAAGCAATTCCAAAAAACTTTGTACAGAAAATGTCATCTGCATCCAGAAAAAAAAAACTATGGAAATTGAATGTAAATCAACCATTCCATGTTCCCCCCTTTTTTTCCCCTATTTTATTTCCTTCTCTTGTGGTTTCTGTCTTTTGTTCTGATTTTTCTCTCCCAACATGATTCATAAAATAATGTGTATTAAAAATAAATAAATTTTTAAAAATAAAATAAAAAGAAGTAGAGAAATTTATCATAACATACTATAATGCAGTTAAATCATAAAAATTATATATGGCAAAGTGAAAATTTCTACATTTCATTAATTTGTACATCTGAATAAGTTATCCTCTATCTTTTTTGTCTTTTTACTTTGAATTTTTATCTAGTCAAGCAAACATCAAAAAATTGCATCTTTATAGTATAATCATCCAAAAGGCATTTTAAAGAAGCTTTGATTTTATTATGCATACATAAATATACATGTATATGTATATATGCATATTTTGTTGAAAACTATATATAATATATAAAAGTATATTTGTGTTGCAGGTTTTGATTCTTTTTTAAAAATCTGTTTAGAATTACGGCATACCATTGCTAAAAAGAAATTGTACCATTACACTGATTTTATTTACAAAGGCAATAGGAAGTTATTTTTTTCAGAAGGTATATAGGATGAGACTTGTTGTTGTGTCAGTTCTTCACAACTATTTGTTATGTGCTATGCTATATGGGAATAAAAAGATATAACATCTTAGCATTATAGAAGAAGGGAATAGGCTTCCAAGCATATTTAAAAAAAAAAAGGAAAGTAAATTGGGTTTATTCATCATGCCATATTCCCTATTGCTACCACTGTGTTTTCAATCTGTATGTGTAACTGGAAACAGAAAAAAATGTTTTTTTAAAACAATCTTTGTATGTATAGTAATATCTGACCCTTATATACAATCACTGAATCCACAATGGCAGGTATCCCATTACAAAAGCAAAAAGCACTTAGGGGACATATTAACTTCCTGAGATGACCAGACACTTTGCTATGGTCTAAAGTTCTTTTTTTATTGGGTTTTTTTTGTCATTAGTTGGATTTATTGTCACTCATCTCTTTATTTAGATGATAGAATCAGAGACTGAAGAATTTTTATAGGCCATTAAGCTAAAATGACTTATCTAAGGTCACATAATTAAGTGTTTGAGGCAGGATTAGAGCTCACATTTCTGATTCCAACTCTAGCATACTATCTATTATACCACCTAGTGAAGTAAAATAAATTAAACTCCACAGGAAATATTGAAACTCTGACTTAAAAATAGCAATTATTCTTCACTGAAAAATAATAACATAAATTTTACAAAGGTGCCCTTTCATCTTATATTGGAATATATGTTAGTTATTTCAGTTATGATTAACTCTTGGTGATCCCATTTGGGATTTTCTTAGCAAAGAAAAAGGAATTGGTTGCCATTTTCTTATTTTAAAAAAAATAGTTTTAATTTATAGAACAAAACAAGCATTTCCATTACATAATATAAAGAAAAAGATGATTACCCATGAAACTGAAAATCTATTATGTATAACCTAATATTCCTTTTAAACATATAAAATTATTATGTACTTTTTTTTCTTTTTTCTCCCCACTCCCTTCCCACCCTGGAGATAGTTGCCATTAGACACAAATGGTGTGTATGGTATATTATATGTAAATTTATTTTATACATATTTCCATTTATCAGTTCATTCTCTGGATGCAGATAGTGTCTTTCTTCATATAGTATGGTTTGCTATTTCCTTCTCCAGTTCATTTTACAGATGAGGAAAATGAGGTAAACAGGGTTAAGCAACTTGCCAAAGATCACATTGCTGGTAAGTGTCTGAAACCAGATTTTTACTTAGGAAAATGATTCTTCCAGACTCCAGGGTTAATACTCTATCTACTATGCTATCTAACTGTCCCTATTGGAATATACTACTCAAGTGTAGTCTTATTAAAGATGCTTAAAAGTTTTCTATTAAAGACAAGTGGTGTGTGTGTGTATTTGTGTGTGTGTGTGCATGCATATGTATGCGAGTATTTTGTTTTATCTTTTTATATTGGTGATCTAACTTCTAAGTAAAAGATCTAATTACTTGTGGTTTTGACACAGGATTTTATAGTCAGCAATACCACTAGAATCTGTCCATAATCTTATATTAGTGACTGATTGCCACTATCCAATTCAATAACCATATTATATTTTTATGAATCTATATTGCTAGTTTTGAAAATTCTTATTCCATTTATCATAATTTTAATAGCTTTCTAATTTACTATTTTTGCATCAAAATTATTTGCTTTCATTTCATCTGTTAACTTTTATGTGCATCATAATGTGCATATCATCTTATTTATTAAACTATGAGGTCTTTGCAGACAGGAGCTGTCACTTTCCCACTCTTTGCATCCATAGTACTTAGCATAGTACCTGGAACATAGTGCTTAAAAATACTGTTTACTAATGTGTATGATTATTAGTCTTCAGCTATTTCATTTATTTGACATTTACCACTAGCTGTATGAAGCTCAACAATATTTCCATATCTCTATCTACTCCAAACAATGAGTCTATAATGGAAATTTAAGAGTTACAGTTTTCTCAAATGCACACTATTAGTCAAATCACATATTCTATCTAGTATCTCATGGTATGTTTGCAAATCTGGCAGTAGCTCACACTCTGATTAAAATACTTAAAAGATCTGGCAAAAATAAGTAGTATCACCAGATGGAGTTTACCAATAATATACTGAAATTAATATAGCTTACTTCCATGAAAATGTTTGTTTAAGTAGTTATAAAATGTGGAATATAATATCATCCTGAATTGCCTTTGTTTTTTTTTCATTGAAGTAAAGAAATCATTTTTAATGGAATTACTTCTGCTGTCTTCCCAGAGAACCCATTTTAAAGAAAATTTGAAAGACCTGTCAACCATGTACCATTTTGATATTTATCCTCCAAGCAAGATAAGTTTAGTCTAGTCTATCTATTTCAAAGGATCCCAGACTGAATAATTATATAGTTCAATTGTTTTCCATCTGCCGCTTGATGAATGTACAAATGCCTTTACTAGTCTCAGATGAAGTTGTAAATGCTTACTTTTCTTATTGAGAAAGTATAACTGACCAAGCTATTTTCTTTTTAAAAGCCATTCATTAAAAACTGAAGAAAACTAATAGATTCTCTGTCTCAAAAAATGAACAAATACCATTCCCACTTGACAATACTAAAAGAGGTTGAGTTTATTTTTATAAAAAAGAAGTATGAGATTAGACTCAACTAGATAAGCCTAGATTCAAATCCCATCTCTGATACATATGATCTACATGACTTTGTTTACCTCTCAATACAAGTACAATTCCTATTATAAAATTTTTATAATCCAATAATGATGAACAGGTTTGAACGTTGGTGAATTACAAATTCATTATGGATTCATACTGTGACAAAACTTTAAAAATGCTTATGAAAATAATAGCTACATTAACACAGGCATGGTTTGCAGAATTAGAGAAGTGATGGTCCCATTGAGCTCTGCTCTGGTAAGTTATGTGAATCATTATATTTATTTTTAGGAAAATATTTTGACAACTTCACTCTAGAAGTAAGTAGCTGAGATTATGAAATGTCTCAAGACCATAGCATATGAGGTTTATTGGGAGATGAAACTGGGCTGTTCAGCCATTCAAGAGAAGATTTAAGAGAGAAAGAGAGAAGGGGACATGTTACCTCTTGTGACATATTTGAAATGCTATAATGTCAAAAACAGATTCCCTGATAATTGAAGCTGTCCAAGTGCTGAATAAGCTGTGTTAGGAGAGAGTTGTTTATCATTCCCTAAAGGTCCTCAAGGAGAGACCTGATCTCCATTTATTAAGGTTGTTCTGGAAAAGATTCTTGTAAAGACACATAGTTTGGATGGCAAGACCTCTAAAAGATTCAGTTCTAAAATATCTGTGATTCTCTTAAGATCATACTACATCATATCCAATGTTCTTTGTCATTGATGACTTTAGTTTTTTCTTACATTATAGTTTTTCAATATACATTAATTCAGGGTTAATCATGACTGTGAGGCATTTCCTAATGATTTTCTAGGACAGTTAAATAAAAATGAAACTACATAACACCATTCACCTATTTTCTGAAAGTTTGGGGTATTTTTTTCCAATATAATTACTTATCAGAGAATCACAGAGTAAGCAGTTTCAAGTAGCGTGATTATCATATTCATAATGCTCTAGTTGTAAATTGTCCAAGGTTTTTTTTAAAGCCACAAATGTAATAACATTTCTAAAACCTATATTTATAGTATGCACATAGCACATTTTATCTTCAAAAGATTTGAATCTACATACAATTATTATGAATATGATCAATGCTACTATCCCTACATTAAAGAGAAATTTATTGAAACTAAAGGCATAGATGTTTGTGTGTTTTCCCAGCTTCATCCAGGATATTATGTGACACAGAATTTATCAATAAATCAATCAATAAATATTTATTATGTCCTCACTACATGCCAGACACAGTCAATCAATAAACATTTGTTAAATTTTTACTATTAGCCACTCATATAAAGCAAGTCAAAAGACAAGTCTCTTCTCTCAAGGAGCTCACATTCTAACAAGTAAAAATCATGTAACCAATTATAATATCAACTATATGTATAAATAGTCTATATTATAGTATATATGAAACATATATATTTCAAATATATAAATATTTGATTTTCTACATATTTAATATCTACTATTTGAAAGTTATTCTGAAGCCCCTGAAGAACTGATTAATCAAGTAGGATAATGGCATTTTGACTCTCTTTTACAAGACACTTAATAATGGGGCACAACATGATGAAATAGTTCAAGTAATGAGAATATTAAAATGCTTTATATTAAAAATTTACTGCTTTTATTAAATGTGCTAAAATTAAAAAAAAAGATGTTAGACTGAAGAATTGACCATATCATTCAAGTATATACCTAATACCATCTCCATAATAACAAAGAAATGCTACTATTCACAAGGTTCCTCACATTTACACATTTTGCCTGCAGTATGATTAAGGAATGTATCTTATTCTCCAAATGGATTTTCCTCAAATTGGCAGGGCTATGAAGTGAAATGTAGATGGTTTCTGATGTTTCTTGGAGTTCAAGATCTGAGTTCCTATTATAGCCAACATGAGCTCTAAGGATCATTTTTCCAACTTCTTATTTTCACAGACAAGTCTTAGGACCTGGTTGAGTGTGCTTTATCTCCCCTAATTGTTCAAGGGGATTCCAATTTTTAAAATTCCTTTTTACTCCAGATGGTTTGATGCTTATATATAAAAATCAGAGGGCATAAGTATACTTAATTGGGACAGACCTATTCTTTGGCATTATTTATTATAATTAATTCCATCCAATGACTTTTTTTTTTTACTTAATATAGTATCTCTTGATTGATCAATTCATTGTTTGAGACACTATTCTCACTTAGTCAGGGTATCAGACTAAAATGGGTGTGAACATGTGATAGAAATTATTTCAGTTAGTACTCAGTCTCTCAATCAAAGTGGCATGGTAACCAAGGACAACACAGGTTTAGAATACAAACTCATTTACAAAAGCTTATGAAGAAGAAAGATAGGAAATTATTTGCAGTGATGCCCTCAAAACATCAGAAAATAATAGAAGAAAAGCTACTTTTACAGGAGGCTTGGTAAGAGATACAAATAAGCAAAGGTATCCCAAGGGAATTTTACTATGATACATAAAAAATTATAAATAATGTGAAAAGATTTTTAGCAACAAATACCTGATCTATTAGTAGAGTTGCTCCATGAAACTGGTATCTATAACAGCTAAAATGCCACTAAAGAAAAAAAAATGAGCCATATTATATTAACTATACATAGTGGAAACTATTACTGGGGATGACATAGTTTCAATGATGTGGAAGAATTGATTCTTAAGGTATATAAAAGAGGAGATGATTCCAAAATCTTGACAAACATTATAACTTTTTTCAATCAGAAAAGATGATTGATTGACACATATTCTTACTACAAAATGTTGATAAGAATAATCTATACATGCATTGTGGACATAATCAATGAGAACATGAGAAGAAAATAAGCATGTTTATACAAATAGTACTCTGTAGTCAATAATACTTTTAGAGTCACAAAAAAAGGATTCCTGTAATGTACATTGTTTTTTGTGCCTTTGCACAGGTTGTCCCTTGAGTTTGGAATGCATTCCTACTTCATTCTTCTTAGAGAATGTTTCTTAGAGTGAAATCCTGGATTTTTTTCTTAAATCAGCTCAGTTACTTCACCTTTTACATGAGGTTTTTCCCAAACACATCATCTTCTAGTGTCTCCTACCTCCTTTACCATTTTTTGTAAAAAATTATAAAAATATTTTTGTATGTATTTTTGTATGTATTTCATGTGTACATAATATTTTTTCTGATATAATACCAACTCATTGAGGACATGAACTATTTCAGTTTTGAATTTATATCCCTAGGGACTAGCACTTACCAACTGATTGATTTAGAATACATTACAATCCTACATTTGTTTGTTTGCTCTAAATAAGCATTTCACTTAGTGGAGCAAGACACCACCTTAAAGGTGTTTGAAAAAAATCTTGATTCTAACCTTGACCTGGTCAAATAAGGCAAACCCAAGAAAAGAAAGTTAAAAGGATTTTATTTAGCACAACAAGGCAGGTTGCCATTGATGTGGTCATCTCAATCGAAAGTACATAGCTTTTTGTAGACAGGAGTAAATCACTTCCACTTGAGAGTAAAAGTATTTTGATTCATATAAGTAATTATGAGGAAATAAGATTTATGTTGCTTCAGCTCCTACCTCATTAATATATCATAAGAAGACAGAGTAGCTAGGTGGTACAATAAAGTGCCAGTTCTGGAGTCAGAAATACTTATCTTCCTGAGTTCAAATTCTGGCTCTCTATTTACTAGCTGTGTTACCCCAGGATAAGCATTTAACCTTATCTGCCTCTGTTTCCTCAAATGTGAAATAAACCAGAGAAAGAAGTGGCAAACTACTCTAGTATCTTTGCTAAAGTACAACTGAACAAAAGGGAGATGAGATTAATGCTTGGCCAGTTTATGCAGGCCAGCTGTCCATGGTACTAAAAGTCTAAAAAATGTTTAAAATGAGGTCACTCAGACTGACTCAACACAAATAGCTGACTTTAAACAAAAGTGTTTTTTTTCTATAGTCCTGATAGATAGAGATAGAAATGTCAAAATTTAAGGTACTTGATAAGAGATAACATTATTCAGTGTCCCCTGATTATTAATATCAAGTGAGGCATAAAAATTCTCCCTTGCCATATGGTCCTCAAAGATGTTTGTTGTCATGGAGGATATGCAGCTGAGAGTATAAGTCAGAGAGCAATTGCCTATAGCTGGTGTGAAAATAAATATGCTAACTACCTTGATTTGCTTGAGATCCCCAATTATCCAGGTAACCAAGGGGAACTGTGTAGGACTGACTTGACCAATTAGGATGCAGAATGTCCTGACAGACCAAAAATTCTTTGTGGTGACAAAGATCCAACTAGCTGGAAGTACAGAATTAGTGATCCTGAAACTAGCTTAACTCAAACCAGTCCTGAGTAGCCCCTGAGCTATCAACTACCCTTGGACTCTTGGAGACATTCTCCATATCTTGTCTCAAATTTTCTTCCCCTGGGGAAAGGAGGAACTCAGATCTTGTAAGATTTTTTCCTCAGTTTACATTCTGGTGTCAGAAGGTCCTGACAATCACCAAATATGGCTGTGTTGATTAACAAGATACCTACAAAAGCCCTGTAATACCCATCTTCCCAGCAGCTTTTGTAAAGTTATGGAGACCCCATCTCAAATTCTGGAGTTTTGTTTCATTCAGTTGAATCCTTTATTAATCAGGAACACAGGCTTCAGGTGATTCTTTTAGTAAGGATTGACAAGTAAGAACTCTCTGGTGTCTCGTTTACTCTTTAATTTTCTTTTTCTTTGGAGATAAGAGGATCTGTGGCTCCATAGACTGTAAGTAATAACCAGTCTGTTAATAGTGTAAAGGATGGGCCTCCAGTCTGAATGTTTATCATTATATATTTCAAAATGTTGGTACAAATACTTATTGTTTCCTTGAAATATTGACTGAAAATCTGATGAACCCAAGTTAACATAGCCACAACGAAGTTGTTTTGATCAGGATAAAATTCTATATTGGAAATAAAAACAACAATCCCATGAATAAGACTAAGTTTCCAGAATGGGATGTGTTTAATAAATGGCTCTTTAGAAACAACAAAAATAAAGCATAAGGCCCAATTAGAATCAGTTAAAGAGTCTATAAAACATCTTATTGAACAAATTGAAAGTTAAATTTCTCTTCTTGCTACTTCACCTAAGTTTCCCTCTCCTTCCTCTGCTTGTATCTCAGCTTTACCAAGGTTCCTTCTTAATATCCTCGTTCTTAAATCTGAACCTTTTTTCCTTCCTTGCTGCCCATGTCCCACTTATCCTTTTGTTCTACCCCATTCAAATATTCCCATTCAAGGAAAAGAAAATCAAACAAATAGAAATAGAGAATGACTATCATGAAGATGTTGATAGAGAAATCTTCACTACCTATGTCTTTAGGCAACCCCTTTCTAAGTTCAGGTTGACCCTCAAAAACCTCTCCCCCCATCCTAATATCCAATCCATGCTGCTGGGTTGAGGTGCCCATCCCATCATTCAGGATCTTCTCTCTTTAGAATTCTCTAAATTCTCTCTAAATTATTTTAGAAAAATCCTTACAATCCCCCAATTTTTCTGGTCTGAAAGCTTGAAGGATGAGGCTGGTGTCTTATTCATAATCTCATGACTATTAATTTCATTGTAATCACAAGGGTCCCTTTAGTCCTTAACCTTAATATATTACTCAATCTAATTCCTCCAATTCTGAATATTTTACATATTTTGATCTGTATAGTGCTTTCTTTTCTGTTAAAGTGTCATCAGACATCATTCATTTGCTTTAACCTTGAAGTATCAACAACATATCCAAGAATACACTGAATCCCTTTCACATTTTTCATCAAGTTACAAACAAAGTCAATAATAAGAGACAGAAAGAGAAATCCCATCTAAAATAACAGTAGATAACATAAAACATTTGAGAGTCTACCTACCAAGACAAATCCACTTTTCACACAAATAAAATTATATCTAAACAACTGGAAGACTATTAAACAAACTAAAAAGAATGGGAAAAATGGAAGAAAATGTGAGATATTTCATTGGAAAATAGATCCAAAAGAAACAATTTAAAAATTATTGGTCTACCTGAAAGCCATGAAAAGGGCCTGGATAGCATTCTTTAAGAGATCATTAAAGAAAACTGTACTGATATTCTAGAAAAGGGGAAAAATACTCACTGAAAAAAAAAATCTGTCCATCATCTTTGGAAAGGGATTCTACAAGGAAAACCCCAAGGAATATTGTTTCAAAACTCTAGAATTACAGCCTAAAGGTAAAAATACTGCAAGCTGCCAAACAAAAACAATTCAAATATCAAGGAACAATAGTCAGGCTTACCCAGGATCTACCAGCTTTTACAATAAAGTTTTGAAGGGCTTGGAATACCATATTCTGGAAGGCAAAGGACCTGGGGTTACAACCAAGAACCCAGCAAGATTCAGCATCATCTTTCAAAGGAGGAGATGGAGCTTCAGTGAAGTAAGAGACTTTCAATCATTTCTATTAAAAAAACTAGAACTAAACAGAAAATTAAATCTACAAATAATGAGAAGCAAGAGAAGCATAGAAATATAAACAATAGAACATATATATTTAAAGATTAAACTGCTTACATTCCTAGATGGAAAAACAATATGTGTAACTGTTGAGAACTCTATCTGTTATTGGAGCAGTTAGAGGGAACATCACATGGATTGAGGACATGGCTGTGAAAGGACTCTTATGTGATAATATCAAAGAAAAAGACATTAAGGGTGTGGGAAAAGATCTATACTGGAAAAAGAGGAAAAGGATAATGGAACAACTAGTTCACATGAACAGGTGCGAAGGAGCTATAACAATCTGAGGGAAATAAGGGAGGGGGTTGGGCATTGTCTGAAGCTTGATCTCATGAGTTTTGGCTCTATCAGGGAATAATTTAATTACTTATTTGGGCATAGAAATTTATGTAAGCATATAAAAAAGTAGGAGGAGAAAGAGAAAAGAAAAGAAAAGAGAGAGACAGGATGCAAGGGAGGACAGAAACACTAGGGGGAAAAGGTAATTAAAGGGAGAAAGATTGATAAAAAATTAGGGTGGAATGGGTTAAATAAAACACTACTAAGCAAAGGGGGGAGGGGTGATAGGAGATAAGGTAGTGGGTCGGAGTAGGTAAAAAAGCCACAGGGCTAAGGACAGGGTGGAAAGAGAACAAAACTATATCCAGGGGAGAAAATAGGATGAAGGGAAATACAAAGCTGGTAATTGTTACTGTGAATGGGAATGGGATGAACTCTACCATAAAATAAAAGTGAATAGTGGCATGTATTAAATAATAGAATCCTATAATATGTCTTTGAAAAAATAAAATACTAACAAAATAAATATTTTTTTCAGCAAAACTTGTCAGACTTGATCTTTTCTAAATCCAGTTTTTTTTTCAATATATTGATGATATTTTTCCTCTTCATTTGTTCTCTATGTTAAGATTTTACACTTTTAATTTTGCTTACCAAAAAAGGATACACAACTTCCAGGGAGAAGTTCTAGGTTTTTTTTTGCCTATTTTTAAATTTTTTGGCCATATTCCTACTTTGATAGATTTCATTTAGCAGAGGCTTATGTCTTAATGTCTTAACAAGACATTCTTCAATTTTTTAAGTGACCACTAGCTTAGGACCTTTTAAGAACTTGTGGATGCTGTCACCTAAGGATTCCTGGGTTTTTCCTTGTTTCCTGTCCCTTTTATGCTCTTCTCAAAAATGATCAACCAAATCTTTTAAATTAACATGGAATCCTCCCATGAAACTTTTCAAACTTTAATGGCCTTCCTCATGAAAGCTTCTTCTTTTGGTCTTCAAAATTACAAATTTCCCTTTTTCCTGTTTGTTTCTGAAAAAAGGGAATGAATGCATGTGCAAGGTTTTAATCCAGAAATGTTTATACTCTCTTGAAAATTATAAGATTCTTGATCTGAAACAAGAGAACTTCCTGTTTTCCTAAGATCTATAGTGTCAATGGCAGAATTTACTAATGTTATAGTTGATATAATCCTGGATTCCACCATAACATTGTTGGTCCCTCACACAGGAGACTTTTTTCTTCCTTTTTTTTTTTCCTTTTTGGAGCAATATCAAAAATATATTCCAAAGTGCTTGATTATATATAAAATTTATAGTTCTAATATTATATCCTCAACAGGAAGCTGAATTTCATGTACCTTCTAATAAAAACCCCAATGTAAGGACCAATAAATTAGAAAAATAAATGGTATATAAGTCTTTGGTACTCAAAGTGCTGCCATTCCAGTTATTAGGCCCATGGCTCCTGTGTAATATTTAGACAGAACAGCATGGCTCCACCTTTGTACAGAATCTAGTGCAGATCCATCTACTTCAGCCTCTTAATGACTTCTAAGTTTTCAAAAACCTTTCTGGAGAAAGAGAATTTTGTTAAAGATTCAGTACTGAAAAAATTTCTGGGCTTTGTGGATCACCCACCACTGAGATGGAGCTGTAGAAAATCCCCACACACACACATCATTGGAGCCTCATCAGTCCATATTGTGGAAGATGGCCTTGTCCAGGCCCAGGGACTTTCCTTTGAAACTGGGAGATCATGGTTTTCCTGGACATCTGGATTGTTGGTGCTTCTTTGGACTCATTGCCTGACATCAGGCATTCATTCTAGTATGGTCACAACTTCACTTCCTATGGATGGAGCTTTCTTGATATGTCAGAGGATGGGCCCCAGAGATCAACATCAAAACCACCAGGCTTGACAAAAGACTTGTGGTGGGGATAAAAGCTTTGGAGGACTGCTCTTGTTTGCTCTTCATAGTAGGCAATGCTCATCATAAAGGTCCTTGAGGTTGTTCTGAGATTACTGTTGCAGCAGTAGCATTTTCTGGCTGATGACTCCAAAGGGTCACAGGGTAAAACAGGCCATTGGATCCTATAGCTTCTTATTCCCAAGCTGAAACTGGGAAAGCAAGGCTGGGGAGTCCAAATGGCAAATCTGAAACTCATGCTCTTGGAAACTAGAAACATCCTGCTCTAGATGATAAAAGATTTCTCTGAGGTGCTGCAAGACAAGGCAATCCATCTTGTTCTATAATGGAACCCAGCTTACTCCATGAACCAGTAAAAACACCTGCAAGATGTTGGATTTCTCAGTAGGGGAAACAAAGCTAAGTGTTGCAAAGGGAAAGTCCATTTTTCGGATAGCACCTGGTTTGAGAGTGGTAAGAACTATGATCGATGGCCATTCATGATTCTAAAGGACTAATGATGAAACATATGATCTACTTCTGGCAGAAATCATAGAATTAAGGGATAGATAGATAGAGGGATGATAGATAGATAGATAGATAGATATAGAAAGCCTATAAGAGAACTTGTGTTTATGTCTATTTAATACAGGGAATTTGGTTTTCTCTTCTCTTTTTTGCAATGGAATAGGAGGTGGAAGAGAGAGAAAATAAATACATTGTAAGATGTGTGTCAGAGATATGGAGTCTGTCATGAACTTTCATATAAGATAAAAACATTATTAGGTTATTTAACTTTGTTACAAGTAACTTTTCATGTAGGGTAATCTAGAAATATTTACACTGTAAAAATAAAGCACATCCGCAAAACCTTCTTTTAAAGTTTGTCTTAACTTTCTAAATATGAAAATAGGTAGACAAAAATTCCTACTTTCCAAATTATGATATACATAAAGCATGAATGTATATTTTGACCATATACAGCTCTTGGAAAATAAACTGATCTAAAATAAAACACGAAGAATATTGATTGATTGTTTTAGAGAAATTTCAGTGCTTCCAATGGCTTGTGTTGCTGTTTAGTCATGTCTGACTCTTTTTAATACCACTTAAGTCTTTCTTGGCAAACATACTGGAGGGGTTTCCTTTTCTAGTTCATTTTTACATATGAGGAAACTGAGATAAATGGGGTAAATGACTTGCTCAGGGTCACACAACCAGTAAATGTCTGAAATTGAATTTGAATAGATGAATCTTTCTGACTCCAGGCCTTACATTCTATCCATTATACCATATAACTGCCCTTTAATGACCCATATTTCTTCCTTAGACAAAGGCTGATCTTTCTAACTTCACTATTGTATGGCTGCAAGTTACTAGAATATCAAAAGCTCCAAAGAATTATAGTTGTTTTCAGCTCAAGTAGTAAATGGGAGACAAAAGGTAGGTATGAGTAAGCCAAAGCTTACCACCAGTGGAGAATCATGCAAACATAATAGAATCTAGGACATTTTATCAAAGAGATATGACTGGAAATAGTGGAACTGTTATGTAATAACAGTGAGGTACAAAGAATGTATTGTCCCATAATTTCAGAGTAGTCCCAGAATTTCAAAAATTCTACAGAAAAACTCTTAGCATTCATGGTAAATGAACCTTCTATTGAAGTTTATATGAAAATATGGACTGGAATTAAATAGAATAAAGATTTATTGGATTATCTTGTTCCTTGATGCTGTATCACAAATCTCTAATATTCAAACATTTGGAATGATGGATCAAGCCAATAATATTAAAGAAGAATTACCCATCTGCCCCTGGAAGGGCAGTTTTTTTCTTAAAGACTAGGGAAGAAGATGAAGCTATTCATGAGTCTTGCCTTGGGGGAACCCAACTCATCAATAAACATTGGGATAAAGATCCCTAGGATCTTCAAGGCTTAAAAAAATAGCACAACTGTATACCCCTTATTCCCACCTCCACAGAGTTGAACACCCCTTTCAGAAGTACACTCCCAGTATAACTGTTTCTCTATTTCCCTTCAGATCACTAAAGAACATGATCAATTCCTCTTGCATCCATGGTATAGTCCCCATCCTCTCTTACCTGTCCCTAAGCTTGTTAAATAAGGAATGGTCCTAAATAGTAGATGGAGTGTGGGGATTTTATACTGAATATCATGAAGAATAAGCACAAAAAGTTTATCATATCCCTTTTATCTTAATGAGATAAAAACTTTCTCACTTCTCTCTCCAAGTCTCCAAAATCTTTTATTCAGACTACAATTTTTTTTTTACCTTTCCATTCATTTTCTCTTCTCCTAGCTTCTTCAATATTATCTTTCTTTTAAATTTAATTTAAAGATTTTCAAAACTCCATCTATCTTATTTCTTTCGTATTCTGTTTAAATATGGCTCTTAGCAATCATATTTCAGACTATTTATTTAGTATTTATTTACGCCACTGAATTTTTATTTCTCTTATCTGTTTCTGAAACTTGGCCACAACCAGAAAAGTAAGAGAAAGACTCTCCTTTTTTAAAAAAATAATGTCCTGAAAGTTCTAAAGACATTCCTAATTCCTAGCCATCTTCCTTGCCCCCAATCTCCTCACTGTGACTATACATATGTATTATCCACAACAAGCTCTGGGAGTAGAAGATAGTAAGAGTATAGTTGGTATACCTCCTCTTTGGATTCAGGAAAGACTAGTGCTTCTGTTGTGAGGGTTTGCCAAGTTCTTTTCAGGGCAGTTCAACTTTGGTGCCCACTTTGATTCCCCCCACTGTGGCTTCAAGAAGCTCTAGAATGGGCAGTGGCTACATACAGGTAAATTATCTTGGTGATGGGCTATGTGTGTAACTCTCCTATTGATGAGTTAGGAGGTTGTCTACCCCCAAACCTGTCAAGATTTTTGCTATTGAATTGGGCGAATGAATGGGCAATAGCCATGAAGGAAACTGAAGTAAGTGCTGTGAAACACAAGAGTTAAATCAGACATCGAAGAAGCTAAATCACTACATCTTGGACAGTCACCTGCTATCTTGACTTTTGTTCTGCCAGTAGACTCCAATGACTTAGAAAGAGGGTAAGACTAAGAGAATGAGATTAATGACTTTGTGCAATTTTGCCTCACTTAAATCCAACTCAAGTACAAGTCAAGATATCACCCATGCTGAAATCAGCATAACTTTCTTTTTTCCCCTTTATTAAAACATTTTTTTTAATTTTTCAAAACATATGCATGGACAATTATTCAACATTAGCCCTTGCAAAACCTTGTGTTCCAATTTTTCTCCTTCCCCCACCCTCTCCCCTAGGTGGCAAGTAGTCCAATATATATTAAACATGGCAGAAATATATGTTAAATATATGCATACACATTTATACAATTAGGTAATTGTGTAATCATATCAAACCAGAAAAACATGAGAAGTAAAAGAAAATGCAAGGAAACAATAACAAAAAGAATGAAAATGCTATTCTGAGAACCAAACTCAGTTTCCACAGTCCTTTCTGGGTGTAGATAGCTCTCTTCATCACTAAATTGAATTGAAACTGGTATCAGCATTACTTTCAGTACGGAATTATATTTAGTCTGGTTACTGACAATTTTTAGTACCATTGCTTAGAAATCTGCAAGTGACTTAGAATCCAAGAAGAAAATCTGTTTGAAACATACCACTTTAGAGCTGTTCTAAGAACAAACCTATTCCAGAATGTCCAAAGGAAATGTTTTCAAAGACCAGATAACTTTAACTTTATCTATGATTCAAGATGAAATGTTCCAATTAATTGAACATTGAGAGTGGGTTACCAGGCTTCAAGGAGAATTGATATTATTTGATATAGATGATCACTATTGTATTGCTTTGTTCTATTCTTATTTTCCTGTTACTGAGGTTTTGATATTATTGGGTTTTTTTCCTTTTTGGTGACTTTATTGATATTTGAATCTCTCCTCTAAAATTAGTATGTGGTAAGGCCTCCAAGTAATGATCTATAACCTGCCTTAGTTTATATATAGTATATATTGAACAAAATTTTGTCTCCTTGGAAGATATATGAGATTATGACTCTGTGTATCTAAGTTTATTCAACTTTATGACACAAGGTATTATGATTATAATAATCATGGATACTGTATCCATGTTTCCTATTATAAGTTTAAGTGCCTTAGCTTATAGACACTAATTTGGCAAAAGCAGTAAATATTAAGTGATACAATTGATGAATTTATAATAAATAATTTATTATAAATAGCACAATAAATAAATTATTTAACACTGAATTTGGTACTCAACTATTTATTTTCCTATATATATATATATATGTGTATCCATGTATACATATATATATATATATATATATGAGTGTATGCAAGTATATATATACCTATGTGTCTAGGAATGTATATATATATATATATATATATATATATATATATATATATATATGTATGTATACACACATATACCTATACATATACATGTATATAAAAAGAGAGATAGAGGGTTTTGTTAATCATACATATAATACCAAATGGGGAAACGACTGAAATTTATGTTGCTTCAGTGACCCATTGCTCCCAGATCTGTTTGTCAGTCATTAATGACAGAAGCATCACCAAGTTTGTAGCTTTTGTATTATTTGCCATTCATCACAAACCTCTACTTAAAGGAGAAAAGAAGTTTCAATAGTACATCATTTTTTACTGATAGGAACATCTGAATTGTCTGTCTCAATGCAAATGTTATCAATAAAAGTTGGCTTAAAAAACAAAAACTTTTTTTAAAAAACAAAAACTGGTTTATTTTGAACATGTTGCTAATCAGTATGTCCTAAGTTTTTCCTTGTTAATAAGGGCAAAAGTCTGAACAAAGAATTTTCCTTTTATCAGAGTTTATCCTGACTGAGAATACTTGGAAAGGAAAAAGTTGAATGGTATTTTAGGCTCATATTCTATTAAGGTAATTTCTTTGTTTTTGTTTGTTGGTTTGTTTATTTAACCATTAGTTGTGTAGTTTCTATATTATTATTTTTTTCAAATTAATATTTTAATTTTAAATACTGTACTGTGAGAAATTTACAACATTTATTAATGGAATTTAATTATGTTGGCTACATATATAAGCTAATTCTCAATTTAATATGAAGGAAAAAGGGACAAAAATATTTTATATAGCAAAAATTCACCGGAGACCACGTTTCAAAGAATCATATATCATTAAATGAGAAGCACCTGTAAATTCATAAAGTCCTACTAATCACAGAAGATGTGAGATATTCACAAATGCAAAAGCAGTTTTATTCCTCTCAATAAAGGTGTTAAGTAAATAGAAGGTATCATTATTTATAGATGAAAAAAGAAAAAGAGGTAGATAAGGTAAATTTGCAATTTCTAGGAGAGAGAGAGAGAGAGAGAGGAGAGAGAGAGATGGAGGACGGAGGGGAAAGGGAAGGGAGGGAGGGAGGAAGGGAAGGAGAGGAGAGGAAAGAAGAATAGAGGAGAGGAGAGGAGAGAAGCAGAAAAAGGAAAGGGAAAAAGGTAAGAGGAAAAGAAAACAATTGTGAATGCCAGGTGTCAAGTATACAAGGGTAATACCAAAGTAGCATTCACAAATTGAAAGCCCAGGTGTTAATTGAGAAGCTACCTAACGGAAGCAACATTATGTAACTATTTAACTTGTCAGCTTAAATAAGCAAGACTTAAGTATCTTAGGAGCTTTTAAACTATATTGGATTTTCATTGCCTTATTTTTCCATAAAAAAGCAATAGTATTCTGCCATTATATTTGAAATAATGCACATGCTTCTTTATTTAGACAGTTACATTAGATTCAGACACAATTGGAAAACCTAAAACATCACATTTAGTGAGCATGTATTTTTCACTCTATAATCAGTATTGATCCACATTTTATAGAAAATGCAAACTATCAAGAAAAACATACTCTATGACCTTAAAGAGTTTATCATCTGACTACAGACATAAATACCCATATGAACAATTTAGAAGACAAAACTTCCATTGAAGTTTTGAGAAGACTTAAGAACAGGGGCCTCTATTTCCTTTGCTCTTTCTTCCTCATTCTTTGCACTGGGATTCTGTCTAAATGATTCTTCATCCTCTGAAATTGGCAATGATCTCTTAATTAACATGGTCTTTTTTCAGTACTCAATTTTCTGGGCTTCAGACTTTGGACACTGTTGATGACCTTTGTAATAATACTCTCCTCTCTTTCAATTTCCATGACACTACTCTCTGCTTTTTCTCCTGTCTGACAGTTCTTTTCTCTGTCTGTCATACTAAATCTTTGTCCACATCATGCTGGCTAACTGTGGGAATCCCTCAAGGTTTTGTTTTCTTTTGTTTGTTTTTTTCCTGAGATCATTTCTTTTTATCCTCTCTACTATTTCATTTGATGATTCATCAGATTTCATGATTTCAATTATTATTTCTATATAGCCCAGCCCTAAACTCTCTCCAGACACCTAGTTACATGTTCAAATGCCTATTAGACTTGTATTGAACTAAATGCCCCATAGACATCTTAAGCTCAATATGACCAAAACTGAATTTCTTTTCCATCCATCCCAAACTCTCCTAATTTCCCTATTGCCTTTGAGGATACCATTTTTCTCCCCCAGGCTTAGAATGTAAGTATTAATCGTTGACTTTTTAATTGGTCTCACTTCCCCATAGCCTATATATTGTGGAGTCCTGTTGTTTTTTATTTTTGTAATCTTTTCTATATACCACTTTCTTTCTTCTAACACTGCAATCACCTGGCATAGGCATTCACCAATTTTAAGTGCTCATATACGATTTTATAATGTATACATTTCCATTCAGTTGCTATATCTTCTCGTTTCTAGCTTCACATTTGTTGTTTGGTATCTTTGTTCTATGCACTTTGCCACCATCTTAGTTCAGATCTTTATCACCTCTTACCTAGACTATTAATTGGTTTTCTTGCCCTGTGTCTGTTCCTTTTCCAGTCCATTTTATTCATAACTGCTGACAAAGAGATTCTCCTAAAATATGGTCTGACAATGTCACTTCCCTACTTGATAAACTCCCTAATGGTGCTAGGATCAGCTATCAATACTTTTATTTTGAATTCTAAATCCTTTACAATCTGTTTCCAGCATTATGATGATGATGATGATGATGAAGATGATGAACTTCTTCCCTTCTACTACTTTACTCTGTAGTCTACCCAAACTGGCCTCCTGGGTGTTTCTCATATTACAATTCTCAGTTCTATAACTTTGCCCTGGCTTCCCTCTACTTGGCTGGAGTGCACTTTTCCCTACCTCTTCATCTTTGTATCTTGGTTTTGTTTTAGACTTAGATCAAGTACTGCCTTGCACACAAAGCCCTGCCTTATCTTTTCCAGTTTCTTTTGATGAGCAGAACAAGGAGATCATTGTACACAGCAACAAGATTATACGATGATCAATTGTGATGGATATGATTCTTTTCAACAATGAGATGATTTTGGCCAGTTCCAACAATCTTGTGATGAAGAGAGCCATTTGCACCCAAAGAGAGAACTGTGGGAATTGAGTGTGGATCACAATATAGCATTCTCACTCTTTTTGTTGTTATTTCCTTGCATTTTTTTCTTTCTCATTTTTTCCCTTTTTGATCTGTTTTTTCTTGTGCAGCATGATAATTACATATATAGATATAGATATATTTACATCTATATCTATATATATAATTTGACATATATTTTACCATGTTTAACATATATTGGATTACTTGCCATCTAGGGGTGAAAATTAACTAGCTAGTATGCAGTGATTCTTCAAATAGATGGTGCCAGTGATTGCTACTCTTGGGACATTTTGTACAGAAAGTTCTAGTAAGGAATTGTCTCTAGGTAGACTGAATAAGGGGGAAATATCTCTGCTTATTTGCTGAGGATATGAAGTAACACTCTAGATTTTGTTTTAAAAAATTAAAAAAGATCAATATATGCTCATGTAGCAAACTTTACTATGTTGAAGGATTTTCTGTTCACCTCCCCTTTCTTTTCTCTACACCAGTATTATTCTACTACCACCAAATTCATCTACTATTTCATTTACAAGGGTTCTGATTTTAGAATCTATCCCTTTGTAACATAGTTAATATGAATTTCAAAGGAGATAAATAAACCTATTCATTTATGGGTAAAACAGAATAATCCTCTGACCACTCTAACTTTACAAATCACAGGGAAAAGAAGTTTTTTCTTTTTTTTCTTTGAAAGCTTGTATACATATTTTGTATAGATATATAGTTATATAATTATTGACACACTGAAAGTCATCTGTATTTGCATTTTCTTAAGGAGAAACCTTCTTATACAGTCAACTAAGTTCATGTAACAGCAAAAAGATATAAGCCTGAAATCCCAAAATGCAAGAGTTCCTTTTATAGAATTATATAAGACAGGAACCAAGATTCTATTAATATTCTGAGGGAATTCCAATGCAAACAAATTGTGCAAATTGTGTTTTCAAAAGTTAAGACCATTTCAAACAAAGTCATAATTCATGGAAAATGACATTTTATCTAAATACAAATTGTTGTGTTTTTTTTTTTGCTTTTGAAACTCTTTGACTTGAAAAATAAATCTTTTTTTTTCATCTAAAAATATTTTAAAGTTCAACAGAGTCATTTTCTCCAGATTGCCTAATGAGAAAAAGCTCTAGTAGCACACAAAAAAATATTTTAAAAAAAACTAACATTCAGGTCCCATGAACAGGGAAAAATCTCATCATCAATATCTGTGATATACTATTTCTACACACTTAGTAACAAACCTGATAATTATTCTGGGCAGACCTTAGAAGAAAGGAGTGGGAGAGCAGAGGGAAAGATATTTAGATTCATTACTTAAAATACCAAATTTGGAACACAAGGAAATACCAAAGAGAAATATCAAATTCTTTCCTAATTATAGTAAACCCAAAAGTTAAATTTCATCATAATCTTGATATGTGATGTTAAAATCCAGAAAACCTTTAATAAAAAGATAATTTCTCTGCATTCTGTTGATATAAAAACAATACAATTATGAATATATTGACAAAATTCCTTCCCAAAACAAATAAACCTAGAGAAGAACTTTTCTCTTTGACATAATCTCTCTTCAAAAATTCAGAAGAATGTAGGGGAAACATATAGGAAATGTCATGAAGATAGATTGTCAACGTTAAGTGCCTTCTTTGTTTGCCAACACAAAATAAATTTTCATTGTTTTCCAATGTTCTGTAGTACAGTGGAAACAGTTCTGTATGGTCAAACTACCTGTAATGAAATCATCCTGATATTAACTTCTTGTATGGCTTTGATTAACTTGTCATACTTTAATTTCTTCTTTGTAAAATAATCTAGATGGATCTTTTGCTTTCCCCTCAATTAATGATATATTTTTACTCCTCTAAATCATAAAGATGATAAAACTAAAAGAAAAAAACAACAACTTTCTACAGGAGAGAAATGAGTGAACATTTCCAGAATATATTGTATAAAACATTTTGTTTGGGATCATAAGCATGAAACAATATTTTTATCTTTTGACTCATTTTCAACTGAGGCATTTTACTTTTCATTTCTGGAAATGGAAGTGACAGTATGCATCTGTGGTTGATAACAAAAAAAAATCTGTTTTAATGGGCAAATTTATCCTTCCCTCTCTAAATTTCCAGTCAGCCTGGTAAAAGATAAATATTCTTCTCTAAATGTCAGTTGTCATTTGTCAGAGAATTAATTAATTATATAAACATGAATCATTTCTTACCCCGAAAAAAATTACAAGAATCCAAAGACTTCTGTACTCAGCCCAAGTATCTGCTTGGTCACTACTCATAGTCAGAATCCAAATTACATAGATTCAGGGACCAGATACATAGAATTGTACAAAATAGAATGAAGAAGATATTAGGGTTACTTCATACCTAACCAAAGTCTGAGATCATCAGACACATAAAATGTCATGGAAACATATCCACTCTCACCCTCCAGCTTAAACAAAGGTAAATTAGAATGGTCTACTTGGTAATAATCTGTTTTCAGTCATCACTCAGAATACATGTTTGATGTTTCCTCATCTCTTCCCTACAATCATTTTTTGAAGTCTATTCTTAATGTTGTCTTTTCCCCAATTTTACCCTTTAAAAATATTGAAATGGAGAGAACCCCAAAATGCCATTTGTTCTGATCCCTCCACATTCATTCCAAGGAGGGGGATCATCCATGTATACTTTTTAGTAGATGATTTGGCCCATTCAATAACCTAATTCCCATTGTCATTATTAGGAAAACACTTTGAAAATATTAAGGTCAGAGATAAATATGATTTACTCTTCATTCATTCCATAAACATGTAATTGTCTAATGGTAGTAGATAGACATTTAGTACATATGGTCCCTATCCTCATGAAATTTGTGGTCTAATAAGGAGACAAAATAGAAAATACTATAATACACAACATTACATAGTAAGTGTTTTGTAGGATGTGAAAAAGATTGTGACAGGAGATTATGGATGATTTTCTGAAAAAGTGACATTTGAGCTGTTATAAAAGATAAATGGGTATTCATTTCATAAATAATTGACAGGAAGAATTTCCAAGAATACAGGATGACATGAGAGGCAGTATGATATATTATTGAGATATTTTAGTCTTGTCTGACACTATGTGACCATATTTGGGATTTTCTTGGCACAGATACTGTAGTATCTTTTCCTTCTCCATTTTCTTCTCCAGATCGTTTTACAGATAAGAAAACTGAGGTAAAAATGTAAGTGATTTCATTACACAACTAGTAAGTATCTGAGGTCACATTTGAATTCAAAGTCTTTGTGGTTGCAGGCCTGGTGCCTTACACTACCTGGCTCCTCCCAATATGTAGTGTGATAGAAAATCATACTAAAAGTAAGGGAGACCTCCGTACTTTAAGTCCTGCCTCTGACAAATATTTGCTGTGTGACCCTGAACCAAAGACATTTAACCTCAATGTTCCCAGTCAAGTCTCCAAGATTATATATTACAGAGGAGAGGTAAATCTGTATGGGTAAAGGGGTTTGTCTCATTAGAAAATTGCTATACCAATGAAATCACAGGTGTAATTTTTATGAAAGGAGGAAGGAGGGAGGGAGAGAAGGAAGGATAGAGAGAAGCAAGGAAGGAAAGAAGGAAGGAAGGAAAAAGAGAAGGAAGGACAGAAAGGAGGAAGGAGGGAAGGAGGGAAAGAGAGAAGGATGGAAAGAATGAAGGAAGGAGGGAAGGAAGGAGGAAAGGAAAGAAGGAAGGAAGGAAGGAAGGAAGGAGGGAAGGAAGGAAGGAAGGAAGGAAGGAAAGAGGGAAGGAAGACAGAAAGGAGGAAGGAGGGAAGGAGGGAAAGAGGGAAGAGAGAAGGATGGAAAGAATGAAGGAAGGAGGGAAGGAAGGAGGAAAGGAAAGAAGGAGGGAAGGGAGGAAGGAAGGAAGGAGGGAAGAAAGAAGGGAGAAAAGGAAGGAAGGAAAGAGGGAAGGAAGGACAGAAAGGAGGAAGGAGGGAAGGAGGGAAAGAGAGAAGGATGGAAAGAATGAAGGAAGGAGGGAAGGAAGGAGGAAAGGAAGGAAGGAAGGAAGGAAGGAAGGAAGGAAGGAGGGAAGGAAGGAAGGAAGGAAGGAAGGAAAGAAGAAAAGAAGGAAAGAAGAAAGGAAGGAAAGAAGAAAGGAAGGAAAGAAGGAAGCCAGAAATCCAAACACTGTGGACTAAAGGATGGCAGGAGAAGAGTCCAGGGTTGAGTGTGGTAGTTAGCAAAGAAACGTACAATTTATCTGAAACACAGAGTACATGTAATATAAGACTTAAGAGATATAGTACTAAAAGTTCCAAAAATATTACAAAGGATTTGGAAATATTCCTATGCCTGTAAAATGAGAGAGTTGGACAGAGTAGATTTCAAATGGGCTAGATCTAAAGTTATGGTTTGACATGGGGGAAAAGGCAGATATTGAATTTGGCACAACTGAAAGAATAGTGTAACTAAAATGTGGTTTATAGATTGATTAACAGATTGATAAATAGATATAGATTGATCTAGATGCAGATATATATGTAAGTAAAACATATTTATACATATAATTAGATATGTGTATATATATATATATATTCCAGATTCAGACATATATATATATATGCATGAAAGACATACATACACATGATTGTATGTATGTATACATAAATGTAATTGCATGTATATATACTTATGAGCAGCCAAATGGGTAAGATTGTTGCTGTAAAACCATGATGAAATCAAGTAAATGAGAAGCACAAAAGTAAGAGAAATAAAAGACTAAGACTCACTGAGTAATTTTCTCTCATTCTCTTGTAACCAGATGGAAGAAATGAAGGTATATAGATAAAGATACTTAAGTTTTGAGGAAGAGAGGATAAGAACTAGAAGGATCTAATGTTGGAAAGCTCCAATCATCCCAATAAAGTTGTTAAAGCTAAAGGGGTATGTTGCAAATATTCAGGTCAGGGCTCATTGAAATGTGAGAAGAAACAAAAAAGTCTTTTTACTTGTTGTTATAGGAATGAGTGAAAAGTGTGGTAGAAAGCATATATCTAGAAATTATACTTTTAGGTGTCACTAAATTTCTATTCGGTTTTAGACATGTCACATTCTGTCTGTGTCAATTTTTCATCTATAAAAAGGGAATGAAAATACCTACCTAACTCAGAAGACCACTGTGAACTTCAAATGGGAAAATGAATAAAAAAAATTACAACAGAAATGGTATCTATTGTTTTCATGATTTTATTACTCTTTACTTCAACACTTCCATAGATTTTTGACATCAGTGAATCCTTTTCATCAGTGAAGACCACAACCCTTTTATATTTCCTTATCTTGAGAGATTCCTGCATATGTTCTTCTATAAATGTTGCACAGAAACCTGACAAACATGCTGAAGTTGGTTTGGGATTTTCTTAAAATTCTAACTACTTTTTGTTTTCTGAAACCCAATTTTTTATCTCTTTTTTATATAACCAATCTACCTCCTCTACCACATTTCTTCAGTAATTTTCTTTTTTCTGGATTTGTATACCAAGAATATCCCTGGAAATATGCCAAAGCCTACTTATTATCAGCATCCATCTACTCAATGACTTTTGAGCAATTTTTCTTATTTTATCCTAATTAATATTAAATGGTGATGCATAGTAAATAGTTAAAAAAAACTGAGAGAAGAATTGGAAATAATATCAAATGAGAGTTTCTTTGGAGAGAATTTTAATTTAACATTTTAACCTGTAGCCAGTTTTCATTTACTAAAACATCTGATAATTCAACTGTAGGACAAATTTATTTTTTCAATACAATTTTTATATAAGGTAATTTATGGAAAATTACTCTTTTAACAAATATTTCCTCTGCTCATTTTGTAAAATATTGAAAAAATTCTAATTAAAATTGGGGGAAGGTTCCCACATCTGCATGTTGTTTTCATTCTTTTTCTTAAAAAGATTCTATAATGCTTCCTACCAACAATACTATTTTTTATTTTTATTAATTTTTGATAAAAGCTTTTTATTTTTTCAAAATACATGAAGAGATACTTTTCAACACTACCCCTTACAAAACCTTGTGTTCCACATTTTTCCCCTTTGTGCCCCCTCTACTCCCTTTTCTGGACAACAAATAATCCAATATAGGTTAAACATGTACAATACTTTGAAATCTATTTCCATATTTATCATTTTGTGCAACAAAAATCAGATCAAAGGAAAAAAACACAAGCAAACAACAACAACAAAAGATGAAAATATATGCTTTGATTTACATTCAGTCTCCATAGATCTCTCTCTGTACGTGTGCCACTTGACCTCACAAGTCTATTGGAATTACCTTGAATCACCTCATCGTTGAAAAATGTCAAGTCCATCACAATTGATCATCACATAATCTTGTTATGGTGCACAATGTTCTCTTGGTTCTGCTTACTTCACTTAACATTGGTTCATATAAGTCTTCCCTGGATTTTGTGAAATGAGCTTACTCATCATTTTTATAGAACAATAATATTCCATTACATTTATATACCATAACTTATTCAGCCATTCCCCAACTGATGAGCATTCACTCAATTTCCAGTTCCTTGTCACTACCAAAAGGACTGCTACAAACATTTTTGCACATATGAGATCTTTTCTCTCTGTGACGATGTCTTTGGGATACAGATCCAGCAGAGACACAGCTGTTCACAACTCCACCAATAATGAATTAGTGTCCCAGTTTTCCCATATTTCCTCCAATATTTATCATTATCCTTTTCTGTCATCTTAGCTGAGAGGTTTGAAGTCGTACCTCAAAGTTGTCTTGTTTTGAATTTCTCTCAGAAACACTAGATGAACCTCCTCCTCCCCCACCTACCAGTTTTCTGCTTCTTTTCCAATCTTGGCTGCATTGGTTTTGCTTGTACAAAAACTTTTAAAAATTTAATATAATCAAAATTATCCATATTGCATTCCACAATGCACTTTAGTTTTTTGGCCACTCCTTCTTCATGAGTCTGAAATGTAGACAAGCCCATGTTCTCTAATTTTCTTGTAGTCTCACCTATTATGTCTAAATTGAGCTTATCTTGGTATAGGTTATATGCCATACTATTCTCTAGTTATCCCAACAATTTTTGTCAAATAGTGAATTTTTATCCCATAATGTCCTATAATGCTATAGTTATTGACTACTGTGTCTTGTGAACCTAATTTATTCCATTGATCCACTACTCTATTTCTTTTTCTTTAATTTATTTTTTTTCACTACTCTATTTCTTAGCCAGTACCATGTGGGTTTTTGAAAACTGTTGCTTTAAAATATAGTTTTAGGTCTGGTACTGCTCGATCACCTTTTTTTTTTTTTTTTTTTGCATTTTTTATCAATTCTCTTGAAATTCTTCACCTTTTGTTTTTCCAGATGAATTTTTAATTATTTTTTCTAGCTCTACACAGTGATTTCTTGGCAGCTTGATTGGCACTGAATAAATAGATTAATTAAAATAGAATTGGCATTTTTATTATATTAGCTCAGCCTACCATAAGCACTTGATATTCTTCTTATTATTTTGTGATGACCGCGTATTTTAAAATCAGCCTGAGTCAGGAATTCAGGTTAGGGGGAAATAGTCAATCTTTATTCTTAGCAGAGATGAAGAAAGGTCGGAGGTAGAAGGGAATCGGCAATAACAATGTCAGCAGCTGAGTCAAGAAGCTGCCTAGACCAGAAGCCACATGACCAGCAGCTACCAGAATAGAACCCAGCTAGCAATCTCTCTCAGCCTCTCTTCCTGCCCCTGTGCCTCCACCCTCCAAAATCATCATTTCCTATACAACACATAAGGACTTGCACAGAGAGTGGGTGGGGGCCATTCTTTCTTCAAGCATGTATATTAATAGAGTATAGTCCAATTAGTATTTAACCTCACGTGCTTGGGACCTCAGTGCATCAACTCAAGCTTCAGCCCATTACATTATTTAGATCTAACTTTATCTGTGTGACAAGTGTTTTGAAATTGTGATCATATTATTCCTGGCTTTGCCTTGGCAAGTAGACTCCCAAATATTTTATATTATTTACAGTTATTCTAAATAAGATTTTTCTTTTTTTTTATTAAATAACTTTTTATTGACAGAACCCATGCCAGGGTAATTTTTTACAACAATATCCCTTGCACTCACTTCTGTTCTGATTTTTCCTCTCCCTCCCTCCACCCTCTCCCCAATATGGCAAGCAGTCCTATACATGTTAAATTGATTAAAGTAGATCTTGGATACAATATATGTGTGCAGAACTGAACAGTTTTCTTGTTGCTCAGGGAGAATTGGATTTAGAAGGTATAAATAACCTGGGAAGAAGAACAAAAATGCAAGCAGTTTACATTCATTTCCCAGTATTCTTTCTTTGGGTGTAGCTGCTTCTGTCCATCCTTGATCAATTGAAACTAAGTTAGATCTTGTCTTTGTTGAAGAAATCCCCTTCCTTCAGAATACATCCTCATACAGTATCGTTGTTGAGATATATGATTTCCTGATTCGGCTCATTTCGCTCAGCATCAGTTCATGTAAGTCTTGCCAATCCTCTCTGTATTCGTCCTGCTGGTCATTTCTTACAGAACAATAATATTCCATAACATTCATATACCACAATTTACTCAACCATTCTCCAATTGATGGGCATCCATTCATTTTCCAGCTTCTGGCCACTACAAACAGGGCTGCCACAAACATTTTGGCACATACAGGTCCCTTTCCCTTTTTTTAGTATCTCTTTGGGGTATAAGCTGGATCAAAGGGTATGCACAGTTTGATAACTTTTTGGGCATAGTTCCAAATGGCTCTCCAGAATGGCTGGATGTATTCACAATTCCACCAACAATGTATCAGTGTCCCTGTTTTCCCACATCCCCTCCAACATGCTGCATTATCTTTCCCTGTCATTCTGGCCAATCTGACAGGAGTATAGTGGTATCTCAGAGTTGTCTTAATTTGCATTTCTCTGATCAATAGTGATTTGGAACACTCTTTCATATGAGTAGTAATAGTTTTAATTTCATCATCTGAAAATTGTCTGTTCATATCCTTTGACCATTTATCAATTGGAGAATGGCTTGATCTCTTATAAATTAGTCAATTCTCTATATATTTTGGAAGTGAATCCTTTATCAGAACCTTTGACTTTAAAAATATTTTCCCAGTTTATTGTTTCCCTTCTAATCTTGCCTGCATTAGTTTTGTTTGTACAAAAACTTTTCAATTTGATATAATCAAAATTTTCAATTTTGTAGTCAATAGTGATCTCTAGTTTCTGCTTTGGTCATAAAGACCTTCCCCTTCCACAGGTCTGAGAGGTAAACTATCCTATGTTCCTCTAATTTATTAATAATTTCATTCTTTATGCCTAGGTCATGAACCCATTTTGACCTTATCTTGGTGTACGGCGTTAAGTATGGATCAATGCCTAGTTTCTGCCATATTAGTTTCCAATTTTCCCAGCAATTTTTATCAAACAGTAAGTTCTTATCCCAAAAGCTGGGATCTTTGGGTTTGTCAAAGACTAGGTTGCTATATTTGTTGACTGTTTTGTCCTTTGAACCTAACCTATTCCATTGATCAACTAGTCTATTTCTTAGCCAATACCAGATAGTTTTAGTAACCGCTGCCTTATAATATAATTTTAGATCTGGTACAGCTAGGCTGCCTTCATTTGATTTTTTTTTCATTAATTCCCTTGAAATTCTTGACCTTTTGTTTTTCCATATGAACTTTGTTGTTATTTTTTTCTAGGTCATCAAAATAGTTTTTGGGAAGTCTGATTGGTATAGCACTAAATAAATAGATTAGTTTAGGTAGTATTGTCATCTTTATTATATTTGCTCACCCAATCCAAGTGCATTTAATATTTTTCCAGTTAGTTAGATCAGACTTAATTTGTGTGGAAAGTGTTTTGTAGTTTTGCTCATAAAGTTTCTGATTTTCCCTTGGCAGATAGATTCCTAAATATTTTACACTATCAGTAGTTACTTTAAATGGGATTTCTCTTTGTAACTCTGACGGTTGGATTTTATTAGTGATATATAAGAATGCTGATGACTTATGTGGGTTTATTTTATAACCAGTAACTTTGCTAAAATTGTGGATTATTTCTGATAACTTTTTAGTAGAATCTCTGGGGTTCTCTAAGTATACCATCATATCATCAGCAAAGAGTGATAATTTGGTTTCCTCATTGCCTTAAATAAGATTTTTCTATCTTTCTGCATGTAGTTTTCTATGAAATGTAAATTTTGTTATAAGTGAAAAAAATAGCAGTTTACATTGAGATATTTTTAAAGATGTTAGTTAGTAAGTTAAATTAAAAGATAATAATAATAATATTTGATTTCATTTTAATATATCTACATTAAGATGAATAGACTTAATATTTTGCTTCTGTTATGCTTGAAGATTCCATGTCTTCATTGATATGAATATCCCTTCTATTAATGTATCACAACCTGTTTGTGCTTTACTAAATTCTTATATAATGACCAAAAAATAAATTATTAGATCAACCTTATGTTAATGAATTCTCTGAATTCAATTAGGCTTGTGTATCATCAGGTACAGATAAGTATTTTGAATCAAGCATTTTGAATTCGAGTCTTAACAATTTGATAAGACCTTGCATAAGTTGAGTTCCACTGATAGAGCTTTCTTTCAAGAACTCATACTTCTAAGATAAAACTAGATAATATCAGGTTCTATTATAAGAAAATAATGCAATTTAAGAATTTAAGGTGCTGATTTGTAAGCTAAGTAAGCTAAACTGATTGTGGAAAATAGATATAAGGCTCAAAACTCTAGGAGTCATTTTTTCTTTCTTTTAAAAGAACTGCTTCTGTTATAGAGGTCAGATCAAGTCTAGGCAAAAAGATAGTTGGTTTCTTGCAATAAATATGCAATTCTATATGATTTATACTATCCCTACATCTTTTATTATTGTCTCAATATTTGATCGGCTAGTCTTCAAAATCTTGACTAAAACAGAATCTTGTCTGATTAAAGGTTTGAAAATACTAGTTTCTACTTTAACATACTACTTTACGGAAGCATGAATAAAAGAAACTATTCAAACTGTACCAAATATCATTTTACTCACATTTTATCTTGAGTATACTATTTCATCTTTCTTACTCAATATAAAAATGGTGAGGGGGTAGGAAGAGGTCATTTGTGTTTTGATTGCTTAAATTTCACCAGTCTGACTTGGGTATTTAAGTACATTTACCTGGACTCATGTTTTGAATCCCACAATTATTGTCATCCAGATCATTCTCCTTTTTAAAATAAGAACCTCATTAAATGTCCTTCTTTCCAGAACCCAGCATACATAAAAAATCCTTTTTTATTATTTTTCCAATAAAGGTATATACCGTGGGACCAAAATGATTTTTTTAAAGGCATCATAAAAAAAAGTGTTCAAAGTGGTGGGCTGAATTCTGGGTAGCTATTCAGAAGGAGAGATTGTAAAGTCTGTCTTGGAAACTAAACTTGGCATTTATCCATGTGAAGAACAACCCTTCTTTCTGATTGCAGGGAAGCTGAGGGAAGGTAGCCCTTAAGTTCAGCCAAGAGGGGAAATCATGCTTGCCTTGTGTAAGAGTTTTGCATACAGGAAGTACTGAACTATGACTTGCTCTAAAAGATATCCTGAGCCTGTACATCCTATTTCTGAATTCATTCCCACAAAGGATAATGAGTGTTCTCATTCTCTTTCCTTGTATTTTTTAATCATTCACCTGTCATCTGCAGTACAGAGCCCAGGGTCATAGGCAGGGACATAATTACTGCTGAAGAGCCATTCTTTGGACAATGTGAAAGACCCTTAGCTATTTATCTGCATTGTTCCATAACAGTAGCAGAACAAATTTAAATAAGGGTAGAGCTGCAATTATTTATTGTTATCTTTTGGTTTATTTTTTTTTTTACCTGGGTAACACAGAAGATTAAATATAATCAGTTCCAGCTGGAAACACTTCTATAGGACGTCAAGGACAATGAGTTCACAAATTGACTTTACCTGCTATTCATATGGCATATGAAAAAAAGTCAGTTAAGGGGAATTTAATTAGAGCACCTTTATAGTAGGAATAAATAGAAAGAAGAGAGAGTGTTGATTGCATTGAAAATGAGTTGTGTGCTGTCAGCAATTGAACAGAAGTAGTTCACTAGCTTTTCTTTGGTCACACTAATTTGAATGTTATTAAATTACTATATATGAAGTATAAATTGTGTGTTGTATTAAATGGCATTAACTTGGAAAGTTTTTGCTGCACTTATAACTATGGGAAAATACACTTAAGCTAAACCAATAGTATGACACGAATTAATACCTAGAGATTAAAAGGTTTTTTTTTTTTTTAAGTATTATGAGTTAGAATTGTGTAGTGGAGAGTAAAGGATACATCATATATACAAAGTGTGAGAACATTGGAAGCTAGCTAGTCATTTAGAAGCCCTAGGTCCAAATCCTGGCACTGTTCCTATCTACATGATTAGAGGCAGGTTATTTAAACTTATATTCTTCAGCAATGAAATGAGGTGTTTGGATTAGATGAACTTAACAATCTCTTCCAGTTCTAATTCTGCGATTCAGTGATATACTACTAAATGTCTACAGATTCAGGAAAGGAAAAAAAATGCAATATCCAAGTTCATTTATAATAATATATATAATACTTGTTTTTAGAATAATTGACAATTACATGATACTTTCAAGTTGGTAAAGTGCTTTGTATAATATCTCATTTGACCCTCACAACAGCCCTGTGAGACAGATACTAAAAGTGTTATTATATCCTTTATACAGATGAGGATACTGAAACTCAAAAAATAAATAAATTATTTATCCAAGATCATATAACTAATGCATGTTTGAAGCAAGACTCAATTATTTCTTATTTCAAGTCCAATCTTTTCTCTACCTTAACATACTTATATTAACTAAATTAAATGTTGTAGAAATCTTTGAGGTATAGTATCAGAGTTATTATATCAGAAATGTGCAAATTGAACTGTGGTCTCCTGCCTGAGGGAGGAAAACCTGATTTTCTAATACTGAAAAATTCTGTACTCTCTTTTAAAGGCACATTGTATTTACCTTTATAGACAAGTCTTATATAAGAGAGAATATTTTTTAAATCTTGTTGTAGTTACTTATCCCAGTGTCTTGATCAATTGACAAAGCACAGATAGAACATACTGCAAGATATATTTCAAGGTTGGGAAGGTTCTTTCGACATTTAGATGAAATAATTTGCTTTTTCTGATGCTACTTCCTGTCCCTGGGGCTGGGGATGAGTATTTAATGTCACTATTTGATCATTCTCCCATTTGTTGTACTTGAATTAGCCAATGATCCAGCACATGAACTGCCTAAAGAACCATCAGTAATCTTAATTTGAAATTCTGAGTTATGAATGGTTGCTGAATAGTAATCCTATTATTGTTTATCTGCAGTGCTGAACATATGAACGTTTAGAATTTTGCCACTAAAAGATCACCTACCAAAAGTTTGTCATAAATCTTCAAGTCTTAACTAACTTCTGAGCTAGTTCATTGCTTCTATTTTACTTAAGTTGCTTGCTTTTATTACAAAGATAGAACTTCCAGGATAACTGAATAACTGTTCAATCTTTCTCTAGTTTCCTCCAAGATTCAGATTAAGTACCACCTAATTCCTCCAATAGCTTGAACATTTTCTTCCACATCAAATTCATAAACATACACACACACACACACACGACAGATACAGAGAGAGACCATAAGTGTAAATCACACATATATGACCTACACATATATGACAAATTTTTAATTTTTGTATGTAATTACATCAAGCTGTTTCTTCCAAAATATATAAACTTCTTGAAGTCAGAAATTATTTATTTTTAGTCTTTGTATCTCCAGCATAATTCCAGGTGAATAATTGGTATTTAATCAGTATTAATTGAATGATTGTTAATGCTTACCATTAAAAATTATCTCATATCTTTAAAACTTTGATGTTTACATGATTACAGATTAAAGAATATAAGTACACCAGCTCTTAACCTAAATGCTATGTGAAATCCTAGGAACAAATATTACACAATTGATTTCATTTATGCCTGGAACTGCTAGTATGGAAACTACCAATGCAGATCAGCATCATTCTGCAACTTAGAAATTTGCCTGGTTCACAAAATGAAGTTAATTAAGTTAATTTTCCCAAGTTCACACAGTTAGTCTGTTAGTACCTGAACTCAATTCTTCCTGTTTTTGAAGTTAGAACGTATAGTGGGAAATACTTAGGAGCTAGAGTCTGGAAAACCTGAGTTCACAAGCACTTAATAGCTGTGTGACATTTGGGCAAATCATTTAACTAATCTTAGGATTAGTTTTCTTATCATAGCCCTTATGTTCCAGGGTACTAGTAAAGAGCAACATAACATATCTAAAGCACTTTACAAACCTTAAAGTGACATATAAATGCTAATTATTGTTATTATTGTTTTTATTCAAAGCCAGTTATCTAGTACTCTATATTAATTTTTGAAATGTGAATCAGGATAGTAATTGTGAACTAAGAGGTTAATTTCAATTTAAAAAATTATTAAGCACCCAGGTACTGTGCTAAATGCTGAAGATATAAAGATAAAACTGAAATCCTCCTTTTGCTCACAGAGTTTATATTATTATATTGGAGAAAACTAAAACACAAATAAGTTAATACAACATGAATAAAAAATAAAGAAAGAAAAACAACAACAGACAAATACAGGTTCAGTGTCTTGCTCAGGATCTCACTGCTAGTAAGCAACTGAAAGTGTATTTGAACTTAGTTCTTCCTGATTCCATTTTCAGCATTTTATTAAATTCACCAGCTGCCTCAAGTAACTTTGGGGGAGAACCTTAAAACTTGGGATAATTCAAAAATGTCTCTTATACTGGATAGCACTTGGCTGAGTCTTGTAACTATTTAGTGGTTCCAAAAGGAACAAGAGATTAAAAAAAGATTATGGACATGAGAAAATCTGTTGAGAAAACACATTGATGGCACCTGAAATCAATGGAATGTGCTGGAGCCAGTTCAAACTGACTCATGAGAGCCTATTAATGAGTTAAACATTTATATCTTAGAAATTGACAAACATATCAAATCATGGCTTGATTTAATATTTTGCTAATTGTCTTGACTTAAGAAAGTGATGGAGAAAATATTGATAATGCGGATTAAACCAAAAGTGTATAATGAATATTTTTTTCAGAGATCAAGTTGTTAAACATTTACCAACATATCTCTACATACAAGAAACACCAGGTAGGCTACTTTGGCAGGAAAAAAAGAATATATAAAGAAAAATAATAATTAATTATCCTGGAAAGATGGATTAGAATCAGATTACAAAAGAATGTAAATGTCACATAGAAGAGTTTATGCAGTATAATGTGCAATAAGTAAAATTGTAGTAACATGATTAGATCTAATCTTTAGGAATACTATTTCGGCTATGATGAAGATAATTTAAAGCAGGGCTTCTTAACTTTTGGGGGTATGTGATGGGCATATTTGTCAGTCTTTTTAAAATATTTATTATTTATTGATTCTTAACATTCTTTTTTAATATTTGAGTTCAAAATTCTCTTTTTCCTTCCCATCCCTCCCATAACCACAGACAAGGAAAAAGATGACATTAATTCCACATGTAAAATCATGTATAACATATTTCCATATCAGGCATGTTGAAAAAAGCAAGAAAAATAATGTGAAAAATTATGTTTCAATCTGCACTCAGATTACATCCATTCTTTCTTTGACAATAGAATTTTTCATTGATAAGCTCTTTGGAATTGCCTTGGATCATTATTTTGATCAGAATAGGTAAGTGACATGACAATAATCAATAATCATCCTAATCTAGTATTTGATAAACCCCCAAACTCAAGCTTCTGGGATAGAACTCACTATTTCACAAAAATTGTGGGAAAGTAATATGTCAGAAACTTGGCATAGACCTCATTTCACTACCTATACCAAAATAAGGTCAAAATTAGTACATGATTTGGGCATAAAGGCTAATACCATAAGGAAAATAGGGAAGCAAGAGATAATTTACCTATCAAATCTTTGAAGAAGAGAGGAATTTATGATCAAAGAAGAACTAGAAAACACTATGAAATATAAAATGGAAAAACTCTGATTACATTAAATTAAAAAGTTTTCACACAAACAAAACCAGCAGAAACAAGATTAAAAGGGAAGTAAAAGGGGAAATTTTTTATAGCCAGCATTTCTAATGAAGATCTCATTTCTAAAATATATAAAGAACTGTGTCAAACTTATAAAAACACATGTCATTTCCATTTGATAAATGGTCAAAGCATATAAACAGACAATTTTTAGAACATATTTCTAGTCATATGAAAAAATCCTCTAAATCACTATTAATGGAACTTCCAGGACTAGAACAAAGATGGTGGAGTAAAGCCAGGAAGTTGTCCTAGCTCTCCCAGTTTCCCTCAAAAACCACATGAAACCAAGCCTCTGAACAGAGTCTGATGGAATGAAACCATTCTCTAGTTCAAGATAGAGTGGAAAAACTTCAAGGAAGGTCAGTCTCATTGGAGTGAAAAGAGTGTTCAGCTCAGCTCAGAAAGACTCTGAGAAATCCAATGAGAGGGTCTCAATCACAATAAATTAGCCACTAAGACATTCAGTCCTGGCTCAAATAAGGAGCAAATTAGTAGGGCAGTTTTCAGGCTCAGCTGAGAAAGCAAAGTCTGGGAAACCAGGTTGTTTTCTTAAAAAAAAAAAAAAAAAAAAAACAAGCAAAACCACCCCCTACAAATACAAGGGACTCCTGTGCTCAAAGCCCAGGCTCAGAGAAGCATAGAAAGCTTTCACAGCACCCCTTCAACCCAGGAGCAGAACTCAACCATAAAAGTAAAAAAGAGGAAATACAAAAAAAAAAAAAGAAAAGAAAAGAAAATGAGCAAGAAACAGAAAAGAAACTTGACCATAGAAAGCTGCTATTATGACAGAGCAGACCAAAACATAAACTCGGACAAGGACAGAATGGGCACAGGAGAAATATCAAAGAGTGATATGAATTGGTCTCAAGCCCAAAGAGGCTTTTTGGAAGTGCTCATAAAATACTTTCAAAAGCAAATAAGAGAGGAAGGAGAAAAGAAAAAGGAAATGAGAAGTATGCAGGAGAGATTCAACACCTTGTAAAAGAAAGGAAAAAATTGATGAAAACAACTCCATAAAAAGTACAATTAACTAAAAAGAGATACAAAAGGTAAATGAAGAAATAGGACAAATGGAGTTAATGACTCTGAGTTAGCAAGAATCAGTGAAACTAAAAAGAATGAAAAAGTGGAAGAAAATGTGAAAAACCCCATTAGAAAAACGATCAACCTGGAAAATAGATCCAGAAGAGACAATTTAAAAATGTTTGGCCTACCTGAAAGTCATGACCAAAAAAAAAAATAAAATAAAATAAAAAGGAGCACAACGGGGGAAATACTCATTGAAAGAATCCATTGAACACCTTTAGAAAGGGAGATCACAAGAAAAACTCCAAGGAACATTGTTGCAAAACTCCAGAACTACAACCTCAAGGAAAAAATACTGCAAGCTGCCAGAGGAAAAAAAAATTCAAATATCAAGGAGCAATAGTCAGGCTTATCCAGGATCTGGCAGCTTCTACAACAAAGGATTGGAAGGCCTGGATGCCATATTCCTGAAGGCAAAGGACCTGGGGTTACAACCAAGAATTAACTTCCCAGCAAGACTCGGCATCATCTTTCAGGGGGAGGCAATGGAGCTTCAATGAAGTAAGAAACTTTCAATCATTTCTATTGAAAAAACCAGAACTACACAGAAACTTCAATCTACAAACATAGGGCTGAAGAGAAGCATAGAAAGGTAAGCAGGAGAAAAATAAATATTATTTAAAGGTCAACTGTGTACATCCCTAGATAGGAAAACAATATCTGTAACTCTTATAAACTATACCTGTCTTTAGGATAGCATTTCTATATATTCATTCAGTAGCAAAAGATAAAAAGAGAAATTCCATTTAAAATAAGTATAGACAAAATAAAATATTTGGAGGTTTACCTCCCAAGACAAATCCAAGAATTATATGAACATAAATAAAAGATCCTTCTCACACTAAGTGAAATCTAAACAATTGGGAAAATATCAATTCTTCTTGGGTAGGCTGAGTTAATGTAATAAAAATGACAATTTTGCCTAAATTATTTTACTTGTTCAATGCTATGCCAATCAAAATGCCAAAATTATGTTATAACTAGAAAAAATAATAATAAAATTCATCTGAAAGAACAAAAAGTCAGGAATATCAAGGGAATTAATGGGAAAAATACAAAAGATAGTAGCTTAGCAGTACCAAATCTAAAACTATACTAGAAAGCAGCAGTCATCAAAACCATTTGGTACTGTCTAAGAAATAGAGTGGGAGATCAGAAGAATAGATTAGATACACATGAGAAGATAATCAATGATAATATCTCATAGATAATCTATGAGAATCTATTATTTGATAAATACCAAATTCTACCTTCTGCAATAAGACCTCATTATTTGACAAAAATTTTGGAAAAAACTGGAAAATAATATGACAGAAACTCAACATAGATCTACACCTCACACTCCATACCAAAATAAGTTCAAAATAGGTACATGATTTGGATATAAAGGATGATACTATAAAACAAATTAAGAGAGCAAAGGATAATTTGCCTATCAGATGTTTAGAGAAGGGAGGAATTTATGACTAAAGAAGAACTAGAGAACAATATGAAAGGCAAAATGGACAACTCAGATCACATTAAACTAATAAGTTTTTGCACAAACAAAACCAACACAAACAAGATTAAAAGGGAAGTACAAAGCTGGGGATATTTACAGCCAGTGTTTCTAATAAAAGACTCATTTCTAAAATATGTAAAGAATTGTCAAGTTTATAAGAATATAAGTCATTCCCAAATTGATAAGTGATCAAACGATAAGAACAGACAATTTTCAGATGATGAAATTAAAACCATTGATAGGTATAGGAAAAAATGCTCTAAATCACTGTTGATTAGAGAAATGCAAATTAAAACAACTCTGAAGTACCATCACATACCTCTTAAATTGGCTAAAATGACAGAAAAAGATAATGATAAATGTCACAGGGGATGTACAAAACTAGGACACAAATGCATTATTGTTAGAGTTGTGAAATGACCCAATCATTCTGGAGAGCACTCTGGAACTCTGCCCAAGGGCTATAAAACTATGCATATCCTTTGACTCATCAAAGGTCAAGGAAAATCTCAAGGAAATCATAAAGGGGGAAAAAGAAGCCACCTGTGCAAAAAATATCTGTAGCAGCTTTTTTTGTGGTAGCAAAGAATTTAAAAAGGAATGGTTGCCCATCAATTGGGGAATGGCTGGACAAGCTGTGGTTCATGAGGGTAATAGAATATTATTGTTCTGATGAACAAGCTGATTTTAGAAAGATCTAGAAAGATTTATATGAACTGATGCTGAGCAAAACAAGCAGAACCAAGAATACATTTCACACAATAACAGCAAGGATATGTGATAATCAACTATGAAAGACATTTCTTCTCACTGACTCAGTGATCCAAAGCAATCCCAAAAGACCTTGGACAGGTATTAAAAATAAATAATTCACTAGAAAAAAAAAAATAAAGAGAGAAGTCCCAGATTCAAATCTCAGCTCTTTCTCTTACTACTTCTGTGATTTTGGAGAAGTACCTCTCATATTTTGGTCTCATTTTCTTTAACTGTAAAAATAGATTACTTGACTAGATAATTCTCTCCCTCCCTCTCCCTCTGCCTTCCTCTCCCTGTCCTTTTGTCTATCTCCCTTTGTCTGTCTGTTTCTCTCTCTCTCTCTCTCTCTCTCTCTCTCTCTCTCCCTCTCTCCCTCTCTCCCTCTCTCTCTTTTCTTCTAGTTCTAATAAACTGTATACTTGAGTAATGGGGATTTTAAATAAAGTTTAGTTAAATAAATGGAAATAGTATGAAAGCTCATATTTGGACATGTCATACAATCATATCATTCCATTTAAACTTTATCAATTATTAATTTCCTGTATTTCTGATAGTTTTACCATCTTTTGTTTTAGGGAATCTAAAGCATATAAAACAAAAACAAATAAAATGTGCACTATTTACAATAGAGTTTTCAAAGACTTGGGCTGACAGCACTCAGGAGTGCAACCCAAACCAGATTAAGGTATTTTGAGGGAATAGTTACAAAAATAAACTATAAATAAAATAATATATAAATAATATTACATTTAAAAACTCAAAATATTTATCTAGAAAAGCCCTTATGTATAGATGAGTGACCTCCTTTGAGTTGATACCACTGATAGGTTGATAAATTCAATTGAATATATTTATTTCTTTGCAAGGAGCAACATATTTAGGATTAGAAAGTGTAATGGATAAGGTAAAAGGAAAGTAGAGTGCTTGGACTGGAAAAAGACCTGAGTTCAAATATGATCTCAGCCACTGATTAGCTGAATGAGCTTAGACCAGTCACTTAATCTCTGCCTCAGTTTCTTAATTTATAAAATAGGGATAATAACAGTAACTACTCTTCACAGTTGCTAGGAAGCTAAAAATAGTTTAATGTAAAGTATTATATAAATACAAATTATTGTTCATTAGAAATAACTTTCCTAGATTTTCTAATAAGCCCTATTTTTATCTGAATATTCATAAAACAGTTTTTGATTATGATGGTGCAAAATACCACATGGACTGTCATCTCAGTTTGTGTCCTATACATACATACATATATATATATATATATATATATGTATATATATATATATATATATATATAATATATATACATTCCCCATTATGATTAATTCAAGGGCTATGTTATTTAAAAAGAAATTAAAAGTATTATATGAGGTAAAAAATCAAAGTTTAGCATCTTTTAATGGATACGAAAGTTTCATATGACTTTCACTTCTTAAATGTCACAATCTAAAAGGTAAAACATGAGATTAGTCACAGCACTGAAATAACTCATGGAGGACAATATTAAATAGCGTTATCTAGGCACAACCGTATCTCAAAATTTAGCTGTTTTTATTAGTTTCTTGCAGAGGCCTAAGCTTACTTATATCACTTTTTGTGATCAAGATTTGAGTTTCAAAAGCATCTGTGAGACTGCCGAGAGCTAAAATGACCTCAGACTTACTGACTATGAAAAGGTATTCTTAAATTATAATCCGTGTGCTTTTTTTATACCACCTAGCCCAAAATTATTAAAGAAAAAAGAAATGTATAAATCCAAAAGGAGAGGAAAAGAAGGATGAATGATTGGGTCTATGTAGATTTTGATTCATCTAAGGCAAGAATTTTATATATATATATATATATATATATATATATATATACACATATATATCTCACATGTGATTAAATTATTGAGGTTACTTGGAGTCAGGGTGAAGAAGAAAGATTTAGGGCATGGAATATGGCTTGATTGCATCTTCCAACCTCAGGCCTCAGAGTTTATAAGATTTTCAGAGAATGGGAAGGGAACATTATAGAAATTCAATTTAATTCAATTCAATAAATATTTATTGTTTCTTGGATGAGTCAGAAGTCATAGTGGATAGAACACTGAGACTGGAGACATGAAAACCTGCATTCAAATCTGTCCTAGTTTGACCTATCCAAATCAAATAATCATTATTTACTTATTTAGTTTCCTCATCTGTAAAATGGGAATAATAATAGTACCTATCATACCTATTGTCAGGTTTGACAATAATTGTAAAGCACTTAGTACAATGCCTGGTGCATTGTAGACACTAAAGAAATGTAAGCTCTTATCATTATTAAATGACCAATGTGCACAGATAATTATGCTAGCAATTGGGAAGGTTACAAAATGTAAATAAATCATGTTTGCCTTCTGTATTTATCAACCTCAGACTAGGATGAAACAAACCATGGTAGAGAGAGTGGGAGTAGGCATCTTTTTGTGTCATTTCTTCACCATATCCTAAGACTATGATTTGGAAATTTTGATGTGATATTGCAAAAAGAGAAGACAATTTTCTTTTTTTTAAGCCCCTGGGTTTATATAATACCATAAGGGTTTATTTTGGATGCTAAAATTACTTGCCTAGGGCCATTTTGCTGCTGGGGGGCATTTTGGAACTAGCAATAGTGGTACAGGATAAGGTTAAGTCATGATTTGGCTATGGGGGAAAAGCTTTAGAGCAGTGGTTCTCAAAGTATGGTCTAGAGAATCCTGGGGATCTCTGAAACCCTTTTAAAGGGTCTACAAATTCAAAATAGTTTTTATTTCCAATATGGCAAATGTCTATAAATATAATCCAGATAAACAAAAACGCTTTGGAGAGATCCTCAATAATTTTTAATAGGATAAAGATACTGAAAACAAAAGTTTGAGAACCACTGCTTTAGAGCATCCAAGTGAGAGGAAGAACCATACTTTTACCTTTGTACTTCCAGTATCCAGGTCTGTGACTTGAACATAGGAACAAGCAAGCCTGAGATAATAAACAATGACTTAAAGATATTATTAAGGAATCAGCAGTGGTGGACTTCTTTACAATGAAGTCATCCTTGACCAATCCACTGGTGTTCTCTGTATCCAACATATCAGTATCCTGTGCCATAATCAATCGTGAAAGACTTTTCTCAGAAACAAACACAATTCACAAGATTGCAAAAGTGACTCCCAGTGAAAGGGAATCAAGCGAACAGATTTCCAAAAGTGACAAGACAAGGTTTTACTCAACTGTCCCCTTCTAACAGTCCTGAAACCATAGTATAAGGAGTGGCTGGATTCTCCATATTTTTATGCTACTTATACACCATAGCCTCAGAGTCTGAGGTTGGTACCCTTGTAAAAACTATTGATAGCATGCGCTGCTTTTCTCTTTCCATAACTCAATCGCCCAGACTCCCCAATTCTGGTAAAATAAGATGCTTTCAATTTTCTTTCTACTCTCCTGAGCCCTGTTGATGAAGATAAAGAAGATGAAGATTCAGAGCAGGCATTATTCATCAATAATAGATGGGCCGGAGTCTCATTCATGCATCTTTTGTGCATGTCAGCATACCAAATGGAAACAGGAGAGTGGGAAAACATAAAAGTAAAGAGTAGAGAATAAGAAAGATAGATAAAGAGAGAGTATGAATAAGAAGCAACTCTGTACCTTTTTTTTCTGTGCAATCTTTGTTCTCCCTTCTCTCTTTTTCCCTTGTTCCTTTTATCCTTGGATTTCACACCAATTTATAAAGATTCAAAGTTCCATTGAAAAAAATTAATGTAACAAGCATCAAATGTTTCCTCGGATTTCTAGGGGGAAGACAAAGACAGCTTTCTCATACTGTTTTGCTTGCCTAATGAGTAATACCTAGATCCCAGTTGTGTATTCAACTACATGTTATGTTTTTCTGTTTTTATTTTTCAGGTAGAATCCCAAGTGAAACTACCCAGGCTATTATCCACAAATACTTCAACTCAGAAGGCTGAAGAGTGGTTGACCATTTTGTCCAATCCACATTTGAACTGCCTGTTAAGTAGTTGATGTTTACAGAGCCTGTTGGTATCTGAAGGCCCACCTCCTTCTCCCCATGTAGCTTCACAACAATTTTAGAGCTCTGATTGCTGTGTACCAAGTTTGTCTTTCCTATACTATTGTTTTTCCAAGATTTTGCTGCTATACTCTGTTACTTGAAATCATTCTTCAGTGTGTCTGCAAAGAACTCCTTCACTCTGCCCTCTTTGAATGTCTCCACTTCAGCTCACCATGTAGCAGCTGGCTAGGTACCCTGCTGGCATCCATTCTCCACACTTGTCCAGTCCAGTGGCTGCAATGAGCATCTCTTCACTGCTGGTAGGTTGGCTGTATTCCAGCCCTTTGTTTTTTAGTAATTCTTTCTTCCCTTGTGATACTGGCGGCAATCAATGCAAATCATGAAAACTGATGTCACGATCAATTTGTTATCACTGCATATTTTAGGCATCTGTATTTCTATATCCTAGATAAAACAACTTCAACTTTATGAAATTCTCTGAAGAGTGGATACCAGTTTACAGATTCCTTTCTGCATCATTAAACATCATTGTGTCAAATAAATTGAATATAACAGGATCCATTATGCAGCCCCTTTCTCTAAACAGACCACACAATTCTATTAAAGTTCATGAGATCCTGATGATATGGTTTAGTTTCAACTATTCTACTTGCTATGCTGTGGTTCTTTGAGCAAATGAAAAAAAAAATAGAACCTCAGTTACTCAAATGTAAATAGAGATGATAATATGATCGCGTATTATAATCAGAAGAGCTGTGTTTAAATCCTGATTTTTCTATTTATAACCCTTGTGATGCTGGGCAAGTCTCACTTTAGTCAACCTCAGTTTCCCAGTTATAATTGAGGGGATTGGAATATCATTTGATGTTATCTGCCAGATATTTTTTCATTCTCTATATCTCCACTTTAGCTCAAGTCCTCCTTACTTCTTGCCTAGATCTTTGCAATAACTTCCTAATAATTTCCCTGTCTTGAGTCTTTCCCCTTTTCAATTCATCCTAAATAGAGATACCAGAATGTTATTCCTAACAGAGAGATAGGACCATGCTGCTAAGCTGCTCAATAAACTGTAATGACTTCCTTTACCTCTACAATCAAGTAGAAATACTACTGTTTCATGAAGCTCTTTCCTATCTGATTCTAATCTACCTTTCCAACTTCCTTACACATTGTTCTTCTTTATGCTCTTCATGATCCAGTCAGAATACTCTTGTAGCTCTTTACACTGATAGGGAATCTTCAAATCATTTGGACATCAATGAACACCTTCAAACCATTTTGCATTTCTGTTGAGAAATAGTATAGAGAGGAAATATGCAGGGGTTTGTTTTGAATTCCATTAAGTTACAAGTTGCTTAAACAATTTTTTCCCTAAATGTGTAAAATATATTGAATTAAACCTTGTTCAGTGTTGGTATCCTGTATACTTGGCCATGGGCCAAGGAGATATTTACCTCTGAATTATGATTCCTTAGGGAAATAAAGTTTTGTAATGGAAACGCCAGCTGGAACCCAAGCTACCTGAGTCCTTTAGCAGATGATCCCATTACATAAAAGAACTGAATAAATGAGCTGCTATTTGTGTAACCTATGAAACTCAGCATCCCCAGTGGGTTCCTTTATCCAGATCAGTATCAAGTGAGCTAAATGTTTAGTGGTGATGGTAGAACAGTTATTCACTGGTTATCATTGTTTTTAGAAGCCACTATCATTATTCTAAAATGATACATTCTTATTTGGTTCACTGGAACATGTTTCTGGTGAACAAATTGATGAGATCAGGGTAGCAATTCTTAGTTTGAAATAAACATGTGACAAATTCACAATGGTCATTCTCTTTGCCAAAAGGACATTTGTTTAAGAAAAGAGATTACAGAGAAAATGAAGAAGTAAAAAGGCATCAAGAGTGGTAAATATGAAATAGATTTGGAAAAGTAATAAGATCACCAAGGAAAGAAGTTTGGAAGAATCGATTAAAGGAATATGCCATGAGACCTGCTATTTATTGGTAGGTTAAATTCATAAAGAAGTGTAGTAGACTAACTAGAGTTAGCTATAGTAAGGAGAAAGAAAACATTATGAGGAAAGAGAAAAGAGGGGGGAAGATAAGAGGGAGAGGGAGAGAAAGAGAAAAAGAGAAAGAGAGAGAAGGAAAGAGGGAGGAAGGGAAAAAGGGAAGGAGGGGGAGAGGGAGAGAGGGAGAGAGTGGAAGGGGAGGGAGGGAGAGGGAGAGGGAAAGAGGGAAGGAAAGAGGGAGGGACAAGGAAAGAGAGGGAGAGAGAGATGGGGAAAGGGAAAGAGAGAGGCAGACATACAGTCAGAGAGGGAAGGAGGAAGGAAGGGAGAGAGAGAGAGAGAGAGAGAGAGAGAGAGAGAGAGAGAGAGAGAGAACCTCATACAGGGTTAACCTTGGGGATTTCTCAGGGGAAGAGGGGAATTATAATAATGGCAGGAATAAGGATGCATATATTCAGATGTTGAGACTGCCTTGAAGATACTGACAAAGACAATCTGGGAGAAGCTGGGTTCCATCACAAGTATCTTAAAGATGCCAATCAAGATCCCAAAGACTGCTTAAAGATGCTCAGGGGTTGGAAGGATAGACAATGGAATCTCATAAAGGGTCCCAACATTACATCACTCTATACAAACAGGATAGTCTGGGACTTAGTTATGCCTGATAATAGCCAAATGGGCTTCTTCTTATCTGGGAAGAAAATAACCTCATTTCAAAATCCACATCAAAATAATGATTACAATGATGAAAATTAATTCATCTATAAATTAAGTCTAAGATATTGGCTTTTAAAAAGCAAAAAAACATTATGGAGTTTACGCATATTTACTTATCAAATGAAACATTTAAGATATAATTACATACACTAGGAATATTTTAAATTTAGTCACTTTAGTACCTTGTTTATCTATTGTTCTTGAAGAAGATCATGACATCAGGGAGGTGATGATATGCTGATGAATTGGATTGAGATGAGGGAAAACTGTTCAAAGTCATCATTCTCACTTTCTTCTCTGGAACCATCTGAGTTTAGTGGCCAGATATATATATATATATAGATAGATAGATAGATATAGATATATATATATCAAGATCACTACAGATGGCCCTGGATGTAGTGGAAAACTTTGACCTTTTTAACCTAATGTATTTAACATATCTCAGTATTTGAATAAGGCAACTGCTAATTCACTGATTAAGGCCAAGTAAGAAAGAAATAAGACAAAAAATGGTCTTTTTTAACCTAGTTTAAAAAATCAAAATGAAAAGGGAAGACCTTTAAGTTTGGGGCCAAAATAGAAATAATGGCTATTTACATTCACTCTGAACCAATTGGGGTCTAAACAACGACCCCAAGAGGCTTGTCCTGGGACCTATTAGTGGCCAATCAATGAGAGCCAGAGTGATTTAGGTTTCAGGCATAGTCCTAGCCCATATACTCCAAAATATCTCTGGAGGCTTCAAGGGTCAAAATTGAATAGGTGAGGATATGATTCCCTATGTGGACAGAGAGAAGGAAAGAGAAAAAAAGAAAAGAGAGGAAAGGGGAAAGGGCGTTGCTGTCCATTGGGCCAGTTCCATTTGGATCCTCACTGGGGGCAGCTCCAACTTCTGCTCATAGAGGTTTTTGAAGAAGTCCATCACAGCTGGGAGGACATGCAACTGAATTTGGATTTAAAAGAGGGAAGGCAGTGCAAAATGACCTGCCTCACTTTCTCCTCTGGAGACATCTTAGTCCAGGGGCAAGATACAGATTAGGATGATTGGAAAGGTCTCTTTAGTAGTTTATCAGAATAGAAAATTAATCTCAGAGGCAATAAAATCCGGGTTCAAATCCTGCCTCTGATATACGTTGACCGTATGACACTGTGCAAGTTACATAATCTCTCAGTGGATCTATAAGAATGTAATCTGAAGAACTATTTCAGATAAAAAGAAGTAGAAACTGCTTTCCCAAAATTTCTAAACTCTATAAACTGTTCAAAACACAGGGATAGTTTTAGAATCTAAACACAACTTTAGAAAGTTATTCTTAGCATCCCCAAAGGACCCATTTTGACTTTGCCTTGCTGACTTGGCTTTACAAGGTGAAGAAAAACTGTGCCAGGATTTTTTTTAACTGAAGAAAAGAGTAAGGAACTATTTGAATGTAATTTATTCTACCTGCAGTGATCTTGGTCCAATTGTGTATAGAATCATATTTGCTTTGGCAGTATATGAACGAAAACTGGAAGTAGCAGGCACCCAGAGAAGGTCAGCAAGCTTCTTTTTTGCATAGATGAAAAAGTAGTGTACATACGAGCCAAACAGTAGCTGACTTCAGTGGTACAGGTTTCAGTTTGAAATATCTAAACTCATAGAGATGAAATTTTGAGCAATTTAGCTTGGTTTTTCACCTTATCAAAGCAAAAGCATTTAGTATTATGCTTCTGACTTGGTATTTCTTGAAGAACTATACAAATTAAAATTCTATATGCCTATTATTTTAGAATCTGTCACTATGCTATTCTTGTCTTTTCAACAGTTTAGGCATAAAAAAGTAGAATAGAGACCATATCTTTATTTGCCCTTACTGTTCAGACAATTCTTGGACACTATTTGAAAGAGATACAGCTTGTCACAGACTCTTAAGAAATATTCCTATGACCTACATGAGGCTAAGAATAGTTTATCCCCATAGTGTTAAAAATCGAAAGTAAATACTTTCACAACCTAATCTCCTTAGTATCTGTAGTCTAAAGACCTTGGAGAAACTGTTATTCTATAGGGGAAACTCTTAATTTCATTTCCTAAAGGAGGAGCAATTATATTTTGTAAATTGCTAGAATTATTTCAAAATTAACAACACAGGAAAAAGACCACAAGAGTAAAGAAAATAGGAAGAGCCATTTTCTATAGATAAAGTATACCTGTGGGACAGGAGGATCAAAGAATTTCTTAATGCACAATCACAGCCAAAGTGGAGATTAAAATAACTTCTAAGATCAAGAAATTATTAGTCATGAGCACTAAAAGCCTACCTTCTAGGCCCCCAATAAGTATGAGAAGAAATTAAAGGAAAAGGAGGGGAAGCAAATGGAGAAGGAATTAGAAACAAGAAGGAATTAAGAGGAGGAGAAGGGAGGAAGTGGAAAAAAGAGATGCATAAAGAAAAGAAGATTATATATATATATATACATATATATATATGTATATATATATATATATAGTAACAATCTCTGCCTCCTCTAGTTTCCTTTTTTACCCATTTCCACTACATATTTGGTTTTCTTAACTCCAGAAAAAATTCTCTTTATCACCTTGTAGCTCAGTTTAATTAGTCCTGCCCTACAGCAATTTCCTCCAGCTTTTTTTTGGTTAAATGAATATGACCATATATTTAGAGTTAATGGGGCTTTAAGAGCTACCTAATCCAGAGATGTTAAACTGGAGCCTGGCTTCTGCAAAACTCTCTAATATATTAGTACCAAAAGGAAGCAGTTGAAAATGTAATTGGTAAATATTTTACAAAATACAAATTCTGGTGCCACATAGAGAATGTTACATCATTTCTATTTGAGTTTGATACTGTCTAGTCCAATCCCCTTTCTTTGTAGATGAGTAAATAAAAGCCAATAGAATTGACTTGGTTTGCCCAAAGTCATACAAAGTCATGACAGACTCGAGATTCATATTCTGAAAATCTGACTCGTGATCCAGGACTTTTCCCCAACTGGATCATGGCTTATTTATATAGTTTGGTATTCTTTTAAACTGACCTCCTCAAACCTATTGTTAATACTCCCCTTTATTTAGACTCTTCCATACCATAAAAGCAATTTGCTTGTAATTAATTTTTTCACACAATCTTAAAATAGACTATCTTATATTGTATTTTTATCCTTCATAATTAAAGGTTATGATTATATAACCATAAAAGAAAAGTAAAATTAAAAATTACAAAGACAGAACTCAACACCTCATTCTTGACTCAATTAGTTTAATCATTTACTGTGGAAATATGAGTTTTTCCTTAGTGGGTTTTTTGGTTTGTTTGTTTTTGCTAGATTTAGGGATGGTTGTTTCATTACATTTTAAATGGAATAACTACTTGTAGGTATGAAGAAAAGTTTTTAAATGTTTAATTCATTTATCCTCACATATGACAAACATGAAGGATGACAAAGATATAGAATTGTAATTAGCAAAGGATAATCAGGTTTTTTCTCCATAGTACTACTTTCAGGTAAAGTATATTCTCCTGTTTTTTGGTCCTCTGACTTACATTATGTCCAGAGCTCTGTTACAATGATGCTCCATTCCTAATCCCTTCCTTCCTTCATCATCATGCTCTGTCTTCCTGAAGATTGGGGTGAGGTACACCCCAACTTATCTAAAAGGTCATGGTTGGACTCTATAGGTGATGGGCTGTCTTCTCCACTGTCATGACTCGGCCAGGGTCAAGTTGTTCTTTGTCCTATAACTACTATCCCCTTCTCAAATGAATGTGCCTCTGGTTTAATAGCGGGTTCTGGAAAATCTTTCTCTTTTATAGTAATTTTCTTCACAAACAACTGGGAGAAAAAAACATTTGATTTCTCCATTATTTAGATATGTAACCCCCAAATAATCCTAACTACCAAACTGGGAAGTCAGAAGAAACCTCTTTGTTGCTTGCATAAATTCTACTAACTATATTCTACAAGTCTATTGATCAATCAACATAAAAGTACTGGGGACCCTTTGGCACTATGGGTACTATGGAAATTAAGGGTAATAAAATAGAAAAATAAGATGCCAACCCTATCCACAAAGAACTAATGAAACCAATATTAAAATGATGCATCCAATTTTTTTTTTTTGCTTAGGCTTCATAAGATTGAATCTTCCCAAACATGAAGAAAAATGATGACCTCATCCCTTATGATTTAACATATTTATACTGACAATTCATTTTTATGGAAAATAAACTCTCCAACAAACTGAAAAAAGAAAGGAAGCATGAAATTTTAATTTCTTATTAAAGACCTAAGTTATAGAGCATACTTTAATAGATTTATAATCTCATTAGTGTGATAGTTTCTTAATCACTCTAATTCTTATTGTTATTTTCCCATGAAATGCCCATAAAGGACCTACCCAACTTTGCAGAGATCTTATCCTAATATATCATTAAATATAACAGTGTATACCATTGATACCAATTCAGGAACTAGTCTTCCATCTGTAATCCATCACTGTTTCTACAACTCATTATCAGTCCACCTACTTTTCCACTTAGTCAATTCTATAATGCATGCTAATATGATAAGATCTCCTATTCCAGATCAATTTAAAGGTTAATTTTATGAAATACATTTAAAAGTATTTAATATCTATATTAAATTTTTACTGTGGCATTTCACTAAAATATTAGGAGACAAATATTCCAATGACACCAAAGTGACAGAGTTAATTATGAATGAAACTTGGTACGTGTTTAGACATCAGGATGGAGGAGTAAAAGATAGGCCAGAGTTATAGATGATCCTCTGTTCTTAAATCTGACGTTTTAAAAGAATGATGGACAGAAAAAGCAATTGGGAAGTTCGATAAAGTTTTGACTATGTGGCGAAAGACAAAGTTTTTGGTTTTCGATATATTGAATTTTGAAATAAGAGCTAGACTAAAGATACCTGATAAGTACTTGATGATACCTAGCTATATAAACAAATTCTGAAAATAATCAGCATTCTTATGTAGTATTGGGAAAAAACCTAGGAAGAAAAAAATAAAGAGAAATTAAATTCAAGATAACTACAAAATGTATAAAATATCTTGCAGTTAATATGCCAAGATACATTTATAATTGCATAAAGAAAACTAAAACTAATGTTTCAGATAATAAGATAATATATTTTTCACGTGCAATATGCTACTGGAATAAAAGGAAAAGTAAGAACACGCATGCATAAAACATTTCAGATGTTTAAAATCTAAAACATATAAGATTTAATAAAAATATGTAAGATTCAGATCTAACCCATAATCAATACATGGTTGAATGAGATATAATTTTAAAATGTGAAATTCAGTTTACCAATCATTAATAAAATCTTAAAATGGATCTAATCAGAAATATTAAAATCAAAACAACTAAGGTTTACTGCATACTCATCAAATTGGCAAAGATGATAAAAGGTAAATATAGTCAATATTGGAAGGAATGTGGGGGAAGGCACACTAATAGACTATTGGTAGAATTGTTCATTGATCTAACAATTCTTATTTTTGAATCATTTTATAAAATGTAATTAAGCTGTTTATATCATCTACTAGAAAGGTAACTCAAGAGAATCAGTCACAGAAAGGAGGATCCCATAAATATCAAAATATTCATAATGTCATTCTTTTTTATTAGAGGAAAAAAAGAAACAAATAAAGAGGCTGATCAATTGAAGTATCAACTTACAAATTGTGCAGCATTGCAGCACTGTGCCTTAAAGAACTAAAGGATAAGAAATTCAGATAATATGAAAAAAAAAAACCTCAAACATAGTAAAGACAGTAGAAACAAGAGAATAATACACCTGGCTACAATAATATAATTTTAAAAATCAAAAAGCACAACAGAATTCATATCATATTCAAATAGTGGTTTCAGATGACTAATGTTGGGATTTAATACCTTTCTCTCAGGAAAGCCTATGGCTGTGGAATATTCCATAGTTTAATCATAACCATTATACCAGATGATTTAGCTTAATGGTTTTATTTTTATCTTAGAAAAGGTTGGAGGGAGTATTATCATAGATTTGGAAATGAGTGCTGCATAAGAATAAAATGCATAATAAAGTATGCACAAGTCAACAACCTATTATTGCTTTTCTATGCTTTGTGGTCCACTTTTTGCCTATCAGTTATTATCTTTGTACTATTACAATTACCTTCGCATCATGAGTCTTTCCCTTGCTCTTTGATGCACCTGAACTTCTGATTCTTTTGAGACTACTGCTTATGCATGATTAGGGATGATACAAAATACTCTACTGAAGAGAAAATTAAAAATGAAAGGGACAGTATTAATTTGAGTCATATTTAGAGTTAAATAATTTCCACAACACATGAACCCAATTTTGATGGGAAATAACTAGTAGGCTCAAGTTTCATTTTACAAATGAAAAATCCTTAAAGGATTATTGTTGTCTTTTTCACTGAGCATATTAGCAGCAAAATTCTTCAGCTCCAGGCAGAGGGAGCAAATATCATCAAGTATAACAGAATTTCGGTTAGAATCCTTCTTCTGTCCTCCAGGACTCTCATGTTTTCAATACTCATTTCTTTACATGTCACCTTTCAGTACAAGTCTTCATGCCCTTGTACAAGCTCGGTCTGATCATTTGGGATCTCTACCATATTGAACTTCAGATTTTTCAAGAGTATTCAAAAACAACTCTGCCTGCAATAATCTTATGGTAAAAGAATTAATGTTAGAATTATGATGCATCTTCAATAAAATTACATAAATTAGATACTAATTTTTAAAAATTTTAATAGACTGTAACTTCCTAGACAGAATGGATTATAAACTCCTGGCAGTAAATTAAACTTGAGCACTGGATTAGGCATCAGAAAACCTTAATTTTCAGCCTTCCTTTGCCATCTTGGGCAATGCAAATTCCCTCTGAACCTCAGCTTCCCCATCTGCAAAATAAGATTATTGTGTAAAAGATACTGTGGAATAATTGAGAGCTGGGTGAAGTGCCAGAAAAACTATATTATTTCCCAGCTTTGACATACTGGTTCTGTTGCCCTGAGCTAATCACTTAAATGAATATTCTAGGTAACTCAAAGGCTATAAGTTGCAGAGAAAGTACCACCCCTTCATTGGTACATACAATTTCCTTACCCAGGAGTTCCTCATTCAGGTGAAATCACTAATCTAGTCCTTTTACCCAGTTATGAATACTTGTATAACTCCAAGAAAGCTAACATGTTTCCTTGGCCAAACATTCTTTGCATATCCCCATTCATCTTATATATTATTTACCATAACCAAATTTAAAGCATAATTTTAAGTTTATATGTCTAAATATTTGTCTATCTTTAAGGAATTATACTATATAATTATTTTTTCTCAATAACTCAGCTTTGTCAACTTTAAAATGGATTGGGGTCCTGTTTGTGAGATTCTATAAGTCTCATATTAACTCAATTGACTATATATATATATATATATATATACATATATATATATGTATATATATATACACTAAGAAAATTTACATACAAGCACTCATAGAACACAGGAAATCCAGGAAGATGGTCATGATGGGTAACTTTTCATAAACACTCTGAATCTTCATCTTGGCTTTCAATGGGCCAAGAAACACATGTAGAAAGGCCTCTTGCTATTGATTATACCCAAGAAAGCCAATGGGCAGGTCAACTAAAAGTAACCAAATTTGGATGCCATGGCACCCCACTTTCTCAAAGCAGTCTCTATCTTCATTCTAGATTCAGTCTCACAATATCCAACACTCACACACATTTATTTTTCTTGATTAGTAACTATAAGCTAATCTCTCTTAATTTAAAGTGTTATGTGAAAAAAAAAAGAACAATCCTTAGGTTATTGCCTCTCCTTGAAGTAACTTTTAAAAATTGAAAGGCTTTAAGACACACTAGGAACAGATTTTTTAAGAGTGAAATTAGATAGCATGATAATACAGAAATTTGAGGATTTTTCAGATCTCTAAAAATCCTATCATATACATATAAGTTGCTGCCTACTAAATGCATAATAAGCAAAGGCAGCCTTGGATATTCAGACCCATCTATATAGAAAGGGCTAAAGAACAGATGACCGTATGAAGTGGAGCATACCCACAACATATCTAATTTAATTTATCAATCATTTAGATAATAATGGATAATATTGTACATAAAATCTGTAGACTTTACTCTTGTCAGTTAACATTCAATTTCAGTAACCTTCAAGGGCTAATTTCATATACTCTTGATGGCAGGCATTGTTGTTTTATGTTCTGGGTACATTGCATTTAAATTTCCTATTTTTACCTTGACATATACAATGAACTAAGATGCTGTCAAATTCACAAAATGGTGATTAGATCAATGTTGACATTACCTATTTTTTAAATTCATTTCTGTCAGGGTCAGTGCTTTTTCATATAATAGGAATATTGCCATACTACTGGCCATTTTATTGAGGAAAGTAATACTTTTTAAAATTAAGGGATTTTTCTTGGGAATTAGTTTAATATGGCAGAATTATAATCTAACAGAATTCACATTTTTAAAAATGATCCTTTTGTTCCTTTTATAATATTTACATGATTTTAAAATAAACAAATACTAAAAAATACAGATATTTATTAACTTGATATCATAGAAAACCCACAATACATTTAAAGTTTTCTCTCCACTATATTTTCAAAAGGAACTGTATGTTTCACAAATAACACAAACAAATAATTACTTTCATAAGTAATAATGGAACTTTTGGGAGGAGGGGGGAAGGGAGATTTCAATTCCATCTCTCTCTCTGTCTCTGTTTCTGTCTCTCTTTTTCTGTCTCTCTGTCTTTTTCTATCTCTGTCTCTCTGTCTCTGTCTCTGTCGTCTCTGTCTCTCTTTCTCCAAGTTTTTCATGCTCTCTGTCATTAAAGAAAATAAAAATAACTTGTACATGTGGGCAATCTGTCAGAAACATCTTTCATTCCATTGATCTCAAGGACCATTTTGGTTAATATATCTAGCTAGGTGGCTAGCCCCTTCCTCTCTCATTATACCATTTTAAAAAGTATAATCTGTCAAAATAAATTATCTTCCTCAACAAAAGGGTGCTTTTTTCCATCAAGGTTATTGAAGTAGCTGTACCTCTTAGAAATTTCTAACAATATTTTAAAAACTGGTGTCTTTTCTCTGCATTTCTAATTATAGTTTCATTGTTAACCACTTTCATTTGGAAGTAAGAAATTCTGTATATTTAGGAAAATCAATAACCTGTCCACCACTGGACCTAGTTTTCACACTGCATATCTCCCTTTAAAATTTAGTTCATAGGCTATTTGTTACAGAAGCCTTTCTGGACCCCCCTCCCCATATCTATTAGTGCTAACTCCTTTCTCAAATGATCATATGTATCACTTGATATGTTTGAATGTTCTATCCCCCTAGCAGAATGTAAACTCCTATAAAGTAGGGCATGTTTTTGTCTTTATGAGATAAGCACAATTCCTTGAAACAATTGATATTTAAGAAATTAATAAATATTTGCTGACTTTTATTGATCTAGATTATATAAAAACAATGTAAAATTTTTCTGACATTTTCTATTGCCTTCACCAGTTTCTACTCTGTATTCCATCTTAAAGGAAATTATTATCCACTAGTTCATAATGAGAAAAGGTCTACTTGGTGCCCCAATTCATTTTCTCTCTTTTTTTTCATATTTTTTGAGAGTAAACCTAATTAATAAAGGTTTTGGAGAAACTATAAATTTTCTATATTTAGAAATTATATCTTCACTAGGAAAACATTTTGTATGTACCAATGTTGCATTAAGTGTTGGATACACATCTATTGTAGGTTTGTGGGGGTTTTTTAATGCTTTTGTGTCATTGACCTCTTAGCAGTCTGGTGCACCCTATGGACATTTCAAAATGTTTTCAAGTGAAGAATATAAGTAAGATTATAAAGGAAACATTATAGTGAGATACAATTATTAAAGATAAGTTTTAACATTTTGATTCCCACTTTAAGAGCCCCTAATCTAATGCATTTTATACATGGCTTGTTCATCTCCTTTTCCTGTTCTTTCTGTTCTTAATGATGTCTTTTATGCTACTCCTCACTTGATAGTCATTTTTGATAAACTGCTGAAGGCATTAAAATAAAATAGAATTTTAGAACCAAAATCAAGGAAGATGATCAATTTAGCCTCTTCATTTTGCTCAAATAGATACAGTAATTTGCATGAGGACCTATATCTAGTGAAGAATCAGAGTCCATTTTTTCCTGGAGCCCCAATCCAATGTTCTTGCCCCTTTATCCTATCATTATGGCATTTCTTAATGGTTTTATATTACTTCTCTCTAGTTAGAAAAATCCTAGGTGAAGGAAATCATCCCAAAGGCATAGAAATTTGCATTCTCTTTTCATTCAGCAAGGTACACAAGTAAAGTAACCCTAAATTCAAAAGAAAGGAATCTGACTTCATGAATATAAAAGTTGAAAAATATTTTAAAATAACAGTAAGAAGAAAATCCACAGTTTAAAAAAAACTGGTAATAAATCAATTCCAGTAAAATGAGAATTTAGAAGGCTCAGATAGAGGTTTAGGTCATATGGGACATAAACAGATGCTATCTTCAAACCAAAATGAAAATTCTCAGGAAGATAGGGGATTTTTAAAATAAGCCAAAAGGAGGAGAATGAAAACTCAAAGAAGCAAAAAGAAATCACAAATGACATTCTATAATACAGCTCAAGAAACAATACTCTTTTTTAAAAACAAATTTAGTGTGCAAAACAAAGGAAGATAGAAAGAATCAAATCATTTACAAATTACAGTGGAGGCATTATATAAGGGGATAATTAAATTACAAACTTTAAAAATAGTTGTTGTCCTTTTATGAAGTTCTGGCAAAGCTGAATCCTTCCTCCTCACAACTATGTTCATGTGATAGAAGTATAACTAAGTACTATATAGACAAGGGAGTATGATAACACTTACCAAGGGACTATTAGTAATATTTATGAAATAAATATTTTAAATATTTCACAGATGAGGAAATGTATATATACATATATTTGTGTGTATAGCTATAGAGAGTCTGTGTGTATGTATGAAATATGTATCAAACTTGTGAAAAATTAATCTGTTTCATTGAATTTCTTACTATGAGTGGTAAACTCTAGAGCCTATTTCTTTTGATATTAAGTAGAGGTTATGTGAAGGTTTACTGCAAGTCAAGTAGTACACTAATTGAATAAAAGGGTTGCAAACCCCTGGCATAGATTAGGGTTTGGTGTATGGGTTTAAAAACCTCTATGATCTTATTTATATTACTCATCCCCTCTCTTGTCAGCAGGAAAAAAGGAAAAGGAAAAAAAAACAATTCTAATTCTTGTCTGGCATAGTGTGGGGGGGAAGGAATCTTTTTTTTTTAATTTTAAATGGTATTTGCCACAGATTAAATGTAAAAAGGTAGAAATGGCTTTAAAGTACGCAGAATGATGTGTGGCAGCAATTCAATTCCATCATTTTCCTATGGTGTTTCTATTGTAAGAGCAAAAATCTCACTTTTCATTGCTGATTAAGCACTATGGCTTATCCTATTGTTTATATTCATTTCTGTAGCCCAAAATGTTCTTCCTGGCATACTGAATTGTAGTGATAGGGACCACTTTTAATTTCATTGATATTAGAAACTCTCAGGTGACTCCTATCAACAAATGCAGGTCAGTAACATTTAGTCTGGGAGTATTGCCTAGAATACTGAGAGGCATATGACATGGCAATGCCATGGTTCCTTATTGGAAGTAGTTGAGGAGAAATGAAAGGAAACCCTCTTTCCCAAGAGAATTACTCAGCAACTGATGAACCCATATGGAAGAGGGTAAAGAATGTTCACCCTGTACTCAGACGACTGGATTCATATTCCCAACTCTTGTTCTTTCTTGATTTTGGTCTTGTTTTGTACTATTTGTTTAGTAAATGTTAGTTATTAATTGACTTAACCTACCTGGGCCTCTGTTTCATAACTACAAAATGAAGGTTTTGGATCAGATGTCTTCTGAAAATTCTTCCAACTCTAGCTAAATCCTATAACTAACAACCATATGCAGATCAAAATCATAGGAAAAAAACTTATCTTTAAAAGGTTCATAGTTTACCCCACCCTTGGTGATCTTTAACTATATTCCCAAGGAGTTATAGATAGATGGTAGAACATGGCAATGAATTAAAGAATTACAAAGATGAGGTAGCTTTTTTCTGAAAACAGTTGCATGTAATGATATTCTTTCTTCTTTCTTTATGATTGAGATTTGTCAAATTTTGTAATTGCGAGGATATCAAAATTTACTTATTCTTTATTACATCCCTTCAAGGCCTCTTTAGGTAATTACCTAGCTAATCTAATGAATTATGTGCTATATTATTGTTATGTAAGAGTTTCTTCACATCTTATCATTGCCAGGTAACACTTCTGCTTGGAACGGCTCCTCAAAGTACAATGCTGCATTCATGAACAAAGAAGCCATTTTCTGTATAATAATACCAGCCCTGGATTTTTTTTTCATTAGTTGGATGCTTTCAACTAAATAAATAAATTCAAATGAAGTAATTTTTTCTTCTGTGCTTTTTAAACTGTGAGACATTTTACAATATCTCAAGCTTCCTGATCTTTTACTAGGGTATAGTTAGTATGGAATCCTGGAAGACAGTTAAATCCACATTTAGGCTTTGGCATCTAAAAACAGGGAAAATAAAAATGGTAGCAAGAGAAAGGATCTTTAGTTTAAAAAATAACTGGGAACATTTAGATGGGAAAGGAATTTAATGGCTACAATGAATAAACCTGTCTACCACTTTTGCTTCCACAGTATAGCTGTAATACCCATGAAAGTATTCAATATCCAATTCTAAAATGTAGTGCACCAAGGCTATGCTGTCTGGCATATCATCAACTAGGAGCCTGAACTAAATGGCACTGATTCCTTTTTCACCCATAGTCCCCCTACCATCTTGACCTATCCACCTCCAGCCCCTGGGTGTCAGTTGTGCTTCAGTCAGAAAGATGCAAGTACCCAGCTCCCAGTGTGGCTGAGCTAGTGGCTGCAAGGATTAATTCAGTCTGTCGTAGCCTCTCCTTCTCAGTGCATTTGTTCTGGGATGCAGCAAGAGGCACTGTGCTTTCTGGGATGAGCCCTTCTCTGAGAACTCCTTGATGTTAAGTCATTCAATTGCTTCTAGTGCTTGAGACATTTACTTAACAGTTTTCATGATTGTTATTAAAGCTGGCGGGCTTACCCTGACTGCCTGCAGTGCATCAGTTTCTGTTGAAAGCCTGGGAGCAGAAGGGAGGACTGGCTTCTGTTCTAGAGGAGCATCAGGCTGACTTACTCCCAGGCTCTGACCTTGACGATTTTTCTTCAGCTGGTCCTTGCATTTATTCAGTGTGCTCAGTGACTTATCCTGTCTGTCACTGCCCTAGTCAAGTTGCATTAGCTCTTAAAGGTTGGTGTTTGGAAGTTTAGTTCCTCTATCTGTAATTCAACTTTTTATACTGACATAGTTCTGAGTTGAAAGCCAGATGGTAACTCAGAGTGAAATTTGTCCATGCAGTAGCTCATTCAGCAAGTATTTATTAAATGCCTACTATGTGCCAAGCATTGTGCTAACCACTGGAGATCCAAAGACAAAAAAAGAAAAAAATGCCGACTAAGATTCTCTTGGAAGACATAGTAAAGTTTTAATAATGGTCCTTAGGGGTCAGACCTGAATGCTTGAGAGGGATGTCCTTTTTGGATCCATCACAGGCCTAAGTGAACTCTAACACCTTTTATTTGCTGTTAGACCATAGTGTTGTTAACTAAACCTAAAGGCATGAGTAATAAGACAAAGTTGAGGCTTGTGAGAAAAATTCTCTGCCCTCTCCCCCATCTAAAATTCTCTGCCCTCCCCCCATCCTTAAATTATTGACAATTCATTTCTGAAGTTGTAGTGAAACAAACAAGTAGAGACCCTGAAATTTATTTCTATTTATCAATAATGGGAGAATTATGAGTGACATCTTTTATAACAGATACAGTTTTTATTATTGTAGTTTAGCATTATTTTTATATTTTATAATAAGAATGTTTGAAAAGTTAAATAATTAATCAGATGAATATTTTACATGTATATATGTATATATAATAAACGTGTATATAACACATAAAACATATATACTAAGTCCCTGATCTATATATATCATATTATATATATTTACCTGTACTACAATTATTTAACATATATAATACATATGCATGTAAATACACATAAATACTTTTTGAAATAAAAGTTACATATGCCTGAAAGGAAAAAAAATGAACTGGAAAGCAAAGGAATGATACAATAGAATTCTAGGTAAGATATTTATTGCTCTACTCTGTCTTTGCATGTCTCTTAATTCTATATCTATTTTGATGTATAATCATATATGCTTCAGGATCCTCTTGTAAACCTTACTCATACATTTCCTTTTTTTGCATGCCCCTTCTTCTTACGTAGCACGAGTTCCTCTTATTCAAAGTTATTAAAAATCCTTTTCGTCTCCAGACAATCAATTATCTGATTGAGCTAATTCCCATTTTGATGAGCAATGATTTTCATATCTTTGAGCTAAAATTTCCCCTCAGGAATCGAAACTTAGTTTAATTCTGATTGCTTGATACAATTATGCTATTGTTTCCAAAGAAGGATCTGGGTGACTGTGAGTCATACACAATCTGCCAGAGTACTTTTTCCTTTAATAAGAGAACCTAATTTTGAAAATTCCTTGGAACCTGTAAAGAAAGCTAGATGTAGGCTAATCAACAGGAGGTTGGAAAAAGAAAATTAGAGAATCATGAAAAGAGACAAGGATATATCTATAATATTTAACCCACCCCTTTGAGAAGGAATTTTAAGATGATATTGATCCCTTTTTTTCCTTCCTAGTCAGTAAATCAAGATTATGAAATAGTAGCCAATAAAGAATTAGTTAGCTGAATATCATTGAATAAAGATTTTTTTGAGAGAGGTAGAAATAGAAATGAAGATTTTGAAACATAGGAACTTTCAGATAAATAGCTAGTTCAGTAAAAAATAAATTTATCAAAAACAACATATATAATTATACAAATTCTATAAATATACTATAATTATTAACAGTAATCCTAAGGACACAAAGCAGACAAAGACTAATTTCAAACGAGACTAGAACTAGATTATCACTCCGTACTTGTCCTAGGCCTCCTAGGAAGTTCTAATAATAATTCACTTTTATATAGCTCTATAAAGTTTGCAGAGTTTTAAGGTTTATAAATTTATCTAATTTTAGCTTCACAACAGTCCTAAGAGGTAGATGCTACTGCTATTATTACATGTAACAAAACTAATACTGAGAAGTATTAAGTGATTTTCTCAGAATTATAAAGCTAGTAAGTGTTCGAGTCCAACTTTGAACTCAGGTCACATTAACTTTAAGTCTATAGTTCTATCTACTGTACCCCCTATCTCACTTTACAGGAGAAAAAAAACAAAAAAAGGAAAGTAGAAAGCAGTTGATACTTTGCTCTCTGAAACCAAAAAAAAAATTAAACACCAAAGGCTATTTCCTATTTCTGTTGCTTCTACTATGAAGCATGAGAGAGCTTAGAAGACCAGGGTAATCAAAAATCTTGCCCATAAATTATAGTTTTGCCAGGTCACACATAATTTTGTCTTTGCTAATATGTCTATAGTTTATTCTTTATCAGTCTCTAATAGTTGGTGGGATCATATCTTCTTGATTCTAAATACTCTTCCAGGTCTAAGGACCACTGAAGCATTATATTTTTTTAAGAATAGCAATTTTGAATCAAGGCTTTTAAATTCTATTAACAACAGAAAACTATCCCCCCAATTCTACTCACATGACCCATTACTGTCTACTTTTTTGAGAAGTATTGTTCTGTTTGAAACTAAGTACTAATTAATTCACTATTCCAAAGCAATAAATGGTAACAGAATAATGCTAACCATAGGCAGGTGGTTAGGGTCTGAAAAATAGGTACTTCATAGGAGAGTTAGAAATTCTTTGCAAGAATCAAAAAGGAAATCCAACCCAGCAAGAGGTTATTATGAATGCTATAATGAATGAGGAAACATCCCCCAGTTATTTACAATGCTATTGTTGAGTGGGTAGTGGCTGCTGCTTTGAACTGTCCAGTTGATCTGAGACACTGTGGGTCAGGCTGGTAGGATGATACTCTGGTCATTCAGTAGTAGAGATGCTAATAAAATGATAAAGATGATAATTACAGATTATTTTAATCTTTCATCTACTATAGATAGTTTCTAGCTTGGAATATTTTCAATTATTTCTTTTTAGGGCTTTGAAAGGAATTTTATATTTAATATTTGTTCTCTTGTTTTCATTTCAAATATATCTTACACATGTATAGGATTGGTTATAACATAGTTTTCAACTATATTAACTGCAATTGCATTTTTAAATCATTGTTATAATGTTGAATAATTTGCATCTTTATGAATTAAGGAAATGGAAACATTTCTATCTTATTCTCATTTCTAATCCTATTCATTAAAAGCACAAATATGTATATATACATCTATCTATTTATTTATTTAAAAAATACTTAAGATTAAATTGGTGTAGGGAAATTCCTGATCACTTTCTTCCAAAGAAAACTCTTAAAATGTCAGTCTGAATCAAGCTCCATCACTGAGAGTTTTAAAGACTACCTGGGGGCACTCAGAGGTTAAATGACTTGCACAAAATCACAGGAGCCATTATCTGTTAAAGATGGAATATGAACTCAGATGTTGCTGACTATATTAGGTCAATGATGTTTACAACACTCTAAAGTGCATACAAACAAGATTAAAATGTAATTGGAAAATATTTAACAAAATAAAAGTTAAATATTTCTGATTTGCTGTTTTCTAAGTTTAATATGCAGCCTATCATAATTGGTTTAACAGCTTATTTCAGTTTGACATCACTACATAATGTCAATGCTGCAAAGATGCTTGCTCTTTATACATATAAATGTATTTGTTTTCCATGAACATACAAAAGTTTCATTGTAGTTTGCTTTTTAAGAATATTAGATTTAAAACTCAAGAGAAACAGATTCAAATCTTACTACTAACAATTATTAATTGTGCTTCCATAGCTAAGTCACTAAGTCCCTCTGAACCCAGGCTTTCTTGTTTGCAAAATAAAAATGATAATACCTTTATTACCTTCTTCAGAGTTTAAGGATAAATGAAGTAATGTACATAGTGTTTCACAAATTTTGAAGTACTACAGGGATATCATTAATATTGTTAAATATCATTAAAAATATTTAAGGGAAATTTTATTGTTATTCATAAAAAAAACTAATTGGAAAATTATTTAGCTTCTTTCCACAAAAGGACAGGAAACTAAAAAGCCTACCCCTATCATTGTGGACAAAATGCTCGAATCAAACAAGTAGTGGTCTCTCATTTCTTTTTTGTAAAGCTTTTTATTTTCAAGACATATGCATAAATGGTTTTCAACACTCACTCTTGCAAAATCTTATGTTCCAAATTTTTTCTCCCTCCCTTTCCCCTAATCCCCCCTAGACATCAAGTAATCCAATATATATTAAAAATATGCAATTCTTCTATACATATTGCCACAATTATCATGTTGAACAAGAAAAATCAGATCAAAAAGGAAAAACATGAGAAATAAAACAAAAGGCAAGCAAACAACAACAAAAAAATGAAAATACTATATTGTGATCCACATTCAGTCCCCACAGTCCTTTCACTGGGTGCAGATGTCTGTCTCCATCATAAGTCCACTGGTCCTGACCCAAATCACGTCATCCATAAGAATTAATCACATAATCTTGTTGTTGCTGTGTACAATATTCTCTTGGTTCTACTTACTTCACTTAGCATCAGTTCATGTAAGTCTCTCCAGATCTTTCTGAAATCATCCTGCTGATCATTTTTTACAGAAAAATAATATTCCATAACATTCATATACCATAACTTATTCAGTCATTCTCCAGCTGATGGGTGTCTACTCAATTTCCAGTTCTTTGCCACTATAAAAATGCTATAAACTTTTTTGCACATGTAAGTCCTTATTGGTATCTCATTTCAACAGCAATGATAGTTTTGCATACAAGAAATCATCGCATACTTACAGCTCTTTAATGTCACTAATCTCTTTTTTCATTATTTTTTGTTCATATGTGAATTTGTCACTACTCCCATTTGAATATCTTGTGATGTTTACTATTTTACATGTTATAGGAGTTTTAAACTTGAATTTGAGGACTGTAATCAACAATATGCTTATGTATAATGATTCAACTAAGTTGCATAGGAAATTGATTTTTTGAATTTGGAATAAGGAAGAGTAGAGTAGAATCTTGCCACAGATACTTACTAAGAATCCTCTCTTAGCCTTAATTTTCTCATTTACAGAATGGAGATAATAATAGCATTGATCATCATGACTCTTAAAAGTAACAAATGAGATAATATAAAGATTTGCTTTGCAGAAAAAATAAAACCTTAAAGTACCATATCAATACTAGTTGAGAGTTTCTTTACCTGAGAATTTCTTATTCTAATGAAACCATAAGTCTAGAGCCTTTGTCCTGCCCCATTCTATCAACCTTGTCTATGTCTGGATCCATGCAAAGAACAAGAGAATTGGTCATATCTTTGATAATACAGAAAGAAATCATAGTTCTTTTTAGTATAATATGAGCTCATTTGAGCATTGTATTGGTATTCCACCATTACCAAGATTATCTCTATGGCTCCATCAAGTTGATTTTAGAGTGATTATTTAAAAGTAACATTTTATGATGCACACAGTTGAGAGCAGTGTACCATAAGCAAACATGCCAAAAATGATGTATTCATTTATAAGAGAGACCAGTGTGTCTGAATTCTGATTAATTGCTTATTCTTGTAGGAACAACAAAGCACAGGCAAGGAAAGAACTATCTCACATCAGAACCAGCAGGAGGATTTAAAGGACACACTAGAGTGCCTGCTGCACTTTAACTGATTTCAACTAATTTAATTGTGCTGAAACAATCCTCATATGCATTTACCTGGGGATTCTTCTATTGATCCCATAAGTAAACCATGAAAATGTGAAACTGAAGAGGCTTAACTGAGATCTCCACTTTTACCCGAGTCCAATTTCAAAATTGCAGCCAATATGAAACTGGATGAACTGCCACAGTGAATCTGCCACTTTATTTAATGACATTTTTAAAGTGTTCTATTTGATAGCATGCTTCCTTTGAACAGGAGCAAAATCAGTCAGCCAACTACACTACTGACCTTTGCTGCATATCTAGATTTTATTTTTATGTACCACTTGGCATAGGAAAGCAGATTGGTTTACAAGTGAGACGAAATAATTGATAGGCATTTTTTTTAATCACTGCTTTCTTTTTCCCACAAAAATTACAGGAAGCTGTATTTATGAAGCTCTAGAAAAGTTCACAGAATGCTTGTTATGAAGTTGAGAAGTTCAACGTAGGAACAGCCTATATGACTTTAACTGAGGTGTGCTGTGCTATTTATGGCACATGTTACAAGTAAATGGTACTGAAAGTTCTCTGTCAGGGTGAAGTGGTCCTCTGGGTATCTAACAAGCATAATTAGTTTCATGTAAAATGACTGGTTTTCAACTTTATTATATATGAATTTAATATACCAAAAAGATAGAATGCAAGAAATGATCAGTGGGAAAATTTCAAAAGATTTATGTATCTCCAGTGAGCACAAAAATAGTCTATCCAGCAGTCTTCTCAGTTTCCGTGAAATGTATAATACTATAAGTTTTCCCACAAGTGAAGTGATTAACTGTTTCATGAGGGACTCTTCACTTGCATTTTTCCTTAAAGGATAAAAAAGAAAAAGTGAATAAAAAAGGATACATACTTAAATTTTTTAAATGAAAAATATTTTTAAGAGGACACATCCTTCCTGATATATGTTAATATTAGAAGAGTGCTTTAAGGATAGTTTTGGCAATAAATGGCAGGTGTGTGTCCCCTTAAGACAAGTGTGCTATTTGTTGGTAATGCAAACACATCAAATAAATTAATTCAATAAATTTATGATTCTTATTAAAATTATTCACTACTAAATATTTGTTACTATAGTCGTTCTTTAGTAAAAACAAAACAAAATTACGGAAAATATATTCATCTTTTAGCACCTTTTTTCCTCATTCAGTAATGTAATTTATCTAACCAACACTTATAAAGCACTTACTGTGTATGTTGTAGATAGGATTTCATTATTTTCCTTCACAGAGAAGCAGGGAAAATTGTTTACTTGCCTTATTCTGCTTGGTATCCATCCTTTAGTTTGGCACAAAATTTCTTTGGGGAGAAGAAGCAAGCAATCAGAGGAATCCTTATTGCCTCTTGGTAGAGCAAGACAGAAACTACTGACCTTCATGGGAGTTTTTCCTTTTTGTAAAGAGAGCTTCTTGTTCCTCCAGTGATCTGAAGACCCATTGCTTTAATGTTGTTGGAAGTTCCTTTTGGGATCAATGATCTTACAAAACCAATTGAAATAGCGTGATATAGCTAATAAAGGACTACTGAAGTTAGGAATCAAAAAGCTTAGAATAAAGAGAATTGTGTTCAACTTTTCTCCAGAGCAGCAATTCTTCTGCAACTTTTTATCTTAGGAAGTTATCTGAAGCAGTAAGAGGATATGGCTTGTCCAAGATCTCACTAACAATGTGTGTATCAGCATCAAGATTTGAATCCTTATCTTCCTAGCTCCTAGCTATAGGTCTGCCTATTATACAACACGTCTCCCCTTACACACAGTGAAGTATTTCATAATTGTATAAGTGAATTAAATATTTAAATATAATCTTTCTTTATTTGGTTACATTTCACTGACTTCTTTGAGTTCCAACATATTCTCCACTTTTTAAACTAAAAAAGCTATAATTATGAAATTATTATAACTTCTTTTTTATTTTATGAATATCACACCTTGCCTACCAACTGCTCACGAACATCAGAAGCAAAGATAGGATGATTATTTATAATCTCTTCTCCAAAATTTCACAGCAATAACTGTTGCTCAATCTTTATATTGTTTCTTAGAAACTGAAATGCTGGAGGAAAAGGATTGATCCTTTTAATTGATTATGAACCTATAGTATATCAAATATATTCCCTAGTAACATCTGGGAGAATGACCCTAAAATGAAATACACACTTAAGTAAAAAATGAAATGTTTAAACAGAATTCATTTTCTTACTCCCCTAACTGTCGAGCATTTCAATTCATATTGAGGGCACTATGATCCTTAAAAACACTCAGGTTCATATTCTCTAAGCTATTTTTGACTTTGTCAACTCTCTCACCATCTCCATTTCAGTCAGTCGCCACATTTTCTCAATTCTACCTCTGCAAGTTCCCTTACATTTATTATCCCCATCTGAGACACTCACAAAACTACCACCCTAATTCAGGTCCTTACAGTCTCTTTCCTGGACTATTGCAATAGCATCCTAATTGGTCTCCCTGCTCCAAGTCTCTACAATTCATCCTCCACACAGCTGCCAAAGTAATCTTCCTAAAGCACAAGTCTGACAAATGCCATTCCTCTGTTCAAGAAGTTTCTGTGGTTACCTATTGACTGTAGAATAAAATATAAACTCATCAGCTTGGCATTTAAGACCCTTCACAAGCTTGTTCCTACCTTCCTTTCCAGACTTATTTCCTAATATCCTTCTTCATGTACTCTCTGTTCCAGCCAAACTGAGTTAATTGGTGTTCCCAGAACTCATCATTCCATTTTTCATCTTCAGTGACTTTTCACCAAGTTGTCCTGCTAGTTTGAAGTGTATTCCCTCTGTACCTCAGTCTCTTAGAATCTGAGGCATCTTTCAAAGTTCAATTCCAGGCCATCTCCTGTGATCAACCTCTCCTTGTCCTTCTAGCTTACTGTTTTCTTTTTTCAGCTTATCTTATATATACTTACCTGTTCATTTTTGTGTTTTCCCTGTAGAATTCAAGCTTCTTGAAGATAATTCCAAATTTAATTGTATCTTCTTATCCCTACAAAGATGCACACTGACTCACACAGAATAATTAAAAATATTTAATTGTTTGCTTGTTAAAGGTATAACATTGATGTTGAAAAAATCATGCAAATTTTTTCTTGTGCTAGGACCCGTTGATAAATACAATTAAATTCTCCAAGTAATCTAGTTTATGATACAAATTACTTAGAAGGAAACAACACTTTTTGGGGGAAAACACTACATTTGGGGTCAGAGAACAAGGCTTTGAATTCCAGTTGTACTATTTCCCTCTCAACAAGTCATTTAATTTGTATTTGACTCAGTTTCCTGATCTGTAAAAAAAAATGAGTTGATTGGGATAATTGATCATTGAGATTCCTATCATTCCAACTATATAAAAGAAGGAAGGAAACATAAATTTATTAAGTATGTGCCAGGCACTGTGATAAGTGCTTTTCAAATATTGTTTCATTTGATCCTCACAACAAGTCTGAGGGATAGGGGTTATTATATGCTTATTTTACAGTTGAAGAAACTGAGGCAAACATGTTAAGAGACCAAGATCATATTTGAACTCAGGTCTTCTTGACTCCAGGTCCAGGGTTCTATCCATTAGACCATTTAGACTTTTTAATTTTTTTAATCTAAGAACTCATTCAGACTCTACAGGGGAGTAAATTCAGAGTCTGTAATCAGTCATAGAGACCTGATATATATATATATATATATAGATGATAGACTATATAGACATATGACCAGTTTTTACCATTTAGTCATTTCAGTCACGGCTGATTCATTTTTGAACATTTTTGGGTTTGATGTTTTGTTTTGTTTTTGTTTTATTTGCACATATGATACTGGAATGATTGCCATTTCCTTCTCCAGCTCATTTTACAAATAAGGAAATTGAGGCAATTGGTATTGAGTGATTTGTCCAGGGTTACATAGCTAGTAAGTGTCTGAGGTCCGATTTGAATTCAGGATGATGTGCTTTTTGACTTCAGGTCAGGCATTAAGTACTATTTCACTACCTAATAGCTTGCCCTGGAGAATCACAGAAGAAAGAAAGAAGAGAGCCATTTTCCCTTTTGTATTTAATGAAAACTCCTATAACCCTCACTAATTATTGTATGAAGGTTTCAAAATGTCAGTTGCCAACATGAAGATACAATGTCAATTTGTATTGCGAATAGGAGTGAGAGTATGGGGATAGAAATTACATATAGATTCAAAGCCAAATAGAGAGGAGAAATTATTTGGAATGTACAATTTTGGCAGTTTTATTTATCAAGGTAATTGGCTCAACATTATTTCAAGTTTTATATTTAAATAAAATAGCTGTATGATATTAGGAGGGTTTGGATTCTAGTTCCTCCTACAACAACTGTTAGTTGTATGACAGTAAATCAACTTTCCAAGACTATAAAGTATAAATGAAAGGGCAATTCAACAGCCATGAAATCATATGTCCTTGAACCTATTGAATATTTATAATTATGGATATAAATGTATACAGTGTATATGTACAACTAAAAGATATGTTTTGAATGTGTATGTCCCTATACCTATCTTTAATTTTGAATATATGAACTGTGTTCATTAATTTCCAATTCAATTATATACATTTGTGTATTTTCATCGAAATTGATTTCATTTGGATTGGTTTTTGGTGGTGGTTGTTACTACTGTGATTTTCTAAAAACTATTAAATCAGAATAGAATAATGGGGAAAATAACCCAATATTATTTTATATACAAGTCTGAGTTTGATTTCTTCCCCAATATTGTGGTGACATAAACAATCAATTAAACTTACAGTCCTTCATTCCTAGAATGAACAAGCCATCACCCATTCATGGAATGAACTTTCCCTTAATTCTGTTTTCCAGACTCCCGATGTTTCTTCAATGAATATAGCACTTAGGTACTATGTCCCTTCATTGATTTTCAGGTGCTTTCTGTCTCTTCAAGTTTTCCTGGACCACTTTGTCTGATCTCTCTTTATGTTATCTATGTATATCTTTTATAGTCCCATGTAGTTAAACATTTTTTGTCTCTCCAGAGTGAAGCACAGTATTTAAGGTACAGTAAATATTTTTTTCTATTTATTTAGCTGCATATCCCAACCCCAAAAGACTTATTTATAAATTGCATTCCAAAGAAAACTTTGAAACTTTAAATATGCAGAGAAAACAGAAAATATTCAAATAAATCACTATAATGATCAAATATATAGAAATGTGCTATGTGAAAAAAAATTTAAATTATTAGATATACTTGGAGAGGTCTAGAGAGAGAAAGCTAAGGAATTACAGTTACTGGCTTTATATGATATAAATATATTCAAAGGTTTTGTTGTTATTGTTGCTTTGAGAGCATTGTTTTTTTTTTAAGTAAAAGAGGATCTCTCTCAATTATTAATTAAGAAGATTTACCTTAATTTTCTGGTGGAATTATACCCTAAATTAACATAATGCTTCTATATAAAATGTTAGATTTACCTACTGAGACAGGTGGGGAAGTAAAAAAAAAAATCACTGGATTTAATTAATTACCTTCTGGATTTAGGTAATGTGGATTCAAAACTTTCTTATGTGACTCAGGTAATTCATCTCACCTTTTACTTGTTTGGTTTTAAATTTTCTTATCCATAGAATAAGAAGGATGAAGCACAAGATTTATCCAACTTAATAGAAATGCTAAGGAAAGTAGCCATGCCAAAATAATGTTACTTTCCTTATATAGGTCACCCAGTATGGGGACAAAAGGAATATCCTTTGAATACCTTAGGACTTGAGATACAGGACAGAAGATTATATGATAGATCCTTTGGGAAGAGAAAACAATAGCATGCTGAATAGATGGGAGCTCTATTCCTGTTGCATGTTTCAAAATAAAAAGGGAGACTCAACTTTAACCTGGCTCTTATATTCCAACTCAAGGCAAGGCCCAACTAAAAATGATTCCATTGGAATGGTCTTTGTGTTGTCAGCTATGAGAAAGAATTCTTGGGGATTATGTATTTATTTTTCTTTATATAGGTCTAGACAAAGAAAGAAGGATAGAATAGAGATTTTTCTTCTATTCCCAAGGAAATATTGACACAAAAGGAAAATTAAAATTCATAATGTAATGGGAACAGGAAGCTGTTCACCAAAATGTCAATGCTTTTACAACAGGATGTCTGATTTTCACTAATCATCCAAACATAGTATTAACATTATGTAGTTATTTTTGCAGGACTGGCTTGATTATAAGCTAACCTGAGTCATCTCTATTCCTACCTGGATCCTTCATTTTCTTAGTTTGGGTGCTGGATTCCCTCCACAAACAAAATGACCAGTAGGACTATGTCTATTCAGGCCAAATCACAGCATGCTATAATAAAGCTTTTGTGAATAAAATTCTGATTTTTGCCAGTCTGTTTGAAAGCTTCATGGACAGAATGCATAAGTCAGGGAGATTGCTGAGCCTCAGACCTGAGGGATTGCTGTCAGTTAATTGCCATGCTTTTTCTCCTTTTTTTACTGCTGTGTCATCTCTGGGTCCTCTTGGTCTGCTGGTATGAGTTCTGTTGCTCAGTTCTTAGAGCCTACTGAACATCTGCTAAATGTAGCAGCCTGGAGTGCTGAGAATAGGCCTCAGAGTCATGTTTACAGCATATATTTTTACACAGCTTTCATTATTTTAAAATGTTTTAAGAGAAGTCGCCTGACAATGCATTGTCAACTTCTAAAGGCAGTAAAAATGTCTATTGTTCTCTCACTTTCAAAAAACAAGTGTAGATACATATACATAAGCAAAAAAGAATATTTGACATTTGTGAAGCCTACATTTGCTATAAATATAAAATTCAGTAATTAACACTGGAATTATTCATTGATTCAAAATCCCAAAGCTGATACATACATTATACATATACATATACATATATATAATGCGTACATACATGAGTGTATATGTGTATGCACTTATGTGTATCCTTATATATCTCAAAGGCAAAAAATATCATTTTTAAAAAAATTATTTTATGAAAATAATCTTAGATTTCTAAAGGACCTTTTATACCTACATCCTTAAATTAATTTAAAAAATTAGGCCTTCATTAAACACTAGTCACACAAAGAGGAATAACTATTTTTTTGTTTTATTTTCTAACACTGGATCTCCCTGTCTTACCACCCTGAAAACACAGGAACTACTCATGAGCCTCCCTCGATCATTGATTAGCATGAGTGAGTTTATCTGATATGTTTCCAACATGGAACAATTTTCTCCTCCTTAAGGAAAACAGTGACTCTTCCCAAGCCTCCAATATTGATGCTAAAATTAGTGAAGTCATTACATGAGTCACTTATTAAGAGTCTACTATACTACTACTATGATCCCAACAGATCACTTTGTTGGGAATACAAAGAAAGGCTCTTCCTGCTCTCCAGGAACTCCCAATTTCACAGGGAAAGACAGTAGCTGCAAAGAAGGTAAAAAGAGGGGATATAAGATTACCCATCATGAGAGTGGGATAGTTGGGGGGGACTTAATAAAGTTTTACAGCTTCAATGGGAAATAATCTGAGGAGGTAAGTTACAGAATTAAATCCATCTAACAGAACAATAGTTTTCTGGGGATGATGAATCCAGGAGATCAATGGAAAAGGATGAAGTGAATTTTCTTGAACAGATGGCTGAGAGCTTTTAGATGTTTACCCTCTATCTCTTTCAAACAGCCAGATACAGGGAATGCTAAGAAGGTGTGAATTTATTTTATAGTGGATTTCAGACATTCAATTGACTTAGCCTACTGCAGCTCAGAACACTCCTCCTCCATTTTCAGGGAGTTGCTCTAGTGTCTAACTTCCTATTAGCTAAGATTACAAGCATAAATGTGTAATAATTTTTAATAAACCGAGTTTTCAGAGAGTGGACTTCAGTAGAAATTCTACAGATTGCCTTTTGCCTTTGTGAAAAGGATAATATTCCCATTGTGTCCATTAAAATTGAACTTTAGTATAAGAAAATGTTGCATCTGGTGTGTATATATATATATGTGTGTGTGTGTATATAGATATGTGCATACTTATATATACACATACATAAACATATACACCCATAAGTACAGATAACTGAAATAAGAAAATCCCTCCCATTCAGAAAAATAATCGGAGGTAATGGAGAGATAGATCTGGCAATATACTCAATCAAGTATGTCCAGGTGTGCAGCTAGAGGCTCCATGCACCTGATGTTCATCAATTTCCTAAACAATATCAGTGCCACTGGGGAAACTGGCATAGCTGATGGGTACAGAAATTGTTGGCTTAGTAAGCAAAGGAAAGAAAGTATTTCCTCCTTGGTAATACAGAATGCATTTTGACAACTCCCTGAAAGAAAAAGGAAGAACGAGTAAACAAGTATATATACATATATATGTGCAAATACATTTATCCAACTTTCATTACAACTCATCAATCTTCAATATATTATCTTGTATATATTTCTCAAATAATGATGCAAGGTATTTTGCTTTGGAATAATTTTGTGAAGGTTGGTGGTAAATGTGGGTTATATAGCATTTTTATTTTTATTTATTTATTTTTTTTTAATTTATTTATTTTTTATTTATTTAATAGCCTTTAATTTACAGGATATATACATGGGTAACTTTACAGCATTAACAATTGCCAAACCTCTTGTTCCAATTTTTCACCTCTTACCCCCCCACACCCCCTCCCCTAAATGGCAGGATGACCAGTAGATGTTAAATATATTAAAATATAACTTAGATACACAATAAGTATACATGACCAAAACATTATTTTGCTGTACAAAAAGAATCAGACTCTGAATTATTGTACAATTAGCTTGTGAAGGAAATCAAAGATGCAGGTGTGCATAAATATAGGGACTGGGAATTCAATGTAATGGTTTTTAGTCATCTCCCAGAGTTCTTTTTCTGGGTATAGCTAGTTCAGTTCATTACTGCTCCATTAGAAATGATTTGGTTGATCTCGTTGCTGAGGATGGCCTGATCCATCAGGACTGGTCATCATCTAGTATTGTTGTTGAAGTATATAATGATCTCCTGGTCCTGCTCATTTCACTCAGCATCAGTTCGTGTAAGTCTCTCCAGGCCTTTCTGAAATCATCCTGTTGGTCATTTCTTACAGAACAGTAATATTCCATAATTTTCATATACCACAATTTATTCAGCCATTCTCCAACTGATGGACATCCATTCAGTTTCCAGTTTCTAGCCACTACAAAAAGGGCTGCCACAAACATTCGTGCACATACAGGTCCCTTTCCCTTCTTTATAATCTCTTTGGGATATAATCCCAGTAGTAACACTGCTGGATCAAAGGGTATGCACAGTTATAACTTTTTGAGCATAGTTCCAAACTACTCTCCAAAATGGTTGGATTCGTTCACAACTCCACCAACAATGAATCAATGTCCCAGTTTTCCCACATCCCCTCCAACAATCATCTATATAGCATTTTTAAACCAATTATTATTCATTCACTCTGCTCTGTAATCTTTAGGGTGATATGAATATGGTAACTGGATAAAAAACTCTACCAATAGTTAGGTACTGAAATGGATAAAATGCTAGGTCTGGAGTCAGGAAAACCTAGTTCAAATCCCACTTCAGATCCTTATTAGCTGTGATACTTTAGGCAAGTCATTTAACCTTTGTTTAAATGAGATTCTGCAAAACTGTAAAATCATGAAAAGAGTACCTGTTTCCCAGGCTTTTTGTAAAGCATTTAGCACTTGTACTAGATGTTATAAAAATATTTCCTCTCTCTCTTCCCCTAATAGATACCATGTTTTCCTAAGTTGGAAAGTTATCTTGGTGGATCTGTTAATTGACTATATATGTTGTCTGAAGACTGTCCATAATTGGAAGACCTAACACAAAGTTTTATTATTGTATTGTGAATGTCAGCAATAGAAGATCTTGAAGATCAACTACTAAATCAGCTGTTAGATGGAGGAATAGCCAGTATACTGGATTTGGAATGAAACAGACTTGAATTAGATCCTATTTTGGGTGCTGTGTGGCCATAGGAAAATCACTTAAGTTCTTTCTTGCCTCAATTTCAAATGTAAAAGGAAATAGAAACAACTCTAACATGACATTTTTTTTGGAGGGGTAAGGATAAAATAAGATTAGATATGTGAAATTTGTTGTTATAAAAAGTTAAATAAACATTGATTATTAGCAACACCAATATATTATACAGAGTCTGCAATTTGCATCAATGGAGACAATACCAAATGAAATAAGAAATCTTTTAAATATTTAGGGATGAAGAAGAATTTTTCTTCCTAAATTGGTCATGGAGGGTTTTTTTTTAACTTGTGTGGGTGAGAATGATATCTAAATAAAATAAGCTGTAAAACTGATTCAATATACAATTGAATTACACTGTTGCAGAATGAATTATACTTTATGTGTAATCTGTATAACTGAACAAGAACATTGGATCATTTTTAAATTGTTTTTCATGAAGAATCTCTTATTTGGGTAATGATAATTGAAATTTATATTTTATATCTTCTGAAGATCTCATTTTAAAAATCTATGTGGCGATTTCTGAACCCTGAACTTTCATTGTATTCTTTCCTAAGTAACCTCAAAGTTTAGCCAAGGTAAGTTAAGAAGCATTTTTTGAAAAATGATTGAAAGAATGAGTCATGATGTGTATTTGGAATGGAGAAGGGAAGGGAAAGGTAGAACTTTAAAAATAGAGGAGGAGCAACAAATATTAGAAATTCAATAAGTGATCCTGAAGACATGTCAAGTGAATAAATGTGTTAAATACAAGCATTGTGCTACAGATGGAAATACAGAGAAAAAATAAAATTATCCTTGTTTGCAAGAATCTTATATTCTATTAGGGGTACACAAGTACATAAATAGAAAGTATATAAACAATACATAGCAATTTCAGGAGGAAGGTAGAACTCCTAAAGAAGGGAATCAGGAAGGCCTAGAGGAAGTAACAACTAAAATGAACCTTGAAGGAAGCAAGAGATTCTATTAAGGCAACTGATGGAAGAGTAGAAAATTGATTCTTATTTCCCAAATAAGTTTAGAAAATTTATTCCTACTTCCTCAAATAAGCAATACTTTATTTTGTATAGCCCCATCCCTCTAACCTTCTGCCACATGTTTACAGAACTTGTTCTGTATTTATAAAATGTTACAAAAATCCATATCTTAACTATCTCCCATAAATGGGATATTAAGTATTTGTGGGATTCCACATAAATGAATCAATCATATACTTATAAAATTTACATATTATTAATGAGGTGATCAAATAACTTTACATTTTTAAAATGGTGCTGTTGTCTTCAGTTATACTTCATGTGTTTCAGCAGAGAGAAGTAATGAAGGGAAAAGATTTGGTTACTCATGAAAGTATTGTGAGCTGAGCAAGTTCTAAATTTAGTGGGTTTGGCGAAGCACAGATTCAGTTCGTATTAAGAAATGACCAAAATATAGGGATAGAGGACTAAAGAAAGGGAATAACTTGTTTGCCAAAATGAATTTTTTTCATGATAGATAGAATATCACCATCATCCTGGATTTATATTTTATATACATTGAACAAAAATAACTTGAAAAAAATTAAATCAAGGAATACAGTTGTAGGGAAAAGAAATTTAAAGTCCTCCCCTAAGTTTAGAAAGTCTATTTTTCATGCCTGAAACTAGTGGTTAAAGAGTTACCACTATGTCATCAATGGCCAAATTAACAGTGGCATCAAGAAAAAAGTGCTACAAGAGTTTTTAATGCTCAAATTGCAGGAAGCTTGCTGAGGAGCCACAGAAAGGTCAGAGGCCCAGAGCTCTTGAATACCTAAAAACACTTCAGACACAGTATATGTGTTCCTGAAAGCAGAAAAGAAAATCAAAGTTAAATTAAATAGTGATTGATGACAGTTGAGTTTAGTGATCTTTATTCAACTAGGATTGTGGCCCTGTCATAATATAGTTTTTTTAAAAAGTTCAAGAATTCTATTCTGAATAAACCAAATTGAATCAATCTGGTTTGTAGAAGTGGGTTCTATTATAGTAGAATCTATTATAACTAGATTCACCTCAAGCTTTAAATTATCATGTCTAGAAAAGAAAGCATATGTGAAGTATTATATCTCTGTTATTATAAAAGTAATAAAAGCTAAACTAATTCAAGCCAATTATTGTCTCTCTCATTTAAAAAGAATTCTGAATATGATATTCTGATATTATCTAAGTTTTCTGACCCCTACTTCAACTTCACATAGAGGGAAATGTCATTTAGTCAGTCACTTATATAATGATTCGAAAGAGCACAGAAATGAGCCCTCCTTGAAAATACATCCCTTCTACAGATCAAGGAATGAGCTGATTAAAATCAATGAATATGTGTTAGGTATTTTGCTATATACTGGGTGTATATATAAAAGCATCTGCCATTTATCTCACTTAAAAAAAAAATCCCTGCTTCCAAAGAGCTCATTCCCTAGTCACAGGAAGAAAGCATGCAAATAATTAAATACCAAAAAGACACATAAAATAAATTGAAGATAATCTCTGATGAAAGGCACAGTAGTAGTATGACATGATGCACAAGCATAATTTTAGTATTACATTGTTAGAGAGAGAAATGACCAGGTTGCAAAATTAAGCTCTGAAAGCAGGACTATATTAAACAAAAATGTGATGTAGGAAAGTTTGCTTCTCAAACTCTTAAACTTTTCTTTACTATTCCTTTCTTTGCTCCTGTTGATATTAACTTTTCCCTTTCTCTGTCTCTACTCCCAGGTACTTATTCCATATGATATTTTGTGAATCTTCTTTTACTTAACAGTTAAAATTTGTTAAGCTGTTAACTGTTGGGAATATCTGCATTTTTTTAATAAATCAAATCACAATGAGCAAAAACCATTCTGATTTAAATAAAACTCTTTGGGAGCTTGTATTTTTGTTTTCTTTGTCTTCCTGTCTCCAGCACATACTACTATACCTTGCACATAAGTAGATATTTAAATCTATTAAACTGAATCAAATTGACTGGAGAAATGTGTAGAGGGCCGGAACTCTGAGAGAAGTATACCTGAAACAAAGACACTTAGAACTAGGTGTTAACTCAGTAGAATTGATGAGATAATAGTTCTTTAGTATTTATATACTTAGTACTTAGCATGGTGATGTAATGGTTCTCTAGTTCACACATAAAGAGTGTGCTATAATGATATAATCATACCAAGATATTTAAGGGCTGAGAAGGACTGGAAATGAGACATTCCATTTTTGACCATCCTCCTGGTGGCTCTCCGGCCTCCTACACTCCTCCACTAAGATCAAGACTGGGTCAGACTATGACAGACACAGACTGTAAAGGAGACAATAAAGACTTTAGACTCTATTCCTGATCATTCTCATGGTGCCTTTCCTGCTGAGGCCAAGGCCTGTCCAAAGAACCTTCAGAAAGCTAGCCCAAACATTATAGAAATGAAATGTGAATACATTAATAAATTAATGAAAAACAAATTAAAAAGCATCTATTAAATATTTTATGGGTCAAACACTTTTGTTAGATGCTGGAGATACAAATACAAAAAAAAAAGTGATTGGCGATGATTTTAAGGGATTTACCATTTAATCCATTCTAATGGAGATGACCATACAAGGGAGTGGTAACTAAGGAAGAGAGTTTTGAGCTGATAGTAGGGAATTGATTGATGGAACATACAACTGAGATGTTTCTTATAAAAGAAATTAGATTGTTGGTTCAATTGTTCACACAGAAAGAGGTAAAAGGGGAGGGGAGTAAAAGAGAAGGAAAGAAAGATGTATTCAACAGAGCAAAGAGCAAAAATATTGGGTAGACAACTGGATAGAATATGAAGAATAATCTTGTAGCCTTCCAAATAACCCAGGTCAACATTTTTTCCACAAGAGGACTTAATTAAGGATTCCTATAATTATACCGTATATATATCTACCTACTATGTGGTTTCATAAAGATGTCTTGTCTAGCTTTTCCATGTGCTACTACAGAATCTTTTCTAGACAATCTCAAAGTGTTAATGGCTAAATTTTCCAGATGCCATTGATAACTAAGAAAATAGTTTGAGACTGAAGTAAATATAATCTATGACTATATTACAATGTAGATCTGCACTTATATCTTCTAGAAAGTAGTGCTGGAGAAAGAAAGAAGGAATGGACTTTCATATTTCTGAATAATGTTGTTATCACTGAAAAAAAAGATGAGCCTATTATGTCCTTTGAAATTCAAAATATGCTAATGATCACATTTGAGCCATCTGAGTTGTGTCTGAAATATGTGTTTTCTTTTTTCTATAGTAATTCCCAAGCAATCTTAAATTTAATTGGAATTTACAATTAGTAGGCAGGTGTCTGCCTCAGATAGCAATCCAAATTCAATAACGTCTAATGGCTATTTGATTGGCATCATCAATACTGTACATCTCTTTGCAGGCAGGCACTTGCACTCTCAGGAAGAAAAAAAAAAACTATTACAAATTAGCACCTATTGCAAGCTTTGCCCAAAGGTTAATCATTCCCTTCTTTTCAGGACAGAACTGAGGTTAACTGGTACACGTAAATGTGAATGGCTTTTCTGTTACTAGGATCCTAAAAATAAAACAAAAACCTTTACTTTCCAAAACTATCAGCATGGTCTTTGTCACTAATATGCAATTCTTTTTCTCTTATTTTTTTAAAAGCAGAACCATATCCCCATCTTCCATTGCAATTACTTCAGAGGAGGAGAAATTGAGAAATAAAAATGAAACATTTCAGGGATGAGTGGGCATGGAAAATTGGTAAAATGGCAGGAAAGTCCAAGTTTGAAGAATGGAGAAGTGAATCTGCCCACCTTGGAAGAAGGGGTCAGGAAAACATAAAAAAAAAATTATATTTTACTGAAACATCTGTTTTTCATTGCTGAAAATTTTTAGCATTTAAATGTTCTTATTTAATGTCTGAAGTTAGCACTTCCCTGAAGTAGTTCACACCTTATTCTATTGCTCCTGTTCAGCTGCAGATTATTTTATGCAAGGCTGGTTTTAACAAGAAAATGGTGCATTAATTTACAATGTGATGAGTATTTTAGGAGCAAAAAAAAAATAGACTTTTGTGAAATTTTAGAATCTGAAGAAAATAGCCATACTTATAGAAAGCTCTTAAAACACCAGGATCCCCAATTCATTTGTATCCAAGACATTGCAGTTTACATGATTATGGTTATTAAACAACCGAGTTATAAATATGTATCAGCCTCTAAGGAACTGTTGTTCTTTACCATACTTCTGGTACCCTTATTCCACACTCTAGTGGAAAGCACAAACAAATAAATGTGTGCACATTATCAAAAACAAGATAATAGATGTATGTATTTCTCAGTGATTTTTGTGGTTGCTGTTTGTTAGATTTGGTTGGAAGCACTCAGTGACTCTCTGCTGGTCTTGTAGGATGGCTTATTATAATATGGAGGTACTATCTGAAGTTATCAATTTCCCTCCAAGGTGTTCCTGTTCCTTATAGATTCAATATAATCTCTGAAATCTTAAATCCCTTAAAGCCTTCATTCTGAGAGTTTTTACAACAAACAGGATAGCATCATAGAAAAAGACAAACTTGGAATCAAGATCCTGCCTCTAACACTGGTCACATGGTCAATTGCAAGTCATTTAATCTTCGCTAATCCTCAATTTCCTCATCTGTAAAATGGAAATTACCATGCCCAAACATGATGGGGTTGTTGTGAGGCTCAGATAAGATCAAATAGGTAAAACCACTTTTCAAACCTTAAATTGCTATGTAAGTGTCAGTAGTTATTACTCTTACCTCAAAGCAAAAATGAGTGACAGGTAGGTGCTATGACAGTATTTTAGAACAGCTCAAATTCATATCTTTTGAAAAATATGCAAAATTTATAAAATTTGCAAAAATATTATGAAAAGTAATCTCTGAAGTTATGACTCTACCATTATGACCACAATGATATGTCTTCACTAAAGAAAAGAGCAATGTGACAGATATAAAGGATTTCTAGATTCCCAGTTCTCTCCTTCAACATACAATTGGACAATTAGGACATTAAGTGAATTAGGAATAAAGATAGATGGATGGATGGATGGGTGGATAGATGACAGACAGATAGCTAGACAAACATAGATACAAAAATATATAAATACATAAACAAATAAATGAATAAGTAAACAAATGTATTAGGGAAGTACAAATTAATTTACAAAGTTAAACTGAAAGAACCATGAGAATATAACACACAGTAATAATAAGATTATGTGATGATCAGCTTTGATGGACTGGGCTCTTTTCCACAATAACATAATTCAAGGCAATTCTAATAAACTTGCAATGGAAAGCGCCATCCACATGTAGAGAGAAACTGAGATTTAATATGGATCAAAACATAATATTTTCACCTTTTTGTTATTGTTTGTTGTTTGCTTGTTTTTTTTTCTTGTATTTTTTTTTAGTTTTGATCTGATTTTTCTTGCATAGCATAATGACTATGGAAATATTTTTAGAATAATTGTACATTTAATCCGTATCAGATTGCTTCCTTCTTAGGGAGGGAGAAGGAGGGAAGAGAAAAAAATTAGAACACAAGGTCTTATAAATATTAATGTTGAAAACTATACATACATGTATTTCAAAAAATAAAATACTACATTTTAAAAGAAATTTTTTTTTAAAGTTAAGCTAAGGCCTACCAGTAGAAATGTGGAGTTTGTTGCCAAATGATGATGACTAAGAGAAATCATACTGTGCCTTTCTTTCATAAACATTTTTCCTAGCATCTAACCTGAACATTAATGTTAGCCTTGAAAAAAGATAAAGGGTTAAAAAAGGGCATTGGCCATTGGATTTGGAATCACAGTATATTGGTTTAAATCTCAGTTTTACTATTTACTATCTAAGTTGCCTTTGGCATTTACTTCTCTAGTCTTCAACTTACTTATTGATAAAATGAGAAATTTGGACTTGATGAGCTAAGAACATTTCTGGCTTTAAACAGATGATCATATATTTCAATTATCTATGACAAAGTGAGAAGAGTAGGAGAAGCAGAGTAGAGAGAAAAGGAGCAGAAAAGACTTACAAAAAGGCAAAGGATCAGGTTGGTCTTTATGCACAAGGAAAGGTGAGTTACAGTTGATGGCTATATATGAGCTTCTCTTTTACCATTAGCTCTCCAAATTCTTAGCCACTTCCTAAATGACCAAGTTTCAAAAAAAAAAAAAAAAATCATTCTATTCCTCAAACCAGGGAAAGCCTGATTCTACTAAAGAATATGCAACATCATTTTCTGGGGGGAAAAAAGCTAGTCTATCTGGCATCCCCCTTCAAAATATGGGAAGTCTGGCTATTATATGTTAAATGACTAGATATTTATTTAAAATGTTGACCTCAGAGGTAATATTAATCATAGATAGAACCTGGACATATGATTTTATTGGAATAAAGAATTCCTTTCACTAATGTAGGCTGTCATCCTTTCTGTAATGTACAGCAGGGATATGTAGGACAGAGGGAGGCTAAGTGATTTGCCCACAATCACACAGCCAATATCCTTTAGAGGTGAAACTTGAACCCAGGTTTTCCTGACTCAAAGGGCAGCTCTCAATCCACTACAGACAGAGAAAATATGTGTGCAATTTGTATTCATAAAGAGAGAAAGGTCTAAGTGAAAAAATTATGCTTCTTCATCATCACTTTTTAGATATAACTTTTCACATATTTATGTAATATCTCAGACACAAAACATATAGAAAAATGGGTCAGCTCACTCATTGCAAGTGAAATTCTAAAAAGAAAAGTACATACCATCTACTGGCCCAGCCATTCTGTTCTCACTATGAAACAAAAATAGAATTATAAATTCAGATGCCCCATAGAAGGATTGACATTGCCACAATCTGTGTGTGAAGTTGTTGGGTGGCAACAGGAGGAAAATCCCTTATTTTATTTCCTCTCCTCCTCCCTGTACATCTGTCAAGCCCGACTTCCCATTGTTTCTTTTCTGCCTTTTTCTATCTCTTCCTTATTCTGGACTCATTTTTCATATTTTCCTTTATCTCTTTCTTGGCCTATTCATCTCCAATGAAAATAGAAACAAACAAACTAAAAAAATGCAAATGATGTAATTTGTAAATAGAGATGAGAGACAATGTGATATAGTGGATAGAAGATGGTTTTGGAGCCCAGAAGATCTGGGTTCAAATTCTGCTTCTAACACAACATATAGTGTCTGTTTTACAGTCTCAGAAAACTATGAAATAAAAGGCTTCAGATTTCACTGGCCATACTGTGACTTAGACAAATCATTTAACTTCTTCATGCACTAATTGCAGTGGCAACAATAAGTTGTAAAGGAAGAGCCAACTTTTATTGGTAGAGGGAGTTTCTTCAACAGTGATGTATTGGTAAAGGCTTAACAACCTTCTCTTGGGAGGGAAAAATACAAAAAGCAAACAAACAAAAAAGAATGCACAACAACTTTTTAATTGAATCTGCCTTCTTTTCTCCATCATCTTTTTATGTTTAGATGATTGATAAAACAATAATCAAGCCCTGATTTGTAACATTGCCCATTTCATTGTATAAATGCTTACACTAAAAACTGCACCATTGGCTCCCAAAAGCTAGTTCAAGCCTCCTCCAGCACACTCCTGACTGGATAGAGATAAAAATATAGGTATCAACATTGTTAAAGTTTATCATGGATATACTAGAGAAATAAACATGAACATAGCTGTAATATTGGATGAAGATGGAAATTGAAATCATGAAGATAGAAAAAGAAATGAAGATGAAGATCGATTGTGTATTTTGTACATTTTGTGATGTCACCTAGGATAAAAAATATACATTTTGTTTATTAAACAAACGAATTCTCTAAAGGCGTCTTATTTTATAGATGAGAAAAATTAAGTTGCTTATAGGTGACATGATTTGTACAAGGTCATACAGTAATAAGTGACTTCATGTTCACATGCACTTCTGATTCAGTAATCTTTCCATTCAACTAAGGTTCTACCTCCATGAAGTCTTCACTGATCTCTTATTCTACTTTTTCTTTTTTACACAGTCAACCTTTGAATTAGAAAATGGTGTTGTTCACATAATATTGCCCTAGAAATTTGTAAAGCTACTTATCTCTTTTTTCATCTTTATAGCCTCAGTGCATGACAGTGTCCTGTATTGTCAGTGTTTAATTAGTGTTTATTAAATTGAATTTAATTGAGCGATAGGTATTTTAACCTAGAAACGACCTTCTTCTTTTCCTTCTCTTCCTCTTCTTGTATTTCCTCCTCTTTCTTGTTTTTGTTCTTCTTCTTATTATTATTATTATATTTGTTAAGCCTAGTGTCAATGTTGAAAGCCTGACTGGTCAGGGAAATGAAAAAAATTAGATTCCTTAAGTATTGTCATCCAAAACCCATTTTCCAAATCCAGACACAGAATTAAACATATCATTTAGGACTGTACAAAATCACAATTATTCTCTTCTGGTCTACTTGGGTTATATAGGCTAATCTTTTTTGTCTAATGGGCCCTTTTAGAAGTTTGGCAAAACTTAATGGAACAATATTTTAACATATATAAAACATGCAAAATTATGGTGGAAGTCAATTAAATTAAAATAGTTATCTTTTTTTCCCATGGAATACAGCTTGAAAAATCCAGGTTTAGTTTGTTGAAAACATTTTTCTAAGAAGATAGCATGAATGGGGGATGGAAATCGTTGTTAAAAAAAATGCCTCTGCCTTAACTCTGTCCTTTATTTCTAGCTGATGGAATCCTGCTGATTCAATCATTTAGGCAGAGCAGTTTAATCTCTTCACTATGACTCTCATCTCTACTTCTTTCTTTCATTTGTTGGGAAATCTTTAACATCCTATCACTGCAGCCGTCCTCCTTCTGGGACTAAGAGATTAAAAGATTTGAATGGAAAATAGCCTAGGGGGAAATAATAATAACTCATTTATATAGCACTGTACAGTTTAGAAGAGCCTTCCTCAAAACAACCCAGTGACATTATTGGTATAGCTAATGATTATCTAGTGCTTTACATTATTATTTGATTTGATTTGGAGCTTCACAAAAACCCTGGGAGATAATACTATTATCTCTATTTAATATTATCATGCTTATTTGCAAATAGCATACTGAATTTCAGACAAGTAACTTTCCCATTGTTGTTGAGTCATTTCAGTCATGTTCAATTATTCATGACCCCATTTGGTATTTTCTTGGCAAAAGACACTAGAGTTGTTTGTTATTTCCTTCTTCAGTTCATTCTACAGCAACTGAGGCAAACTGTGCTATGTCTTGCCTAGAGTTACATGGCTAGTAATTGTCCAAAGCTGGACTTGAACTCAAAGATGACTCTTCTTGACTCTAGGCCTGGCATTCTATCCAATACATCACCTAGCTGTCCCATAAACATACAAAACTTAAATGCTGGAGTTTGTACCTAGGTCTCCTAATTATAAGAGCAATGTTCTTTATATTATCCCACATATTAGTTGGTGAAAATGTAGGATAAGAATGGACAATGGGTGCTTCCACCAACATTTAATATCCTTTGATTTTACTTGAGAATTACTATCTAGCTCTACTGTCAAACTAGATTTCTAACTCTATAGATAGCATTGAGTAGCTGATAGGATAGAAACAAGAAGTCATTTCCTTTCTTGACTACCTCACATTCTCTTTTTGCCTGAGAAAGCACTGTATAATATAGAGAATTGTCTTTATTTGTTTCCAGACAGATAAATTACTAGGAGAGGATGACTGTTTCTCCTTTTGCCTGCGAGGGCCCAAAATTTAGGACAACAAGTTTACTCCCCAAGAAAATATGATTATTTTGTAGACAACATAGAAACAAACATCCTGAGCCTTATGCCTTGAAATATTTCACCAAACTCTCCCATGTAAAAATCCCCTTATTCCTTCATCTAGGTTCAGGCAACAATACCTTAAGTTCCATTGCTATGGAACCTTTTTCCTCCCAAACCCCACAGTGACACTAGAAAGACTCTTTAGGGTTCTATTACCCTTTCCTATTACAATGACATCTAAAATAGTTCTGTTTTATATTTTTATATGTGATGGATAGCAGTATCTGCAATTGATAAAAGAATGTAGAGCAGAATAAACTATCACCTCAAAATTCAATACAATCATCGATCAGCAACAACTACACATTTGATCCATGTGACTCACTCATTGGTATTCAATCAGTGAATCAATCAATAATAATTTATTAAGTTCTGGTACTATTATAGATAGTAGAGCTGCAAATAAAAAAATTAATTATCCTTGGCCTTAAGGCATTTGTAATCTATTGAGGGAATGCCTCATATACATGTAACAAAATGCAAATGATATACAATATAAATACATAGTACATACATACATAGTACAATACAATAAATACATAGTAGATTTAAGGCCAGGAAGAGCTTGGAGAATCAAAAAAAAAAAAAAGAGCTCACATAGAAGTGTATTTCCTGAGCTAAACTTTAAAGCAAGAAAAAACTATCTGGGAGTAGAGGATAGCTTATGCAAATGCTTAAAAAATAATAATAAATAAGAATGTTGTGTTCACAAATACTTTTAAACAATTCAATTTTAATACTTCCATTATAGCACAATATAACTCTGTGCTTAATAAATCTTTTCTCATTTCTTATCACTGAAGGACAAAGAAAACTAGATACAAAAATATTATCTAATTTGGTATTTAATCCTCTCAATACCCAACTGAGATGCCACTTCTGCCATGAATGCTTTCCTAATCGTCACCATAGTTCCAGTAAAAGTGAGATTTCCCACTTTAGGTTTCTCAATATAGCAATTTTTCTAGACTTCTTTGCACTTATCTCACTGAGTTTTCTTTGTATAGACTTTTACAAACTTTATTAAAACAGTAAACTCAGAATATTTGCCTTCTAACTCCTAGAAAAATCCTTTTCCCAAAGTAGTTTCTTGGGGAACTGAATTGAATAATGTGTTGCTGTTTTGCTTTGTCTATGCCGAAATCTTTCCTTGAATTACTAGTCTGATCTCTCACTGTGGTATGGAGATGACCCAAAGTTGTGCAAAGTTATGCCACTGGACAACAAACTGACAGATCCTATCAAACTAAAAGAAGCTTCTATTTTGGTTCTAGTAATTATCTTTATGAACTTTTTCCCTAGGAGTTCTCTATAGCTAGACAGACAGGCAGATTGATATATAGACAGATAGATACATAGACAGATAGACAAATAAATAAATAAAGGAAAATCCAGTCCTTAATCCTATCTTACTGTACAATATATCTGTTATTCAAAGGACAATCCAATTTAGTTTGGCGAAGCTCATCACCAAAAGTTTGGCTCTGAATTATTAATTTTATTTTAGCCACAGTTACTCATGAAGACTCTTTACTAAGGTGTCAAAATCATGAATCACTAAATAAAATTTGGTCAGGCCAATATATAAGATAATGTCTATAAAACACTTTGTAAACCTTAGGGTGATTATAGTTGCAGCCATCATTCTCATTATCTCCTTGAACCTTTATTCCATAAATGTAAGAGAGTTATCCCTTGATTAATTTCTCAATCCAAGTACTTCATGCTGAGCCATATATTCAGAGGATGCTTAATAATCTTCCTAACAATAATGATTAATGATAGAGGATATGTCCATCAACAGTATGATGATGGCTGTTCTTAATTGATCAATGATCTAAATGAAGCAAAGTAATTAGGCCTATAAAATGATGAAGGGAATGTCTTTCAAAGCCAAGAAGTGACCTATATGATTTTCAGTTTCTTAAAATGGTCTTTGTTATTATCTTTAATTTCATTCTCTGTATTGTCACTTATTTAAGATATGAATAGGTCATGGAAAGGCATATGAGCAATGCCACTCAATGTGATTTTCTCATATCAGGTTTTTAATTACCAATGAACCTAAAGAAGCTTTTGAACATCCATTGGCAACCTCTGAAAGTTTAATGTGACTTGTGACAATTAGAAAATGGCTTGTACTCAGTGTTTAATCAAAGAGAATGAAGCTTCAGACACATTGACACATTTTACATCCAATAGAGCCCTTTGAAATTCAGAGCTTCTAACTATTAGTTTTGCCTCATTCGAAAGAAAAGCCTATGTTTAAACATGAAGTTTCAGTCCCCTTCAGCTGCAAAAATAGCCTTCACTATGTAAATCAATGCAAGGCTGTCACATTGAGCCTGCAGCCAAACAGACTAAACAATAATATGACCAAAGGTGATCTTATATTTCACATATTAATGAAGCGTTACTTTAGGAGTAAAAGCAGAGTCATTTAAATATTAACACTATTAGGCAAGAATATCAAAACAAACATCTTCTCTTGATATATATTTAAATACTTAGAGGAGATGAACTATTAAAACAATCGGCTGTATTCTGTTTGTAGTATGGAGAGAAACCCTTCTGGAGAATGGGGTCTAATAAATGTTAACCTCTTCCTGAATGCCCATCTCACTACAGGCTCACCACTTTCTACTTCTTATGACAGTTATATAATAATATTTTTTTCAGTCTCCCTGATGCTTTCCCAAGACACACTTCAAACTTTTTTATGCCCAATATGGTATAATAAAAAGAGTGAAGGATTTGAAATAAGAGGTTCAGACTTCAAATTCTCTTCTACTTATTTCAACTTTTTGGCTTTTACAAAGTCAGTTTACTTCTCTAGAGGTTAATTTCCTCATCTGTAAAACAAAAAAGGAAGGAGGAACACATGCCTATTGTGGGCCAGCCATTTTACCAATGTTAGTTCATTTAATCCTCAACATTCTAGGAATGTTGTTGATTACTATCTCTACTTTACAGTTGAAGAAACTTAGGAATAAAGAGGCTAAATGATTTGTCCTAAGTCACACAGCTAACTTGAGTCTGAAACTGAATTTGATGTCACATATTACTGATTCCAATCCTAGGGCTCTGTCCATGGTACTGGACCAAATGAACTACAAAATCCTTGACAGCTCTAAAATATAATGTTTTGAAATACTCAATTGACAATATGTATATTTATCCCATAGTATTTCATTTGTAGAATGGCTCAGTCATGATTATCATCAATTATATCTTTCTACTCCATTCTACCTGTAGAACACTTTCTTAGGTACAATTGGGAATGAAACATATTCGACAAAAGTAAAAGGAATGCAACAGATTATAGGATAGAATTACAGAAGACTATATATGACATGTCTTTCCTTGCCTAAGTTTCTTAGTGTCATAATATGTGCAACAATTCTGGAATCACATTGTTGTTTAAGGTATGCAGTGATAGTCAATTTTAATCCCCTTCTGGTACATTTCAGCATAGCAGGCAGGGTAGGAAGCAAAATCAGAATAACTAGAATACAGGAGCAAAGAAAATAAGAGAATAAAGTCAAGAAATGGAATCAAGAGGAACAATCTCCCACTCTATATTAATGAAAAAGGAAACAGCTCCTTTGAAAAACTTACACTTTTCAAAGTATAGAAAATGTCTGGTCTCAGTACCCACCACTTTGACTTTTATTTGTGAGTTCCTTATTCCTGAGTCTCATAGCTTATTGGTATATTCTACAAACTTCATAGCTTCTCAGCCCTGCTTTGTATCTACTCAAACCTAGACATGAAAGACTGTTCCTCTCTAAATTTCCACTAAACTGGACATCTAGACTCAATCAATGCCTCTGTTTTTTTGGCATTTGGACTATAGTTCCCTATTGCTGCCCCAAGAGATGTCTTTTGGATTTCTGTACCACATTTTTGAAGTAAGTCAACATATCTTAAGTTCTGCTGTTAATAAGTCTTGTAGTTTCCTACCAGCTGGTAAACAAAAGAGCTATTCACATATCCAAAAGGCTACCAAATTGTATATACGTTTTGATCCAGTAGTATCTCTACTGAATCTGTTTCCCAAGAGATCATTAAAAAGGGAAAAGAAACCACATGCACAACAATGTTTGTACCAGCCCGTTTTGCAATGGCAAAGATGTGGAAATTTAGTAGATGTCCATCAGGTGGGAATGGCTGAATAAGTTATGGTATAAGAATGTAATGGAATATTATTATTCTATAAGAATGATGAGCAAGCTGATTTCAGAAAAGCCTAGAAAGACTTATATGAACCGATGATAAGTGAAGTAAATAGAACCAAGAGAACATTGTATACAATAACAACAAGATTATGTGATGAACTTGGCTCTTTTCAACAATGAGGTGATTCAAGGTAATTCCAATAGACTTAGGATGAAGAGTCATCTGTATCCTGAGAGAGAACTATGAAGACTGAATGTGGATCAAAGCATAGTATTTTTACCTTTGTTGTTTGTTAATTTGCTTGTTTTTTTCTTTATTGTATTTTTCCCATTTGATCTGATTTTTCTTGTGCATCATGACAAATATAAAATGTTTAGAAAAATTACATATATTTAAACTATACTGGATTGTTTGCTTTCTAGCGAAGAGGGGGTAGTGGGAAGGAGAGAGAAAAATTTGGAACATAAGGTTTTGCCAAGGTGAATGTTGAAAACTATCTTTACATGTATTTGGAAAAATAAAAAGCTACTAAATAAGAAAAAAAGTTCTTCAGCCATAAGATTTTTTGGTTCAGCCATCTCAATGAAACATACACAGACCTCAGTCCTAGGAAAGTAAGCAAGTAGGAATTTCTTTACCTCTAAGATGACTTCCAATTATAAATTATACAATGATCCCTATATCAGGGTGCAGGCTCCATGGGCTCTCTGTTGGAATGAGGATCATCTATTTAGTCTTTCTGAAGCTGGACATAATTACCTACATACCTTTCCCTTTTGTCCTAGGAATGAGTATCTAGTCATACAAACTGTTATGAAACTTTGATAACTCTAAAGAATGCATAAAAATACCAGAGTGGGCAGTTAATGAAAAAGTTGGCAATCTCTACTAAAAGTCTCTATAAACATCTAGGTTTTGCAAAATCTGAAATTAGGAAAACCTGAGTTCAAATCTGATCTCAGACAATTGCTAGCAATGTGTCCCTGGACAATACATTTAAAACCCTGTTTATCTCAATTGTCTCCTTCATAAAATGAGCTGAAGAAGGAACAAAAAAAAAACCACCCCAGCATTTGCCAAGAAATCTTCAAATGGGTCTCAAAGGGTCAGACATAGACATGACTGAAATGATTGAACAACTCTGCCACAAGATGCTGGATCCTTGATGTGTGCAAATTAAAGTTTTGAAGAGCTTTGTTTGCATGTTACGGAAGGAAAACTCTATGTGAGGGTCACTTCTTTCGCAGCCTTTGGCAACGTTTACCTTCTTAGGTTCATCAGAAATAGTGGTTTAGTTATTTAACATTTCTGAGTCAAGATTATTTTTTTGTCCCCTGCTTAGCATAAAGTCTGCCTGAACATACGCAAACACATAAATATAAAGGATATGTTTTCATATACATGCATACATATACGTACATGCACACTGTATATGTATGCATACTATTTTTTCCTAATTGATTGGGGGAGGCTTAAACAGGAGAGGAAGTTATTTCCATAACACTTAACTTTGGAGTATACTAGAAAATTATAGCCATTTTATAAATATTGAAATAATACTATTTATTACTTGAAATCAGAATACTTATAAGGGAATATTATGCTTCTTAATTCACTGCCATTCTAGATGTGGGATATTTTGATCTACTCAATTATATTTTTATGTCAACCACTGAAGAGTACTCACAAACATATCTACACTCAATGCAATAATAATATAGCATTAAAGTTTACATGTTATTTTTCTAGATATTGGTATTATCTTAAAATTATTATTTAATGTAATCAAACAAACAAGTCTTCATGATATCTGCATGCATGTAACTTATTTAAATGGATTGTCTTTATTTGTGAATTGCTATCTATACTGGTGAAAATGTGAGAAAAATTATGCTAAGGCATGAAATTGTGCACTTGTAAAAGGGTAACTTTACACTATTAAAGCAAAAAAATCTATCTTGATTTAGGCCATTTATAATTTTAAAATTATGTATGAATTTTTATTTAGATTCAGTATATATATATATATATATATATATATATGTCGGTATGTGTGTGTGTGAAAACATATTAAAACACATTAAAACATACACATTAAAAACAGCTCAATATTCAGGAGGAAATAAAAAAGAAAGACAGAATTAGAGACACAAAGAGATAGAGCTAGGGAGGGAGGGAAAAGAAGGAGAGGAAGAGTAAATTATATGTTAGAAAATTAGAAAAGAATTTTTTTCACATCTTTTATTTTTTAATCTTTCTCTTTATGATATTCACTTGTGATAATCTACATTTATTTAGTTTCCTATTATATGGCAGGTACTGTGACGATTACTATGGATACTAAAAAAAAGAAAGGAAGGAAGGAAGGGAAAGAGGAAGGAGGGGAAAGAGAGAGGAAAGAAGGGAGGAAGGGAGGAAGGAAAGAAGGGAAGCAGGAAGGGAGGGAGAAAGTCAAGGAGGGAGAGAGAGAAAAGGAAAGAGGAAGGGCAGGAGGAAAGAAGGGAGGGAGGGAGGGGGAAGGAAGGAAGGGAGGGAGGGAGGGAAGAAGAGAGGAAAAGAGGAAAGAAGGAAGGAAGAAGGGAGGAAGGAAGGAAGAAAGGGAGGAAGGGAAGAGGAAAAAAGGCTACCTCTATATTGTTTTTAGTCTGCTTCATCCTTATTCTGATCAGGCTCACTTTCCTGGGGCCAAAAACTTTAAATGTTTCTATATAGTGTAGAGAATAATGCTCCAAATTCTTATGCTGATAGTCAAGACCTTAAGATCCCTATAATCTTTATAGCCTTAGATTTCTCATACCATCCCCTATGTTCCAGACAAACTAGCCTACCTATTAGCCTCCAAAATTGCTATGCATTCCCCTGCTTTTCCCCATACTGTCTTCCACGCATGGAATAGGTTCTCATACTGTTGACTGAAAGTCTTTTCTTTAAGGTCTGCTTAGATGCCATCTCCTCCACAGAGCACACATCACTCCCTGCAGCCAAAAGGGATCTATCTCCCTCTATTTTAGTCTCTTATAACACTTTGCTAAAGACTTTCCCTCTTTCTCATTTGTATGATAACTTTTTATGAGTATAGATTTGCTATAGAACACAGCCAAATTTCTATCTCCCCTACCAGACTGCAAACTCCTGGAGGGCAGGGACTGTGTCGTAGTTATTGCTGTAGCCCTGGCACCTAGCACAGAGCCTGACACATCACAGGTGTTTAATATACACTGAATTGCTCTGGACTATCTGGATACATATGACTTCTCATAACCCAGACCATATCAGATCCCTTAACAGTCATCTTACTGCTACAGAAGTGTAATTTTCAACTCTAAAATAAGATACAATAAAAGAATATATTTTGATTTCCCCCAATTGCTACAGCCTCTCTCACCCTAGAAATTGCCTTGAAGTTTCTTTGTATATATTTTGGATATAAATTCTGTTTTCTTCCACTGAAGATAATCTGCTTGAGGGAAGAGATTATTTCATTTTTAATTCTATTTTCCTAAAACCCAACAAAAAGCTTAGTACATAGTAGGTACTTAATTAATGCCCATTGATTAGATCAATTGACTGAATGAAATCATCCATAAGCAAGAAAAATTTTCTTCTAGATTATAAAAACTCCTAATTTGAAGTCCACCAATCCTATTCTTGGTGATTTCTTTTTTCATAGTATGAAAGACTGGAAAGTACAGACTGCCCCTCACCTTCGAATCTTGTCCAGTGAAACCTGGTAACTGACCTTTTGAGGGCAATCCCATTTCCTCTTTAAGAACCATAGGAGTTGGGGGTGAGGTTAGGGGGGATGGAGCTGCCTTCCTGACCTAAAGCAGCTGGGCAGGCAGTCATTTTGTTGGGCTGGTGATTTTCACTTTCTTTCTGTTCCTCTGTTCTCAGCACAATGTGACAGACTTGAACAGCATGGGGGAGTTGATAGACAGCAAATTGTGAAGAGAAAGGCAGCTGGCTCACCCACACGGCAGGTTCAGGAGCACAGCACTTGGGAAAGAGTCAAGATTTCTTGAGGTACTTAGGTATCCCCACAGAAGGCAGTCAAAATCTGCCTGTGATTCCCTCTCTTCTTCCCTGAGGAAGAGACTATGACTTATGTATACTTTATTTTTATTCTCCCTACCTGAATAAACAGATAGTCCAATCCATTGAAAAGAAATTTAAACAGGTGTTCATGATAAAACAATTAATGTTATTGATGATCTATGTTCAGAGGAACCTGGGGTATTTCACTAGGCACTTTTAAGAATATGGTTTTAATTTTGCATCATCAATGAATATTACATCCTAGAGAAAAAAATGTCAAACTGCCTTCTAGCAAAAAGGATGCAAAACTTCCAGGTTTGGCCAAAATCAGATTAAAATATAATTGGAAAATGTTTAATAAAGTAAAATTTAAAATACAACATAGATAATGTTAATTTGTGGTTTTCTAAATCAATAGACAGTATGCAAGCATCCTTTATTATTTGAGTTTGATATTACTGCTGTACAGATCAGCCTACTTCCTCATTTCTATAATGAGTATCTCGTCCAAAGTTACACAGCTAACTAACAAAATTATGATGGGAACCCTGTCTTCCTACTTCAGGTTCAGGGCTTTGTTTTGTTTCTCACTACAGTGTTTTAAGAGGTCTTTGTTTAGAAGAAAAAAATAAAATGCATACATATATGTGTGTGCATATATATATATATATATGCATACAAAAAGAAATAGCTCTATATGTATATACATTTATGTATATATGTATATGTGTTATGTTATGTGCATATATGTATGTATGTATTTAAAGGGGGAGAGAAATGTGTTTGAAATTGCTGATCAGACTACAGAGAGGAAAGGCATAAGGTTTGTGAACCTGAGGGTAGAAGCAAAATACCTTTTGTTTCCATCTATTAAGATCCAGGACATTCCCTTCAACCATTATTAAAAAGCCAGGATAAAGTTGCTCACTCAGAGTTGGATAGAACTTTAGAAATTATCCAGTTCAGTCCCATCAAATGACATATGAGTGAAGTGAGACCCTAGATATCCAAAGTTTCTTCTCATCTCACTTCACAGACTCTTTGGTTTTCTTAAATTTTTAGCTAAAATATTATCTTAAGCAAGAAGTATATCCTGATCTCTTTAATGCTAGTGAATTTCCTCTGAGAATATCTCCAATATCTAAATTCTTCTCTCTCTCTCTCTCTCTCTCTCTCTCTCTCTCTCTCTCTCTCTCCCCCTCTCTTTCCCTCCCTCGCTCCCCCTCACTCCCTCGCTCCCTCCTTCACTCCCTTCCTTGCTCCCTCCTTCACTTTTTCCCTTTCTCCCTCTCTCTCTCCCTCTCTCCCTCTATCCCTCCCTCCATCTCTCTCTTCCTCCTCCCTCTTTTTCTCCCTCCCTCTCTCCCTCTCTCCATCTCTCTCTCCCTCTCTCTCTCTCCTCCCTTCTTCCATCCCTCCCTCATCACTCCCTCCCTCCCTCTCTCTCTCTGAATCTGTCATTGTCCCTTTCTCTTTTTTCTATCATAATTCTTTCCACTAGTATTTTTAAGAACTCTAAAAAGTACAATTTTGGAGTTTCTAGAAAACCTTAAGTAAATTTCTATTCATAACAACTAAAATAATTTATTTATTCATTACACATTTATGGCCAAAATACTATCCTTGACACTGAGTCATATATGAGATATAATTTTTGCCTTCAAGGAATTTCTAGGCTAGTATGATGAATCATTTCTATTTTTTTTCTGAATCTGTAATTAGGGAAACTGATTTTGAAAAACCACAATTTAAAAATTATATATTATAATTCAATAAGCATTTATAAAGGCCTATTATGTGCAAGGTACTAGATATATATATAGAGAGAGAACAAAATAATCCTTGTACATATATATGTACATACATATACACATATGTATATACACACAAAATAGAGATAAAACACAGAGAAGAGCATGTCTTTTGGGAGGCTGTATGCATATAGGAGGAAAGAAAGAAAGAAAGAAAGAAAGAAAGAAAGAAAGAAAGAAAGAAAGAAAGAAAGAAAGAAAGAAAGAAAGAAAGAAAGAAAGAAAGAAAGAAAGGAAGGAAGGAAGGAAGGAAGGAAGGAAGGAAGGAAGGAAGGAAGGAAGGAAGGAAGGAAGGAAGGAAGGAAGGAAGAAAGAAAGAAAGAAAGAATAAGGAAGGGAAGAATAAGGAAGGAAGGAAGAAAAAAAAGAAAGAAAGGAAGGAAAGAAAGAAGGAAAGAAAGAAAGAAAGAAAGAAAGAAAGAAAGAAAGAAAGAAAGAAAGAAAGAAAGAAAGAAAGAAAGAAAAACTGGATTATGTTGGTATTACCTTTTTTCAGCCATACTTTTTCTTATCTAATAGGAACAGCAGGATATTTCATGTGTTCCTGCTGAGGCAACCTGGCCTGACTGTTATTAGTATTCAGCCTGACTTCCCATGAGCCTAAATCTTACAATAGATAAGCATTGTCTAATGCAGATTCTTCTGCCTTCTATTGCTTGTTCTGAATTTTAACATTAAGCTCCAACATAATCTTCTACAGAGTCACTAATACTATATATCAACAGGGAGGGCCTGTTTTTTTTTTTTTCTATTTATTTATGGCTGCTTGACAATTAAGTTTATGTAGAGAAACTGACACAGATGTCTAAGCAGCACATAAAAACTAAGCATGTTATCTGAGAAGTCACATAGATCACTACAAATAAAACATATTGCAAAAAGAGATAAGGTATTTCATTTAATATGAACTCAGATCCATATTCCCCACCGACCTTCCCAGACGACAAGATTACCTTTGGGGAGTAAATACTTTGAGACAGCACATTAGGACATGCTGTAGTCAACAAAGTTATCGAAAAATTTTATGTTAGAGGGCATAAACTGATATGGTTGACTGGGATCCAATGGGTTCATCCACTAAGACAACAGTGAATAAAATTCAGACTGCCTAATATGAAAATGATCGTTCACATTTCCCTCTTATTATTTGGACTGTTTGGGAATAGGGTGAGGAGGTGGATAGAATTTAACACTACAGAGAGCTCAAAAACAATGTCCTTCCTACAATCAACAAATCTGCAAGCATGACAGCCTCTACGCCTGTCAATGCACCATTAACTTAGAGCTAGGGGGCAATAAAATGGGTCAGATTTTCAGTTATAAACTTTTTATGTATGCAGATATTTTCTTTAAGGTCTAATATATTTCCTTTCCTCAATCTTTTCTAATTTCATAGGTGATACATATATTATTTTGCTTGCTACCAAAGTGGAAAAAAATACAGATATAAAAATACTATGATAATTGTTATTGGATTTTGTGATTAATGATCACAATAGATAATTGTGATTAGATTTATTAATTGTGATTAGTCAATGGAATGGTTGCCTCACAAGACTCAGAGACAACACATATCCTTGAGGTTGTCTTTTCAAATGGGAGACTGTCAGGCTGCAGCCAAAATCAAATCTTTAGGATCATAATATTGATATTTTAGCCTGCTGGAAAGGCAGCATGAAATATAAAAGATTACTGGATTATTGAGTCTCCTTCTGCCTCCCAAATACATACACATTTCTTTTTCCACTCTTTTCTGTAAAAAAAGGGAAAGATACCTCAAAAATACATGATTTTGTCCAACTGGGTCATTTTAAAAATAACATCAACTCTCTAGGAGGTTCTGTAAATGCATGAGCCATTATGTCTTCAAGAGGAAACAAGTTCATAACAAAAAAGTTTCAAACAACTAACACCTTGGACTTTTAACTTCCCTCATCTTGAAACAAAAATTACCATAAATTATAAAGATTATTAGAGCAGTTATTATTTAAGTTTCAGTTGTCTTTAGCTCTTAGTAAGAAACTTACTTTCCAACATGGCTTTTTATATTTATTCATTGCTTTCAACATGTGTGGTCATTAGGAATGTTCATTTCTGAAGATTATTTTCATTCTTTTGGGGGTCAGAGAGATGATGAGTAGAGGAAGAAAGACATACCTATAACTTCTTTATCTATATAGAAAGCTTCCTTTCTTTTATCAGTGCAACTTGGCATCTTGCCTAGAACTTACTTCTACACAGAGACAACCAGGTAGCTGTGGATGAAGTACTGGGCCTAGTTAGGAAGAATTGAGTTAAGAAGAATCCAAATTTATATACTTCCTAATATCTAGTACTTCCTAGCGTAACACCCTGGGCAAATTACTTAATTTGTCTTTGCCTCAGTTTTCATTCCTGTAAAATGTGTGTGTGTGTGTAGGGAACTTAAATCACAGCTTAATGGTCTTTTTGCTCTGATGACCTAGTTTGCTCTCTGTTTTCCCCAAAACTTCATCCAGGCTCATGAACGTTTTCTAAATCCAAATTTTAATCTTTCATCTTTACATATCAAGTTGATTCTATTTTTCCTTAAGGCACAGCTCGAATGGCTCCCTCCTCAGTAAAGGCTTTCATATTCTTCTCCTCAGTTTTTCTTGCCTGGAAAAAACAACTCACTAAATTCTTGTCTTTCTCTCACTTCCTCTGCCAGCTCTGTCTCTATCTGTGTGCCTTTCTCCCTTCTTTGTCTCTCTGTGTCTGTCTCTGTTTCTCTGTCTATTTGTATCTCTTCCTTCCACTCTCTTTTTCTTTCTTTCTCTCCTCTTTATCTTTCTCTTGCTCTCTGACTCCATCTCTCTCTCTCTCTCTCTCTCTCTCTCTCTCTCTCTCCTTCCTTCTCTCCTTTCCTCTCTCCCTCCCTCTTTCTCTTCCTCCTCCCTTTTTTTGGACCCACAAATTATCTGCTGAATACCAATTAATTTTCCTAATTTTCCTTTTCCCCTCAGAGCTTGCAAGCAGAATGTCTAATATAAGAATTCAATGAATGTCTATCAACCTGAATTGAATTCTTGGAAAATAACTTATGCCTTCCACAACTTTCTGCTCATTTCTGTCCCACCATTCTTTGAAGGAGAATCATAAGATCACAGACTTAGAATTCATCTAGTCCAACTAGTACCTCATTTTGCAAATGTAGAAACTGAGATTTTAAAATCTGAAACGATTTTCCAAATGCTACATAGAAAATTCATAACAGAACATCAAAAAAGTAACATTTATAAAGGATTTAGCAAATTCAAACATTATATAAATGCTTATTATTAGTTATTATTTCAAATTCAATTACTTCATTGTCAAATCTACTATTCTCTTCCTCCTACTCATAAATTTTCTTTTACTTATTGGTTATGAGGATTTTAAAGCAACTAACTCTTTCTAATTTAACTTGGCTGTGCTCATTTAATCATTCTTGCATTTTGTTTTTTGCCAGTATTTAAGTCAGCATGTCATTGTGTTTATGGATGAAATCTTACAATTCTGTGTTGAAATAAAACTGTGAGTTTGTTTCAATAGTTTAATGTTCATGTTTCACTGAATAAATCTACTACCTCCACATCATTTCTACATGCAGTTTGTTCCCTGAGGTCTCTGAAATGGTATCTCATGAGGTAATAACCATGATTTTAAAACAAGAAAACTATTTCTGACACAGGGGAGATAAAATTGTTGTAAAATAATGGAAGGATAGAGAAAATGAAGAATATCTCCCTGCTGTGGTCAGGTGCATGGCTCTGTCTCAAGAGGCCTTTGCATAAAGTAACTATAGGAAAGGAAATGGCCAACATGGCTTCAACATGTTCTTTCATCAAGATTCCTCCTTTACATATTGTCTTGACAATTTGTAATCTCAGTGGGACTTTGTATGAGCACAGATACATTTGATATATTAAAATATTCTTTTCTATTCACTTTTATGCCCTTTTCTAATCATTCAAAAAGTCTTTGGGAAAAAGAAAACACTCAGATATCATTCTGAAACATTAGTGGTTTGGGCTTTCAATAGAAATGTATCATTAAAGAGAGATTTTAGAGTGAATACCAATCTGAAAATCATTTCAGTTTCAACACCTTCCTAAATTGGTTGACAGAGGTACTTAGTATTCTACTCAAAGAAACATTATCACACTAATATACTTCTATCTTTTAAAAGTCATTAACTCAGTTTTAAAAGAAAACAGATAGGTATACCAATTGGAATGGAGGAAAGAACAACATCTATCAGTGGATAGGTTTTGGTGCAACAACAAGTTATTTTTTATTAAAGAAGAAAAAACAAACAAACAAAAAAAGGCTAGCATAACAGAACCTGTGTTCCAAAGACCTCAGAACCTGTATTTCAGAGTAGCTGCTATAGATAAAAAAAAAATACCAAAGAATATTAAATAAAGAGATGATATAAAATAATGGTACCAAAGTAAAATAGAAATGGGACCCATTAATTTGGACATAAGTATACCCATAGGCTACTTACTGAGTTTTACAATATAATAATGCCTGTTTTATTATATTTTATTTATTTTGTTACATATTTCCCAATTATATTTTAATCCAGATCAGACACTCAGGAATGGCTTCCCTGGCTCTGACATATCAAATGCTATTCAGCATGACATATCAGAAAGTATATGGACTTGAAACCAGATTTGAGTTTGAGTTCTGCCTTAAGCACTTATTACCTATGGCCTATTGGCAAGTTATTTAACCTTCTATCTTAGTCTTCTCATCTATTAAATGGTATAAATATCAATTGTAACATCTACTCTATTAAAAAGCATATTGTCAGCATGTGGTTTATAGAACATAAGATAATAAGCCACATTATGATTATATATGCGAGTTATTTTTGTTATTATTGCCCAGTCTTAACTGATTATACCTGGTTTCATGCTAGTAAGATCCATTTATAACAAATTCTAATAGAATAAAACTAAGCATAACAAAAGAAGGTCTACACTTTTGGCACCAGCTATTTATTTGAATGATATTTAATATAATTGAATGTAAGTCATCCCTAGGAATTTGTTTAACTAGGGTTTGACCTGCAATATGTCCTTTAACTCAGTAAATTTGCTCCATGTAAATATTCATTTCAGAAAAAGTATTTTCAGATATTTTATTATCCAAATATATGAATATTAAGTGCAAATATTGAATAAATTCACTAAGAAATGTAAAAGTTGCTCTAATGAAAATCTAGTCATTGTTATAACAAGACCAAGAAATAAAATTGCTTTCTGAACTTACAGCTAAGCTTCATAACATCTTGAAATGGCTGACAAGTAACATTGCAATTCAAGAATCAAAGTCAGAGTTTAAATAATTCTGGCCCAAGCAAATGGAGCTAAGAAAAGCAATAATGCATAGGCTTATAAATGATTAAAAAGAGGTTCAGGGAGAGGGAAGGGAAGAACAATCATTTCCCTGTCTAAGGGATGCATTTTTCTTTCACTGATAAAGGAATGGCATACATGTAACTACTTTATAAAGCTATTTTCCACACATCAAATAGGAAAAAAGCATGATATGAGTTAGTGGCAATTTAATTCAGCATGTTTTATCAAGCTTTTAATATGTTTGAGACATACTGAATCTCTTATCATCATTTGTCATTATTCAGTTGTTAAATGTTTTCTAATCTTTTGCCTTGTTTTTCATCAATAACAACAACAAAATATTTTTCATGGAAAGAAAACATGCTCCCCGCCAAAAGAAGAAAAATGTGTCTAAATAAAAAAAAAAAAAAAAAAAAAAAAAAACAAGCAGATAGATGGATGGATGGATGGATGGAAAGATTAACAAATGGATAAAATGTGATTTTATCTAATGTCACTACTACTTATAGGATGGACTGCAATCCATAAATGCCTTTGCAATGTATGATTCCCTTGTTCATATCCTCCCCCAAGTCCTTTATACTGGAGTTCAACCAATATTGCAGAGAAGAGAAAAGGCTTTTTCTATATCCATCAGCATTGTTTAGCTACTAAAGAAATAAAGTGGTAGTCTAGTTATTTCTTACATTTTGTCCTTTTTTCCACTTAAACATTTCCTTTTTGACTTATTGTCATTCAGAGTCTATTATAAGTAATACACAGTATCCAAATCACAGCTGCCATTCTTCTTCTCGTTGTTCTTGAAGCAACCTCAAAATTTTAACTCTTTAGATGGTAAGGAATATATATGGCAATTCTAACCATATTTAAGCATATTTCCACTTAAATATAGATTTTTGGAGAAGAGGGGGAAATCTGTTTAAATTTTTTTAAAAGATTACTACTTATATTTGAAACAACTGAATATTTTCATGGATTCAATAATTTTTAGTTTTTGTTTTTTACATAGTCTTGGTGTTACAGAAGTGTGAATGTATAAATAATTAATGATAAACTTAATGTGTTATCAAAGTTATTATATTTTAAGAAAGAGAACTATTTAATGCTTATTTTTCTCCTACATTGTAAAAATCACTATGGGTCATAAAAAAGAAGCATGATATAGTTCCCTCCTGCAAGGACTTTACAATCAAGGGGGGAAAAGACTCCCTCTAAAGTGCAAAATTGCAATAAGAAATTTAAATATTTAAGGCAGTAATAAGAAAATTCACAAGATAGCAATAATTATTATTGTGATGATTATATCTTATTTTTATATGATACTTTTATATAGTATATATAGTATGTATATATATGAGTGAGCATACACTTTTTTTAGTACATGATTAGTTGTCCAAAGCATGATGGAGATGATTGTACAGCAGTTGCTGCAATACTTATCTATGCTTCATTATCTATCTCTTGGCAAATAAAAGCATTTCACACTATTTTGTAGGACTGAAGGAACCCTAAAAGAGAAGAAAGATTGAATTTCTCACAATTCTAGGGTTTGAACTTCCAGTTTGCCATCTTGTTTAATTTGAAGATGGGGTGAAAGGGTATAGTAAGAAGGTGAGTGTGATTATTTCCTCAATAATGAGGGAAAATAAGAAAGAAATTGACTAGCCCATGAATTTATCTAATCCCATAGCTGACAATCAAGAGGCCATTTGCCTCTCTTGCTGATTAGGAAGAAAATATCATTTACCACTTCTCATGGAAGGGGACCAAGTGAGGTGAAATATCATGAAGTAGTTTATTCTTTTTCCCCTTGTAACAATGAAAAGTGGAAGCTTTAAGAAAATAATTCCAAAAGAGGATTATTTAGGCATTCCTTGGATAAAGAGTTTAAGGAGAAACAGGAGAAGAAGTAAAAAATGGAAGAATCAAGATTTCATATAATAGAGAAGAAATTGAGCACACTATTGTTTTTAGAGCAACATTATTACTTTTAACTATGAAGACTCCGTTTATTCTACATGTGAGTGAATGATTATTTGGGTCTTGCTAAGAAAAGAAACTGAAGGAATAGTAACTGAATAGAAAAGAGCAAAACCAGAAAAGAGCCAATCTAGTTAAAAGTTTGAAGGAATAGTCATACTCTGTAGACAGAAACCCTGAAATTGAGTTAATTGAAGAGATAAAAAACTAGGGCTATCAATCCATTCAGACAGTAGGTAAACTGAAAGGTCTGGGAGAATAATAGACTCCACTCATACATGGAAAATGAAGTGGAGATTTCAAGCTAAAAGTACTGTTTAATGACTTTTAGAAATACACTTAACTATTCTAGCCATCCCTCCTTAATACTATTACTACTGAGCATTGACTGAGGGACTAATTGATGGCACTATCAAGGCAATTATTTTTAATTATGATTTTCTTTTCTAAGGAACATCAACAAAGCATTACACAATTTTCCTAACACAGTACAATCACCTATTCTGGTTTTGATCATGCAAACCTCGAAGTATATAAACCATTACAATATTTCAAAGATAATGTAACATTATTTAAAGAAAAATATTTATGTTAATTTTATGTGTCTTAAACAGAAAAGCGTGTATTTCTCTGCATGTCCTTGAATGTACAGTATACAAGTCAATGGAAGGATCATAGGCATAGCCTTTTACCTAACTCTGCCTTTCCAAATCCACAAGGATTATATGCAAGAAATCAGATCCCAAACTAGAATAAATGGCTTTTCTATAATGTTGTGTTTTAGAAGTTGCATTCATGTGTGAAACTTGAAGTGATATGGTTTGAAAATAAAATCAATTCAGTTAAGCAACTTGGCTATATCAAATCACTGGGACTTTTGAGTATTACTGTTTGAAGAAACCACTTAAAATTGCTTAAAGTGCAGGGTAATAATTTAAAACACAATCCTGAGCTGAGATCATATTTAACTTGGTTTGCTGTATTTTCTGCTTATACAACACATACACAAAGAAAACTGGAGCATAAAATCAGTTACCTTAAATTTACTGCCATCAGGTAAAACTAGGGGAGTCTAAAAGAATGCCTCAAGACTGTGTGATAGGATAAGTTTCACTGAGGCAAACATAAATAAATTTAAGTTTTAATATGTAACATAGTTTTTATAGATTTTTAAAATTTCCATCTAGAAATTAGTTTCTCCATGTTTATTACATTTAAGCCCAGGATCTCCCCATAAAAGCTGTTTCAGTACTATGAGTACTACGATTCCCTGGTCACCTTCTTCTCTTCTATTTGACTGTTGTTCAACCTGATACTCATGAAACTTTTTCACTCTTCAGGGATTTGTCCTAGTTCCCTTTTTCTTCCACTAATTTTTTCCTTACATATATTCACAGCTATAACACTAAAATGCCTTATTGTTTCATTGTGTGTATGGTACATGCACTATCCAGGTGTGTAGAGCAAATGTTCATCATAAGCAATGTCAAAAGAGCAACCCAAGCTTCACATAGGCCATACAATGGTACAGCTGTCAAGGGGCAAATGTCTGCAATTATGCCACTGGAAAAAAATGAAAAAAATAGGATGTGAGCTACAAAGCAGTCTGACTATGCTGAAATAGATTGCTTAATTGGCATTTCCAGAAGTCATTTAAAATTGGAGCATAAAAATTGCAAAATGATGTTCTAAGCATCAATACTTTAATCTATTGCATTTGCATGGGTAACTTTTAATTCCGATCACTTCATCTACCTACAAAATCAGTATTTCTTCCCTTAAATCTGAGAGGCAGGGCAAGGGTTAATGATACATCCAATAATATTTTTCTGAAAGTGCTGTATTCTACATTTTTTTCAAACTATTGTTATGATATATCTTGATCCTATCTTATCTACTATTATAACAATGGTAAATTATCTAGAAAATATAATAGTTGAGTGGGGTTGAAGTCATAGAAATAGCTCCTAATAAGTTTGTCCTCTACATCAGAAAATCATTTTAAAAAATACTTTTCTTGGGGGCAGCTAGATGGCACTGTGGATAAAGCCCAGGCCTTGAAATCAGAAGGACCTGAATTCAAATCTGGCTTCAGGCCACTACTACTTCCTAGCTTGTGACCTTGGGCAAGTCACTTAACCCCAATTACTTCAGCAAAAGAAAAAAAAACAAACAAAAATACTTTTTGTTAAGAGACATTTGATAAATGCTAAAAAAAAAATTGCAATTAAGATGACAGGAAAAGATAATGACGAATGTTAGAGGGGAGTGAGAAAACTGAGATACTAATACATTATTGATGGAGTTATGAATGGATCCAGCCATTCTGGAGAACAATTTGGAATTACGATCAAAAAGTTGTCAAACTGTGTTTACCCTTTGACCCAGGAGTGTTTCTACTGGGCTTGTATCCCAAAGAGATCTTAAAGGAGGGAAAGGGACCTATATGTGCAAGAATGTTTGTGGCAGCCCTGTTTGTAATGGCCAGAAACTGGAAACTGAGTGTATGCCCATCATTTGGAGACTGGCTAAACAAGTTATGGAATATGAATGTTATAGAATACTATTATTCTATAAGAAATGATCAGCAGGATGATTTCAGAGAGGCTTGGAGAAGCTTACATGAACTGATGCTAAGTGAATGAGCAGAACCAGGAGATCATTGTAAATAAAAAGTGAGTTGGGGGGAAGGAAGGGAAAATTTGGAAGGCAAGATTTGTAAGGGTCAACGTTTAAAAATTTCCCATGCATATGTTTTGCAAATAAAAAGCTTTAATAAAAATAAATAAATAAATTGCATTATTCCATAGCTTTTGATGAAAAGGAACAAAGAATCTTGGAAACAGAACCTTGTTTGAAAAAGCTCTGGAAATTTGAGACTCTGCCAAAAAAAGTTTACTAAATTATGCATACTCTTCAAACCCAAGATACCACTATTAGATGTATACCTATAAGAAATGAAAGAAAGAGGGAAAAGAATTAATGATGGAGCATGATTCTAAGAGTAAAAGACAGACTGAAAATACAAAATGGAATATACATTTTCTCAATGGTCAATGTTGGATTTTTTATATGATTAAGCATATTTCTTACAAGGGTTATTTTTTTTCCTTATTTTTTGAGACAATCAACATTAAGTGATTTGCTCAAGGTCACACAATTAGTAAATGAGGCTGAATTTGATTTCATGTCCTCCTGAATCCAGGGTCAGAACTCTATTCGTTGCACTACCAAACAAAAAATATTATTTTATTATCTTTCATCTAGAAATAATAGGTAACCACTGGTGTTTATTGAGTAAGGGGCAATTAAAAATGAATATTTAGGTTTAAAACAAAAGATTAGAAATAAAGGACTTCCTGCTAATAATTTTTTTAAGAAAATATTTTTAAAAGAAGAGAAGTAATCCAATGTGATGTTGTATAATATTCATATTAATCCTGTTCACTTAAAAAACATTTTGTGTTTTTTTGGCAACTAAGAAGTGTGTCTCTCAAATAACTAAATCTAAATGTACTTCCACATGCTCCATGCCATTGACTGATAATGGCATAGCATTCTATTCCTAGTGCTATGCTCTATGCATCAAGCATAGAGGCCCATATTTTGGATAATTGTTTAACCCTCCTCCCCAAAAGGTCTGGGTGTAGAATAGCGGAAGCATATGATAGAAAGTACAAAACCTCAAAAATTATACAAACTACAGAGGAGCGAAGTAAAATCAGTGAATGGATGGAAATAAAAGACAAATAGATTTTAGCTAAATGTAAGGAAGAACTTCTTAATAATAAAAGTTATTTTAAAATGACTACCTCGTTAGGTAGTTAGCTTCAAAAAATATTCTAAAGGTAATTCATCCTTTGGATTAGAAATCAAATTAGAAATCCCAATCTATAATTAACACAACAATTGGTAAATAGTCAATAGCTTTTCCAGTTCCTTGCAATATTTTCTCCTTGACTCAGAAGCTCTGAATTTTGGTTATAATATAACTGAAATAAGTTTCCATTTTGGGATTTCTTTCAGGAGATGATTTCTAATTTGCCTTTTGGCTCTAAGATATCTGAACACAGTTTCTTTCTCGTTTCTTAAAACAGGATACAAAGCTTTTTTGTTTGTGTGTTTGTTCCTAGATTTCAAGTAAACCAATAATTTTTAAATTATCTCTCTTCAATCTATTTTTCAGTTAAGTTTTTGTCCCTATGATTTATTTCACAGTTTCTTTCTTTTCTTTTTTTAGTCTTTTAATTTTTTTTCTGATACTTCATGGAGTCATTAGCTCTCACTTGACTAATTCTAATTTTAAAACTTATTTTCTTCAATAAGAATTTGGATCTCTTTCACCATTTAGTCAATTGTGATTTTTACTATTTTGTGACTTTTGTATCAAACTATTAATTCTTTTACATACTTTTCTTGCATGATTTTTTATTATTTTACTAATTTTTCCTTTACTATTCTTATTTTTAAAATGTTTTTTGTTCTTTTTTAAAAATCTGTTTCTTTAGCCATTCTAGGAATTTTTATTGTGTTTGTATCCAATTTACATAATAGGTTTTGATTGTGGATATTTTCAAGATATTGTCTTCTGAATTTGTCTTAAGCTTCTCTATTAACATAGCTTTTTATTGTCAGGTTCTTTTTTTGTTTGCTCATTTTTTGAACCTTCCTTTTGAGTTTGAACTTTATATTAAAGTTAGATTCTGCTCACTTCTGGAAGTATATGGGAAGTGGGAGGATAATGTATGGCCTAAACTTCTATTCTTTATATCCTTTTTTTGTTTTCACATTTTGAACTGAAGGATTATTTTTTATGCTTCCAATATGATCTACAAAGAGGTCTGTTCATTGCCCTTTTTGTATTTGTCTGTTCCTTATATTGGTAACACTCTCAACCATGATGTCTATCCTGGACCTATGGCCTAGAACAAGGATAACAGAACTATTACAGGCTAATCAATCTTGTGCCCAGTGCTAGTGTGAATCCCCTGAAATCTTTATGTCCAGATTTTCAGGACCTTTATCATCTTGCAGGCTATTTATTCTGTTTTCCTCAGCTACCCTGGATTGAAAAAAAAATGACATACTGTGATTTTTTTCTTGACTTTCTCTTTCAGCATTTGGTTTGGTGCATTTTCAGTAGTCTTAAAGAAGAAAATTTTAGGGAAGCTTTAGTTGTTACAACATTTCACTCTACCATCTTAAGTCTGCCCTTTCCCTTCTTTTCCACTTCTTCCTAACATCCCCTTTTTCAATGTATGAAATATAAAAAAGCATTTCCACCACATAGTAAAATAAAAAAGAACATGCAAATCTGCTATGTACAACTTGCTATTCCTTTCAAATATTCAACAAAACTATCACATAAATTTTCTTTTTCCCCCTCTCTCCTTGTTTTAGATATGACTACCATTAGTTACAAACAATTATGAATGTGTGTATATATATTAATATACATTAATTAATTAATTAATGTATATTAATATATATATGTTATTTACATCATCCTATTTATTGATTCTTTCTTTGGATGCAAATAGCATCTTTCTTCTTATGAACTTTACAATTAATTTCGGTATTAACAATGAACAAAATAATTTATTTGCTCATAATTGTTCTTGAAGTAATGTGGCTACTACTGTATATATTATTCTCTTGATTCTGCTCATTTTGCTCTCCATTGTTTAGCTCAAGACTTTCCATGTTTCTCTAAAATCATTGAGCTCCTCATTTCTTATAGCACATTAGTATTACATCATAATTATATATCACAATGTGTTTAGCAGTTCCCCAGTTGATTGGCATTCTTGTAATTTCCAGTTCCATGCCACTACAAACAGAACTGCTATTAAATATTTTAGAAAATATAGGTTCTTTTCCTTTTTCCCTAATCATCTTTGGAAATAGACATACTAGTAGTATTGCTGGATCAAAAAGTAGTGAAAGTTAGTTTAATAACTCTTTGGCATAATTGTTTTATCTTTATAAAAACGACAAAAAAATCTGAATTTATTGAAATCAAAGTATTAATGATACATAATTAAAGGGGAAGCACTTATAAAGTTAAAAGGGATGAAAAATTTTAAAATAAAAAAATAGAGTTTCACCTACTGATAAGGTTTGATTAAGAATACTAGATTGAAAGACAGAGCTTTATCCCATGGAGGCAGAAATCTAGAAACTGTGTTTTCATTTTACAAATGAACACTGTCCTAATGCTTCACCTCAGAGCCTTCCTCTGACCTGAGCTGTCAACTTGTTGTTTGTCCTTCATTCTTGAAGGGGACCATGACATCAAGAAGGTGGTGTAATGACATGAGAGGGAATTAATTTTAAGTGTGGGAAGACTGTGCAAAGTCAACAATTTTACTTTCTCCTCCAGAGCCATCTGGGTCCAGTGGTCAGATACAGATTAAAAGAACTGGAGATGGCTCCCAAGGTGACAAGTGGAACAATCACAAATCCTAAGGTCCACCCATGATAATCTCCTCTTAGTTTTGTTTTATTTCCCTTCCCCTTTCCCAAAATCTGATGTGTTGTTGTTGGGTTTGCTGTTGTTGTTGTTATTGATTTTGGTCTTCATTTATGCCTCTGTCAAAAATGAGCTTGTCCTCTCTTTCTGCTGCCTTGCAGCTAGATCAGATCTTAGGAAGATTTTTGCTTATATCAGAAATTTTGAAAATCTGAGGGTTGATTTTCTAAATTCCTAAGAACAATATTTTATCTTTCTCTTTCTTATCTTTCTTTTCCTTTTAAAGATATCGTATCATTCTCTATATTTCTTTTTTCTACATTTAACTTTTTCCCTTCAGTTACATGCAAACCAAAATTTAATCTTCTTTTCAAAGAGTTTTGTTTCAAGCTGTTTTCCTCCTTTTCCTTTCCCTTCTTTAGAAGATGAGCATTTTGATGTAGATTACACATGTGCAATGATGCAAAACCTTTTCTTTCTTAAAATAAAGATGAATACCACTCTTTGTGAGAAGGATCCATTTACTACTTGTATTTTCTACCCACTAAAAATAACTGCAGAATCATTATTTTCTTTTTTTAAAGGAACCTTGAATGTGAATTACAGTTGCCTAATCCTATTCTTCCTTTATAATGAATGAGTTTCTTAAACATTCACAAAGAAGGAGATACATCTCTCTATGTTAGAAGTCAGAAGAGTCCCTGGATTGACAATATTGATTCAGCATCCTATTGTTTCATTGATACAATTACCTAATTATAATATGATTTTTGGTCTACACATTAATTATCTAAAAGAATTGTAAGACCATTGAGTTTGAAAAACTCAACCTCAGCTACACAGATACTTATACATGGAAAATAAGTAAATTTATTTGCTTTTCTATATTAAACTTATATAAGTGCATGTTTTGTGATAAAAAATTTCTCTAGGGTCAACAACAAAAGAGAAAGTCCCTTCTTGATGCTTCCTTTTCAAAGATGATATTAGTGTCTAGAATTGTTATTTGTACTAGAGGAGAGAGGGAAGCTGGAAAGACCAATATTTAACCAGTGGTCCCTTTTCTATGTACACATGAAGATTGCCCTTGGATTTGTAACTGTTGTTTATGAGCTTGTCCCTTTTTGCAGCTCTTTCTTTGAGATTCATCACAAGCCCAAAGTTCCCTTTGCTCAAAACCATGCACCTGGTGCTGATTATTTCTGCCTGTCCAGTTGGCTGCTGCTGCTGCTGTTGTATCTCCAATGTCCACGGCCATTATACTATTGGAACTCTGCTATATGTATTTAATGTATTTTTTGGCCCACCTTCTTTCCTCCCTGACATTCTAAAGTTGCCTTTTTCCAAATCACTATAAGATAGTACTTACTCAATCTAGTGTCCACAGTCTCAGCCCAATGAAGCAGTCCTTTCAAGTCCTATCATTTACCTGATTCATTCCAAGACAACACTGAGGTTAATTCAATCATTCACTTAAACATTCATCAAGGTATTGAGGAAACTATTCAAGAAAAAAATAGTAAAACCAAGGACATAAAAATCAGTTTTAAATTCTACCTCAGATAATTACTATTTGTGTGATCCTGGGCAAATAACTTAGCCCTTCTCTCAGTCTCAATTTTCTTGCCTGTAAAATGAGGGGGTTAGACTGGATAGTCTTTAAACTTCCTCTTTCTTCTAAATCTATAATCTTTTGATCCTATAATACATAGGTCTCTATAATAATTAGAAAGTTGGATGCTAGCATTGCATTATAAATCCTTGATGTGATGTGATTAGATGTATGATGCTCTAATAATCACATTCCACTTCCTGGCAATGTTTATTGGACTGTTTTCTTCAGATTTCAATTTCTTGGCTTTCATTATATCACAGAGAGTGAGGCATAAGTGGCAGAATTCAATTCAAGCCAAGTTAGCATATTTTATTTAAAATAAATAGCATGTAACCTGTTCTCTGCTAAAGTCCAGGGATATAAAGAAAAGCAAAAGAAAAAAAAATCAATCAACACCTTCAAAGAGCTTCCAGTTTAAAGGGAAGACAATATGCAAACAACTACAGGTAAACAAAATATTTGTTGCTGTTTGGTTATTTTGGTTGTGCACAACTCATTGTGATCCTATTTGGGGTATTGCTAGCAAAAATACTGGAAGGGTTTGGCATTTTCTTTTCTAGCTTGTTATATAGATGAGGAAACCAAGGCAAACAGAATGAAATAACTTATATAGGGTCACACAAATAATAAATGTCTGAGACCAGATTTGAACTAAGAGAGATAAGTCTTGATTCCATACTTAGCGCTTTTTAAACTAGAGATTATTTTAGAGAGAAGAAATTATGATTAAAGAGCTCCAAGAAAGGCTTCTTGTAGAAATTGTTACTTTAGCTGAGACTTGTTATGAAAGAGTTTTTGAATTCAAAATACAGGATTTGATATTTAATCTTTTAAGTAATAAGGAGCCACTAGAGTTTACTGAACAGAATGGTAATATGGTCAGGTTAAGCTTTAGATATACAACACTCCCACCCATTTAAGTTTTTTTGTTTTTTTTTAATATTCTATTCACATATTCACACAATGGGCATTTAATAAATGTTTAATTGATTAATATTTAGTCCATATAATGAAAACATTGATGACCATTTGGTGACAAGATACCAAATTATAAATAAAGCATAAGGATAAATTCTTAAGTATTGAAGGATATAGTAGGAAGAATAATGAATTCAAAATCAAGGAAACAAAGGTCAAACTTTAATTCCATTAACTAGATTTCTGTATCTCCATGAGAGTTTCATTTTGCCTCTATGTCCTTTGTTTCCACATCTCTATTGTCAAATTGGCAGCTGTGTAAAGGCTGGATTGGAAAGAAATAGGATGGAAAACAAAGAGCTCTTTGGGATCATCTGCTAAGAGATGATACTTGCATCTTAATAACTGAAGCCAAGAGAATGTAAAAGATCATCTAGGGATAGCTTTTTGGGGTATTAGTAATATGCAGGGGACAGGAGATGAATGACAAAGGGATTCAGGAGGGAGAATTTAGATGGGAAGCAAGATCATTCAAAGACAAAGATTTGCCAAAGACCAAGGAATGAAAGAATATCAAGAAGGAGAATCTGCTCAACAATAAGGTCAAGAAGGATGAGATATAAGAAAAAATAAAACATTATACTTATTAACCAGGAAGTAATTTGGTGATCAAAAAAAGTAAATTTCAGTGGAGGGGTGGATTTGGAAGGCAAATAGTAGTTTCAAGAATTGATTAAATGGTGAAAAAGCAGAGGTAGAGAGAATAGACTATTTTCAATAGACTTCACATAGTATAGGCACAAACAAATATGTAGATAATGCAATAAAATAATAATGGCATAGAGTGAATGTGACATAGAATGCAAATTATAAAACATCCTAGTTCTGCCATTTACTGCTTGTGTGCATTTGGATGAGCCAATTCACTTCTCTGGCTTTAAACTCCATATTTTTTAAATATCAGGGGAAAGGATGGATTATGCCATATCTAAATTCCCTTGACATCTAAATCCAACATACTATGATAATTCCAGCCATGTTGAAACACTAATGATTTTAAATAAGCAAGTGATTAGGTCAGCCCTGAAGTTTAGAAAGATGAGTCTGATACTGTGATAGCTGTATAAAGAATTGGTTGAAATGGAAAAGGACCAGAATCAATTATATCAGTTAAAAAGATATTAGAGCAACCTAGACAAGAGCTAATGAGAGCTTGAACTAGAATAGTAGCCACGAAAATGAGGAGAGGATAGATGAAAGAGAATCCAAAATATTATCATGTAACACTTAACAAATGATCGACTGAGGAGTGAAAACAAAGAATCAAAGACGTCTTAGGGCTTTGCTCTATCTTTCCTAAATTTAATTTTCTTTTTTATAAATGAACAAAAATAAAACAAATATGCATATCTAAGCCAGATAAAGTCCTACATTGTCCATGTGGGAGGAAAGTCTCCTTGTATACCTTGAATCAGGATGTAGACAGTGTGATTCATCATTCAGATATGATTGGTCATTACACTGATAAGAATTCTCAAGTCTTTTAAAGTCCTTTGTATTTACAATGTTATTATATAAATTGTTCTCCTGATTCTCCTCATTTCATTTTATATCTTTGCATTTATATACAATAATTTGTTCAGCTATATCCCAAGATAAGTATAATCTTAGTTTCCAGTTCTTTGTGACTACAAAGAATGGCTTAAAATACATTTTTATTATACATAGATCATTTTCTTCTTTCTTTTATACCTTTGGGGTACAGGCCTAGTAGTGATAATGCTGGATTGTAGTTTAGTAACTCTTAGGACATAATTTCAGATTACTTTCCATAATGGCAGGACCAATTCAGAGCACCATCTATAGAGTGATGAAGAGGGAAGCCAAATTGCAAGGGATTAAGGGATGACAAGAAAGAGAAATAATAAATGTAGGCATTTCTTTCTAGCATTCTGACAATGAGGGACAGAAAAGAAGATGAGAGCTTGAGAGTACATGAGATCAAGAAAAGTTTCTTTTTTATCATTATAGAATAAAGAATAATATTATTTTAGGATAAAAAATACATGAACAAGTCTATAGATAGCACTTTAAAAATCAGAGAAGAAGGGGAGATTGAAGATGAAAGAGAGTATAGATCATTGATGGAAGAAGGAAGAAAATGGCTCCTTGGTACAGATAGAGGATAAAAAACATTTACCTCATCCCAGGAGATAGGAAAAGGAGGATATAAAACTCTAAACATGGAGTAAGAAAACTTATTTTGAGTATCAGCTTCATCATAATCAGAATTTCTGAGTTAATATTAATTCATTACTTTGTGCTTCATTTTCTCCATTTATAAAATGAATTTAATTATGCTTGCAGCACCAACTTCAATATGGTACTTATTGTGAGACAGTGACTTTGTAAACTGTGCAACCCAATAGTAATATGTATATCCCTTCTAAAGTCTTAGGATCATGGAGCTAGAGCTTATAGGAACCACAGAAGTCAGACCAATTCCCTCACATACAGATGATGAATCATATCAAGAGAGGTGAAATACATTGCCTAAGAATATGCATGTTGTGAATCTGAACCCAAGTCTCCTCATCCCAAATTTATTTTTTTCCATTGTTCCACATGTTTTTTTTTATAATATTACATCTTGTTTAGTAGCTATTATCTATTCTTTCAACAAGTATCAAGAATTTGCTGTTCTGGCCAAACCCTCATGCTTGACCCTCAGAATGCTCATTTACAGAGAAAGATTCCACAGGTAGAAGAGAAACATTCTGTGGTCTATAATAACAGAAAATGGAATCCCTTAGATATAATCACAGCATTGTAGGATTTCAAATCCAGAAGGGATTTAGCAATTCAACCTTGATATATAATTCCCATTACAATATACCCAACAAATAGTTATTCAGTCTACTTAAAGCTATCCAGTGAGGGCAAACCTACTGCTTTTTTAGACAGCTCATTAATTTTATGTCACCTTTAATTGTTAGGGAGTTCATGATGATTAGTAATAAAATCTTACATTGTATCCAACATAGAAGAAAACAAAAAAGTAAAGAAAAAAAAAAGAGACAAGTTTATTGATAACCAACATACAAAGCTACTACTCTCTCAGCTAGTTGACCAGATAGGAGCTATTGTTGGCGACTGTGAGAATTATAGCTACTTACATTTATGACTGTTCCCGCCCCTGGAAAATTTTTAGAACCTTACCACTTCCTCTCACCTGCCTAGGGGGGTCCTGGAAAGGCAAGGCAGGCAGCAAATACCTGTAGTACCCTTACTCTGGGATTGTGACTAGCCTGTTAAAGAAATACTGCAGGCAGTCTTAAGGGAGGGAACCTTTGAAAATCCCTGAAGCTGTCTCCTTTCTGCCTGTGGGCCCAGGAGCCCTGGGGAAGCCAGTCTGGAAGGAGCAGCTTTTACTGCCATTTCTGTGGTTTACTCTGCCCCGCTCCAGGCAGGATGAAGGGAAACTTTTTCAAGGCCCCTAAATAAATCTCTCTGTCTCTCCTCAGCTGCCTAAGGACCACAGTGGCCTGGGGAAATAACACTTGGGCTGGGTGTTATTGGCGAAGCTACTGATGATGCTTCCCTCTAGGTTATATTTCCATTGACAATGTCATTTGTAATATGCTAGCTCACATCAAAGACAACTAAAAATTCAGCTAGAGATATAATCATTTCCCAAACAAACCCCAAACAGATTGTAATGTCAAAAGCAGTGACTGTGATACCAGAAGAATAAAATGGATGAATAAACTAATTTTCATAAGCAAGAAGTTCATTTTTACAACAATATTATTCATGAATAGCAAGCAATTGTGGGTTTGAGATGGGGAAAGAAACAGAATAAGTGGTATGAGTTTTAAAGGAATGAGAATTACAAGGACTAAGAATCTAACTTCTTTTTTTCAGTCATTTTTCAGTCATGTCCAATTCTTTGGGCTCCCATTTGGGATTTTCTTAGCAATGATATTGGAGTGATTTCTCATTTCCTTCTCCAGTTCATTTTACAGATGAGGAAACTGAGGCAAAAAGGGATAAGTGACTTGCCCAGAGTCACATAGCTACTAAGTATCTGAGGCCAGATTTGAACACAGGAAGATTGACTCTTTCTGACTATAGGCCTGGCACTCTATCCCCTGTACTACCTATCTCAACGTACCATCAATTCTTGTATGGTTTAAACAATTATCCCATAAACTACCAATTGAAATTTTGGTTAAATAGACTTAACTATATTTATAGGTGAAATAAGTTGTAAGAAAATGAAAACTGAAGAATTGATACAAAAGGATCTTTTCTAGTGGCTTAAGATGATAAAGGGCTAAAATTTCAATGTAAACTGTATTCATTTGTATTAGACATTGCCTTTTCCCTTTGATCTTTTTCCTGATAAATCATATTCATGTTATAATAGAGAACATATTAAAATACTAATAATTTGGTGAGAATTTGTTTTTTAAATTCCTTCCCAACCTTATTGTAGAAAGGGTATGTTAGAGCAGTTTTGACTGACTCTCAGGATGACTGTTAATTTTTCTATGTAATTGTTTTATGGATTGTTGAAATTTAAAAACATGATGGAGAAAATATTAATAATGCAAGTGAAAATTAAAAGTATGTGCAGACTCATTTTCCCCTAGATGAAAGCAGCAGGAGCTAGCACTGTTTGAAAAGCATCTGAGGGTTTTAGTGAACTGCAAGCCCAAAAAGGATCAAAAGCCACAGAAACTAATATAATATTAGGATGCCTTAAAAAAGGTATATTGTACAGAAGTAGGAGGTGATAGTCATGCTGAACTTTCATCTGATCATGTTACATCAATTCTAAACAATATATTTTAGTCTTAGGTAAAAAAGATCCTCCTCATTGAAAGTGTTCCAGCTAGGTCTGGACAACCATTTGCTATGTATTTTATTCCTCTTTATATACTCTCTATTCCAGGTAATGGATCATTTTGCCGTTCCTAATATACCATCCTTCATCTCCATTTTCTGTTCCTTTACATAGGCTTTTCCACATACCTTGAATGCCATCTCTCCTCTGCTTATTAGAATACTTATATTCCTTTAAAGCTCAACTGATGTTCAGTCTTCTAAGTGGAGCCTTTCCTGAGTCCCCTTACTCTTACTGCCTTCCCAGTCACATTCTTTTTGTATTTATTTTGTAGAAACATCTTGCATGCAGTTACTTATATGCAGGTAATTTCTCACATTAAATTGCAAATTCTTTGAGTACAGGGACTGTTTTTCTTTTGTTTTTGCCTGCTCAGAGGCTAACCTAGTGCCTGGTACATTATAGAAACTTCACAGGAGCTTGTTTGATTGATTAATTGGCTGCTAATTTAAAGGGTATTTTAAGTCACTCTAATGATCCTGCATAGTCACTGAGATCCTTTCTGATTCTAAAATTCCTGACTCTGTGAATGACACAAAGATGAGTACTTGATGGGTTCGGATAAGTAAGGTATTCAGTGATGGAAAATTCTCAAAGTCAGGAGTAGAAAAGTATAGTACATACTACTGGGCTTATACCCCAAGGAGATACTAAAGAAGGGAAAGGGACCTATATGTGCCAAGATGTTTGTGGCAGCCCTGTTTGTAGTGGCTAGAAACTGGAAAATGAATGGATGCCCATCAATTGGAGAATGGTTGGGTAAATTGTGGTATATGAATGTTATGGAATATTATTGTTCTGTAAGAAATGACCAGCAGGATGAAGACAGAGAGACTTGGAGAGACGTACATGAACTGATGCTGAGTGAAAAGAGCAGAACCAGGAGATTATATACTTCAACAATGATACTGTATGAGGATGTATTCTGATGGAAGTGAATTTCTTTGACAAAGAGACCTAATTCAGTTTCAATTGATCAATGATAGACAGAAGCAGCTACACGCAAAGAAAGAACCCTGGGAAATGAATGTAAACTGTTTGCATTTTTGTTTTTCTTCCTAGGTTATTTTTACCTTCTGAATCCAATTCTCCCTGTACAACAAGAGAACTGTTTGGTTCTGCTCACATATATTGTATCTAGGATATACTGCGACATATTCAACATATATAGGACTGCTTGCCATCTAGGAGAAGGGGAGGAGGGAGAGAGGGGAAAAATCAGAACAGAAGTGAGTGCAAGGGATAATGTTGTAAAAAAAAAATTACCCTGGCATGGGTTCTGTCAATAAAAAGTTATTATAATAAAAAAAAAAAGAAAATTATAGCACAACCAGTATCTTACCTGTGGATCACATTTTTTAATGAAAATTGCCTACAGCCTAATTCATTTTAGGTCTAGATGAATTTCAAAACCTGGACCTGCAAGTCCATGATAGCTCACAAAGTCACAGTAACCTATTAACAGGAGCCTACTTAAATTCTTATATTTCTGTTACATATTATAATGGCTCATCACTGGAAAATACTTATCTTTCCATTATGTAGGCCAAGCCCTAAGGCTTTATCTAATCTTTTTATACTTTACATACTCAATTTTCAATGTTTCACATTTAAGTTACTAAAATTCCATGTGTGAAAAACTGTCTCCCATAAATGTAGTCAATGTTGCTTAATAATGTGGAGAAATAGTTATTGCAATGACATAAAAATTCATTTTTTCCCATGAATAGTTAAAAATCAAAAAGAATTGAGTTCAAATACTCTGAAATCCTAGCTATGTGACTTTTAAGTCAGTTAACCTCACTAATCCTCAGTTGTCTTGTTTGTAAATTGAGAAGAATAATAAGACCTACCTCAACTATTTGTTATGTGAACTAAAGAGATGGTGAATATTAAAACGATGTTATTAAATGTTTAATTAAATTAATTATTATTAAATGTTGAAATTATAGTATTTATTGTTGTTACAGTCATCTCTAAGCCACAAAAACTCTTCAAAACACCTAATTGTTGATTTTCCTTATTCATAATACTTACAATTGGGGGAGATATTCCAAGAAAATTCAGCAATTTTATGGAAATGTCCTCCAAAAAAAAAGATGATTTTTAATCATCTATGATTCAGCTGATAAATCCTAAGGAGTAGACTGATTTACAAACGCGTATATTATTTTTCTTGGCTCATTCAATTTGTAAGTGTCTAGCATCATATGACATCCCAGGTCTTCCTGAGTCCAAGCTCAACACATAGTCACTTCACTACTGTCTCTTTTCTTAAGTATTATTTCTATAGTAAGTATTCTTTCTTCTCTTATTATTGTTTTATTCTTTAATATTTATTTTTAATGTGAGTTCTAAATTTTCTCCCTCCCTCCCTTCAATTCTTTCCCTATCCATTGAGAAGGCAAGCAATATGATACCTATTATACATGTTAAGACATGCAAAACATATTTGGGTATTAGACATGTTGCAAAAAACAAAATCAAATAAAAATAAAAAATAAAGTAAAAAACTTCTTTAATCCAAAATTAGAGTTCATCAGTTCTCTCTAGAGGTGGATAACATAGGCATATTATTTATTCAAGAAATGCTTGTGATTAGTAGATTATGTAAATACTTTCTGTCCTCATTTCAGCATGAGACTTTGATGTAATATCTACTTCTGTCTAACTCCTCCATTTTAACAAGCTCGATTCCCATTTTCTATGTGCTTGACATGCTTGAAATAGTTGGACAGAAATCTATTCTTTGCTCTAGAAGAAACCCTGTCAGCTTGAAAATGTGGGTATTGTTGAGTAAAATATATATTGCCTCAATAAGAGATGTTAAATTACCTACAAAGAAAGAAAGAGTAAGAAAAAAAATGCAGCTTTAAATTCTGAAGAGACATCCTTATTCTCCAGAGTCCCAAAACTCCAAGTAGTTCATAAAAGGATAGCTAAATAAACATCTAAGGTGCATTCTTTCCTGGGCTCCCATAAGGCTAAGAATTACTTCTTAGCACTCCTAAGCATCTTATGTATCTCTCTGACAAGTAGGTAATGCTAAGTAATACAATAGCACCCCTGTGCCTCAGAAAATTATATTACTGTTCTGGAAAAGACAGCCAAAGTTGGGTGATATCCCTTATTCCTATTTTGGGAGATGTACAAGATAAAGTATCATGGGATGGGTATATTTGCAAATTTCAGAATGTCTGCTTCCATTTTTCCCATGAAGTATTGGAAAAAATGATTTTTGATTTGAGATGAGACAGATAAATCATTTAACATCTAAGACAAAAATCAATAATCATTCATTCTAGAATACCTTCACTTATATTTGTCAAAGCAGTGCCTTCTATAGACCTTTCCTCCCACTTTAAAAATCTTTTTCATCATTTCTCTACTTCTTACCTCCTGATGTGACCTGTATTACTAACAAGATGTCCAAGGATATGCCCTACAGTTTCTCTGTCCTATTCCAGCATTCACAACTAAGCCACTTATTTTCTTCTAGCAGCATGGTATAGAGAGCAAACTCTCAATCAGAAGTATTGGGTTTAAATACTGCCTCTGACAGGCAGGTGCAATGGATAGAGTACCTGGAGTTAGGAAGATATTAGTTCAAATCCAGTCTTGGATATTTGATAGCTGTGTTATCCTGGACAAGTACTCCAAATGATTTAATAGATAAAATAATAATAATAATAAAATGAAAAAAAGAAATTTTTGAAAGTGTTAAGACAAGTAATTTAGAATGAACATATTTTGTGTATTATAAATCTATGCTCGTATATTTACTATTTGATTGATTAGTGGTAGCTGAAACTAGTCAACAAGTTTAGTGATAGAAATTTGTAAAGGGAACCAAGTTCTCAAAAAGGAGCATACTTTGACTGTTTTCAGGGACTTCTAGACAGTCCTTGGAAGGAACACATCCATGGGTCCCAAAACAAACAATTGTTTTTATTTAAAAAAAAAACAATATTTTAATCAATTTCTCCAAATAAGCATAGCATTTGGTAATATATCTATATAGATAGATCTAGATATATATCTATATAGATATATCTATAATCTATATTAATAATTAAGAAGGAAGCAGAAAAAAGTGGAGGAGGAGAAAGAGGAGGAAGGGGAGGAGGAGGAGGAGGAGGAAGAGAAATAGGAGGATTCTCTTTCCAAAGTGGAATAAAATGGAAACACAATAATTATAAGGAAAATTCGGTGTTCTAGGATATCTCACAACTCTGGACTGCATATCCCAATGTCCTTGACCCCTTCAAAAATAATACATATTAACACTAAACTGCTTCTCTGTTAGCTGCTTCTCTTCTAGTTTTAATGCTTTTTTGCTAGACAAAACCACTCTTTTTCTTCTTTGTAACTGATGGTACAGTTACAAACTCTTTTAGTTAATAACCACCCTTTATAGGGTGCTTAGATTTTTTTTTTTTTTTTTACCCTCTTTTCTTTTCTTTTTACCTCCTTCTCAAACCTAAGAGGGCAATAGAGGACAACAAAGGCAGCTGAGAGATTTTTCCCTCTCTTAGACCATAGATGGCACTAAAGAGCAAAAAGTTAAGCAGCTTTGAACATAGCTGTAGGATTTATCCTTATTAACACAGCAGCTGAAGAGCTTTCATTTCACAGCTGATCTAGCAGTTCTACAGGCATTCAATAAAGCAAAACTCTCTTCCAATCACGAGGCTCCCAAGAAAGCAGTTTAAGTCAGATGCCTCAGATAGAAACTTCTTTTTTAACCTTCCTTATCTTCTGTCCCTGTCTTATTGTGATTTCTGTTTTCTGCTAAGACTTTTTATTCTATCACTTCATCTGGCTTTTTTCTGCCTCTTCCTATAGCTTCTAATATGTCAAATACATATCTCCTTACCTCCAAACTGTGATGTGAAACTCAATCATTTTACTTTTCTGTTAGGTTTGGTTCCAATAGTTCTTATACAATCTTCCCATAATGTCCAAACAAATATTTGATTTATAATTCCCCAGTAATAACCTTTAAAACTAAAAACAAAAACAAAAAACATAGACATATAAACATAAGTTAATGGACCACAATCTCTGCATTTATCATTATTATTGGTTTACATTCAAATAAACACACCCATCCAGTATGTTCATCTGGGGAACAGTTCTCTAGTCTTCAGAACAGTCTGTGTCTCTCAAGTATTTTTTTCCTGAGATACTGTTCCTTTGAAAACTATTATCACTAATTTACTTTAAACAAATGTTATTTACCTATTCCTTTCAGCTACAAAAGTGTTCACATATGTAAGTAGAAGTACCTTGCATTTTTTGAGACTGATTTCTCTTATCACAGCCTTATACTCATTGTAAGATGTCCCTGTGCATCTTAAATAGATCTGGGGGATAACTAGGATCAGTGAATAGCTAATGTACCCCGAAGTCTCAGGCATAAGTTCATTATTCCAATGTCAATAGTCCTAGAATCTGACAACTAAGCATCTAGACAGGGATAACTCAAGTGAAAATGGGGTAAATAAAGAAAAAAAAAAAAAGTTCCAGTACTGAAGATACTTTGAATTTCACAGTTTGCCTGGGATTTAATGAGATTTTTTAGCCAAGTAGTGACTAGACTATGTCAAAGACTACAATATAAGAGGAGAAAAGAATAGTTAATACCTTCCTATAAATAAAGAAATCTAGGGTCCATTGATTTCTCTATTACTATATCTAATGGGATCATGTAAAATTGACTGTTTCTCTTTTCCAGATCTTTCTTAAGGTTAGCATACGAGGATATTATAACTAATGGTATGTGCATGTCTATGTGATTTTTTTCCTGTCCTTCAAGCCTCTTAAATTTTAAAAATATATCAATGTGCTGAATCAGAGCCTCAGAGAAGGCAGGAGTTCATAAGTTCCATTAATTATGAGTAGGTTTTTTCTTTCTCATACCTTATTCATCTGTGTTGTAGGATATGAACCCAACATGATGTAGCCTAACCAAGAACATGTTTCTTTTCCACTCAAATGTATTTTTGCAATTTGACATTTTTCTTTCCTCTCATCTCTTTTCCTCCTGTCAAGATTGTTAATATTGCATGCGTTTCCCCAGCCTCTATTCCTTAGCTATTTAAGGGAGAAGAGCTGCAGTGACGTGCTAACTTGACTGGTTCTGAACTGAAGTGTATGCCACTATGAGAACCAAAGGTATTTTATATAACTCAGTTGCACTTTAAATCTTAAGACTTGTCATGGCAAGACAAGTTTTGAGATGGGTTTAAAACCCATGTTTGGATTTTGCTGTCATATTATTTCTGTTATTTACTTTTGGACTGTGACTTCTGGGTTGATGAATATAAGAAATTAGGACAACAATGGCATTAACCAAATCCACTTTTAAAGGAAAACTTGAAAAAATGTATGGAGAGGTAAATAATCATTTTATCAATTGGCTTCATCAAGCCCAGCCTAAAGAAAAATATTATCTCTATCTTCAAAAGGTCATTCCTCAAAAAATCTAAGTCAGTTGGGTATGAGGTCTAACGTTAGGTAGTTTAGCATCTGTTTAATTATTCAATAGGAGAGAAATCATGAACAATTTATCAGTAAAAAATCAAGTATCTTTTCTGTATACTTTCTCTCAGAGAGACCCTCAAATGGACCTGTGATCTTCATTGCTGGGGATAGTCCCTCTGAGAATGCAAAGAACCAATCCATACCTGTCTGACTCTTGCCCATGTTTTCCCATAAGATCAGCATAGTATATCCAGTTAATATACCTAACACTTTCTTCATTTTCCCTTGATATCATAAGTATAAAAATGAAATGTGTGGGCAATCTATTAGTATTCTTTATTCTTGTTATCTAATCATATAAATAGCTCTTTTTAATTATTGTTTTAATGCCATAATTTACATTTCTTTCTTATTTCTTCTTTGTATTACATTGCTTCATCTTTATAATATTTTATTATTTACAAAGCACTTTGCATTTACTATTTCATTGAATCCTCATAAGAAATATTTGAATTAGGGGCTATGATTATCCTCATTTTACAGAAAAGGAAACCATGGATAGCAGAAGATAAATAGTCACCCAGCTATTAGTTTAAGCAAGATTTTAACTCATCTTACTGACTCCAAATCTGAAGCTCTCTCTACTACATGACCTAATTGTGTCTTCACATATCAAAAATATCAGGCAAAGAATATTGGTATTAAAAAGATAGGTCTTTGATTTAGAAAAAAATAAGCTTAGGGGTCATTCAAATAACTTTTCAATTTCTCAATGGCAATTCATTCTGGTTTGTTCCTTCCGTTCCTGTGAGAGCCATAACTAAGTCTGTTACATTTATATAGGATACAATCAGACTATCTACTACAAAGTTACTTGCTTCACTTTCCCAAAGTAGATAGGTTATAGAGTATCTGGATTCTGATGCTAAGGAAACAAGATCCCTGTGAGAAGAACAGTGTTCTTCCTTTCTTATCCTTCCTTTTCCTAATTATATGGACTTAGTTTGTTTTAGTTTGGTTTAATTTGGTTTTGTTTTACATTGAAAATCAACGAAGTTGTTTCTGGGATTTGGTTGGTTCAGTAGTCTAAGGTTAAAACTACATCACCCTTTATACTACTTCCTCAGACTCTCTGGACACAGTGCATTAGCCTAATGGCCTTCATTCATTAAGGGAGGTACAGCTTGAGCACTCACCTCCAGGACCAATCAAGTCCTGGCAATGTTATTTTTCAGGAAAACAATTCACTTAAACCAGAAGAAGTAGGGAGGAGGAGGCAACACTGGCAGCTAGTCATCTGATCATTTTGTTATTCAGTCATCCAATCATACCATTCTATTCAGAATGCCATGCCCCTCTCTCCTCCATTATCTTTCAAAATTTGTCCAAATTCATGTTTATTATCTCCTTGATTCCATCTATCTATCTCATCCTCTGCCTTTTCCTTTCCCTTTTTTCAATCTTTCCCAACATCAGGGTCTTTTGCAATGAATCTTGCTTTCTCACCGTGTGGATAAAATATTTAGAATCATTTTATCATAACCCCATCTATAATAGCAGGGTCTATAGTCATCTGTGCACCTACACATAGTAAGTTCTGGCCCAGTAAAACTTAGAGGATGTGTGTGAGTCAGTCTGCTTCTTCTATGAATTGTTCTCACTAACAGAAAGTATAGGTAGGGCTTCAGAAGCAGAGGGACTCACAGAAAAAGAATAGGTCACCAGCATGTTCCCCATTAGTAAGACTTAGTCAGTTAGGAAAAGGACTCACTCAGAAACTACATCTGTATTTTTCCAACTCTATATGGAAGCATGGGGTTGAGAAGACTGCCTACAAAAAAGAATTCACCTGTTTAGGGGACATGAAGATATGTATATGCAAGTAAAGAAAAAGAATAAATAATACATTGCTAAGACCAGGTTAAAATTTGAATTGTTTTCATATTTGGAGGGATTAGGATTCCTTTGAAGTTTAGTTTTATAAAGTGTTCTTATTCACAATATTAATGACCACAGTTACTATTGGGAGGGAGAGAAAGAAAGAGTGGTAAGGGAGAAAAAAATCTTTCTTGCCGCCTTGGAAAAATTGTCCAGGGCAACAATAACTATAAAAGTACTGAGTTTCTCTCTAAGGTATTAAAAGCACAGCCAAGTTAATTATTTTAGAAAAGACAGACTGCAGGTTTTCTAAATTTCTCACCCTACTGTGTCAATTATTCATCTTATAGCCACACATAAGTTTTCAGACTCTGGACAATGTTTCTGTAGTCCCAAATATCAAAAAAAGGAAAGATAATGGATTCTTTAATCACTAGTCCAATGAAGTCAAACTCATTGGACCTCAATTCCTAAAAATATTCCAAAACATTTTTAAAGAGATAGTTTGTGAGCCAAGAGGAAGGGAAGTGCAGACCACAGGATCATAGATTAAAAACTGGAAGAAAATGCCTTAAATCTACACTTTCTGACTATGCTTTCTCCACTAAGCCACATTTTACTGATTCAGAATAAACTTCCCTTTCTTGGGAACCAGTCTTAGCTTTAGGAAGCTAAATGACATGATAGATAGTGTTTGACTTGGAATCAGGAAGATCTGAGTTCAAGTACCCACTAGCTGTACAACTCTGAGAAAATCATTTATCTAAGCCTCAGTTTCTCCAACTATAAAATGAAAATAATATATTTACTTCTACTGGGTTACTGTATCAAATGAGAAAAAACAAACATGTAGGAGCTTTGCAAACCTTAAAATGTTGTATAAATTCAGAGAAATGACATAGAGACAATTCATATCTGAATTGAAATAAAAAATCCATAAATTGTTTCCCAAAACCCTGTTGACAAAGTAGAGAAAAATGTGGAGTATCATATAATGATAGTACCAGTGGGTGGATTAAGAAGTTATTCAAAGAGCATCACCCCAGGTCCTCAGCCTTGATCAGGCTTCATCAAGTATTATATTCAATTCTGGGCCCCACACTTTAGGAATGATGCTGAAATCTACAGTACTTGCAAAATGGTCCAACTGACATTGTGAGAGAGTAATAAACCATGCTATATGATGCAAAATCTGAAGTGATTAAACTAAAAATGAGAAACTATGGGAAATTATGAAGGAGAAAGGAGGGAGGGAGGGAGAGAGAGTGCAGTGAAGTAAAAGGAACACTGGGTTTGAAATCACAGTACCAGGGCATGAATATCAACTTTACTAACTATTAAGTATGTGACCTTAAGTCATTTAACTTTCCTGATCCTCAGTTTAACCATTTGTCAAATGAAAAGATTGTGCTAAATGATCATTTTGTGAGAAGTATCATAGTAAAATAAAATAAAAAAGACTTGGAGATTAATCATTATTCAGATAATTATATTTTTGTGATTATGGATGCATCATAGAACCATAGATCTAAAATTTGATGGGAACTTAAGGGTTAGTAGTCCAACTTCCTTATTATACAGATAGAAAAAATGAGTCTCAAAGAAGCTATAAGTCACAAAGCTAGTAAGTTTGTGAAGGATTTGGAGTCAATTTTTCCCTACCACTGTGCCACATTTCTTCTCTTAAGACTATCTATAAAATGGGGATAAAATTTTTAGTTTCTATCTCACAGGATGGTTATTAAGGATAACTTTACCAAATTTAAGGAGCATATATAAATACTAATTTGTTATAAAATGTATGCAAAGCTCCTTGTAATCTATATGATTTCAATTGGTGACTTGTGCTTAAGGAAAAAGGCATAAAAAAGAAGGACCTAAGATCTTAAGATCAGTCTCAGGACACACATGTTCTCACTGGCAAATATGCTCATGATAGCCATCATATCTCTGAGGAGGAAGAAAATGCTGCTTCAAAGCAATGAGTTCAGAAAGAAAAAAAAAAAAAAAAAGGTGAAGAGTGATATTATAATGTAGTATGGAGAAGTACTTCCTGTCTCAATCACCAATTATTTTGGCCCCCCCCCTTCAGCTACCAATCAGAAACCAGTGGTTACACTTGACCACATGATCATTAGCAAGAAACCCTACTATATCATAAAGGTTCAGATTGCATGTTCAGTGCCATGGAAAATGTTCCAGGCTAATCTTTACTACATTTAGAACATGTACAAAATTGTTTGGTAGTTTTCTTTTCTTTTTTTTTTTTTTCCTTCCTCTGAATAATTTGACGATGAGGGATCAAAAGAAGTCAAACAAGCAGAGTAGAAATGAGAATTCTAAAGTTAAACAAGTCCACAGACTTTCTAAGTTTTTGCTTACAGAAAAGACTTGGCTGGCACAAGGTCCCAGAACAAGTTAATGGGAGGACTGGAATTAAATCTTCCATTTTAGTACCAAATATCATTTTGATCACAGGCCAATCAAAAAACATTTAAATATTTCTGGCCATATCAGATCTGAATTGTTTGACTAAAACCAATCAGGAGAGCTCTGTAAGGAAAACTTTTTCCACTCAAATAAAATCTGGAAAATACTTTTAAAAATTAAATTGGGGATAAATGTGAAATAAAATAAATAAATTCTTGTGCTCTAACATCGAAAGCTACAACCATGAATATTTATTTATTTCCTATTTTTCTCTTGTATTATTTGTCATTGTAAATATCTTACTTGGAGAACTTTTGCTAGTCATTAAAAATATTTCACAGGTAGACATTCAGTTTATAAACCGATAATCTTCCAAAGTTAATTTGTAAATCATTTGTGCAGAACTCATTTCCCCAGAGTTAGCTTCCTTAAAAAGCCTCCAAATTCTATTTAACCCATAATATCATTAAAATATTGTATTTCACTCAAAGATTAGGAGGGGGAATGGGCATTTTTATGTAGATCCTGGGAAAAAATCTTAGATACTTCCGTGGATTTTAAAGGTGAGTAGAATGGATTTCTTTTTGCTTTGTTCATGATTAGTCTGAGGTTTTTCTTTATGTTCATGAAAAAGAGAGTGGCTTTCATGAGATATTTGAGACAGAGTTAGAAGAAAGAGAGAAGAGAGCATAAAAAAAAGACTACAAAGGATATATGTGTACCTGTGAGAAGGATATAGTCTAAGGTAAAAGGATCAAAATATATGTATTATCTCCCAAGGGAGAAAAATTTTAGGTAAGGATAGTAGATCTAACTATTTTGGACACCAGATGGCACTATTGGCCCAAAACAGCTTGGTTGAAGTTTTGTAGTCTTGAAATAGGAAAGATCAAGGAAGAGGAGACAGTACACAATTTTATCTTCATAGTTATGACCTTGAAAGTCAGATCATTAGAAATCCCTAGTCCTATATGCAGGACATGCAAAAAATGATACTTTATTATTTAGTATTTATCATTTTAAGTTACTTTATTCTAACTGTACTGTACAAGAACATTTATTTTTTCTATATGATTGAAAACCAGACTTAAGAAATTCTATCCAATATTAGATTATTGCTTCAAGAAATATTCATACAGTATGGCATGTTGTAATGAATAGAAGTCCAGAGTCAGAAAATTTAATTTTAATCCCAAGTCTGCAGGATGACTTTAGATACATCATTTTACTTTTCTTAATTTTAATTCCTAATCTTTAAAATAACTACATTTTTAAAAAGATAACTTGTAAGGTCTTATCTTTTAAATTCTATTAATATAGACTTTCATTCATATAACAACCATTAAGTACCAAATACATATAATTAATATCATTGAATATTAACTGATAGATTGCAGCATTAACAGCATTTCAATTCTAGGGAATTGGTAAATCATGCAAAGAAAAAGTTTTTTTCAACTTTCCATCAAAAAAAAAAATAGGGAGTAATTTCTTAGTCAATTCTCAAAGTGATATATAAATGTGTAATATATATTACATATAATATATGCACATGTATACATGTGTGTTATATATGTGTATGTATGTATAATTATGATGCCTCTATTAGAATCAAAGGTAGCTTGATTTCCAATAAAACTTTTTCAAGTTCCTGCTTCCAGGTTTTTGTCACTGACTTTCTTTAAACCAACAGTAGTCACTGATTTAAATTGAAATGGGGGATGGGGAAGCAGAGAATAATTCTGTTTTTCTATGTCATTTTTTTGTATTTTACATCTCTGAATTTCAATCCAGTTTCAGAGGGATCTGCCAAATATGGCTTACACCAACCTCTGAGTCTCCTTGCTACACTTCTATCCAGGGCAGTATTGTTTGCCTTTTTGTCTGCTCTCTGATTAAACTGACATCATTTTGCCTTTTGTGACTCTGGTGTCATTTTCTGTTGACAGTGTCTAGTAATGGTAACAGACTAGTGTCCTTGTGGAAGGGGCAGAAACCATTGATTGGTTAGGTGTATTAATGTAGCCCTGTTAAATGACATGCAGGCATGCCTTTGTGCTAAGTGGCAGCTGAATGGGTGCCAGGGAGAAAGGTTATTAAGTACAGATAAGAGGCAGCACCCTCTATTCACTGGCAATGTCACTTTCTCCCAGTTGAGAAGAGAAATTTGTGACTTTTTTTTTCTTCCTCTAAACTGAATCTTTTCAAGGTAGAAAAGTTGCTGTCTAACTTGCCATATGTCTGCAAGAATAGCCAATCTCATGAAGGTGAACTTTAGAATGATCCATTTAAAACAATTTACATTTAAAGCCAAACTGCACAGAACAGAAACATTTAAGTGTGAGCCCTAGCAATTATTAATTTTGTCAGAATTGAAAAAAAGACTCTTTAATAAGAGATGTCATATATTATTTTGTTTCATAATTTGCAAGTGAAAAAGAGTGACATTTTGGTATCTTCATTGAAGTGTGAAATTTCCTCATCTAGTAAGTCTATGTAGTTAAAACATGGTTCTTCATCACATGGTATAAGTATTTATAAAAATTCAAATATTTTTGTTTGGAATTTTTAAATCTTCATTTAATAAAATTGACTTTTATACTAAAAATTATGAATTGTAGACATATCAAAAACTGTAAATAAATTTGCACAACTTTTTAAAATTGAGTGCAAAAATTAAACCTTGGGGGGGGGGGGTAAGAGGTGAAAAATTGGAACAAGAGGTTTGGCAATTGTTAATGCTGTAAAGTTACCCATGTATATATCCTGTAAATAAAAGGCTATTAAATAAAAAAAAAAATTAAACCTTAAATATTTTAAGATGTTTTCTTTTTCTCCTCATGTTTTGAAAAAAAAATCTATCAACTTGAAAAAGTGGTATATAGAAATATCATAGCTCCTTGTCAGCAGGAATTGTTTCTTTTATTGCATTTGTACTCCCAGTGCCTAAAAATATTGGCACATTGTTATTGTGGTGGTGATGCTCAGTCATTTTCTCTTGTGTCTGACTCTTTGTGATTCCATTTGGGATTTTTTTGGTAATGATACTGTAGTGATTTGCCATTGTCTTTTCCAGCTCACTTTATACATGAGAAAACTGAGGCAAACAGGGTAAATTGACTTGCCCATTGTCACACACCTAGATTTGAATTTAGGATCTTCTTGATTCCAGGCCCAGGGGTCTAACTTCTGTGTCACCTAGCTGCACTGCAGATAGTAGTTACTGAATGCGTCATGATTCACTAATTGTTTCTAAATGTGTCTCATAAATAGTCACAAGATATGGAAAAATGAAAATTACTTCTCTTTGGTTAGGGCAAAGATAATTACTAGCTAACTCCTGGCAATTCCCAGGTGGTTATAGCCCTCAAATTCTCCAATGTTGATATGGTTCTTGTAATAGCATTAACAACACCTGGGGTTTCCTCTTAATTCCCTCATTCCCACAATGTGAGGCTAGATTTTCCCTAAAAGATAACAAAGCAGGCATTTTAAGGGTAACCAGGACAGGTTGAAGCTCAAGTCATGCCTTCCTGTCACATTCACAGGGAGTCTCTTCCTTAATCATTCCTCCAAAATAGTCTAATCCTTTACCAGAGAGTCAGTATGGTGTTTACTACCTGACAACTCCAGGAGAAATTTCAGATACAGAATAGATCAGCATTTCATGTTCATCAATGTGACCAAGGGCTTTGATACAGTCACTCATGAGACTGGTTGCCTGAAAAAATTCATCAGTTTTATGGTCCACTTGCATGAAAACATACTTACATGGGTTTTAGATCATGAATGATTGTCCTTTCCTAGTAACCAATGGAATGAAGAAGGGTTATACTTTCTCCCATGCTTTTTAGCATGATATTTTCAGCAATGTAGGTTGGATGCCTTCAACAAGAAGGAAAAGAGCATGAAGGTCAGTTACCACTATTATTTAACTTGAAAAGGCTACAAGCCAAGAGTAACATGGTAGAAGACTTGGAGCTCATGATTGTATATTCAATGGAGCTTCTTAGGTTGAGATGCAACAGAATATGGATCTGTTCTCTTCCTCTTGTGCTAATGTTAGCCTGACAATTGACACCAATAAAATAGAAGTTCTTCACCAGCCACCAGACTATCCATATATGGAGCCATTTATTACAACAAATAAAAAAAAATAGAATGCTACAGATATTACTTACTTTGGCAGTATATTTTCCAGGGATAGACTCATAGATGCTGAGGTTGATACATGCATTGCCTTTGGTACCTCAGTATTTGGGAGTTTCCAAAATGAAATGTGGGAGAGAAAAAATATTAAGATGCCTACAAAAATGAAGGTTTACTGAGCTGTTGTGTTGACCTCATTTTGTATGATTGTGAAACCTGGACAATATTACAGTGTCATGCCAGGAAAGAGAATTGCTTCCATTTTAATTGTTTAAGGAAAATTCAGCTAGAAAAATAAGGTTCCACACACTGAAGTTTTTTCTGAAGATGAAATGCTAAATATTTCAATTCTGCTTTAGAACTCAGATAGGCTGGCCAAATTTCTCACAGGCAAACATATCTTTACCTAAATGATTATTTTACAGAGAACTCACACAAAGCAAGTATTCTCAAAGAAGTCAGAAGAAGCAATACAAAGATACCCTCAAGGTCTCTCTGAGGAATTTTGGAATTGATTGTGAGTTATAGGAAACAAAGGCAAAGGATCCCCTAGTATGATGTGCCTGCCTCAAAAAAAAAGCTCTGTGCTCTATGAGCAAAGCAGAATTGCAGTAGCTAAAAAGAAATGTGTGATGTGTAAATATAGAAACATCTCCATTCCTTATGTTTATATGGACTATTTGTTCCTGACCTATAGTAGAACCTTTTGAGCTCATATTGGTCTAATCAGCTCCTGTCAGACACACTGTACATTAACCCTGACTTAGTGATGTCAGTTTGGTTCTTTTTGGGCACAAAGGACAACAACAAACCACTAGCCTTCCTTGACACAGCTTTCTAGGGACTTAACCTAAATTTTTGGTCATTCACTCTACTTTCATCTATTATTCTGACTAATTTCAACTCCACAGATGCCCCTCCCAGGTTAAACTCCTTACCTCTAATTTCATCACAATGTTGCTAATGCAAACCTTGATTGATACCTACTCTCACCCCAATCTCTTCTCCCCTCTGATTTGAGGGCTGCAGGAAAGAGCACCAAACACCTCCCAATGCCTTCCTTTATAGAGGGCAAAAACTGGACATTTAGGTTCACTTCACTCTGCATCCACTACCCTGCCTGGTTTTAGCTCCATAGAAGAAGATGCTATTGTACACAATATATCTGATCTCTCCGCCCACATCATATTTCCCTGCCTCTTTTTTTATTTTATTCCCTCTCATCATATTTATAAACAAATAGAAGGCAGGGATCATCTTTCTTTTTCTTATGGTTTTGTACTTATCACATAGAGGGCACTTAATAAACATAGATTGGATTGGATTAGATCTAAGAATCAGTGTTGGACTGAATCTTTACATTTGGTGTATGTTTGAGAGCACACAAATCATAACATCCTGCCCTGATGGAAAGATATTTTTCTGTATGGAGATGAGAGGGCCCACATAATAGAAATTAAATGCTACTTCATCCTTTTTATAATAATTAGCATTCATATACCACTTTAAGGTTTTCAAAGATATTTATATATGTTAATTCATTTGATACACACACACACACACACACACACACAAAATGAAGAGAAAGTTAAGGGGGATTAATTAATTTTCATGGGGTCACACAACTGCTAAGTCTATTCAGACCTAACTATATTCAGACTTCAATCTTCCTGACTAAATTCCTGTGCTCTATCTACTGTACCACTTAATTGTTCTTACATTAAGAGTAAATATCCATCTATTTATTAACTCTTTAATGACCTAGGAATACCATCCCACCTTCGAAATTGAACTAATAAGTTGCTGGTTCCAATTCAGCCCTTAATAGCCCTGTGTGCCATAGTATACACAGTGATTATCTGTCCTTGGCTTTGGACTCCCATTTGTTTCTAATAGACTTATCATTAATTGATAATTTTATCTCTTTACCTTGTGTTACAATACTCAATCATAATCCTAACTTAAAGTGCTATATTGCTGAGTGATAACTAGATAGATTTTTTTTTCATATTACCTTTTTAAAACTTATCCTTTTACTCTAGAAAGTTTAATTTTTTTTTTCTGTCTAACACTAATGAATTCAATGGTATTACAAATGGTTGCAGGAATTCTGAAAAGTAATTTGGAACTATACACTCAAAGTTTCTAAACTATATATGTATTTAAATAGTAATAGCACTTCTTGGCTTATGCACCACTACTATTACCACCACCACTACCATCAACAAACATTTACAATATTTATACCAATTATTTTTGTGTTACCAAATAAATAGGGGGGTACCCATCAATTGGAAAATTCCTGAATTATGGTTTATAAATTTATTAGAATACTATTATGCAATTAGTTACAAATGACAAAAAAGTTTCAGAGACAATTAAGAGGATTTCTACAAACTGATACAGAGTTAAATGAACAGAGCCAAGAGAATCATTTAGACAAATATGAAAGACTTAAGAAATCTGATCAACGCAATGACCAATCACAATTCCAGTGGATCAATATTGAAACATGCTACTTATTAAAGACAGAGAAGTCATGGACTCAAGTATACCAAATGAGACTTTTTTTTTTTTTGGACATGACCAATACAGGACTTTGTTTTGCTTGAGAATGTTTATTTGTTTCAAGGAATTCCCCTACTCTCACACACTTGTGCTTTTCTTTTTTCAATGGTGAGGGGAGAAAAGGAATGGCTGAATGAAAGAAAAAAAAAGATTTTGCTTATTTAAAAATATTTTTAACAAGGGGAAAAAAATCTACTTATTTTCTTCAATGTGCATTTTAATAGACCTTTCATCAGCCTATTGAAATCTCTAGAGGATTTTAAGAATTTTGAAGACTTCCAATAGCTTGTCAAGTTAATAATTTCCCAGTGGATCATGATTCAGTTCAAGTTTCAATTTTTCAGTCATATATAAGATAACAGAGTATGACTAGATCTCCTACAAAACCCTGAATCACTTTGTTGGTGACAGAAGTTAGTTCAGACAGAACCCACAGCCAGTAAGTGTCAGAAATAGGTTTGAACCAATATCTCCTTGACTCCTTGCCCAACCCTCCACTCTCTATATCATGCTGCTTCTATGTTTTCTTAAAATAGTATGGCAATCTGGTGATGTTTTCAGTATGTTTTATCTTCTATGAAAATAATATTGTCCACAGTCCTTTTTTTTAGCCTAGAGCCAAGTTCTTCTTACTAGAGAACAGAGCTGACTTTTTTTTAAAACAATAAGCCAACCTAGGAGTATTCCAGTCTGGATCTTGCCAACAACAGAGGGTGGCAAGATGCCACAGTAGGATGGATGACCTATAGTAAATTATTGCAAAGGCAGTTTTTAAAAATCTGCTTACTATGTTCTTATGCAGTTACTATCTTGTAATGCAGAGGAATGGAGATTTACACTGAAGAAATTAATCTTTGCTGAATGGCTTGTTCTCATGGTTGTAAAAGTCTACCATGGTGATGCTGAATTAGATTTTACCTCACAATTCACAAAACTATCTTCAAGAGCAACATCTGTGATGGGATATAGATATAGATATAGATTCCATCAATTTCTGTGATGGATGTATATCCATCACAAAAGTTGTGTGTGTATATGTATATATATATACATATACACACATACACATACAGACACATATGTATGTATAAATACATAACCACATTATTTATCAACTTTTCAAACTTCCTTCAATTGACAACTAAAATTCCTTTTTCTATAGGAAGCTTTTCTCAGTCCCTCATATTTCTAATGCTTTCCCTCGATTAATTATTAACTATCCTGTCTATAGCTTATTTGTAAATATGTTTGTTCATTGCCCTCTTCATTACATTGTTAGCTCTTTGGCTGCAACTGTCTTTTGACTCTTTTTGTATCCCTAGCACTGGTATCCTGGCATATAGTAAATACGTTAAAAATGCTTATTGACCAATGACTATATAGAGCAGGTGTGTATGTATGTGTGTATATGTGTTTATTTTCTCCCCCGGGTATCATAGCTGGACTAATTTGTCCTATGAGCTCTTTTGTAGGCAGGTTCCTATTTAATGACATTCATACATTGTGCTATTTCCTTCATAAATATATAATTAAAGAAGAATTAGTATTCAAATATATTTTGATGCAATGCCAGATAAATGCAATTTTAGTATGTGTATACTTTATTGTTAAGTAAAGTTTTTCATACCTGGTTTATTTGTAAAATACCTATATAGGAATGAAATAAAATTTTAAGTGTCCAAAATATATCAGAACTAAGAGACTTTTTTTTTTTTTTTGCTGTTTCATAAGGAAGGAAAATATACATTTGCTTCTTTCCTTTACACATGATTCTGACTTAAATTCATTTGCATACCTAGCAAGAAAAGAATTTCTAACCTTAAATCAAATAGTCATCTGAAACAAAGGACTATAAGTTCAAATACAAATATAGCAGTTTGAATAAAAGACTTGACTTTAGCCTAAATTTTGTCAGCTGGACATATATTGGCTTGTAGCTCTAAATATTATTAAAAAGCAGTCATTCTGCATTTATCAAGGATAAACCTTCTAGTCCCCACAATTCAACAAAGTGGAAATGAGATAACTGCAGTTAGCCCTGAAAAGATAATAATCAGAGTAGTAGCAAGAAATTGATATCCAGATGTAAACATAAGACCAATGGAAAATACAATCCACAAAGTCCATAAAGAAGAGATAGTTAGACAGAAACAGAAAGGTAGAGGCAAAGGCAAAAGTACAATATAAGAAATAACAGAAACATGATACCAACTGAGGAATAACTAAAAAACAAACAAATAAAAACATCCTGGTGCAGGCTTAAAAGGAAACAGGACTTAAAAATTACATTTCAATAACATTACTGAAAAGCTTCAGTGGATTTGTAGTTTTAAAAACATATAATATCATTCCTAGTTTATGTCCCAGCAACAATACACACACATACCACATCCCCAAACACACAAGTAAGAATTATTCCTCACATGTATCCCTGCCACACATTGTCCTTAGATGTATGTAATTCTCATTACATGTGTCTTTATCATAAGTTATTTGTGTCTCCTTGAATGATCCTTATGCATGTGCATTGTTCTGAACTATAGTATATGTATTTATGTGATTATGTCCTAGGTTCATGAAGAAGAATATTTACTATCATATTTCATTCAAGACTTTTTCTTTGAACCAATTGGATCTTCTAGCTGAAGATTAAATCTATCAGTGAAGTCTTATGTATTTTCGAGTAGAAACAAACCTAAGTAATAATTTGAACTTCAGTTTTTTTTTGTCAGCCCTGTCTACAAAAACATCCACAGGAGTAATTACTCCAGGGTATGATACCCAGGAAAAAAAATCAAATGCACATGCACACACCTGCTCAGTATAGTCTAGTCAATTAGTCAATAAGCATTGACTGAATATATATTATGTACCAGATATTGTATTAAGTGCTGGGGATACAAAAAAAGAGGTAAAAGACAGTTCATCCCTTTAAGGAACTCACAATTTAATAGGGGAGACAAGCAAAAAAGCCACAAATACGTATAAAAAAGCTATATATATATATATATATATATATATATATATATAAATATGAAATAGTTAACAGAGGGAAGGTACTAGAATTAAGAGATGTTGGGGAAGTCTTCCTGTAGATGGTAGAATTTTGGTTGGGAAGAAACCAGAAAAAGCAGAGATGATGAGGGAAAGTTTTCCAGCTGTGGAGAACAGCCAGAGAAAATGTTCACTCTAAAGATGGAATGGCTTCTTTGTGGAATAGCCAGGAGACCAGTGTTACTGTATAAAAAAGGATGTGGTGGGAAGTAAAATGTAATTTATATTTTATTGAAGTCCTTGTAATTTGTATGTCTGGATGGCATAAATAGAATGGCATTGGTTTCTTCAGTGTATTTAATATAAACATATGTATACATTCACACATATACATACATACCCTTGGAGTTATTTCCTTATGGATATTTTTGTTGCTGCATTTTCCATTGTTGGGAGAACAGTGATGACTGTGCCACTCTACTTTCAAGGTAATTAAACTTTCAGCCCATCTGTTTAGTAGCTTTCATAATATTTTCAAAGGGCACAGAATGTTTTTTAATATTTGTATCACTTTATTTTTGCTTGCTAAGGGACCTATTATCTAGCTGAACTTTGTTGGAGTAAGATTTTCAAGACTGGTTAGCGAAATGGGACATTAAAAATGTCACACAAGCAATAAAGGAATATAACTGATGTTGAACTTATAAATAACCTGCAGGACTTACTTTCCAAAATGGAATTTCAGACCTCTGGGTTCAATGTTTCTCCTATGATAATTGAATGCAGCATGAAAATCTAAAGTGGGACAAGGTTGCATTACTATAAACAATCTCTATAGTTCTGGAAATAGCAGCTGCTGTACTTGAAGAAGTAGCCAAATCTATGGAAACAAATGAACATAAAACCAAATTCTCTCCAGTGTCAAAGTCAAATCCTTTGATTAAGTTAGATATGTACAGAAACTTGTCCATATTTTTAGTTGACTAGAGTTAAATTTGGTATCTGCTACTTAGTAGCTTTATGATCTTGGGCAAGTCATTTAAAAGTCTGAGCATCATCTGTGAAATGAGAGGATGTACTCAATGATCTCTGAAATCTCTTGCAAGTAGCTCTACATCTTAATAAAATGTGAGCTAAGAACCCTAAGCTTTACATAGTCAGAGTTTAATCTTGGGAATGAATTTGCCCCAAATCTATCTTTGGAAGGCCCATTACAAAACAGGTAGCTTCAATTCCCAAAGGTATAAGCTAATTAAGTTTTCTCAATCACTGATGTTGCCCTAGCATAAGAAATAATATCCTTGTAGCCTGAGAACTAATGTATTAACTAAGGAAATATATTACTAGCTAAAATAAAGTAAGACCCTAAAAAGATTATAGTCTAAAATTTATATTTTGAAATATTATTTTAATTTTGAAGTTTAATCAATGTCATATCAAGGTAATAAATCTTTTAATCAAAAACTAGCTTTAAAGTCAACTTAAAATTCAATAGATTATTCTGTTCTAACCTTAAAAAGGGGAAAAGAGCTAGACAGTTTATTTGGGACTAAAAACCAACAGTTGTGTTTTTTTGGCCTATTTCATAAAAGTTATACCAACTAGCCCTTCAAGAGAAAGCTACTGTTGATTATACCTTTAAAAAAATGAGGAAACTATTCTTCAATGACTTTCAGTCATCATGTAAAACTGCACGAGATTTTAAAATATCTGTACCTTTGTCCCTCCATTTTTAGGGAAATATTAAGCATATTAAATTTTTTGAATGTCATTTTGAGCAATTCAGGAGAAGAATTACCATGCAGATTCAATAAGTAATTGTGTAATAGGAAGAAGGGTTATGTTGGATGCTGTCAATGCTTTTGAATATCAATTCTATTTAAGCTTACTTGAAAATCACTTCTATTCAAGAAAATAGCCATGAATAGAGACTAGATTGAGGGTTAAGGCTATATCTATGGAATGTCACAAATTTTAACATTACTATGTATGATAATCCTTTCTAGTGAGGAATGCAAACAGAGAAGTAGAAACCTCCTCCACACATCTATTATTTCTACTACCTTAAGCCTAAACTTTCTCCTTACTCGCTCCAATTCTTCAGTATATCTCAAAGAAATAATCTCAGAAACACTTCTATACTATGTCTCTTAATGAAGCTAGTTAAGTAGTAAAATAGATAGAATACTAGACTTGATGTTAAAAAGACCTGAGTTGGAATTCTGCCTTAGATATTTAATAGGTAAGTGATTCTGGACAAATGTCGTAGTTTCAGTTTCATCATCTGCATAATGGGGCTAAAAATAGCATTTACTTACAGGTTTGTCAAATAAAATAATATGGATAAAATGCTTTGTAAATCTTAAAGAGCTATTTGAACATTGGCTATTATTATTAATTGAACCTAGAGTCAATTTAACTCTCAGGAACTTCCCTACTGGATATTGCTCTGTTGCCAGCAAATCCCAGTCCCTATTATTCCTTCCACATTCTTCTCTTTACTGAGCTTAGCCCTGTCTCTATTCTATGTGTTTTTCCACTGTCCTTTTCTACTGTGCCAGCTACAGCCCTGTCTCTATTCTATGTGTTTTTCCACTGTCCTTTTCTACTGTGCCAGCTACAACTCCATCTTTTTTATTTATACATATTTCTTCTTTCTTGCTTTCTGGCACTCACAGAATCTGGATTTTTCCATTCTTTCAAGAGATTGTCTGTGACACTTTCCCAGATACTCCCAGCTGAAAGCATTGTCTTCCTCCTTAGATATTCCTAGATCACTTTGTATCTTTTTTCCCCTGAAGCAATTGGAGTTAAGTGACTTGTCTAAGGTCACACAGCTAAGAAGTGTTAAGTGTCTGAGACCAGATTTGAACTCAGGTCCTCCTGACTTCAGAGCTGGTGCTCTAACCACTGCTCCACCTAGCTTCCCCCTGTCTGTATCTTTTATTGATCCCATGCACCATATTTACCTGGTGATATGTTTTACTACTCACTGTCCATTCCTGTTCCCTATCTCAGTAGCACAATCTATTTTCTTTGAATCAAAAGCTCATTTCCAAAAAAAATTTTTTTTGCAATCTCTATTTCCCCAGCACAGAGGGATTGCCTTGCAAATAAAGTGTATTTGAAATGCTTGTCGAATTCAATGGAAGAACAATGTAAATTCTTTAGTGAGAGTTTGGGGGTTAGAGCAAAGATGGTTTAGATGGAGAGTCCTGAAATGGAACACTCTGTCTAGCCAAGGCTAAAGAGTTACTACCTCTGAATTTCACTAAACTCCTTTTTAATGCTGACCAAACTACTCTTTCAGTGATTCTGATTAGGTGAACATTTAACATTTCAAAATCCCTAATTGTTTCAAACAAAAAACCATCAGGTGCTTATGCCTTTATAAAAGAGCAAACTTATGATTGTCTTTCATCAAGAAAGGTACTAATTCTTCTACCAAAAATATCATTAGGCAAATGCCAAATCTTATAAGCACATCTTAGTCTGGGCTTTAAACAGCTCTCTAATTTAAGAAAAAGAGGAAAGTGAATACTAAGAACTAGACATTTCAATTCTTTAATGGGACTAACATGATAAATAGGCAAGTTTAGATTGTGTTTGAAAGCAGATGGAAAAGAGAAGAAAGCTTTAAGGTAAGTAGATTCCAAAGTAAAAAGGACTTACTGTTCCTATATCATCTTTTTTTTTATCTCGGCTATAAATAGGAATAGGCGGAGTCTGGCTATATTTTATTTAGTCATTTCAATATATATCCTAAGGCAGATGGATTTAAGAGCTAGGACCACCAGTAATCATATCTCATATGTTATTATGGACCATTCATGGAAATCAGCTTGACACAAAGGAGAGAGATTTGGCTTTACTTGTGGCCTAGAACTTCTGGGTTCAAGCTTGAGTTCTCCCTTCTTTCCTCCCTCCTTCCCTTAAGCTCTCATTCCATCTCTCCCACTCTCTCTCTTTCTGTGTGTGTGTGTGTGTGTGTGTGTGTGTGTGTGTGTATAGATATATGTCTATGATCCTATGCAATCCACTAAACTTTCAGTGAACTAGACAATTCTCTAAGCGTATAAACATAAACTTCAGAGAAAGTTTCTACCTACTTTGGTATAAAGTGTTTCCTTATCCAAGGATCCTTTATACTAGAGAAATCATATTTGCATTTTGTGTCCTATGAAAAATAAGCCCAAGGTAAATACCTAAATGATTGATATCATTTGTAGTAGAGCAAAATAATACACTGGCAAATTGAAACAATTCTTGGGGTGAAGGCAAAATGTAACCATGGACACTGATTCCCCTTTTTAAAAAAAATGGATTTAGTCATATTAAAATGATAGTAGTGTAGTATTTCCTTTACCTTGGAAATATGCAGATTATAAGCCTAGAATTTAAGTAAATTCTAGGATATTTTCCAGCATGCACAGAAGATGTGACTACAGAGCTTGTTAATTCAAAGTATAATCCGAATGTAGATCTCCAAGCCCAGAATTCTATTCATTATGATCTGCTGCCTTTGAGTAGTACAAAGAGTACTGAATTTCAAATCAAAGAACACATGTTTAAATTTTAACTCCATTACTTAACTATATTTGTGACTTTGGTCAAGTGATTTAAACCATATGTTCCTGATTTTCCACAACTGCAAATTTAAAAAAAAAAAATTATGATCATATAATTTGTCTAGTTTCTTCCATATCTAAATCCTATAAATTTTCCATAGTAAAGTATTCTGATTCCTTAAGTCACTTCTGATCATGTTCTCAAAAAGATGTCACATAATTAGTTAGCAATTAAAGTTGGTAACTTGTTGCTATTTTTGTTGTATTTGCTTTAAAAATCATTTTCTACTTCATGAATTTTTTTAAGTATGAACAAGTATCTAAGGCAATTTACCTATATCTGTATGTATGTGTGGATACACACACACATGTCTATCTCAAACATATGTGTATGAGGAAAAATTCCTCAACGAGAAGAACACAATTTGTGGGTAAGTTTTCCACCATTGCAGATCAGCAAGCTTGTAATTGAGTCTTAGAGACATATCTAGTATAGTAAATGGTTAAATATCCTTCCCATGGTCTCATGGATTTCTGTAATACACATATTCTCCACTTGAGTCCTGTTCTAATGCATCCTCATGGGATAGAAGTAAACCTAAATTTTTGTCTTTTTATCTCAGAAGACTCTTACTCTCATCTATACACTTTAGTAAAACTTGGGGAGTGGCAAAGTCTCACAAAACTACATGCTATTATTCTTTATCTGGATTTTTTGGCTTCTGTTGATACCAATGGAACATGCTATATATGGTAACTTTCATTGATCCCCTGCTCTTTATCCATGACTCTACTTAGCCTATATGGGAAAACATCTTGAAAATACATCTCCTATATAATTTCTTTTTGATAATATGTTCCAGCCTATTCATGCCTATAATATACTTTAAAAATTATTCTTGAGGAAAACTATAATTTTAATTCTTTAAATGCTGATATTTCATGACTCAAAGCCATAAAACATCACTAGAAGAATGGTGATGTTACAAGAATGGTTTTTGTTGTGGGGAGAAGTTTTGCATCACTATACAATTTCCAGAGGGCTATATTATACTAGTAATATGTATTTATATAGTTATACATACACATACTGAATTCAAATGTACACATATGTCAGAGAAGACTTATCATAGACAATCTCTAAGAAATATTTCAAAGAAAATTTTGGTACTTTATAGGTAAACGTAAAAACAAGAATTTGGGGAAACAAATTCTGGAGAACAAAATCATCTGCCTTTTTACATCAGGAAAGAGAGAAAGGGGCTTAATGAGTATTATTTCCTATGATCAGAGGAAAGGCTAGAATTATGCTATTTTTACATAGCAAGCTTATTTTCGAAAGCTGCTAAATGAAGCTATGTAAGCTCAATAAATATTTGAATGAAGCCAGGTTTCTTCTGCATTGGTCTTGAGCCCAGAAGGCCATTACTGAGGCAGGTTGGGGAACAGCAATACATACACACACACATGCATGTGTGTATATAAACACATGCACACATTATATATGCATATATATTATGTATATACACATTGTATATACATTGTATATATAGAATATTTGTAAGATGATAACGTTGTTGTTCAACTGTTTTATTCACATCCCACTCTTTGTCATCCCATTTGGGGTTTTCTTGGCAAAGATACTACAATGATTTGCCATTTCCTTCGCCAACTCATTTTATAGATGAGGAATTGAGGCAAACAGGGTTAAAATAACTTGCCTGTTGCACAGCTTATACATATCTGAGGCCAAATTTGAACTCAGAAAAATGAGTTTTCCTGACTTCAGGACCTATTTATTCACTGAACTACCTAACTGTTCAAGATAATACATAGAGATGCATATAAAAATCTATAAATATATGCGATATACACATATTTGTATACACATGGTTGCTAACATTTGTATAATGTTTAAAATTTGTAATTATATCTCAGTGAGTTTAGTGCTGTTATCCCCATTTTACAAAAGAGTAAATTGAGACTTAGAGTGCTTAAAAGACTTAAGCATGATCACATGGCATGGCCAGATTTTAATTCAGAACCATATGATCCTAAGTCCAGTACCCTATATACTCTGCCACCTAGCTACTTACATATCAATGCATATGCACTTTTAAAATCAAAGATTAGAAATCTATTCATAGATTTCCTGAATAATCTGGACCTATAGCAGAGAGGGTCCTGAGCAGAGAGCATCTTAGGAGGAACAATACGTTGCATGTTAGACTACCTCAGTTATGCTTCCTGCTCTGACCTTGGACATAAGTGACCTTTGCTAGTCCTCAGTTTCCTCATCTGTGAAGTAAAGGATAAGACTATAAGCTTCCTTTCATTTCAAAACATTATTACATTCTGCCACTAAGATTAGGAAAACAGTTAAGTAGCTTACAATAGCAAGGGCATTCTAGGTTGTGAATGATTTCTGAATACATAACTAACTATGCCCCACTTTTAAATAAACACCCTTTTAGTGATGTTAAGAGCTTATGTCTCCTGATACAGGAAATCACCAGAATTTGAAATATTAAAGCTAATATCCCTAATATCCCAATACAACTACCCAAGGTATAAATAGGTAGTCAGAGAAGGAGCAGCAGCTTCACTTATTAGCTTGTCTACATTTGATGCCTATTTACAAAAGGAATAGAAAAAAGAAATAAATTCCATAAAGTTGGACAATGGCATGTATTGAAAGCATTAGTCAAACAGAATTAACAATGAAAAGAAGAATGACCCATCCATGGTGTGAAGATCAGTGGAGGCAGCAATTGAAGGGATATTGTCAATAAAGAATTATACAGAACACCTGGACAAAAAGAGAATATGAAAAGGACTGGGAAGCATCATAAATAGGATGTAAAGGCATAATAGAATAGAGAGGGGGCAGTTCAATAATCCAGGCATCTGCTGGAACTCTTTCCATCAAATCTAATAATTTCCTGAATTGCTTTAATGACAATCTCATCTTTTAAAAGATAGAAGAAACAAGGGAAATTTTGTTCTAAAGCTAATTCTCACCAACAAAGAGGATGAGAAGGAATTAATGGGAACTCTAGAAGGAAGTGAATTTTAGAAACTGGAATTAAAAAGGAGAGGAAAAATAACTTGGGTATTCATAAGAGGTTATTTTCAGAATTTGCAGCCTTATCTGTTTCTTCAGATGTGAAAACAAGAGAAATGTGTATGTGAAAACAAGAAAAGCTCCTATGAATTCTAACATGAAAAATATGGAACATATTAATTAGAAAATTGGATTCTGAGTAGCTTAACTTGTGTTATATTATAAAAGGCTACCTCAATTTTGAATACTGAAGAATTTGTATATAAGAATGCTAGAAAAAATTGTCCCTCCAGAGAACATAAGGTGACTCTCTTTTCTTTGCCAAATGGGAGGATAGTAATTTAATTCTTCAACAATTTGAAAAAAAACACAGCTAGAAAGTAAGAGGCTACAAAATATTTGAAATATGTAAAAAATAACAAAATTGTTTATTATATAATTTTATTTATTTGTTATACATTTAATGTTGAATTATATTATATACTATATATTATAGTATAATAAACTAATAAAATATATAACATATTATAATATTTGATATATAATATGTAAATGAATTATATTTAGAATTGTGTAATTTTATTACAAGTGGATAGTTATGTTAAGTTGATTGGCACACTGCAAAGTGTCTTATTTGTCCCATCTACTAATCCATCAATATTGAGAAATAGAGTGACATAAAGAAAGAGCAGATGATGTTTACCTTTAGGCTAAGATTTTGAATTGACATAAAACACTGATGTGAGTAATGACTTGTTCTTAGGCCCCTCATTTTCACTCCAAGTCATCAAGAAAAGAGAGTGCCCTGAAATTTTCAAGAAAAGATTTCCCCAGGTACTCCCACCTAAAAACACTATTCCTTATTATCAGGCCTTTTAATCTTCTCCAATTGAGAAATTTATATGCAGCTCCTAATGCCTCAGAGATATTAATCCACATTGGTTAATTGGAACATGTGCCTTTCTGAATGAGGAAATTTCCATTTTCTGTGTAAAGTTCTGGAGTATATAACACTTTTAAAAAATGATTAGTAACTTACATAATTGATGTTGGAATGTATATTAACCAATGAAAAGGTGAAGGCAGGGGGAATCTAGCTTCTAGAAAAGAATTTTTAAAAGCCTAATCAGTACAAAAGATGAGTATTTTTAATGATTGTCATATGCTGTAAACTTGTTGATATTTCTCCTTAATTTTAGAAACAGCTATTCCATGATTTAAATTGTAGGCAAGAGAATTTCTGTGTGAAATAGAATCTCTCTTTAGCCTGTACTTTTGATATGATTGTAGTTTGAATGAAAGTAAAAATGTTTATGCTGCTGAATCAATACTCTAACATGCAAGAGATAATGCTAACAACTGACCCCTAAGAGGGGTTGCCAAGCTCCTCTAATTGTTAAAGTCAGATTCAGAGGAATTTAGATTTTGAAAAATGTAACGGCTGAAAAGGTAAGACACAAGCCCTTCCTAACTCAGTTTCCTCATTGGGTTATTTTTCCTCTAAATAGAAAATTTCCCACTTCTTATGCCAAGGGTCAGATCATAATATTTCCAGAATATGTGGAGCTCTGATACTAGAATTGGATATTTTTAAAGCCTTCAAACACTTATCTGGAATCAAATAAAACTGAGGGAAATTTGTCCAGTCATACCTATAATAACTCAGTCTGTTGTTTGAGGCCCAGACCTAAAGAAGAGTTGTGATGTAGTTATAACCACATTTTTCTTTCTCCTTTCACAGAAAATCCCTCTTACTATGGAATAAGACACATAAATGTTTTATGATCAGTCTTATTGAGCTCACATTGATAGGGCTTCAGGGGTAGAAAAATAGACTACAACTTGTATCTCTTTTTTGATTTTCTAGGATTACGTTGCAGTCCTAAACCTAAAAGATTCTAGATGGTTTTGGTTGCCTAGGATGGTATCATTTGGGGTAGAATAAGCTGTGGCTAGTGTTTTAGACACTATAAGAAAGGAATAAGGCCATACGGCATGGATGGAATTTAAAAGGAGACCTGCCTAGGTTATATTACAGATAGAATTTCAAGCTCTCCCTAGTTTATGGAATATTGCTAACCAGGTAAGCCCTGCCAACTAAACAGACAGAGAACAAAGATTTCTTTGTTTCAAGCTTGCCTGAAGAATTTACACTTGTGCTAGCATCTAGTAGTCCCAATAACACATAAAAAGGAACAGAATTGGAGTCTCTTTGTTCCTACACACCTGACAGTTTCTTTATCCCAAATATGCTGTATGAGCCACCATTCTGAGTTTATCATCTTCAGAAAGAAAGAAATATAATGGGGCAGTCTGGAGTAATAGACACAAAAGTGTCAGAACATTTTTTTAATTTGTAGTAGACAATTGTAATATTGCATACCAAACCAACCTAATTTTATACTGACTTGCTTATGTCCAGTCAGGAATTTATTTTCACTTTGATAAATAGGTTAAGGACAATTCCTTCAGCTTTCTACAACAGATTTCATGGACTAAAATTATATAGATTCCTAATAATTGGAGAATGGCTAAGCAAAGTCTGATGCATCAATGTAATGTATTATTATTATGCTGTGAGAAACTATAAAAATATAAACATGGAAAGCCATATATGAACCAATGCAAAATGAAGTGAGAAGGGCCAAGATGACAATTTATTAGATGACTAATATAACATTAATGTAAAGAACAACCACAAAACAATCAGAAAACATGTTTCTAGATTATTAAAAAAAAAAAAAAAGGACCCCAATAAAAAAGAGCTGTGAGGAAACTTATCTTCCGCAACTCCTTTGAAGAGGAGGGAGGTCCATGGACATGGAACATTAAACATACTTCTAAAGATTTTGATGTATTCATTGGTTTTGCTAATTTATTCCTTTCTTCCTCTTTTTCCATTTCCCCCCTTCCCTTCATATTATTTACAGAAAGGAAGGGGAAAAAATATGATAATGTTTTAAAAAAATAATAGCAACAACAAATTTCTTTGAAAAATATACAATAAAGAAAGTTGTAGTATTCATTAATTGAGTACTAGTTAAATAAATTCCAGCATATGTCATATCCAAAAAGTCTTACTGTAGTAGTTTTAAGCTTTAATTTCTTTAAACTGCAGAAAGATTTTTTTTTGAGAACCCTATTTAAATGTAAGGGAATATTATTATGACATAAGAAATGATGAAAGATAACTATTACAATAAACTTGGCAAGACGTGTATGAATTGATGCATAATTAAATGAGTAGAAACAGGAGAACATACATTTTATACAATAAACAACCATCAATATAAAGATAAGTAGCATTGAAAACTAAGTACTCTGATTAACTCAATGACCAACCTTAATTTCTGGACAGATCGCAAAGCATGCTGTAAAGGATGAGACTTTTTTTTTTTAATTTGCTAGTGAGAAATTTTGTTTTGCTTGACTATGAATGTTACTTTTTATTTTTAATAATAGTTATTTTTATTTTCAAAATGCATGCAAAGATAGTTGAAAACAAAAAAAAAAGTTGAAAAGAAAATCTTATGTTCCAAATTGTTACTTCCTCCCCTCCTTCCCCCCTTCTTGCCTTTTTCGTAGTGACTAGAAACTGGAAATTGAATGGATGCCCATCAATCGGAGAATGGCTGAGTAAATTGTGGTATATGAATGTTATGGAATATTATTGTTTTGTAAGAAATGACCAGCAGGATGAATACAGAGAGGATTGGAGAGACTTATATGAACTGATGCTAAGTGAAATGAGCAGAACCAGGAGATCATTATACACTTCAACAACAATACTATATGAGGATCAATTCTGATAGAAGTGGATATCTTTGCAATGAGAAGATCCAATTCAGTTCCAATTGATCAATGATGAACAGAATCAGCTACACCCAGAAAAAGAACACTGGGAAATAAATGTGGACTGCTTGCATTTTTGTTTTTCTTCCCAGGCTATTTTTACCTTTCTAAATTCATTTTTTTTATGCAACAAGAGAACTGTATAAATATGTACATATATATTGTATCTAAGATATACTTGGGAGAGGGTGGAGGGAAGGAAGGGAAAAGTTGGAACAGAAGTGATTGCAAGGGACAGTGTTGAAATATTCATTCATATGTTCTGTCAATAAAAAGCTATAATAAAAATACTCAAGTGGACCACCCTTTTTCCTAATCTATTTCTCCATCAGTGCAATATAGATTATACTATATTACTTTAGTTCTTTGTAACAAGGAGTAAAGAATTTTCATAATAAATTTTAAAAATAAAATAATGATTAATGAAAAGGCAGGAGGGATGTCATCTAAACAATGGGGTTGGGGGGAGAGTAAAATATCATTCCTCACGGTAAATGAGAAGGTGATAACATGATGGAAAAAAAAGAGAGAACTGTTCAATTTTTATTTTTCTTTGATCTTCACCCTAGAAAGGACAGTATAAAAATTGGTATTGGCAAGTTAATACTTAAAATAACTAGGGAGATATTAAAGACCTACAAATTATCTTTTGAAAATGATGAGCCACATGAACTCCTCCTAAGATACTAAAAACATCAGCAGATGTCATTTTGACATCAGTTTCAGTAAGTTATGTTAACAATATAGAGTACAGGAGAGGTATTGGAAGAATTGAAGAAGGATAAATATGCCTTGAATTTTTAAGAAGGAAAAAAATAAAGTTTGTAAACTTACGCCATAGAGCATTGAGCTTGACTTTGATTACTAGCAACAGTCTTAAATGGATTTATAAAAAATATTTATAAAAAGAAAGTTGCAGGTTGAACTGAATGGCTTCTGAGATCCTTTATAAATCCTGAAATATGGTGATTATATGATTCCACATGACTATTTATTAAAGCAAAAGAAATATCAAAAGTGAAGGAAAAATAGATATAAATAAACAAGTATTTATTAAATGTCTTCTCTGGGCCTTGATGATGGTGCTAAACTATTATGCTAAATTATTATAGTCTTAGATGTTGAGGGTACCAAAACTAAGATGAAACAGTTCCTCTACTCAAGATCTAATGTTGTATTAGTGGAAACAGAGGGAGGGAATTAGCAGCTCTAGGACTTGGGGGGAAAAAAACAAAAACTTCACGTAGAAGTTTTTGCTTGAACTGTTTTGGAAGTAAGGAATTCTAAGAGGGTGAGGGGAAGATTGTAATTCTAAGCATGGGAATGACCAATTCAAAGAGATGGGGATGAAGCGTTAAGCCAGGAACAGTAAGGTATTTTCCCATTAAAAGGTCAAACTTTGGCCAGAAGATAATGGGTTTTATCTAATCCATTATACATTATTAAAAAACATATACTTTCTGCAGCTTGGTACTTGATAACATACTGCCATTATATTTAGCTTTACTGGGGAAAGTGGGGGTGTTGGGGCAGAAGAGGTGTACCACAAAACAATATATTATAAAGGTACCTATCTTTGTCCATATCCATATAATAGTTGACTAATGCAAGTTGTAAAATAAGATGATAGTCACAAAGGAAGATTCATGGAGGGCCTGGGCAGTGGATAATAGGTGCATAAGTGACTGATATTTTTTAAAAAGATATTTGAGAAAGCTTTTAAAATGGAATGACAAACCTTATGAATATTAGTATTTCTAGGAAACTTGGGGATAATTCTACTTGTTCCTCTCCTAACTCCACTCCAAGGAAGGCAGAACTAATAAATAATCACTACAGGGCATTTGAGCATGGTGCCTGATATGGAGGTACTTGATATCCAGCTGGAAGTACCCACAAATATTTACATATTTATATGCCTCACAACTATTTCTTGGGCTCCACTCCTGCCTATGGCCCTGGGGAAGGTGTAAATTGAACTGATTAACTTATAATGTGGATATCAGTTTTGGAAACACATTTTCTGGACCTTGGGCAGAAAGAGAAAGTACCGCAGGATATTTTAATATCTTGGCACTATTGGTCATCAGTACAGCTGTTGTTTATGGGATATTTAGAAACCAGAAAATTCTAACTTCCCACAGCAAGGTGCTTTTTATTTTAGTCAAGTTATTCTCTGAGTTAAGATTAAGTCATAATTTTTCAATTAGCAATTGGTATTTTTTAAACACTCATTCCAAAATGAGTAGAAATTAATGAGGCAGAGAATATCATGGAAAGAAAAGAAAATCCACTCATTTATTTCCTAGAATCTGACAGAGAGAGATAGAGACAGAAACAGAGAAAGGAAGGAAGAGGGCAGAGAAACAGAGAGAAAGAAAGAGAGAGACAGGGAAAGAGAAAGACAGAGACAGAGAGACATCAGATTCATAAAGAATCAGCTTCAGGTTAAACTGTGTTAGATTCAGGTAGGTATGCATGAATGAATATAGTATAATACACACATATGTAATATATGCATATATGTATAGAGACCATTAGTGTATATATATATATATATATGCACCTATATTACACATATATCATATATGTATCTCATTTGTTATAGTAGAATATATTCTAATATTGTTTGTTATAGTTTGTTATAAAAGAATATTGGTCTTGGAGTCAGAAGACTTACCTTTGTGTGCCATTAACAACAATTAATTCCCCATGATGATGAGTCATTTACCCTTCTCTAAGCTTGTTTCCTCATATATAAAATGGGAACGGCAATACTTGTACTTTGCATCTCGAAAGATTGGTGTAAGAAAAGCACTTTTTTTTAAGCATCAAAGAACTGCAGAAATGTTAATTATTGTAGTAGATAAACATAGGTTATAATCATTATAGTAAATGTTTTAATTTAGTCTGCTTTTAAAAGGTTTTCTCTTTCAATTTTGTGGTAACTTTACAGGAATAGAAAAGGCAAGTCCTATGTGCCAAGAACTACAAATTTGAAAGGTTACAAATATTAACAAAATGTACTTTAATTATCTTAACTTGTTACTAGTATTAAGCCCAATTCATTTTCTGAATTTCTGAATTTCTCAACCACCTGCTATTTTTTGTGCCTTATTCACTAAATTTTACTTAACACATTTTACCATGTTGTCAGAAAAGAAATTCACAGCAGTGTCTTGCCTCATTTAAGGAAATTCACTTTATTTCTCCAACAGAGATCTCACTAGTGGCTCAGCACTTACTTTTGACAGGATTCTTAATATTCTCAGCAGGGTCAGAATAATTGTTTTAGGTATTTATTGTTGTAATAAATCAATAATGGCCAGAAATAGTTGAACATATAGGGAAGTTTTGCCAAAACAGCATCAATTCATACCTTCAGATCTTTCTATAATCACACATTTTCATTTTCCATCTAACCAGGTAAATTCAATGGAACTCTAGCTCTAGTCTTAATTTTTTAATTCAGTCTTTGACAATATTATATTTTTCTAATAATGAAAATATATGCAGCCTTTTTTTTTCAAAAACATATAATGGAGGGCCTTTATAGGGGCTTCTTTTATTATGTGTTTAATAATCCATTCAAACATGAAAACAATACAGAAAAATAAAGTAATTCCTACAAAATATATACATTAATAGAATAAATTTGCAAATATAGGCAAAATTTGAGATTACAGAATAATCAGAGTTGGAATAAACCTTCATATCACCAAATCAAATACACACACACACACACACACACACTTTAATGGAGCAATCACTTCTGCTTTCAACCTCTGTTTGAATGCATCCCTCCAAATGTGAAGAACTTAATACTTTGTCAAAACTCATACTTTCAATGTCCTTTCCCTTCTTATAACTACCATTTTACTAACTGTTCTTTTACTGTTGAGGGCACCATCATCCTCTGAGTCATTAATTTGACTTTGTGGGTGTGATCTTTCTTTGATTCCTTACTTTCATTTTCTTTACACAATCAGTTACCATGTCCATGTTTCTTCACAATATATCTGGAACAAGTCCCCTTCTCTCCTCTGAGTCTTGCACTATCCTGATGCAGGTCTTCATCATTTGAGATCTGGAATATCATAACGGAATCTCCTGACTCGAGTCCACCATCCATTTAGTTGTCAAAATGATCTTCCTGAAGTGGAGATATGCATGTCACTTTCCCACTCCTTCCCCCTTCAATAAACGTCTTTGGCTTCCTTATATATATATGTGTGTGTGTGTGTGTGTGTGTGTGTGTGTGTGCGTGTGTCACATATACATACACACATATTTATTTTCTCTGCTAGATATGTTCAACAGTAACAAATATGTATCATAAACATACATCTCCATTATATCACTCATTTGATATTTATTATCAAGGGTAAATAAACTAATATATCTCTGTTCTTTCATCTATTAAGGAATCTTTGGTCACTGTACTACATCCATGAGAGAAATATTAGAAGAAAGCCTTTAATGTTTCATGCTATATTTCAAACCAACCACCTTTTCTATTTAACACATAAAAAGTACAGTGAGATCTAATATTATCTGAGAATTGTTTTGATTGTAAAGATATACCCACTATAGAATATCCATTGTTAAAACTCGTGTGCTTTTCTGATATTTTCATAGAGAATGGTTTTGACACACATGAAAATTAGTCTCATATAGTTTAAAAGAAGAAAAAAAGTACATATGTTGGTAGTTATTGATATATTTATTAAGTACTTAGCATAGTGCCTGGTACATAGATGCTTAATAAATGTTTGTTCCCTTTCCTTTCATCTTGATTACTTTTTATAATAGTAATCATGATCATATTTTTTATAATTATTTGGTATTTTCCTCTCTTTTTTACTATCATGAAAAGTAATCCTTTAACTCTTTCAAATTTGTGTCATCTTCAGCACAGTTTTCTTCTGTGAATTTTGAAGCTAAACTAATTGGGCTTCTTGCTTTGGTTTTCTTTAATGCCATTTCAACTTTCCCATGCAGCACACCAGAGACTGTAACCAACTTGGTTACAACTGATAGAAAAAAAAAAAGAGTTTATTATAGAAATCTTGCCATTGCCCTTGTTTTTCATTCTTTCAGTTTCATCCTTAAATCTTCTAAATCTTCTTTAGATGAAATGGTTTAGTTAGGTTATATTCCAAGGTTGCTAATTTCCCCCTTATTGCTTCTTGAACTTATGAAATGATACCATTCATAATCTTTCTCTTTCTCCTCAGTAGGATTTTAGAATTTTTTTTTAAATTCCAAACTTGTGTTGCTTTGGTAGCCATAACTCTCAATTTGGCAAATGAGGTATTTTTTAACTTTTTTGTTCTTTTTTATTAAATACTAAATAATAAGAAAATAGGAAATAGAAAAAGAAAGAAAAGGAAATTTTTTAAAAATTGTCTTGTGCCCAGCAAAACATCAGGGACATTCAAAATATGTAACAATAAATTTCTCTTTTAAGAAAACATATATATTTATAAAAGAGATTATAATGACTATCCATCTTTTTTTTTGCTTCCTTGTAGCTTATTCTTTTGTTCTCTGCTGTACATTTTTCATTTTATTCTTTTTTTCCCTCTTGCATCCTCCCCATGTCCCTCAAGAAGGCTACAGCTAAATATGGATATATTTTTATACATATACATATTCATATACATATATATTCATTTACATAGAGATATAGATATTCACACACATATATATTTATATCTATATATACATATATTTACATGTCTACTTACACACACACACACACATACAATTACACAGGTAAATATGCATCTAAAACAATATTAATATGGCTGATATGTGATTTTTCTTGACTGAATCTATAAGTTTGATTTTGTCTGAAATCAATGATTATTAGCCTTACTTTTTTATTTCTAATAAATTCTATTCCTGATCCTTGTTGTTGCATTTGTATATAGCTCTTATTTCTTATTCCTACTAACTCTTCTATTTTAATTCTACTCCTTAACTTGCTTACTATTAATTAATCTCTTCTCACTCATAGATTCCTCCCTTATTTTCTCTCTCCACCTTTCCCCTCCCCCTGCAGTAGACTGCATCTATTCTTCCTCTGTACCTCATTCATGGAACAGTTACTATTTTTACCTTTTCCTAGACAGTTTTGCTTTTTACAATCGGATCATATTCAACTTTGTCCTAATTTTTCTTTTGAGCTACTCAATTACTGATGCCAGTCAAATATACAGCATACATTTCCATACAAAAAATTATAAACAATTTGTCCATATTGAATACTTTGAAATTAATCTTTGATGTTGGGCTCTTCTATGTTAACTTTTCTATTACATTTGTGTTTGGTTGAGACAAAGTCCTGAAAATCTGCAATTTCATTGAATGTCCATTTTTTTTTTTGTTCAATATTATGGATAGTTTTGCTAGATATGCTATTTTTGGCTATACGCTTAGTTCTTTTGATTGTGAGTATATATTATTACAGAATTTGCAGTATTTTATTATGGCTGCAGATAAATATTGTACAATTCTAATTGTGGCTCCAGCATGTTTGAATATTTTTGTGCTTTTTTTGTTTTTGTTTCTGTTTTTGTTTTTAATTGCAAAATTTGCTCTTTGAGCCAAGGGTTTTGAAATTTGGCAACAATATTTCTATAAGTTTTCCACATAGTATCTCTTTGAGGTAATGATTGGTGAATTTTTTTTTTTATTTCTACTTTCCCCTCATGTTATATCATTCCAGAACAATTTTCTTGGATTATTTGTTACAATGTTGTGTCATGGGTTTTTGTTGCTGTTGTTGTTCACAGCTTGTAGGTAATCCAGTTATCCTTATATATTTTTTTTTGATCTGTTCTCTAGATCTACTGTTTTTCTTCTAAGATGTTTTGTCTTCTGTTCTAATTTTTTTCTTTTTTTTTTTTGTTTTTATTTCTTGGTCTTCTAGCTTAATAGCTTTCCCTTGCCCAATTCTAATTTTCAAAGAATTATTTTCTGTATTTCCTTTTCTAGTTGGTTAATATTTTTTTTCAAAAATCTTGGTTTTTTTGCAAGGTTCTTAATTTTTTTATTTTTAGTTTTTCCTTAATCTCTCATTTGATTTTTAAATTATTTATTGAGTTATTCTTTAAATTCTTTCTGAGTAGATAGCCATTTACATTATTCTTTGGGGTAGAAGAGGCTTTTTTTTTTTTTTAAGCTTCTCTGTACTCCTCTGAAAATCAGTTCAGATCTTCCCTATTTAATAGTGAGTTTCAATGATTGGGTTCTTTCTTCTTTGCCAGTTGTTTTGTTTGTTTGTTTGTATTTTTTTTTCTTTTGTAATGAGAACTATTAGTGTAAACACTTCAAATTGGGGGATGGTGCCTCCAGCTTCATTTCAGTTCTCCCTTTTGACCTGAAACCCCAGACCAAAGCTCTACCCTTCTGCAAGTGCCCACAGCCAGCAGCATCTTACCTTACTGCTTTTGTATTCCCAAAGTTTGTTGTTTCCTTCTCATCCAGGGATTTTCTCAGCACTTCAGCTGGACCTGGTGTTCCTAATCAGCTGAGGTTTCCTCAGTCTTTCCCAACTTAGATCCCCCACCTACTTGTACTGTCTCAGGGATGAAAGTTCTTGTGGTTTGGGATGAGACTCCAGCTGAATACAACTAGCTCCAGAGCTCCCTGCTTACTGTTTCTTTGGAACTAGCATCAAATCTCATCCTGGGGTCTTTCTTCAGGTCTCCAATTGTCCCAGGAGGATCCTTGCTCTTCCCCCAATTTTCTTTGTTTTTCACTCATCTATGTCCACTCTGAGGAGCAAATTTCTTCTGTTTGTAAGAGAAATCTGGAGAACTTAAAATTTTCTGACCCACTCTGCTATCTTCCCAGAACCATCCCTGAGTAAGTATTGTTTTGACTGCAGTGACTACTACCAAGAAATCATAGTCCTTTAATAATCTTAGCAATTTGATTCCATTCCATAAGCTTAATTAAGTTCATATGGAATACCAGTGAACTTGGAGAAAAACAATAAACTGAAATTTTTTTTCCCTAATTCAGTTTATAAAGCTTTGTTCTCATAAAATGTGTGAATACACATTAATGCTATTCACATATATATGTATATGTATCTATGGGTAACTGCATGCACAGTGTATATACAAAGGTATATACAAAGCTTCCATATTCATATATGTATGTAAATGCTTTCCCTTATATGTAGTTGGCAAATCTGATTAATTTACACCACTGCCTCAGCCCTTCCTAGCCCAGAATTAATTGTAATTACAGAATTATTCTGTAATTAAATGTAATTACAGAAAATAAGAGTAACTGAGATAATGAAGTCTTAAAGTTTTTTTAAAAGTTCAAAAAAGTAATCTACATGACCCTTTAGTTACTCTCTTTATAGAATATGAAGTTTTTCAGGGAAAGTCTATTAACATTTCTGTATTTCTATCTTCATTTCTCTCCCACTATCATTAAGCAATCCCTTGATACTTCATTCCTTGATTTTTGCAATAGCCTCCTGTTTGGTCTCCCTGCCATAAATCTTGTCCTACTCCAGTCCATTCTTCATTCAGCTGTCAAAGTGATCTTAAAGCACAGGTTACTACTTAATAAACTTCAGTCATTTGCTATCATAACCAGGAACAAATATAAAATGCTCTGACATTCAAATTGCTTCAAAACCTGATTCTACACTATTTTATTTTCTATTAATCCAGTTTTAATGCATGTCTCATGGATTTTTTATTATTGTTAACACTAATTACAACATACATGATTTGACTCCACATATTATTGACTTGCTTGCTGTTCTTCACACAAAGCATTCCATCTTCTTACTCTAGCTATTTTCATAAACTAGTCCCTATAACTAGAATTCTTTCCCTTCTCATATCTATTTCTTGGTTTCTCTGACTGTTCAAATCTCACCTTATATATTCCTCTAATTCTCTGAAATCAGCTCCATTTTATGCTGCAAATCTTGTTTTTACATAGTTGTCTACACATTATATGAACCATTAGACCATGAAATCCTTGAGAATAGGAACTGTTTTTGCTTTTTTTTATTTTTTTTTTGTATGCCCTGTACTTAGCACAGTGTGTGACACATTTTAGGTACTTATTCATAAATATTTATTGAACCACTGCTAGGTCTGTTTCCCAGAAAGATAAAAGTAATAAGGAGGCACCTATCTGTACAAAAAAATATTTATAGCAGCTCTTTTTATGGTGGCTAAGAATTGGAAATTGAGGGGATGCCTATCAGTTGGAAAATGACTGAACAAGTTGTGGTATATGAATGTAATGGAATACTATTGTACTATAAGAAATGATAAGCAGGATAATTAAAAAAAACTGAAAGACTTACATGGACTGGTGCAAAATGAAGTGAGCAGAACCAGGAGAGAATATACACAGTAACATCAATAATGTATGATGAAAAATTGTACATGGCTTAGATATTCTCAGTAACACAATGATCCAAGACAATCCAAAAAGGATTTATGATAAAGTATGCTATTTTGGCAAATCAATTAATCTGTTAGGTTCAGTTTCCTCACCTGTAAAATGGAGATTATAATAGCATCCACCTCAAAGGGTTGTTCTGAGAATTGAATGAGGTAACACATTTAAAGTGATTGAAAAGCCTACTTCTGTAGAATGACAAATTTTATTTCTTCAGTTCATTTTTCTCAAGGTAATATTTTTTGTTGAATGCTGAATGAAGATGTCAATCCCAAATATTTGTTTGTTGTTTTTTATATAACCAACATTAAACATAGAGTCAAATTTTCAGTGGTATAGGGTGTCCCAAGAGTCTTAGTGCATTTTAAGCTTTAACTGTAGTATACAGTTACAAATTTATTTTTAAAATGCTTTTGAATTAATTATTTACATTTTAATTTTTTAATTAAAATTTATGATAGCCACTATATTTTGCCCTGTTACTTAATTCTATTTTTGAAATTTATAAAAAAAAAATTTATTACCTGGTTATCAGTTTTTGAAAACATTGCATTTGTAATCTTAGTCTTAAGATCAACTGAATGAGGTTTTGATGTATAAATTAAAGTTCTGATATGACCTCATAATGAAAAATCTAATATAATTATTCCCCATTGATCTGAGAAGTAATCCAGAGTGAACTAGTCATGTACACAATAAATGACTGTCCCATCATATTAAAATTAACATTTATTCAAAATGCACCGGGCTAAATAAATGTTTAAAAAATATTTACATAATTAAACTTTATTTTTTTTTACTTTTGTGATTACTAAAACTTAAGATTTTGGGGACACATTGTATTTTTCACTTTTACTTGATATTTCATAATCAACTTTATACTCTCATAAAATACCAGAGATAGTGTAAGAATATCTAGTTTTGGGTTAACCATGAAGTTCCTAAGAGAAAATTTCACTGTCTCTTCCTTATTAGACAATGTCATAAATGCTTCAAAGGGACAAAAATGCATCCTCCTGAGTTTATCATTGCCTTTAAATTCTACCCAAGTCATTAGTCTTCACCGTTTTCAATAAAACCATTTTATTTAATTTAGATGTATTTATATATGTATTCCTAACAAGTGTAAAGCCTTTTTTTCCCTGAGGCAGTTGGAGTTAAGTGACTTGCTCAGGGTCACACAGCTAGGAAATGTTAAGTGCCTGAGACCAGATTTGAACTCAAATCCTCCTGACTTCAGAGCTGGTGCTCTGTCCTTTGTGCTACCTAGCTGCCCCAATGTGTGAAGGCTTATTCTTAAGGAGCAGGGGGCTTTCAAATAATGTAGTATTCATTGAATTTGTAAAAACCATGACTTTGGCTAAGCAATAAACTTGGATAATGAGAAGGTCCCTGAGTGATGATGATAAATTCTAGAAGTAGAATGAGAAAACAAAATATTCTGATTCCACCACAACTGGAGCAAGGAGGAGTGAAGCATGAGAGAAAGTATAGCTAATACTAGAAAGAGTGGCAAAGAAATCAATGAATTACCAGGGGATTGGATCTCAGTCTTCAGTCAGTGCTAGGAGATGGATAGAGGGAAAAAACAAAAGGTTTAAAATGAAAGCAAGTTTGTCAGTTACAGAACAGGCATAACAAAGAGCATAGTAAAAGGGTATGTAACTCTGGAGTGCTGTACTAGAGATAGGAGTGGTATTTAGATAGGTAGTGGGAAAGGGAAAAGGGTATCAGGTGAAAAGTTTGGACCTTGATAGCCCAGGGTTCAAAATTATTAGGATATGGAGATCATAATGGGGTAAAACCATTGAGGAATAAATCAAGATAGAGTATCAATTGTTAGAGAGATTTACTGGAAGATAAACATGGGTATGCTGTTCAAGATTCTCCCTCAAGTTCCATCAAAATGCAAAGTGGTGATTTTTACTTGCCAGGTTCAGGAAACCAGGTGTTTTTCATGTTCTGGAAAGGGCCCTAATGGTCAGAAAATAGAAAGGACCTTTTTATTAGTCAAGGGACTACAGAGGCAGAAAAGTAAAAAGGCAGTTTTGCCCACAATCTTTTTTTTTTAATTTAATTTTTTATTAAGGCTTTTTATATACAAAGCATATGCATGGATAATTTTTCCAACATTGACTCTTGTATAACTTTTTGTAGCAACTTTTCCCTTCCTTCCCCCCACACTCTCCCCTACTTGGCAAGTAGTCCAATACATGTTAAATATGTTGAAATAAATGTTAGATCCAATATATGTGTATGTATATATATATATATTTATACGGTTATCTTGTTGCACAAGAAAAATCAGATCAAGAAGGAAGAAAAAGAAAAACTGAGAAAGAAAACAAAATGTAAGCAAATAACAGCAGAGATAGTGAGAATGCTATGTTGTGTTCCATACTCAGTTCCCACAGTCCTCTCTCTGGGTATAGATGGCTCTCTTCATCACTGCACAAGTGGAACTGGTTTGAATCATCTCAATGTTGAAGAGAGCCATGTCCATCAGAATTGACCATCATATAATTTTGCTGTTGCCGTGTATAATGATGTGGTTCTACTCATTTCACTTAGCATCAGTTCTTGTAAGTCTCTCCAGACCTCTCTGAAATCATCCTGTTGATCATTTCTTATAGCACAATAATATTCCATAATATTCATATACCACAATTTATTCAGCCATTCTCCAACTGATGGGCATCCACTCAGTTTCCAGTTTCTTGCCACTACAAAAAGGGCTGCCACAAACATTCATGCCCATGTGGGTCCCTTTCCCTTTTTTAATATCTCTTTGGGATATAATCCCAGTAGAAACACTTCTGGATCAAAGGGTATTCACAGTTTGATAGCATTTTTGAGCATAGTTCCAAATTGCTCTCCAGAATGGTTGGATCCATTCAGTTCCATCAACAATGCATCAGTGTCCCAGTTTTCCCACATCCCCTCCAACATTCATCATTATTTTTTCCTGTCATCATAGCCAATCTAACAGGTGTGTAGTGATATCTCAGAATTGTCTTAATTTGCATTTCTCTGATCAATAGTGATTTGGAGCATCTTTTCATGTGGCTACAAATAGTTTCAATTTCTTCATCTGAAAATTGCCTGTTCATATTCTTTGACCATTTATCAGTTGGAGAATGCTTGCCCACAGTCTTGTCCAGCATGGGTGCCTTGTTTCAGGCAAAGGTCCATGGGTATTAGTCAATAGGGGTCTTGTCTGAAACGAGCAGGGCCAAGAGATCATTATATACTTCAACAACAATACTACATGATGACCAATTCTGATGGACCTGGCCATCCTCAGCAATGAGATCAACCAAATCAGTTCCAAGGGAGCAGTAATGAACTGAACCAGCTACACCCAGCGAAAGAACTTTGGGAGATGACTAAAAACCATTACATTGAATTCCCAATCCCTATATTTTTGCCCACCTGTATTTTTTATTTCCTTCACAGGCTAATTGTACAATATTTCAGAGTCCGATTCTTTTTGTACAGCAAAATAATGGTTAGGTCATGTATACTTATTGTGTATCTAATTTATATTTTAATATATTTAACATCTACTGGTCATCCTGCCATCTAGGGGAGGGGGTAGGGGGAAGGAGGGGAAAAATTGGAACAAGAGGTTTGGCAATTGTTAATGCTGTAAAGTTACCCATACATATAACCTGTAAATAAAAGGCTATTAAATAAAAAAAAGGGGGGGTCTTGTCCCAGGAAGGCAATTTGGCATGATAGATGATGTATAGCAGGACCTTTGAAGAAGTAAAAAAGATTTAGGATGTTTTGTTTTAGAAAGATGAGAAAGTTCAACAATTCAGGGGCTTAGAAGCTGATGATGCCCAAAGAAACACTCAGAACTCATAATACAGAAATATTTAAATTTGAAATTTAAAAATACCCAGAATATTACTTTATTATTTGACATCTCTAGGACTTCATAAAACATTGATCAGCATATAGTACCCACTTCATCAGAATCCTATAGGATTCAGGAGATTGCAACTATTGAAGATCATCAATTTAATTTGTCAAGAAATAAGTCCAGATTTGGCTTTAGTCTGCATGGTAGAAGTCCAAAAATCTCTATTTTTTTTTCCATTATCATTATCACTAGCATTATTATTATCATTTGAAGTTTTCAAATAACTTTACAATAATCTCATTTTGCCCTCATAATTCTGGGAGATAGGTACTTTTATTATTCCCATATTATAGAAGATGAAACAGGCAAAAGTTTAAAAGACTTATGCAAGAACTCACAGCTGATAAATGTCTTAAGATATTACATAAATTGAAGTCTTTCTGACTCCAAGTCCAGCTTACTCTGTCTCATTCAGTAGCTTCCAAGTGGGAGGAAAGACTAAGACTTTTTTGTTTGTTTGTTTTTGTAATTAGCAAAGATTAAAGGGTCTTTCAAAAGCAATTTTGCCTTGAGAGTTCAAAATTTCTATCCTAACTGGTGTCCCAGAGTTGTAGTTACTTAAAAAGGAGCTCTAAGTAGCCTGAAGACATGCAGGGAGAGCTTAGATAATAAGATAATAATTAGCATTTTAAAAAGAAGAGTCTAAGTTCCATCCTTCTTCTAAGAGGAAGGGCTCAGTTACATAGAGTACTATGGCAAAAATCATAAGCTATCTTTTTATTTTATTTTAATGTTGATCCATGATATAAATAATGAAGTGAGATGAATGGTTGTTTTGCCCCAATGACTCAGTATGATTGGAAAAACTTTCTTTGTGTAGATATCTTCCAAAGATACATTTCATTAATTTTTCCAAATATTAAAGAAAATATACATATATATGGATGTGTCAAACTAGTGCTGTCACAACCTTAAATATAGTGTTGTAAATAGCACCATAATAATTACATAGTAAGTATTTCATCTGTTCAAGTGCTAATTTTGAAGTGAATAGCTCCCTGTGGGACACAACTCAATTATACATCAGTTTTACTTGTATTCTGATGAACTGTTCTATTTTTTTCCTCAAGTTATTAAGTTTCTATTTCAATGTATCTGCAGGCTGGAAATACACTTTTGTCTATTGCCTAAGTACATAATTTATTTCCTTGTGATTTGTTAGATTTACATATTGCATGTTATGCTGCACCTACCTTCTAAGCAAAAATCACTTTGATACTGAAGTTAATAGTTTATGAAACATTGATTAGAAGTTATGTCTTCAATACTTGTTCCATGTAACTGGCAAAAAATAGCATACATCCTCATGACATGAATATTTTTCATCTTACTATTTTTGGGGAATTGCCCATTCTTAAATACATCTGCATTGCTGCACATACCAAATGCAATTATTAAAAAAGAGATAGCTTATTCTTCATTCCTTACATGATTTGATCCCTCAAAATCTATATGTTCTCTGTGTATAACCAAAGATTCTTATCATCAAATCATCTACCAAATGTCAAACTCTCTGTTATTTTGCTAAATCACTTAAAATATGTATGCCTCAATTTCTTCATCTGTAATTAAATAACACTGGATTGATTGGAATTCAGAGGTGTCAAACTCACTGTCAGCAAATCTGAGCGAGACCCAACCAGATTTAAATGAAATTAGGAAATGTTTAATACAATATATATAAAATAAATAAAAATACAATAGAACATAAATAATGTGAATCTGTGGCTTTCTAATATGCAGTTAGCAGGTAACTATTTCTATTTTCATTTGACACCACTGGATTAGATAATAAAGCTCCTTCTACTCTAGAGCGTACTATGATTTCTATTTCCCCATCCTCTACCCAATACATTGGCTTTTATTAACTCAAAAAAACAAAACAAAACAAAACAAAACAAAAACCCTGAGGAAAATAGCAATTCTGTATATCTGTAACTTTTAGGGAACTGGATTATAAAAACTCTAAAGTCTTCCAACTCTGAAATGGTATGATAGAAATGGAAATTGTCTAATATATTCCCAAATAACTTTCACTTTAATACATTTCTGTCATCAATTGATAGTTATTTTAGAATCATTTTAAGGTTTTTATTTGAGGGATTCAGTGTTTTAACTATGTTCTCTCTAGTAACAGGCATTTAGAGATAAAATAATTTTCCTTTTTTTAGCCTAAAATATTAACCTAATGTAACTTATTGTGAGGCCTTAGATTTATTCATCCTTTTTGAAATTGTCAGGTCCATTTGATGGTTCTGATATTCAAAATCTGCATCCTTACCCATCTGGAAGGTTAACAAAGAATAATCAAGATAATTACTATTCTGTTTTCTTTATAATTACATTTACTCTGGTTTGTATTGAGCTTCACTTTTCACTTCATTCCAGCCATCTTCCTAGAGAGGAAGGAAAATGTACAATCATGAAAACATATTTTTCTATCTAAATTTCTAAGTGCACTTTAAGAAAAATGTGTTTATGACATATAACTAATATTTTCTGGATAATATATTAATTTGAGACATTTTTCACTTTATTTACACCATAATCTCATCAGTGGTTATTTGAGTCTATTTAAATCTATTTTCATTTGTCCTACACTTCATAAAAGAGCGGTTGTTGAACTACATAATTCTTCATGTACTTTAAGACAATTATTTTCTCCTTATTATTCCTTTCTTCAAACTCACTTTTCTCCCTTAAGATTTACATGACATATCAAATAAAATCAACAAAGTTTTACTGATCACCTATCATGGATAAAGTATCTTGTTAAGTTTAGGTTTCAAGAAAAAAGAATCAAGAGTCTGCCCTCAAGAAATTCTTAATCTAAATAGAGCAATTGGTAAATAATGGTCTAATATAGTAATAAAAGTGGTTAGTTTGCCAAATGAATTTTCCATAAAATGAAGTTTAGATAGGCAAAAAGAAGGCGGAAAAAGTGGGAAATTTCCAACAATAGAATGATTTAAGCAAAAGAGTGGGGATGGGGTAAAGACATGTCAGGCTCTGAGAAATTGTAAGCCGATTCATCTGACATGAGCAAAAGCTAGTTGTGGGATGGTAGTATAAGATATGTCTAGAAAAAAGTAAGTTTATAGAAGGATTGTAAAGACTTTTACTACTGTGGCAAGGAGTCTAGGCAATCTCCAGTATCTGGAAATCTCTGAGAAAAAAGAAAGGATTATTGTTGTTTGTCCTTCCTTCTTAAAGATGACCATGATATTAGGGAAGGGATGCTATGATATGCATGTGAACTGGATTCAGTTTCACTCTCTTCTCCAAAACTATCTGGGTCCGGTGACAAGATACAGATCAGGATTACTGGAGATAGCCTTAGATCAGTGGAAGGCCTTGGCCTTTTAAAAGCTAAGATCTTTAATAGGTCTTAGCTTTTGGAAGTTTCTGAGCAAGAAAAAAAGGAAGGAAGAAAAGGGAAAGAGAAAGACAGAAAGGAAAAGAGAAATAGAAGGAAAGAAAGAAAAAGTGAAAGAAAAAAGAGAAAGAAAAGAAAAAATGATAAAAGAGAAAAGTTATTTCGTCAGTTATAGCAATATACAATATGACAACTTCTTAATAAAGAAAACAAAAGACCACACTTTCAAATGTTCTTTGTAATTCTACTTAGATGTTCCAAATATATGACCAAACACATTTTTTAGGAATTTAAATCTGTTTATGGGATTTGCAAAGAGGAGGAAGCAGATTAGAAAGGAAGAGACTATAAAGAGCATGAAGTAGCAGTCTAAATATCAGGAAGTAAATGCCCAAATTTTACTGGTAGCAAGGAAAAGGAGAGCAAACTCATAGAGAATAAGGGCTAAGAAAATCCTTTTCTTTTTCAATGTTTTTTTAATTACTTTCCCCCCAACCAGTTCTAATCTCTTACCATTCCTTTAACACTAGAGAGCATCAGAATAAGGATGATATGGAGCAATTACATGATCATAAAGATTGATACTTATGTAGATGATGTAAATGTATAAATTCGGGCCTCTAATTAGAAAGAATTGTAATGAAGGTCTCTGTGTCAGTTTGAGTGGTTTCAAAAAGAGATTTTGACTTGATTGCTTTCTCCTGTCCATTTCATTTACATTTGACAGTAAATGTTTTTCCAAATGAGCGATTATATAGTAACCCAGTTACTGAATTAGGGAGAGAAAAAGGAGAAAGCTATCTCACAGATTTATGTTCAAAAGAGAATTTATTGTATTATATTCTTTAAAGTCACTTGTTGATAGGGTAGTTCAGAGCTTCAGTCCTCTAATTCTATGTGCAATTGAATTGATTTGATCATGTGAAAACTCTTCCCAAAGATAGTTTCCTACCTTTCCATTTTTGTATACAAAAAATCCCATCTCTGACACAATTTTAAAATGTTCCCTCCTTTTCAAAAGTTTCAGGATGGTATTTGGTTGTATATAAGGTGCCATCTACTCTCTCTGAGTCTAGATCTGTGACTTAGAATTTTTGTGTGCAGTAATTGGTTAATAGGAATGAAAGTATGGAGCTGATTTTCTCATTTGAGAAATAATATAAGAATATCATTCTTATATCAGATACCAGATAAGAATATCCAAATTTATTCCAGGTTGTCCAAAAAGGAAGTTGTGGACAAATTTATCTAAGATATCCAGCTAATCAAGTCCATATGGACACATCTATGAAATTATAATTGGGGAGACAGGTGAGACCACAGATGGTCTATAAACTATAAACAATTAGAATTCTATATGTGTGTGTGTGTTTGTGTCTGTATTATATTTACATACATATATGTATATCTATTTATGGTAATAGACAATTAATATTAAAAAATGGGTCCTCCCACAGAGTTTTGTCTCTTAAATTACCCATTTCCAGAAGAATGATTTTAAGTTCATCTCTCAAATAAAGATCAAATATCATATAGAGGTATTGTAACTTTCCCCTTTGGGATTCTACATATTCCAAGAATGTGAACCCTGTTTATTCCAAAGCAGGAAAGGAATGAACTTCTATTACACAAAGATCCTGACAAGGAGAGAAAGGTCTCAGTAATTAGCATAGATAGACAGACAGATAGATAGATAGAAAAATATAGAAATAAATATTTTCTAGCAAGCAATATCATTTCATTTCCATTCCAGGGAGGAAGCAGTACTTGTAAAACAAAACAAAACAAACTCTAATAAACAAACAAATCCTTTTACACATAATAAAGAGGGTCATGGAAGTACAAACCAGACATTAGGGAATGAATAGCAGCTACCTAAAATTAAGGGTCCCAACCAAAAAAGTGAAAATCAGAGATCCTTATAAATTGTTCATGATCATTCTATTTAGAATTTTTAGCCACAGTATTATGTGCATGATTCATATGCAGCTTATCAAGAATCTTTTCATGCTTTTATTCTTTTCCTAATTAAGTGGGTTGTATGTTTTAACTTTCTGAAGGCACAATGGTGGCACTGTTCCATTTGACACCCATTCTCTATTATTTTTACACTACTCCTTTTCCATGTGCATTTATATCATATCTATCACATCTGGCATCCCCTAAAACATGAATATTGGGAATCCTGGAAACAGAAATTTTTTCATCATAAAGCTGAAATTTCTTTAGCTCAATGGTCTTACTGGAAAGAATACAATGAAATATATGAATGACACAAAACGAATCTATCACTCAACTGAAAGAGCGCTAACTAAAGATGGGAAAATCAGTTCAACCCAGTTTCATTTGATTAAGATAACATGTTTTTACTGGTCTTATATCCCAAAGAGATCTTGGGGAAGGAAAAGGGACCTGTATGTGCCAAAATGTTTGTGGCAGCGCTCTTTGTAGTGGCCAGAAACTGGAAACTGAGTGGATGCCCTCAACTGGAGAATGGATGAATAAATTGTGGTATATGAATGTTATGGAATATTATTGTTCTGTAACAAATGACCAGCAGGATGATTTGCAGCAAAATAATTGTGTGTGTGTGTGTGTGTGTGTATTGCATTTAACATATACTTTAACATATTTAACATGTATTAGTCTACCTGCCATCTGGGGAAAGGGGTGGGGGGAAAGAGAGGAAAAATTGGAACAAAAGGTTTTGCAATTGTCAATGCATTACTCATGCATATATCTTGTAAATAAAAAGCTATAATAAATAAATAAATGAACAAAAATAAATAAATAAATAAAAGATAAGATGTTTTGAGTCAGATTAGTATTAGGAGAAATAAACCAATATGGTCATTGCTTTCATAAAATAAAAACATATCAAAATGATTGTTTGTCCCAATAAATTTGCAAAATACCATAAGACTATAAGTCGAAGACCACTTGCTAATATTTATTTGGTAGAAGGAATTTCCTGAGGAAACTCTCTCCACCAATGAAATCGCATGTACATTTCCATCTATTTCCCCCTACTTCTTACTTAAATGGTCTTACTTTTGGAAACCCAAAGCCAATTGAACAAGTACAATTGGAAAAAAAAATTGAGTTTTGAATGCATTGCAAGTTCAATCAAAATTAGTACAGTATGGCAATTATCGAAGTCGACTTTAAAATTTTTACTTCATTAAGAAGGGCAAAGTGTCCAAGAATTGGGAATGTGACAGTTTCATAGGTGTTGTTTGCTTTCATTTTTAAAAAGAATCAATGACCTCACAGGAGATGGCTTGATTTGTGATTAAATTAAATGTAAGCGAGACAGAATTGCACAAAGTAATTAACTTCACTTTTTTTTTTTTTTTTTCCAGAATCATCAAAGTTCAGTGGCAAAACAAAAATCAAGACTACTGCTGATAGTCTGGGATGCAAACAGATGAAGGCAGACAATGTCTGATCAAGCTCTAAGTCCTCTACAGTACCTGTGTCAACGTCCTTCATGCTTTGGAACAAAACATTTTCATCTATTCTGTTAGGGAAAATTTTTGCATCCTTTTACTCAGTAACCTCATTGACAGGTTTGAAGCCTGTTGGTTACTTTCACCCTGGTTTAGCCTATCTGCCAAGACATTTTTACCAAGATGTGACCCTTTTACATACTACAACTTCTTGGAGCTGTAGGTGAGAGATTGGTGAGAGGTAGATTCCAAAGGTAAATGAGCAGCCCAGAAAAGAGCTCAGCAAGCCTTCAAATTAGAGGTCCTAGTCCTCCCTAAAACATCATAAATCCCTCTCATTGGCTAGACCCTCCATGAAATATTATTGTAATCATGACCTGGGGAGGACAACTAGGAGAGTGAAGATCATACCACATGAAAATCTGATAAAGGAATCAGGTATATTTGGTTTGAAGAAGTAAAGACTTAAGAGCTGGGTTGTGAATGTGCAATATCACAAAATTGTCTTCAAGTATTTGAAAATCTGTCATGTGGTTAAAGGATTAAATATTTTTACCCTATTAGATCCAAGAGGGCAGAACCATCAAATGTGTGTAGAAAACATAGAAAAATAGGTATGGACTAATATGTTGTAGAAAGGATTTTTGCTCAAGTGACTATTGAGCCAAACCTGTAGGGTTTCTTCTAGCTCTGAGATTCTTTGATTTATAGGAAACAATAAACCCTTTTTCTTTGGACTCTAAGAAGTATATCCTCCATGACAAATGACAAATTTAGCAAATACATGTTCTCATTTTATGCCTTTCTTGACATTAATAATATGCCTTAATGTAATTAATACACTCTACTACTTGTTTCTTTAATTTTTTTTTCCTATAAGTTGCCTTCAGGCATTAATAAAAAATAGTTGTAGCAATTGCTAACATTTCACTTTGCAAAATCTTACAAATCCTTTTTTATTTGGTCCTCATGGCAAACCTCTGAAGTAGGTGCTATGATTATTTCCATTTTACAGAGGAGGAAACTGAGAAAGATGGAAATCTTGTGACTTTCCCAGAGTCAGACAGTTAGCAAGTATTTGAAATGGATTGTGAATTTAAGTCTTCTTGATATCAGTTCTAGCACTCTTTCTGTTTGCATCACTTAGCTGCCTACATAGGATAAATATAAGAAATACATACACTGATTAGCTCTACTAATGACATTCAGAGTTAAAGATGTTATTTGTCCTAGAAATAAATTTTTGATTATCAAGTGGGGGGGGGGGTAGAAATTTCAAAAAGGGTGTATTTTTGCTGGCATATTATAAAATCAAAAGAATATACAAATCATAACCTTAATTGTTGTTGTTTTTCCCCCAATTTATAAACAGATGACAAATCACCATAGGACCCAATTAAACCTTGCAATTAGTTATTGCAACAATAGGCCTTCAGGCTCTGCTCTTGAAACCAGCACCTAGACAGATCATGCAATTAAAAATATTATTTTTAGAAACTAAAACTCAGAGCATTTCTTTGGAAAGAAATTACTTTTTAGAAATTTAAAAAGAATCAGCACAAAAATTACTAGACTCTTCCTTTTAAAAAGTTATATATTTGGCTCTCTTCTGTGTCAGTACAAGGCAGCAGCAGTGTGGGGTACTGAAAAGACTTTGGAAATGTTAAGTCACCAGGCATTGGATGTAGTTCTGAATCAGCCAAAAATTCTTTGTATAAACTTCAGAAAAATACTTTTCTATGATTCAATGAAAATGAAATAAAATAAATTACAAAAAACCTTGGCACTGAAATCAGTATACTAAATGTAAATACTGATTTTTGACTCTTGCTGCCTGTTATACTGAACAAGTCATTTAGTCTATCTGGGTCTCAGTTTCCTTTTCATATAAATAGTAGGTACTTAATTCTTATTAACTTATTGACCTATAAAATCAGGGAACCAGAACATCTATGATTATATAAGCAATTGGGCTTTCAAGTTTCTCATTTAGACATAGATTTCCTTTCCTATAAATGAAAATGTGGTAGGCAATACTATTGATCCTTAGGGTACTAATTTCTATGATCTGATATTGAGGTAAACCAAGTAAATAACATAAAATTTACCCTTAATGATAAAGACAAATATATTTACCAAACTTTGTCTTTATCAAACTTACCAAACAAAATAGAAAACTGAGGATTTAGATTTTGCATACATATTCCTTATGTAAAGACTATATATGTCTATAAGTATGTAATTGTGTAGAAAAAAAAAAAACTAATGAATACAGATATAGCCAGTGGAGGTAGGTGAAGGGAAAGGGAGAGAAAAGAACTATTTCTATTTGACTGTTGTTTTATATTGATACATAAAATTTTGTATAAAAAGTTTTCTTCACTACAAATGGCAAAATATTGCCTAATGAAAAGAATTACATGGAGACTTATATTAGACTCATTTTCCCTTTTTATTTAAGTTTTAGCCACACATCAATTATCATCTAAGTAATAAAATAGAGTTATTGCTTTGAAGTATGGACAAAATCTGGGCTGTGATCTTCATACCTCAAACTCAAGTGATTCTCATCAGATTGGGTCTCTGATTCTCTGGATCAATGTGGAACAAAATGTTGGAGAAGAGGCTGAGTTTTAAAGAGAAATTATACCTTGACCTCCTTTCTTCTCCTACAGATTTTAAGCTGTGGTGATAAAGATAAATTGGTAGAGAGAAAAAAGGAATGTTTCTCTCCAAACCAATTTTAGTAGTGGTTAAGAATGTTGAAGATATTTTCAAAATCTCTTATTTTCAAGATCATGTCTTTAATATGGTCAAAATCTTCATGGTGTTCTACAGGCAAAAAAGGTCAAACCACTATCAAGCTCTCTAGGTAGAATTCTAAGCAACAATAGCCATAAATCAAATCTACAGTTGGGTTTACAGTGGGCTGCATCTGTGACATGTAATGTGTTTTGACTCTACTAGCCCATATAACTTTAGAAAATAACAAGTAGCAGAACAAACTAGCACTTAAATATAAAAGGGTTTCTGCATGAGACTTTATCTGAAACTGTGCTTTGTCAATATGGATCTAAGCAAAGTCTCAGATTTTAGAATTTTAGAATTGAGAAGGAGCTTTAAACATCATCTTATCTAATAGAATGCAAACTCCTGGAGAAGGGAAAGTTTTGTTTTCTTCTGCTTAAAATCTATCACTATCACTTAGTATAGTGCCTTGCATTAATATCCAGTGGGGCTTCAAAGATAGATTGGGGCTAGGTGGTGCAGGGATTTAAAAGTTAAATAGAAGAATTTACATTTTATTCTATAGGAAATACAAAGTTTTATATTTCATATATAATTAATATTATTAATTATTATCAGTCAATATCAATAATCAGTATTATCAATAGACAATCTATTCACATTACTAGATGGCAGTGAAATCTATAGTATCACTACTTTTGTGTCACCTATTTGTAGAATGATGTGGACAGAGGTCACACAAAGAATTAAACAGGAGTATCACATAAGGAAAATGGTGGGTCCATTGTTTTGGCAGCCTACAGTAAACAATGGATGAGAAACTCTAAAGTGTTAGAATAAAGACCATCATCAAAGAATTTTCTAATAGGAAAAGATGATGAGCTGGTCACATAACAGACATGAGGAAAAACAGATGGCCAACCAAAGCATTATAATCTTATCCTTACGACGTGAGGAGAGGACAAGGGAGGTCTCCAATGTGACTGATGGACCTTTGTGGTGAATTAGTTGTTTCATAATGAAAAGCCATTAGACTTCAGATCAAGTGACCTTTTCTACTGATCCATGATCAGAAAAATTGTCATGAAGCTGTTGCTTATGCAGTGCATAATGAGAGAGTACTTAAGCTACTTAAAAATAAAATTTTAAATGTATTCTTTAAATTTGACCAAACTAAATAAATGTGAAACAAATATAATAAACTCTCAAATGGTCATCTTATAAATTAGTATAATTTACATTTCTTGAAATCTTGAAAATGCACTAAGATTTTTGGGACACTTTATTAATATCACTGTTTTTCCTTACAACAGCTCTATGAGATTGGGTTATAATTAGCTTCCTTTCTGAGAAAGTTTAACTCACTTACCAAATGGTAACTCAGATAGCTAATAAGTGTCAGAGGCAGGATTCAAACTTAGGTTTTTGTGACTCTATGTCTAACACTATTTCCTAAACCACCTCCTTGTCAAGATGGTAATAATAATAATAATGATAGTTTTTTATCATATATAGTTTTATTATAGTACATACTTTTGCCAAGCACCATGCTAAGCACATTGCAAATATCTCTTTTGATGCTCACAACAACCCTGGAATATAGGTGTTACTATCATCCCCATTTTTACAGAATTGGGAAATGAGAAAACAAAAATTAAGTTATTTGCCTAGAATCACACATCTACTAAGTATCAGAGGCAATATTTTAGTTCAGGTTTTCCTGACTCTAGGACCAACACTTTGACTACTATAACACCTACTGGCTCTCTTTTTGACTGAAATAATCCTTCCCCCTATCCCCAAATTTCCCCCTCCCTTTTTGTGATATTTCTGATCTTCAGCGAATGCAATACATCATATGAAATCTAAGCATATTACAATCTCATAGTTCTTGAACCAGTCTAAAGTTGATCTGGGGTTGAGAAAATAAGGACTGAGGTTAAAAAATAAAGTCTAAGAATGTTAGTCTTTAAAATGCAGTATCCTTCTACACTTTCCAATTTGGAATTTAAGTAGGTTCTTATCAGCAGTACAAACAGCCCCATTATAGGATTTTCTCTTTCAAATTATATTTTCTGCATAGATAGCTGTCTCCCATGATGTCACTGACATAGCTATCAGCATGAAAACTAATGCCGAAGGTTCCAATCTGCCTCTTGTATAGTTCTTGCTCTCCTTTACATTTAACATATTCTGATTGTTTTTCAGAATTCTCTCATATGTGTAAGGACATTATCTTTTCTTCCTTATGCTTAAGAAATTAGTGAATTATCTCAGAGATTAGCAGTATCTTTAAGAAAAACATGAAATAGGAAGAATAAGTCCAGTTCCCTTTGGTGTCATAATATTCAACTTTTTTTTTTTTCCTGAGACTGGCTTGCAGAACAGTAACTGACCTCTTAAGAAGTCTAGGTGATATTGCTGAAGAAATCTTTGTCTCCAACAAATAAGCCATCTTCTATCCCTTAAACACAGACTCCGCTTCAGCTACTATTAGAGTATTTCCACATGATGCTGACTGTTGGAAAATGCTGTTGGCAAAATTTTGTTCAGCCATTGTGAGAATGATCATAAACCCAAGCAAATATGCAGGGAATGAGATTAGGGGGGAGAAAAGCTTCCAGTTTCTTGCAAAGTATATATTGCTTACAATATGTTTTTCTACTGTATGTCAATGCCTCCTACAGTGCTTCTTCAAATCGCAGTTTTGTCAACTTCAAAATGTTTTCATATTTATTCATAGAACCATAAGCTACATCTATATTTGTCAAATAGATTGGGAAATTGAGGCAGGTTATACAGACCACTCCAGACAACAAATCACATTTCTTGAATCTTCACATACTAATACTGCTACAGGCAACCCAGCAGAATAATTCCTCAAACTATCACAAATGGAATTTTCATTAAAGGTATTAACCCAGTCAATCTACATATGCCATTGTCATTAGTATAACTGATATCTGCACTTCTCTGACAATAGGTTATAGATTGAACTGATAAATTAAAGACAATTTATGTCTGAACTTACTAGTTTCTATAATTGTTTTCTTATTATATGTGTAGAAACACTCAATTAAAGCAGAGTTGAAATAATTCAGATAACAATGACTTTCTCTTCAATTATCAGCATATTTGGAGAAAACTGGCAGTTTGGGTTACCCACACAATGATAGCATTTTACACTTCAATTTTTCAGTGTTAGTTTAGTTAGAGGAATAATAATTACAACAGTTAATATTTATATATAAACTTCAAGAACAATAGATTTATAGTCAAATGATCTGGCTTCAATTTGCAAGCTGTTGAATTTAAGCAATTAATTTAACCTTGGATTTCACTTCCCTAAAACAAGATTGCTAGATTAGTTGATATTGTTATGCCAAAGTTCCCTTTTAATGGGGTGACCAGTTCCTCCAATTGTCCTATTTCATAATTCTGCCTTAGGTTATGACATTCCCTCTTAATGGTTGAGATAAAGATTTTATAGACATTCCTTAATGTCATTAGAATATCAGTAACTTCCCTCTATCAGGTTATCCCCACCTAGGTCCCTCCATTCTGTCATTGTTCTTGTTATTCCATAAAAGGCTCCTAGTCCCGATACTTGGGGCTAGACTCTTTAAGATGATAGTCTCGTCTAGCCCTGGGATCAACATGGATCCCAGTATTTCTCTCCATTTAATAAATTATTGAATTGGTCTCTAATCTCTGTCTTGCTCAGTTTCTTCGGCATTACAATATCTCATATCCTTTCTATCTCCAGATTTACGATCCAAATTATCTCCATTGAGCCACCATAACAAATTTGTGAAGTATACTCTAGATATGATTAATCCTGTTTTACAGATAAGGAAATAAGACTTAGAGATGTTGTCTAACTTGTCCATGATAAAAGAGCTAACAAATATTAGAATCAATTGGTCATTCAATATTGGAATCAAAATTTGAACCCGAGTCTTTCTTATTACAAGCTCAGGATCTTATAAATGCCACCACTTATTTTGAGAGAGAAAAGGGCTAAATATCTGATTTGGAGTCAAAAACCTATATTAAATCTTGTGTCATTTCCTAGTTTTGTGACTCTGGGTGAATTCTTCAACCTTTTCCAACTCACTGTTCTCTTCTAGAAATTGGGGATAATAATAGTATCTACCTCTTGGACTTGTAATAAGAATAAAATGAAATAACACTGGAAAATCAACTTGCCAACTTTGAAGTACAAATTGCTATTATTATTTTTATTGTTATTGTTACTGTTATTACATCCCATCAGGTGTCTCCTTAAAATATCATGTGAATCATCTTGGTTTCTACTCCTAACCTTTTCGTGTCTTATAAGGATAAATTCCCAACATCTAGTTCATTCATTAGAGGTGTAGAGCATCATAGGAAGACCATTGGAATCAGAAAACATTTACTGATGAGATTGAGGTCTGGCACCAAATAATGAGGTTTGGCAATAATTCACATGTGAAGAATTCATAAGTTTTCTTCTTGTTGAAAGGTACTTTTATTTATGAAAAGAAGGTACGGACTAAATGAAGAGGTAAAATAGACACCAGGCATGGTAAATATGAAATATATATACATTAATAATATCTATTTAGCAAGGAAAGCAGTTATAACAATTAACAAAAAAAATACAAATTTCCTGATGGAACTTATTTTACCAGAAAAAAAAAAAAAAAGGCAGTAGCAAAGGGATGGGCCATGCTTCCAGTCTTTCTACTTTACATACTATAATCACAACACTGAATCTCTAGTTTGACATCAAAAAGTTAGGGATTAAAATTATTATAATACCTAATTCATGGGATTGTTGTCAAGCTTGAATGAGATAAAGTAGATGCAGAGCTTTGAAAACCTTAAATCACTATGTAAATATAAGTTATTATCATTGATTGCCCTTACTGCTATATACATAAATGCATATCTACATATTGATGGGAAAGGAATACTTTTATCATTTACCCATCCCCTTGAGAAACAGTGGTTTCAAATAAGTTTATTTAAAGGACTGGGAGAAATCTTCTATTTCCCAAACAAAAGTCTGTAGCATCATACCCCAGTAAATTTCTATATTATTCTCACCTTGCTCCGCCCTTAGGGAATGTACCCAGAGGCAAAGTGAAAGTAGAAAAGATGCCTTATGCATGGTAATCTCTAAGGGCCACACCACAGCTAACTCTTGATATAATTGAGTGGCTTAAACATAGGCTGGAGGAATATCCTGTTTACCTTTATTATAACATGGTCAATCATTTAATCTGAACTAAATATCCCATACTCATATACCCAGAACTCCCATTAGATATGGCCACAAAAGTAATAAATCAATACTTGGGTAGGGTTACTCTTACAATGGAAAAACTAGAAAGACATGAAAGTGATCTTAGAAAAGTTTAAACAGGAATAAAATTTAAACCTGATTTTATATATTATCCTGATAATTTAAAAATGCTTTACAATATGTTCTCTTTAATAGATTCTTCAAATAAACCTTTGTGAGTTATTTTTGTATAGAATAGATTAAAATTCTTATCTTCTGTTTTTTTTTTAATTTAAATAATATAAAAGCCTATATATTCTACTGGATTTAGCATTGATCAGAGAAAGGTTTTTTCCCTCAGTTTTAGTCTTTTATCCTCTTAACTGAAAAAACTTAGGATTCATAAACCAATCTAATCCAAGAAAAAGGGATATTTTAAGCAACTAAATGAAATCTATTTGAACAGTTCTTTGGTGAAATTGTTGAGGTTGGAAAGGGAACTTCAAAAGTTTGGGGTTACAGACTGGTGCTGTGAGGTGTCTCAAAAGAATTTGCAGGCTTGGACCCATTTCCTAGTCAAGGGGCAACGTTTATTGTAATTGTAACACCATTACAAGTGGGATGAATTCCAAAAAGAAATTAGCAAAGTCCTAAGAGAGAAGAGACCCCTTTATCCTTTCTATCATTGACATGCCAATTCTATGGCCCAGAGGAGTGGTCTCTGGAATTTAATTATCACGAGATTACCACTGACCAGATCATCAGTCAGCAATGAATTCAGGAATGGTCTATTCAGAATCAGACAGATTGTTGTTCTTAGACTGGGAGTGTGGGAAGTCCCTGAAGCAGACTCCAAACCCAAAAGATTTAGGATTTACTGATTTATTATTAGAACAGAAGTCCCCCCTAAAATCAGGGGATGACAAAATCATTGTTATATTACATCAGAATTATTTTTATTGTATCATATTCCATAAAAACTCCTATATTGATTTTTATTTGGAAATAGTATTTATTCATCATTTATTTCACATCTTAAGAAATATTATATTATTTTTACATATCACACCTTCCTACAAATATTAGTAACTTTCTCTTTTATTATAGTTTGTTTTTCAGAGTCATGTCTCTTTGTGAATCTATTCAGAAACTCTAAATAGTAATTTATCAAGATTCTTAATGAAGTAATTTCTTATTTCTTCTCCAACTCATTTTGTAAACAAAAAAACTGAGGATTTAAATTCAGATCTTCCTAACATCCACTGCATCATCTAGCTGCCCTTTCTCTTCATACAAGTGAACAATTTAATCATGTAACACTAAGTACACAGGAGGCACTGAAGCTCTTTTGCAGTTGGAATTGGACTAATAGTTATTCTTTTGCCTCCTCACTGATTTTAACTACCTAAGGCATTTTATAGCTGAGAAAACTAAAATGAAATCAAAACAAATAAGTCAATAATATTTCTAACAATATAGTACCTTAGAGCATCTAAGTAGGAATCTATTCAGCAAAGAGCAGAGATTGTTTGCCCTTTTTTCTCCAAACAGGACCATGACAATTGGTTTGGGTCCTGTCTGACTCAGAGTAAATATAAATAGCAATCATTTTTGTTCTGGACAGAAATCCTAAGTCTCTTCCCCTCCCAGATTGATTAATTGATTTCATTTTGGTTGTTCATTCATTCATGTATTTTTTCATATTTTTTTGAGTAGGTGAAAGAGGCCATTTTTTCCCTCAATTACTGTCTAGAATAAGGACTTCTAGATTGTGGAATAGGCAGAGTGCTGTGCGCTATAATCAAGAGATCCTGAATTCAAATCCCACCTCAGACACTTGCTAGCTCTGTGACACTGGGCAAATTATTTAACTCTGTTTGCCTCAGTTTCCTCATCTGTAAAATGATTTTATAGGCAGAATAAGAGACAGTTATAATATGGTTTACAGAACTTGAGAAAGAATCCTCTGATCAATAATATGTTCTATGGCAATTGAACACTTGCTTCTGTAGGCAGTAAGGTTTTTAATACTAGACTGTGAAAACCTCTGGAAACATGAAGACCTGGTCCTAGAAAAAAATAGTCTGATCTTCCCCCTTCCTGAAGGAAATGGAGAGGAAAAACAAAAATCACACAAAGAAGAAAGTAAGTAAGCACATAATATTTTGAGCAAAATCCCTACATGGCAGCATAGAAGAATTCAGTTTTGAATTTTAAGTAGCTGGACAGCTATAGAGCAATAGTGATAGTAGGTTGAGAGAGATCCTTTCCTTCTAGCTCTTTAGGCAAAATTAGTCAATAAACATTAATTAAATGCCTATGTGCTGGGCATATACAACAAAAGGAAATGCAAGTTTTATAAAGTAGTGCGTATATCCCCAGGGATAAACAGCTGTATCAGTCATGTTATCCTTATTCTGTTTTCACCTCCCTGGTCTGCTGAGGTGGAACTGAGTACAATAACTCAGACTCAGTAAGTCTCACCCAGTGGGAAAAAAGAGAAAGGACAGGACTGGAAAGATTTGTGGATTTGAAATTCCAATGACAGGTCTATTCAAGAGGAAGTACCTTATTTTCTGGTTCATCTTATATAGATACCCTACTAGAGATATCTCCATATTTGTTCATCTCACACACACACACACACACACATGTGAAGACCGTGTATTTTTAAATCAGCAGGAGTCAGGAATTCAGGTCAGGGGAAACTCGTCAGTCTTTATTCTCAGTGAAGAAGGATCAGAGGTGGAAGAGAATCGGCAATAGCAATGTGTGTAGCTGAGTCAAGAAGCTAGCTAGACCAGCAGCCACACGACCAGCAGCTCGGAGTATCAAACCCAGGCCCAATCTCCCCCAGCTTCTCTTCCTGTCTCTCTCTGCCTCCACCCACCAAAATCGTCATTTCCTATACAACACATCAGGACTTGCACGGAGAGTGGGCAGGGACCATTCTTTATCCAATCATGTATATTAATAGAGTATAGCCCAATTACTATTTAGCCTCACGTACTTGGGACCTCAGTGCATCAACTCAAACCTCAGCCCATTACACACACACACACACACACACACACACACACAAAACACACACCTATGGGGTCAGGGTCACAATTCCTAGTTTGAAATATGAGGCACAAGCCACATGGGAAGAATTAACAATGGCTTTCTCTTTTTCAAAAGATATCTGTATTTATGAGAAGAGATTACTGACAAATGAAAAAGTAAAATAGACACTAGGAATGGTAAATATGAAATAGATTCAAGAGTAATAGAATATTATAGTTAGCAAAGAAAGAGGTTTTAACAATTAACAAAGGAAAAGGCACATTCTATAGTGGGAATATGCCATTGATTGGCAAGTTAAATCCATAGAGGACTTTAGCAGACTTACCCCAAAAAGGGATCAGGAAGAAAAGGGTTAACTGGCAACCCCTGAAAGAAATTGAGGAAACATATAATAGGTCAAAGGCAGATTTATAGTGGAAATTTAACCTCAAAAGTTTGACATAGCTTGACTTTCTGATTGGATACAGTAAGGTGGGGGTTTCCAAAGACCTCCCCTGAGGGTGGGACTGTAATGAAAACTCCATTTGAACACAAAACCTTCTTAAGAACAAAAGGCTTAAGTAAGGTTGAGATCTTTCAATTAGTGCCATTCTCAGCTTGCATCAGGTAATATCATAATCATCACTGCTTCCCTATTTCTCTGCTACAGCTCACTTTGATATCCAGAATTTCATTAGTTTCATATATACATGTATATCTTAAAATTTTAAGTCCTACAAAGTTTCTATGGGTTTAGAATCATAGTCTCTTGAATTTAGAGCTAGAAAGACCATTAAATTCAACTCCCTAATTTTAGAAATGAGGAATATTGAAATTAAATGATTTGTCCATTAACTACCTATTAGCTAAGAAGTACCAATCAGGAAGAATTTGAACCAAAATCTTCTAGACAATAATTTACCTTCAGTTCTCTGAATTCAACCCTCTGGCTGTGTCTTCAGATTACACCCTTTCAGTCTATCTCCTATTTAATTTGTTTTAATTATGTTTAGACACCTGGGAAGGGCCATATTTATCTGATGAATCCATTTCTGCTCTTTACTGTCTAACAAAGAATAGAATCCACGGTTTTACAAGGAGCAGGGAGAAGGAACATTAAGAAAACATAGGTGGGGTGAACAGCAATAAATGAGGAAGGACAAATAATCAGAGAATAATATCCTGAAGTGTGAATGAAAAGCAAAAGGGGCCAGAATATTGCTGTTGAAAGAATGAATAAGGAGGAGGAATCTTAGAAAAACTATACCTAATTCACAATTTTGCCCAAAGCCAGCCCAGAAGGAATAGGTTTTAGTGCCTTAAGGCAGATTTTAAGTAAAAATGATTGCTGTAGTTTAGAGGCTTCAACTTTACTTTGTTACCTATTATTTACATATGGCTCTCTAAGGAGGAAGGAGAATACATTCCAAAAAACCTGAAAAGAACCACTAAAGGGGCTGCTCTTAAATATAGGTGGAGTAAAAGGGACTTAAGGACTGAGACAAGGTCCAGTTCACCCAAATACAATACTTTGGAAATTTCTATTCATGCTTCAGGTCATATGTTACTTCCTCTTTTAAAATGCAAATTTGCCCTGGAAAAGTGACTAGAAAAAACTACTCCCAGTCACTAAAATCTTATTGTAAATTATTTTATCAGCTCAATTTCTTGCAGGGAAGGTAGTTTTTTTTTTTTGTTGTTGTTTGTTTGTTTGTTTTTTAAGCTAGTTAAAAGAAGGTGAGTTCATTCATTCATCTGTTTCTTTGTATGTGCATGTATGTATTTAAATGAGGAACATTCATGTTGAATGGGTGTTGCTGAGAAAAATAGGCTGAAAAATCATGTCAAAATGGACAGTTTTGTAAAGTCAGCATACCAAATCAAGTCAAGAAGCATTTATTAAGTTCCTACTATATGTTCTGTACTGGACTGACCCTCCCACATTGGGATGGAGTATATGGTGGATACCATGTAATGGGAGGTGGAGAGGTGTGTGTGCTAGTGTGAGACTGTATAAGAGAATTAGCAAAAGGAAACCAAAAACGCAAACACTCAGAAATAAGATCTAGGAGAGTTTTCTAACAAGTAAACTTGGCCTAGTTGGCAAATTCTGCCTGGATCAAGAACTACTCTGATTCATACAGTGACAGCCCCACTTCCTTTCACCCACTTCACCTTTCTTGCCCTTTTGTTTTTGCCTGATTCTGGAACACTTCAAGATCTACTCCTTATTTCTCGCTCCTGCAATCTACTGTTAAAAACCTCAACTTTGTCATTAGTAGTTGGAACTACCAAAATGTTATATCCTTTTATACATTTCTTGTGTCCTGACAGAATAACTGACAGATGCTGCTCTAACCTTCCCAAAGAGACTAGCTCTTGCCTTAAAAACAAACAAAACCCACTGAAACATCCCTATTTGGACTGAAAACTTTCAAGGAAATTTTCTTTTCCCTTTTAAGGATCAGGCTGCAATTTTCAAACTGTCATCCACAACTGCTGAGCTGTTGTAAAGGTCTTTTCAGCTGCAAAAAGCATTGACACAACCATACATAATTGGGACATTCTATTTTCTCTCTTAAGGGAAACATCAATTGTGAGAAGCAGAATGGCATAATTGGGGAGGGAATGGGGAAATGCTTGATTTGGAGTCAGAGAACCTGGGTTCAAGGGCTGACTCAACTTCCTATCTCTGTGATTTACTACAAAATATGATTTGGTTTAGAACAGGTGTTAAAGTCACTGTCTTTTTCTTGCTGCTTCCTCCTAAGGATTCAGTTCGACACTTTCTCTCCTTAACAGCTCCATAGTAATAGTATTTAGACACTGCAGGGGTCCTCAAATTTTTTAAACAGGGGGCCAGGTCACTGTCCCTCAGACTGTTGGAGGGCCAGACTATAGTAAAAACAAAAACTTTGTTTTGTGGGCCTTTAAATAAAGAAACTTTATGGCCCTGGGTGAGGGGGATAATCGTCCTCAGCTGCTGCATCTGGCCCGAGCCATAGTTTGAAGACCCCTGAAGCCAATTTGAATTCTGTATGGTGGGACAAGCCCTGTGCTTGAAATGAAAGGATCTTTGTTCAGTCAGAAATTTACCCCACTTACAAGTTATGCATCTGTGGGCAAGTATTTTAACTTCTGTATGCCTCAGCTTTCCTGGCTATAAAATAAAAGAATGCCACATATATATTAAGTAATGTTGTGGATAGAACACTGGACCTACAATCTGAAAGATCTGAGTTCAAATACTGCCTAAGATACTTGCTGTGATGTGTTACATTGGCTAAGTCAACCTCAGTTTCCTTAAATCACAGAGTAATAATGAGGATCAAGTCAGATAAGAAATTATAAGGTGTTTGGCACATAGCACTATATAAATATTAGCTATTATTACCTTTATTGCAGAATATTGGGAGGAAAAGAACTTCATAAATTATAAAGCACCATGTAAATGTAAGTTATCATTACAAATATTTATATTTTGGTGTTAGTCTGAATTTCTTTTGGGTTCTACTGTATACAGCTTAACTTGAATTTCAATGAAAAATTTTCCAATTAGTCTTTTGAGAAGAGGTATAAAGAGCTATTCCTAAAATTGAATAGGCTACTCTTGTAGCAAATATTTACCTGTAGATAGGTGGCAGGCAGATAGTATCTAAAGCTTAAAGTCAAATCTGGGTTCAAACCACACATTTACTAGTTATGTGATTCTGACTAAGTTACTTCTTTTGCCTCAGTTTCACTGAATGAGAACTATTGCTTTTAACTGACAAGTTTAGTTGGTATAGAGTTAGTTGCTAAATGCTTTTTTAGAGTTAACTCATTTACTAAGTCAAGAGGAATATCTCTTATAATAAAGGTATTGTAAAATCAAAATATTTCAATAAATACATTTTTAAGTAAATTAACTTTTTATAATTAAACAATTCTTTGGTTCTCTCAAAGAAGACTTCTTGAAATGATTTTAGAGAATCTGCAAAAAAAATCCTTGGAATCATCTACTAGATGACTTAATTTGATGTTTATTTAATGCAAAATGATGCATAATATAGGAGTTGTCTAATCCAGCAAGATCAGTGAAATGCTGCTAGAAAAGTATTTTTTAATGTCTTCATTCACAGTATCTGTGTCTTGCATTTATAAGATTACATATATTAGAAGTCTCTCATTTTGCAGATGAGTTGAGAGGTTAGGAAAGTTTAAGTGACTTGCTCAATGTCTCACAAGTAGAAGCAGAGCAATTCCCCATGAATTTGAGCCATCTTTGATGCATCTCTGTTGAGGCCTTGTATATACATAAAACATAAGAAAGAAAAAGAAGTAACAGACCATTCAATAGAGTCATAAATAAGACCTTAAGCCCTTTTCTTTTAGACCAATCCTTTGACCATGTTAGGATGGAAAATAGTAAAATTATTCAAACTGAATAGAAAAAGGCTCTAAATTTTGTGTATTTCCCCCACAGTGGCCCATTATCATTGTGATTGTTCAAACCCTTCCCCCAACCGTTAGCAGTTAATTAGCACATCAGGTTATTTGTGAAAGGGAAAAAAAAGTCTTTAGCAGGTGGCTTGGTCCCAGCACATTTGAAATTTATACCATTTCTTTTGAAGAACAAAAAGTAACAGATAAAAAATGAAAGTGCTGCTGCCATTTCACGATTCTGTTTCTCTCTCTTTTTTGATCAAAAATTCACTTATAAAAGAATGATCTTACAATGGGGTTTTCTCCATTTGGCATTCAGGACACACTTAACACAACATTCTACTTTCATTATTTTTACATTTCTTATTTTAAAGCTTCAACATTTCTTTTTGTCAAGGATCAGCAAAGGCCCCTAAGAGTAGGACAGTATAAACATTCATGGTCCCAGCACTAATAATAGCAAGATAATGACCTTATTGCCTCCATGACACCTTAAAAATAGACTGTTTTCAATATTTCAGTGCTTTATCACAAAATCCTCTTGTTAAGGAACTATAGAATAACCAATACCAAGGTCAAAAATTAGTAGCATGGGAACATCAACTTAGTGACACAAGGTGCAGTACTGCTGTCCTAAAATATACCTATGCCTTCAAGGTTCCCGCCGGTAACTTTCTACAGCTGAGGAAGCTGCCCTGATTTGCATTGACATTCAATAGCTTCCCCCAGGCACATACCTGCAGACAATCAGTTGCTGCTGCCTGACTCTGGAAAAGGTGTGCCTTGGAACAGTCACGAGGTAAAAGCAATTATTCCCTTGACTGTTGAGGGAGGACATTAGAAAACTTAGAATATATTAGTTCACATTAATATAGCTCTTTTCATTCCAAAGGGCTTGTATTTTTTTTCTGCAAACTTGACATTGACATATGATATATTTTTAGAAGACAAATTAGTCAATATATTCCTAAACTGTGTATTGAAAGGCATACTCTTCAGTGGTAGATGTGACTTGCTCACTTACCCAAGCAATCAAACTCTTACCAGACATCCACTATAAGTGTACTGGGCACTATTCTAGGCACAGTATGGGGAGAGGGAAGAAATAAAATAATCGCTACCTTCAAAATATATGTAATCCCATCAGAATATGTGATAGTAGGACAGAATGATAATCAATTAATGGAAGTAACAGGGAGAAATATTTTAGAGGCATCGTACATGCTTTCTTTTCCCTAAGAAACTGCCCAAGTTTTTTATTCATAATTATTAACTTTTGACTTGATTAAAGTACATCATATGTTCTCTTTTATTTCCTTTCTCTTCTTTCCCTATTCCTCCTATTCTGTGAAGATAAATTCTGTGAATTTATCCACAGCATTCAAAGCTTCTCCATTGGCTATAACTGATGATTCCATATATAAATGTTGTGGTGCTGGCTGATGGAGTACTTTTGTATTATTAATGTTCTTAGGTCAAAATTAGCACAAGCAGCAAAGAATCAATCCACACTTTGTGCATTTGTTTTGGAGGTTTCTTTGAATGCACAATCATCAGCAAGCAAAAAGTCTTGCAAGACACTCCCTCCACTTTTGTTTTGGCTTGTAGCTTTTTCAAGTTGAAGAATTTACTATTAGTGCAATAGTTAACTTGTTGCCATGTTTGTTTTCATTGTTTCATGTTTGACAACAAACATTATGCTAAAAATCATGGGAGTTTCTTTCAATCCACTGAGAAAGCTGGAGAGTATTGTCCTTTGTCTAGAACCCAAGCAACCATGAGATCATGAAATTGATGTCCTACAATGATGAACTTCTCTGGGCAACCAAATTTTGGCAAAATTTTCCAAAAACCCTTATGACTGACATTATGGAACACCTAGGTTATATCTACAAATGTGTATTGAACTCTGTTCTGCTCCTGGCATTTCTCCTGGAGTTGTTGGGCAGCAAACACCATGTTGACTCTTGCCAGAGATAGCTCAATGTTTGGGAGGCTCAGAAGGGAAGTGTGAGAGAGGAGAGGTAGTAGATTGACTTCTCTATTTGACTTACACTTTCAACCTTGTTTCTTAGTATACTTTTAGAAAGATAAATCAGTGGTCTTTCTGTTGTTATTCTTAACGGCTGTATTTATTTATTTTTCTTGTACCTCTGTTGTCTGGATGGTTTGTGAATCAATTAACTTATTCATAATGTGTTTCTAGAAATACTTCATATATTTCTTTTTTTTTTAAACTGAACATCCATCTATCATAAATAATAAGACGCAAATTAGCACGGTATTTTGAGTCACACTTTGCTTATTAGAGTTTCTTTGCTCCTTTGCTTGTCAGAATACATGATTCCATTCCTTCTCTGTCATTTATAGTAGGTATTTCTTAGTCTCTGCTATTTGCATTTCCTTTCCCTTTTATTTGAAGTTCTTTTTCCTGGTTGCTTTAGGAATTTGCTATTTGTTACTGGAATTATGAAATTTAACAACTATTTGTTTTAGTATTTGTAGGATAGGGTTTATATTTGCTTTCTTGGAGGCAATCTATAGATTACTTCAATTGGTATTTTGTGTGGTCAGAACTTCTGGGCAATTTTCTTGTATTATTTATTCTATTAGAATTCAGTTTTTATTTTTTTGTTTTTTTAATTGAATTAATTTGGGAGACTTATTATATTTAAATTGCCACCATTCTATCTTCAAGATCAATGTTTTGCTTTTATGAAAGTCATGTTTTCTTTTAATGCTATTATCTTTTGCTTTTCTTCTTCCAGACTATCCTTCTCTCTTTCTCTCTCTCTCTGTCTCTCTCTCTCTCTCTGTCTCTCTGTCTCTCTCTCTCTCATTCTCTTTTTCTACATATATATACACACACATATATATAGTTAATATATAGATACACATATCTATATATATGCATTCTTTTTTTCAAGAAATTTTTGTTTTCAGTATTCATTTTTATAAGATTTTGACCTCCAAGTTTTTTTTCTTCCTTCCTCCCTGCTCTCTACCCTTCCCAAGATGGCCAGCAATCCAATATAGGTCATACATATTCAACCATATGAACGTAGTTTCAAACCATAAGAAAGAAAAAAAAAAAAGTTAAAATAGTATGCCTTGTTTCATATTCAGACTCCATAGTTCTTTCTCTGGATATCATTTTCCATCAACTGTCATTTGGAATTGTCTTAGATTATTGTTTACTGATAAGAGCTAAGTCTATCAAAGTTGACCATTGTACAGTGTTCTCCTGGTTCTGCTCACTTCAGTAAGCATCAGACCATTAAACTCCTGCCAATATATTTTCATTCTTAACAAGTTATTCTTTCTTCTATTTCTTTGGTGAGATTTGATATTGTGGATCAAGTTTTTCCATTTTTCCATTTTCCCCCAGCTCTATATAAATTCTGGTTTCACAAATTCTTATATGTTTTTTAAATCATTCAAAAACCTTCAGAAATTGTTTGATGGTTTCTGAGGAAACTATAGAGTCCAGATTTATTAGGTGTTCTATTTTCCTTTGCCTTGCAATATGAATTTGTAGATGTCTAGATACTTTTAGCTGATCTGGAGGCCATATTCCCTTTTGTTATTAATATCTTTCCTCTTAGTTTATTTGCTTATATATAAGGTCTTAAAAATTGAGTTTTCTTTCTCCAGAGTGCTTGTTCATTTCAGTTTTGTTTTTTTTTAAATTCTAGCATTTTCCCATCCTTCTGATTCCTTCCTCTTTGATGGTACTTTCCCTTGGGGCTTGATCTCAAAGTCAACTTGGGCTCCTCCTTTACAGAGTATTAGCACTTTCTTCTTTAAGTTACTTCAAGGTGAAGAGGGTGGCAGAATTTGCCCAGGTGGATTCCTAGGTTCTTTCACTAGACTTAGTAGCGTTGCCACATAACCAAACATAGATGTCCTGACCCATTTCCCCCTGCTTCTCAGTTCTTTGGCTGAGCTCTTTTGCAACACAAAGCACTTCCACATTACTGTCTTTCCCAGCTAGAACAAGTTATTGTCTTTTGGTTTTCTGTGAGAAAGGAATGTGGATTATGATTATTGGATTATATATATGGATTATTGCAAACATGAAGCTCAACCTGTGAAGTTCTACTGAAGCATATTGGATGGAAGGAAGTGAAGATGCTGAGTGAATAAGTAAGGGGTTAAGAATTAGCCTCCTTTAACCTTATTAAGTTAAACTTTTTAAGATTTTTGGTGTTCTAGATCATGAAAGCATTTATTTCTTGTACATAATTCCAGCTTTATGGACAGGTTTGAGAAGGAGAAAATTTCTATTCCTCTATCTTCTTGGTCATATGACCTTCACACTAACAAAATCAAATATTCAGTCATATCCTGAACATTGGAGAACCAAGTTCCATGTCTCCTGGACTATAACTCCTAGAAGCTCTGAAGATGGTTATGACCAAAAAACTGAAATGCGAACAAAAGAGCCAATTAATAGCTGAGATATTAATGACTGAAATCTAGAAATGAATGAATAAATGACCTATTTTTTTTGTTGTTGTTGTTGTTGCTGTGGTTGTAGCTATATTGCTTTGGATTGCACCCCTCTTCTCCCAATACAAGATCAAAGAAAGTAAAGAAGCCAAGATGCTGAATAGGATGGGGAGTCTGCTTTTGCTCTGATACTAGTTCTCCATTAATAGATTGATGTCTTTGAACTTGAGCCAGATCTTGATGCAATTGGGGTTAAGGTTAGCGTTGGGGAATAGCTCTGAAATTCCTCATGGTTTTCCAGTATCCATGTTCTAAAATACAAGGAAGATTTTGGTTGAGTCACACCACATGTTCTCTCACCTTTCAAAAACTGAGTGGGACATGTGGAAACTGAATTTTGTTACATGAATTCCCTTTGATCACACCTTTTAGGAAAATGACTTTTGGGGCTAATCATGATTATGTCTTTTTTAAAAGTCATGGAATCAGAGTGCATTTATCAAATTACTTGTAGGCACCATGGACCTAACTGAAGATCCAAGTATATAATCATATTTAAATATATTTTGCTTTTATTCCTTTTTTTTTTTTTATGATTTTATGCATGTAAGTAAAAACTGTAGAGTGGTGTGCTTATTTGTCTATGTGATTCCAATATGTCCTGCTTATAAGCCCTTGTCAGTAAAAAAAGAACATAATTAAGGAGAAAATAGTTTTTTGGTTTGTTTTCTTAATGGATGAGGACATGAGAGCTAATCTGATTGATTTCCCTGAGAGTAACAATGTAAACACAACTACCCAGAGAGAGATTAATCTAGGAGATAGAAGGCTGTCCTTTTCTGATGTAAGCCTAGATTATCTGAAGATGTCCTCTTTGTCTGAAATGGAGGTGACCTTGAGACACCATGGTAGTTTGTTCAGACTTCATAAAATGGAGAATTGTATCCTTGACCATGTGGCTAGATGTAGTTTCCTTTGGCTAAGTCTCTAAAATTGGAGAGACTCAGCCAACAACTCCTTTTCAGCCTCATTTTTGACCACTCTCATCTTCTGTGTGCACATATCTAGGGGGCAAAAATCACTATCTGTCAATAGAATGGATGCCATGAATTCTATTAATGAGAGTTCTTCACCTGCTTCCTCTTTTCCTAGGTCTGGAGAAATAGGTTTGAAGTGTTTTTCTGTTTTCTTTGTTGTTCATCACTTTCAGGTGCTGGAAGTGATCCCCACAGGAGCTGGGAGTTTGCATTCATGCCATGATGATCATAGTGAATGGATTGTAGGTCAGATGCTACAGTCAGATAGCCAAGTGTGAAAACCTTCAGCAAGTTGGCTATCTGGGATTGGTAACTAAGGTGCATTTTGGATTTGGAACAGAGACTGTGCTCCACAGAAAAAGAGCTAAATAATGAACTTAATCCATTTCTCCCCAAAGACTAAGGTGGTATAGCATAGGAGAAGGATTATACCCTCATATGTTGCAGGACTAAGGTTTTATCTTTCTTATTCTACCTTTGGAAGTAAATATTTCTTTGTAGACAAGCATTTAGCCGAGTTCTCTCAACACTCCCTTTCAAACAACTTGGAAAAATGCCTCAAATTGAATTTTAGAATGGAAGAAATAATAAAGGGACAGAGTGAGATATTTTTTCAATCCAAGACAACTTAGGCATTTGGAATGTCATAGGAATGGAGACTGGCACAGGGACAGAAGCAGCAGCAGCTTCAGGAAGTCTCAAATTAGACACTATAAGGGAATCTGGAGACTGGTCACAAGAGATTACAGGAGACCCCTGTGCTAGCTAGGGTTGCAGGACCAGACATTATTTAGCAAGTCCATTGCTTATACCCATAGTTCATGGGCACAGGGAATCACTTTCAAAGATGAATGAGTAGAATTCTGAGGGTAGCCAACCAAATGAAGCTATCTCTACCCACATTGTTGAGGACACAAGTCTCTATGTTATGAAGTCTGAACAACCTTATATAAAAGAGGTATACAAAAAAAAAAACTTTTAGAGTAAAGGAAAAAAGGATAGCAGGTGACAACCAGTGCTTGAGTCTCACTCCCATATAAATTGGTTCAAAGATGGAAAAGCATGTGTATATGTGTGTATGTACATACATACATACATACTCAATTGATAACAGACATTTATCTTACCTAAAAGGGAAGTAGGAGGGAAAGGGTTAGGAAAAAAGTGATGATAAAAGAGAAGCAGAAGAAAAAGAAAGCAGTGATTACGAGCAAATTAAATTTTAGAAGAAAAAATAGTATAAAAAGAGAGAAAGATAAACAAAAGAGGATAAAGGGAAATTCATAGTTAGTAATCATAACTCTCTTTTTTATATATATTTTTTATTTTATTTTTTTTACATGACCAAACCATTATTTTGCTGTACAAAAAGAATCAGACTCTGAAATATTGTACAATTAGCTTGTGAAGGAAATCAAAAATGCAGGTGGGCATAAATATAGGGATTGGGAATTCAATGTAATGGTTTTTAGTCATCACCCAGAGTTCTTTCTCTGCGCGTAGCTGGTTCATTCATTACTGCTCCATTGGAAATGATTTGGTTGATCTCGTTGCTGAGGATGGCCAGGTCCATCAGAACTGGTCATCATATAGTATTGTTGTTGAAGTATATAATGATCTCCTGGTCCTGCTCATTTCACTCAGCATCAGTTCGTGTAAGTCTCTCCAGGCCTTTCTGAAATCATCCTGTTGGTCACTTCTTACAAAACAATAATATTCCCTAATATTCATATAACACAATTTATTCAGCCATTCTCCAACTGATGGGCATCCATAGTAATCATAACTATCAATGTGAATGGGCTGAACTCATCATAAAATGGAAGTAAATAGCAGAATGAATTAGTAACCAGAATCTAACAATATATTGCTTAAAAAATACACATATGAAGCAGTGAGACACTAAACTAAAATAAGGGGCTGGTGCAGAATGTATTATGCTGTAGCTGAAGTGAAAAAAGGCAAGAGTAGCAGTCATATTCTTAAACAAAGCAAAAAAATAGGTGTAATTAAAAAAGATAAGCAGAAAAAATAAAACTTTCCTAAAAAGAACCATAGATCATGAAGTAATATTAATATTATACATAAATAGACCAAATGGCATAGCATCTTTAAATTCTTAAAGGAAAAGTTAAATGAATTACAGGAGGAAATAAATAGTAAAACTATACTAGTAGGGAACCTCAACTTTTCCTCCTAGATCTAGATAAATCAGTCTAATCTTATAAAATAGATAGAAAAGAAGTTAAGGAAATAAATAGATTTTTTTAAAAGTTAGATCAGATAGACCTATAGAATAAACTAAATGAGAATAAGGAATATACATTTTTCTTAGACATGGCACCTTCACAAAAACTGGCCATATATTAGGCTTTTAAAAATCTCATAGTTAAATGTAGAAAAGCAGAAATATCAAATATACTTTTTTTTCCCCAAACTGTAATGCAATAAAATTGCATTTAATAAAGAGTCATGAAAGCATAAATTAAAAGCTAATTGGAGAGCAGCTAGGTGGTATAGTAGATAGCGCACCAGTCCTGAAGTCAGGAGGACCTGAATTCACATGTGACCTAGCTGTGTGACCCTAGGCAAGTCTCTTAACCCCAACTATCTCAGGAAAAAAAAAAAAAAGCTAATTGGAAACTAAATAATTTAATCTTAAAAAATGATTGAGTCAAAGAACAAATAGAAACAATCAATAATTTTATTAAAGAAAATATCAGCAAGGAAAAAGAATTCTAAAATTTTGGGGATGTGGCCAAAGCAATACATAGGAGAATATTTATCTCTGCATACATCAGTAAAAGAGAGGGCAAATTAACGAATTGGGTTTATAGCTTTAAAAAAAACAACTAGAAGAACAAATTAAAAATCCCCAATTAAACACAAAAATAGGAATCCTGAAAAGTTGAAGGAGGGATTAGAATTAAAAGAAAAAAATGTTGAATTAATAAATAAAACTAAAATCTGATTTTAATGAAAAAATATACAATTTTAAATAAAGAAGAAAAACAAATTTCCAGTATCAAAAATGTAAAGTGTGAATGTACCACCAATGAAGATGAAATTAAAGCAATTATTACTGATTTATTTTGCCCAATTATATGCTAGTAAAGCTAACAATCTAAGTGAAATGGATAAAAATTTATAAAAATATAAACTGCCAAGATTAACAAAAAGAAAATAGATAAATAAAACTGACTTTGAAAATGAAGAGACTTCCAATAGTTAGATGGCTGAGTGAATAAACATACCTCCGAAACCCTCTCAAATTCCTCTCCAAGTTACTAGAAAGCTGCCTTAGAATTGCTCTAGGAACAGGGAAGAAGGGCATGGGGAAGGAGGTAAAAGCATGGTGTCAGGAGCAGGGATAGTGCAGGTGGAGGGGGCTTGGATTGAGCTACAAGATCAGCAGCAGCAGCCAGTGTTACAGTATGGGGTCTGCAGCTAGGTTCTAAGCTTAGAGCCATCCATCAGAGAGACCCCATCCTTCTGCAAACCAGCAGTGCCTTAGGCAAGTGAGCAGTCTGTATAGCACAGCAAGGTAACAGCTCAGTGATCTCAGCCTAGCAGAAACTAATAGTGAGAATTTACCCCATTCTTGACCAGTAGTGAAGTTCTGTCCCACAGCTGGCCAACAGAGAGACTCTGCTTTTGAGTCAGGTCAATAAAGAAACCCTGTTTCCATAGCAACAAGCAGCAATGTACCATTTCTGGGGCAGACAAGCAACAAGATTACTCCTCCAGGGCCTGTTAGAAGAGAGATCCTGTTATCATAGCAATGGAGCAGCAGGTTTTCACCCCTGGAGCAGGCCAGCAGTTAAAACTCAGGCATAGGAAAGGCCAACAGGGAGTTTCCCCACCCACCCCAGTCTAAGTCATCCAGGGTAAATTTTCCTTCAGAGAAAGCAAAATAGCTAAGTTCTGCTGTCCAGTGAAAGTCAGTAGTAAAGACTCCGAGTACCACCAGGAAAAGCTAGGGAAAATGCAGAAACAGAGCTCAACCTTCAAATAAAAACACCAAGTCACCAAAAAAAGACAGAAAAAAATAAGCAAAAAAAAAAAAAAAAAAAAAAAATGACAAAAATAACAGCTATCGAAAGTTACTATGATGATAGAGGAAATCAAAACATAAACTTAAAAGAGTAATAAGGTTTACACATAAAGATCAAAGAAAAATGTAATTTGGACTCAGAACCAAAAAGAATTCTTGAAAGAGCTTAGAAAGGACATTTAAAAAGGAAATTAGGGAACTAGGAGAAAAACTGGGAAAAGAAATGAGAGTAAGGTAAGCAAAGCAAGAAAAAAAATACTTAATAATATAGGGAAAAGAAATGCAAAATTTTACTACCTGAAAAATAGAATTGGCCAAATGGTAAGAGAAATACAAAAGTTCACTAAAGAAAATAATTCCTTAAAAATCATAATTGAATAAGTGCTTATGTAATTGAGCAATAATGGCTCTATGAGACATTAAGATACAAAAAAACAAAAACAAAAAGAGTAAAAAATAATAGAACATTTTAGCCATCAGACCTATTATCGAGGAAAAACATTTTTTACCAAACAAGAGATAGAGAGAATCATAAGAAATAAAATAAATAATTTTGTTTACATGAAATTAAAAGACTTTTGCACAAACAATGCAGCCCAAATTAGAAAAACAGTAAATGAGGGGAAAACTTTTACAATTTCTCTGACAAAGTTCTAATTTTTCAAATAAAGAGTTGAAACAATTTTTTTTAAATAGAGCCATTTATCACTTAATAAATGGTCCAACGATATAAATAGGCAATTTTCAGAAGAAGATATCAATGCTACCAACAGTAACATGAAAAAATGTTCTCAATCACTACTGATTAAAGAAATATAAATTAAAACAACACTGAAATACTACCTTACACCTATTAAATTGTCTAACATCAAAGAAAAAGAAAATAAGTGCTGGGGGGATGTGAAAAAAATAAGACCCTAATGCACTATTTGTGGAGTTGTAAACTAGTCTAACCATTTTGGAGAATAATTTCTAAGTAGACCCAAAGGGCTATAAAATTCTGCCTACCCTTTGATTCTACCAAAATGCACTACCATTACAACTACCAGGTCAATATCCCAAAGAGATCAAAGAAAAACATAAAGGACTATTTGTCCAAAAACATATACTTATTCTTATGGTGGTGGCAAAGAATTAGAAATTGAATGAATAAATATCAGCTGGAGAATGGATGCACAAGTTATGGTATATAATTATGATTGAATACTCCTGTGTATATGAAATGACAAGCAGGATGGTTTCAGAAAAACCCGGGAAGACTTGTATGAACTGATACAAAGTGAAATGAGTAGAATGAGGAGAACATTATACACATTTACAGCAACATCGTAAGAATGATTATCTGTGGATTTAGCTACTCTGATCATGGCAGAGATCATTCTAAAAAAATGCTAATCTCTTCCCAAGAAATGGGAGAGAATATGGAATTCAAAATTTTTTTTCTTAAAGAATGTTAAAATATTTTGATACATAATTAAGAAAAATTTAATGAAATAAAAATACATTAAAATCCACTGCAAAAAAAAAAAAAAAAAATGGAACTGGTGTTCAGGAAGCTACCTCCCACAATTGAGAGGACATCATTAGTGAGGTTTAGAGCAAATGGCAAAAAAACCTAGACTTCCTCAATCCCTTCATAGGTAACAGAAATCTGATGGAATAGTGAAATAATTTGCCCACAGCCTTCATCCACTGAAGGCTAAGATAGTCCTTGTTATAATAAAATTTTAAGTATTTACCTTGGGCTTTCTTGGATGTTGGGTGTAGCACGTAACTTTTAGATTGAGTGTGGGACCTCTTAATGAGAGACTCTTATGTTGAATAGTGTCAGGATAGTGGTAGGAATGCCATCTCATGGTTAAGCTTTAAACTTTAGTTCAACAGTCTTGGTATAAATTCTAGATTATATTATTAAAGTCATAGTTTGTGTACATTTAGAAAGAGGAATCTTGATCACCATTACCCAGAATAACATCATTATAAACAAATTATACTAGAAGAAGCTCTTTTTAATAGAAAGTAATTGACAAAGAAATGGCACAGATGTGTTTCTGAATCTCAACAATGCATTCAGTTGATTCTATAATGATATTCTATGTAAGATATAAGGAATAAATTTGATATGTGGGTTAAAAGATGAATGAAAAGACAATTCAATGAATCATGATTAGTTGATCTACAAAGGGTTCTAAAAAGCTCCATTTTGTTTTATTTATTGTCATTATCAGTGATTAGATTAATTCATTCATTTCTAACATTTCTCCTGTAAGAGATTTCTTTGCTGTAAATCTACATGTGGTCTAGAATGGGTTTAGTGAGCATGGCCTCTGAAGGAAGGATTTAGATATACCTCATCCTTTTTGGCTTATAAAATACTGAGCCCAGTATACTGGAGAGAGATTGCTTATATCTGTGATTCTCAAAGTTTGATCCAGAGAATCCTGGGGATCTCTAAACCCTGTCAGAGAGTCTATAAATTCAAAATTTGTTTTTATTTCTAATATTGTAAACATTTATAAATATAACCCACAAAAACAAAATTTGTACAGATACTCAATCATATTTAATATTATAAAGATACTGAGAACAAAAGTTTGAGAACCACTGAATTATATCATAGTTTGTGATTTTTGTTCAGAGTTTTCCCATGGAAGGTAAAGAGGGTGGTAAATTGGTAATCACAAACAATATAAATCAAGTGTGGTAAGTCCTTTGGGCTTACTTTCCCAGAGCAAGGCAATCTATATTTCCCTGTTCAATTTTCTACAGGTACTCTTCCTGGCTTCAGTTGTCTTTTTTCCTTTTACTATTGCCTCATGTTTCTATTTTAGTGTTATCTTCTTATTATTCTCTACAAGCAAATATCACTACAGCCCTATTTAACCAAGTAACATCAATTAGCTTTTGTCAAATCATATGTATTTCAATAATATAGCTAAAATAGGAGTAAAATATTGCTCCCCCAATATTTGAGGGGCACATTTGACCCCTACCAGCTCATTCTCTGACCATAATGAGCTCAAATATAATGGAATTTCTTGTTTGTTCTTGGTTTTCAAAAAGTGCCAATGATATCATAAGTTAATATCTTGACTTCACGAATTGGATTTAAATGATCCAGAGATGCAGTTGTCAGCTTCACTCTCTTTTCAAGAATCAGCAAAATCCAATAGGAAGACTAAAGTCAGGATGACTAGTGATGGATACTCTAGAATGCAGTTGTTGAATTTGATATCTTAAACATCTGATCAAACTCTAAATGTTCTACACCTGTTTTACCTGCCTTCATAGCCACTTGGAGAAATTGTTTTCATTTACCTGTTTCACTGAGGAAAGTCTTCCAAGATAGTTTTACTATGGTATGGCTGCTGTGGAGCCACCAGTAAGAACTAAGTGTCAGGTGAACACCAAAGGTGGATGATCAGTCTTGAAAAGGGCTTGATAAGCTCTCACACAAGAGATGCTAGCTCTCCTTGAACTCACCTGAATGGAATTTCTACATAGCATTAGTTTACCAGTTTTGCATTTTAATTATTGCTGGAAGATCCCTTGATTCAATTACAGCTAGATTGCTTCTTGAAAAATACTCTTCAATTCTTGAGGTGCCAATGCTGGATCAGCTAGCTATAAATTCCATTGTGGACCTTAATACTAGATATTTACTTTCTATCTCCTTCCCCTAAAATGAAAGAATAAATGCTAAGGCAAAGAGTTGTAATTTGTATTCCCAGGTCACATATTAGCCCCAGATAAAAAGAGTCCAGTTCCTTTCCCCCTATTTCATTGTCTTTCTACTTTTACCCAAATGCCATGAGCAAGAAGAAATGTCTCCAAATAGTGCCTTTTGAATGGCCCTTTTTTTCTGCTTATGTAAACTATCCAAAAGGCTCCCTTTCATGACTGGTTAAAGTATATCTGCACATGCTCAAAATCTTTCCAAAACATTCTATGATATGTCATAACAGCTCTCTGTAAGCAAGATCCCCAGCTCTTCCATGTATGGAATTATATCAGTTAAGCATGCTGATATCTGCTCACCACTATTCTGTAACAAGGTAAAGATTGTAGTTATTTTCCAAACACAAAGGAAATAATTAGGAAATAAATGCCTCACAAAATGCTTTGAAGAAAGAAAAAAAAAAGACCCTAGGAGAATGAGTGCAAGTTGGGAAACTGAGCGCAAGAGAGGTGTTACAATAATTTTGTTCAACTTTCCCCCACTTCTTGCTTGTTAATTCTTAGTTATATGGGAGAACTCTCCAGAAAGGAGAAGGGAAATGACAGGAAATGACAGTGATGTCAATACAAAAGATATCAGTAATTTGTTTTTTAAAAAGTTATTAATGTGGCAAACATTTGAAGGCCTGTCATGTACAAAGGGAAATTAGACCTACTTAGAGAAAAACAGCAGAATGACAAGTTGCATAGAGGCATATTTTAACACAATACAGTCTGAGTGGAATGAATTGACTGGGGAAAGGGAATGGATTGTTCCTTCTTAAGAGAAGTCTTCAAATATAATCTGGATAACCAAGTTTAACTTGAACAGAAATAGTTTGAGTGCAAATAGGGCTTTAGGCACTAGAAGAGGAAGAAATGGCCTCTGTGATATGATTTTAGAGGTCTCAAGCATATGTTCCCTGATACCCAAGGAAAAAAATAATTCCTTAGCTGCTTGTTAATTGTCAAAAATCCTTCAAATGGGAAACAAACATTTCATTCTACAATTAAAAATATCTTAAAATGGAAATATATTTCAGAAAGGAAGTACATTAATAGGTCAAACCATCTTAAAAATGAATACCATGAGAGCCTTTCTTGTGAACAGGTTTTGATAAGGGACAGGATATTGTACTTTGAAATTGTAAAAGGGAAGAAGATGAGAAATATGAAGGGTAGGGCAATGAGAGAGAGCAGTAAAAAAAAAAAAAAAAAAAAAGAAAAGAGGAAAATAAACTGAAGAAAAATTTTATTTACTTCAGTTTTGCTTAGGGCCAACCTTAATGTCTAGTTCAAAAAGTTGGACTGTCATCTACTTTAAGGGAAATACTGTGATGCAGCTTTACTGTTCTCATTTTATTCCTGGCTTAAAACTGAGATCTTCAGACTGGTCTCTTTTCTTTTTCCTTCAACAATTGACAAAATTTCAGTTAGTCCAGGAAACCTTACTTGATTAAGCCAGATAAACAAGCTAAACTATGCTCAAAGAGTCCCAAAAATTACTTAATATTGATTTTTTCACAATATCTTCTAAATATAAAATATTTTACTCAGAATTGTTTTTGAGGTCTACTTTAATTTTTCAATGCAATTACTAACTATTGAAACTTTTCCCCCTATATTCAATCATCAGTTACACTTACTTTACACTTTTGTAAGTCAAATGACATTCTAAATTAAATAAAGAGTCCTGGGCAATACACACACACACACATACACACACACAAGCACATGTGTGTGTTAATGTTAATTTTTGATTAATATTAATAATTATATTGGGTGGGGGGAAGAGAAGGGAGCTACAATGTGCAAAATTAGGCTTCCACAAAATTAGGTTTGCACAATGTCTAATTCATCTTCTAATAATGAGTTTCACATTTAAAATATCCCAGATCTGTCTTTTAAAAACATTGCATCACATATTTAGAGCTGGAAGGGCATGATGGTGGAGCCAGGAAGTTGTCTGAACTCTCTCCAGTTTTCCTCAGAAATGCTAAATCAAGCTTCTAAATAGTATCTGAAGTGACAGAACTCACAAAACTTTGGAGTGAAACAATTTTCCAGTTTAAGAATTCTTGAAAGAACTTTGGATTTCACTTGGGCCAAAGGGGAATGCAGCCCACTTCAGGTGCTATGCGGGAAATATAATGGGAAGATCTTAGTCAAAGCATGGAGAAGCAATATAGACTCTCTGTCTTAGTTCAGTAGGCCAGTGATTCAGCAGGCCAGCTTTGAGACTTCTAACCAAAGTACAGAGGGCAAATTGTAAATCCTGGAACCCCTGCACAACAAGCAGGACTAGGCCAGGCCAATCTAGCACAATAGGAACACCAACAGTACTTCTGACCCCATTGCATAAAGCCAGTGAGAAGCTCTTCTCCCTCCCCCCCCACCCCAACTTCCCATGCAAAAGAAGCTTCACATGGTGTCCCTTGTGCCCTAGAAACAGAGTTCAACTTTATAAAATGAGCAAAAAAGCAAAAAATAAAAAGCTACTATGGTAATGAGAAAGAGCAAAACTCAATTCCATAAGAAGACAACAATGCAAAATGCTTACATACAGAGCCTCAAAGTGTATACAAATTGGTCTGAAGTTCAAAAGGTTCTCTTAGAAGAGCTGTGTGGTTCAGACAGCATTTAATAAAAAAAAAAAAAAAAAAAAAAAAAAAAAGCTGGAGAAATATCTAGAAGCAAAGCAAAGTTTATTATACAGTTCTCGAGAATCGGGCATCCCACCCGTCGAGCAGACAATGGAAGGGAGGAAGCACCGTAGGGGGCAGGGTCAACACTTTTTATCCCTAAAGCAAATACCCCCTCCCACCATTGACCCTCATCCTTATTGGCTGAGGATCTTACATTCTAAACTCGGGAACTACCCAAGAAATTGAACTTGACCAATAAGTACATAGTTGCCCATAACAAGGGCACTTAAGTATGCCCTTAGGGTATAGCAGGGAGGGGACTTAATTATACCCTTGACTTGATGCTTAAAGTACTTCAGGCCTACTCCAACTCTGAAATAGATGAAGCCTTACTCAATTTTCACAACTGTCTTGAAAGATCTCACCTCATCTTGTTCAGAGCTCATAAAGGATTTTAAAACTCAAGAAAGAGAGACAGAAAAACATTGGGAAAATAAATGAGAGCGATGAGAATTATGGGGGGAGACCACCAGCTTTGGGGATAGGGGAAACAATGGCTTGGGAAAGGAAGTACAAAAATTGTTTGAAACAGCTATTTAAAAAATAGATTTGGAAAAATGGAATATATATATTTATAAATTACCAAATATATATATATATATATTTCTTCAGTATATATATATATATATATATATATATATATATATATACTGAAGAAAACAACTCCTTAAAAATAGAATTGGCAAAATGGTGGGGGGGATCCACTAAACAAAACAATGCCTTTAAAAGTAGAATTGGCCAAATAGAAAGAGAGGTGAAAAGCTAGTTGAAGAAAATAATACATAAAAAATTATTATTGGACAAATTAAAGCAAATGACTCAATGAGACATCAAGAATCAGCCAAAAAAAATGGGAAAAAAAAGAAGAAAATGAAAAATATTTCACTGGAAAAAATAACCAATCTGGAAAATAGACCCAAGAGATATAATTTAAGAATTATTGGACTAACTGAAAGTCATGATCAAAAAAAGAGCCTGGGCATCAGCATTTAAGAAATCTATGAATGCAAATAGGTCCTTAGGCAATTCAAAGGTAAAGGAGAAAGAAAATGGAAGAGGAAAGGCTGATGGAAGGGAGGGCATAAATACAAAAGGGAAAGGAGTAGGAAAAGAGGGGGGAGCTGATAGAAAGAGGGTGGATTGAGGGATGTGGAAAACATTGGTGAGGAGGGAAAAGGGGAAAAGAGAGAAAAGTATTAATGGGGAAAAAGAGAACGGAGGGAATACAGAGTTAGTAATCATAACATAATCACATAACTATGTGAATAAGATGAACTTTCCCATAAAACGGAGACAGATAGCAGAGTGGATTAAAAACCAGAACCCTGCAATATGTTGTTTGCAAGAAACACATTTGAAGTAGAGAGATGCATACAGAATAAAGGTAAATGAATGGAACAGAATATATTATACTTCTGCTAAAGGAAAAAAAAAAAAAAAGGCACAGATAAGTGATCCTAATCTCAGACAAAGCAAAAAATAGATCTAAATAAAAGAGATAAGGAAGAAACTTTATCTTGCTAAAGGGTACCATAGATAATGAAGTAATATCAGTACTAAATATATATGCACCAAGCAATATAGCATCTAAATTCTTAGAGGAGAAGTTAAGGAAATTGCAGCAAAAAATATCAAAACTATATTAGTGGGAGATCTTAACCTCCATGTCTCAGAACTAGAGTTAGAAGGAGTCTTAGAAACCATCTTTTAGCCTTCTCAATTGGCAGATGAGAACTTAAATTCTAGAGAGTTTTCTCAGGGTCACACATCTACTGTGTCTAAGGTAGGAGTCTAAATCAAGTCTTTTTAACTTCGTCTAATTCTCTACCCTCTACAGCACCTAGCTGCTTTACCTGTGTGACCCAGGACAAGTCAATCAGCCTGTCTGAGCTTTACTTTTCTAATCTGTAAAATAGGGGTTGCACTAATGGTTTCTGAGGTTCCTTCAAGCTCTAAAATTATGATGGTAAAATACAATAAGTGGGAGGTGAGGTGACACGGAAAGTAGATGTCATGTTTCTTAGAAAATTGACTGATTCCCTTTAAAATTGTACTTTTACAAGAGTTCTAAGAAATTACACAGTTTTAAAGAAGCTACTAGCAACAGATAGAGTATACTTATCACACTCAATTTGGAAGCTCACAAGCCTCTCAAGGATTTACCCTACTGTTGATCAACACTGAGGCTTTGACCTATGTTTCTAATATGGACCAATGTGTCCCATTTTCATTCCATCCCCCTCCACTGTCCTAGCAGTCCAGTGTCATCTTGCTTTTACCATATTAATGGCAGTCTTAGTGCAGATACCTAATCTTTTTTATTATTATTGAAACTCAGAACCAGTATATTCAAGAAATCCATCAGCTTCATTTCACAGGATTTATTGTTGTGGGCCACTTTTATCAGCCATAATTTTGTTGTTCAGTTGTTTCAATCAAGTCTGACTTTTTGTTAATCCAATTGGAATTTTTTTTGCGAAGAGAAGAGTCCTTTGCTGTTTCCTTCTCCAGCTCATTTTACAGATGAGGAAACTGAGGTAAACAGCATTAAGGAACTTGCCAAGGCTCATTCTGCTAGTAAATGTTTAAGGCCATATTTGAAATGATGAACAAGAGTTTTCTTGAATCTAGACCTGTGTTTACACACACACACACACACACACACACACACACAAATTCTTTTTTCTTTAAGGTTTTAATTTTTTTCCAAAAAAAAGATAATGCACTTCATTCTCCCTTCAATTCCCATATAAGAAAGGACTTTATACTATCATTAGCAACAACATACAGGAAATAAACATTTTCTACCTCTTTAAACAATGCATTCAGATGTAGCAAAAGTATACAGATCCAAAGCAGACTGACCCCAAAAAGGGCAAGGCTCAGGGAAAGTGTTAGTGGGTTAGTGATGACCCTATCTCAGTTTTCTTCAAATTCCCTCCATCTAAATATTAGCTTTCCTTAGAGCACATTCAATACATATCTATATGTACCAGGACAGCCCTCAACCAAGACACTGTAGGAAGCTGGGAGCAGAGATCACAAAAGGGAGTCAGCCAGTTTTCTATTCTAACACTGGTGAGGAAGAAAAAAAGAAGGGAGGGGATTATGGCAGAGACTCCCTTCTGCTCCATTTCCAGGAGGGAGCATTGCCTGGCACAAAGGATTGAGCTGAATATTTCTGATATGCCCCACAGAGTTGCTGCTGGTAAGAATTTTTTTTTCTAAAAAAAATAGCTATATACTGAGAGATATTGAATCTTTAAAAAAAGAAAAAAAATTGATGTGAACTAAGAACATATTATTTAGATATGAAGAATTGAGACGTGGAGGAAAATTTAAATGCAAAAAACTAAAACAATATAATTCGATATGGATTAATTTACACTCAAAGAAGTTCAATGGCAGTAATCTGCAATATAAAAAAATGTAGCTTCTTTTTCAATTAATACTTTTTGACTGCTAAGAATGAATATTAGAATGGTAACAACTGGTTCTGTAAATAAGAATAACAAAAAATTGTCAGAGTTAGTGAACCCCAAAATCATCACCCACATGTTCTGATGTTCCCTTTGAATCTCTTTAGTTTTAAAACTGAGTCAACAATCTTTAAAATACATTAAAAATATTATTTCTTATATTGTTATGTCTGATTCTTCATGATCCCATTTGGAATTTTCTTGGCAAAATACTGGAGTGGTTTGCCATTTTCACCTTCAACTCATTTTGCAAATGAAAAACTGAGGTAGAAATAGGGTTAAGTGATTGATCCAAAATCACATACCTATTTAGTGTGTGAGGCTTGATTTTACCTTAGATCTTCCTGATTCCAGGCCTGGTGTCCTATTCACTATATCACCTAGCTGCCCTTCTCCCCCCTTGTCCCATATTGTTTATTAGGGAATTAGTAAAATATAAGCTCTTTTGTCTAAAACAGTTTAACAATAATTGGAATAATGAGCTTTTGAAAATTTGTAAGCCAATTCACTGATTAACAAAGGAGACAACTGAGAAAAGGCCAATAAGATTTTGGGGACTGTTAAGGTTAGTTGCTTAGTCTATTCTTCAGAGTCAGAGGCTGAGAAGTTAATAGACTTAAATTATTTTTCTATTTCTAACACTATTGTGTTTCTAGACTTTGTCACTTTAACATGTCATTGTGTGGAGAATGCTGGACTTGAGTCAGGAAAATTATGGTTTCAATCCCATTTTAGACTTAAAAGTCACATGATTTAAAAAAAAAATTTAAAGCCTCTAAGCCTAATTTCTTCATTGGCGAAAGGAAAGAATTGGTCTAAATAAGGCCCCTTCAATCTATGAGTTTATGATCCTACTAATATTCTCTACTCAATTTTCTGATTTGGTAAAAAAAAAAAAAAGAAAAAGAAAGGAATAATAATATCACCTACATCATAGGGCTACTGTGAATATTAAATGAGATTTTTCAGGGTACTCCAAAAATTTTTAGTCTAATTTTAAACTAATAATTTAAAACTGTACTGACATTTTTGCAAAACCTGTATAAAAAGGATGAAAGAAGAGAAAGGGAAAATTATTAAGAACTTGTGTCAGATACAATTACAAATATAATCGAAACAACTATGGGAGGTAGATTCTATTACTCACATTTTGCACATCAAGAAATTGAAGTAAATGGGTTGTGACTTAACTTGGATTACACAGCTAGTATACATCTGAATTCAGATTTTAACTAAGGTCTTAATGATATCCACTACTCTACCCACTCTGTATTAAGTGTGAACAATTATTATAATTTCTTCATTTTTTTTCAACAGGAAAACAATGATGCATCCACTAAAGTCCTATTTCAATGTCAAGGTTGAGGAGAATCTCAATTATATGTAACAATACCAATAAATCCAAGCCATGGGAAATCTCCTTTTACTGGAGAATACTTGATCCAGAACCCAATGACAGGGTAGAAACCAACCTAGTTCATCACAGAGGAAGCACATCAATAGGAAGGTAGTCACTGAGCAATGGATTTTTTTTAACTTGACAAAAGTTGAAGAACTGTTCACAACTGACAAACACCTTCTACTGACCTACTGAAGTGGAGAGAGATTTTGACTTCTATCTGTGAAAGAGTATCCATATTAAAAACAAAACAAAGCAAAGCTTACAACCCTGAAGTATTAGAATTAAATAAAATTACATTTAAGATAATCATTTGTTAATCCACTCACAGTAAAGTTCATACTTTTAAAAGTTTGTTTATTCCAGTTACTGGTTTACACTGAATCATTCAAACATTTTTACCTAACTCCCACTTGTAACCAATAGCAAATATCTACAAGATGGATGGGTAGAATTGATAAAATAGTCACTGACTATGAAACAAAAGGAAGTAACTAGACTATAGGGAATTGAATTCATGTTAGCATCATTAATTATACTTTTCCTACCTGCCTCACCATTTCCATTGGTGGACTTCCTAGGCAGCTAGGTAACAGAGTAGAGTACTTCACATTGATTCAAGAAGACCCGAATTCAAATAATCCCCCAGACACTAGCTTATGACACTAGATAAACCATTAACTCCTCTCATCTCATTTTCCTCTTCTTAAAATGAAGACAAAAACAATGTATACTTTGTCTTAAGGATCATCTGAGAAACTATATGCAACATTAAAACATTATATAAATGCTAGAGACTTCTATAATTGAGAATTCAAAATAAAGCAAAAGGGATAAAATGTATATGAAAATACTTTGTAAGAGTTGAGAGTTATAAATGCCAAGTATTGAATTATGACTGTATTGTTGAGGAACAACACTGGTACAAAGGATTTCCACTTACTTACCTTTCCTCAAATTCACTGTTTCAGCCAGGTGAATCTCATGTTCTATTCCTTACAAATAAACCAATGGGCACACTTTACATAATTTCCCACTTTGCAAAAAAAATAACTTGCTTCTCATTCACCAAAGCAGCTTTCAAATTGTATTTTTGGACTTTCCTGAACTTGCCTCACCTAATTCTAATGTACAGAAAGATTTAAAAGGTATTTCTGTTTGGCTCCAATTGATTGTGTGTGTGTATTCCTTCTGTTTCTGGTCTTTGTTTTCATCTTTATGTGGAATTATCTCTTTTGTACATAGCAGCTTGGTGGCACAATGGATGGAGTACCAGACCTGGAGTCAGGAGCACTCATCTTCCTGAGATCAAATTCAGTCTCAGCTACTTACTAATGATGCAAACTTAAGCAAGAGACTTAACTCTGCCTCAGTTTCCTCATCTGAAAAATAAGTTGGAAAAGGAAATGGCAAATCACTCCAATATCTGAAATAAGAAAACCCCAACTGGTCACAAAAAGACAGACACAAATGAAAAATGACTGAATACAGATGAACAGCAGCCATCAACAGTTTTAAATAGTTTGTTCTATATGAATAACCCCTAAATACACTTGCTTTTTTTGACTTAATAGTATTTCTAATGAGGTAGCATACTTTAGATGTATACTCCCAATGTGGCCTATTATGTAATGAAATTATTTCTTTAGATTAATATCACATACAATGCCTCAGACAAGTAAGCATTCTAATTGCCTTTCATTACTGCTGCACAGTGGTTCAGAAACAAAGTGTTGAATCTATGATTTCAGATTTTCTCCTTTATTAATTACAATTTAAATGAGACTTCTTGAAATGGTGTTCTACTTCTCTTCTCTGCATCTAGGAGGGTGCAAGCAATATGTCTCCTAAGGCCTGGAGAGGAGAATGAATGTCTCCCTTCCAGCTTCTCTCATTTTTTCCCTCAATGAAAAGCTTAAATACACACCAGCAAAGTAGCATAGGTAAATCACGTTGGAAACATAGCAAATATTGATGGGACGGTGGCCAGCATGTAATGGAGAAGAATGTGGTTTCTTGATGGATATTGGCTCCCTATAACATTACTATATATACTTCCTTTTTACATACTGCATAGGCAAAAATTGACTCAAATTGTACTTGTCGAGTGAGCTGGCCCAAATCACTGACTTATTGGACTTTCCAGTGACCATTCTCCATTTCTTTTGGAAACAAACATTTCCTTTAGTTATATACTTAGAATAATACTAATGTGCTTAATATTATGATACTGGTATGTACCTATCTTTTTATGGGGGAACTTCCTCCAGTGGTGGACATTATACCTATTCATATAGGAGTACGCTAGTAAATGTTTGACAAGTATATCTCCCAAGACACTTTGAGGTTTAATGTACATTATTAACATTTTCTCCATCATTTTTAAAAGTTTAAACAATTTACAACATACTAAAGCAATCCCTTCTTTGCTTACCTACTTCCAAGATGTAAATACTCACTGAAAATTTAATAATTGACTGTCATGAACCTCATTAGACTGATTCCAGCATACTCCCATGTTCATTCTTTTTCATAGTGAGTCACTCCTATTCACATGTTGTTTCAAATACTTCACTGAGAGAGAAACTACTTAATAAATTCAGAGCCTTCCTTGGATCTCTTTACATTACCTAGGCAATAGAGAATATGAGTTATCTCATTCCATGACCAGAATATCTAATCTTTTGACCATGAATCTACTCTGTAATATTCTTTGTGCTGATTTTGATATAAATCTTTATGGAACTTTGGTGCAGCCTTTTCATAGTCATCCTGCACCACTACATTGCCCTTTGATTGGCCTACAAATTTAATTCTTCAGAGGATATGGAATTCCATGATCCATAGCCAAGTAGCAACACTGGAAGGATATTAATGTTAAAAAGCTCCAGGAAAAGGTTGGGACTATTAAAAGAAGAGGATAGTTTCCCACAAGCAATCCAGTCTACTTTCTTCTCCCTATTAAATTTTGAGTCCAACTTATTATCCACCAGAAGTTTCCAATCAAAGGATATTTAATGATTGACCAATACCATAGAATGCATGTCTCCTTATATGTCATGAATGATAGACATACTTTAAAAAAATGTTTTATTAAAAACCTAATGTTAAATGCCAATACAAAAACAACTGCACATTAATTACATTTAAATGAATAGATTCTGAGGTCCAAATTGTCAACACTCTATTTGTATTTTTTTCCTTTCAAATCCACATCAAGATTCTTATTTAATTTTCAGTTTTAAGTTGATAATGTATATTTCATTATGCTATACATGCATTTTTCCCTTTTCACTATTCCATAAAGCTTTGTCCAGATTCCTTTCTAATTTATGTATTTTTTCATCTTGATTAATTTGAAGTAGTAATATAAAATACACTGTTCAAGAGTATCCAGATTAAAATACAATTGGGAAATATTTAACAAATGAAAATATAATAGAACACAGATAATGTTAATATGCGATTTTGTAAGTCAATTAAGTCATCTGATTTGATTCAGGTTTCCTTATTTGTCCCATTTCTGTTTGAGTTTGACACCAGTGCTTTACAAGTCACTTTCAAGTTTGTTTGTTTTTTTAACCCAATAACATATAGTGCCACTATGAATATTTTTTTTAAAAAATAAGTGTTTTGTTTGTTCTTTGGAACAAAACTATCAAAATATATTTCTTTCAAAGGAATTATTGGATTAAAAGGTATGACTACTTTTTTTGTAAATTTCATCACCTATGCCAGATTACCCAGAAACAGCCTAAAAATTTGCAATTTCACCAGCAATAAATAAGTGCACCTGTTTCATCAAACAATATTGTTTCCTATCTAAATTTATTTTATTGTATACTTTTATTTCTGTGCTATATCCTTTCCTTCCACCTATCCTCAATTAATCCTTTTCTTAAGTTAAAAAAAAAGAGGGAAAAAAGTCAGCAAATTTTGCTGAATTCAGCAAATTCCAATTCAGCAAAACCAATCAATATAGCTTCTAAAACACTAAATTCTCTTGCTCTAATTATTTTCCCAATTTGATGTATTATGTTTCTCTTAATTTCTATAAATTTAATAATTAATCAAGAATATTTTCATTTGGTTATTAGAAATTCAAGTTTCCTTTTGAAAATGATTTGTAAATATCCCATAATCACTTATCTATTTATACATTGTTGAATGGAAATTTCCATTGTAATATATTTTTATTAGTTTCTCATATATTTTATACAATGGATTTTTTTTAAATACCATAAATATCTATTTTTTTCTAATTGCTTTACTTGTAGTTGAACAGAAATTATTTATTTTTTAAAATGCATTATAATGACACAAACTTAAATTGACCCAGAGTAATCCATTTTATTTTTTTTACTTTTTTGAATTATCTTTGTGACTGAGATATTTCATTCTATTTTTCTCCATCTTTTCTGAGTTTTTTAATTTAATATTTGTTGCTCATTCCCATGTAATTAACAGTATATATAAATGCAGGCTAAAATCTATTTTTCTAAAAAATAGAGACTTTATATACTTTAATTTTTTTCTAAAAAGTTTTTTTAAATTAATCTTTTGTTTCAATTTGTTTAGATATTGGAATATTCATTTTCTTCCACTGTTTCTATTTTGCTTGGAACCTGAAATTTTTAATAACAATCAAGAGAAAAATCTCAGAAATGGAAATTGGATGAAAACTGGAGCAGCTGCTAATTCACTGTAGTGAACTAATTGGGAGGTTTTAAACAGGATGACAAAAGTAAGTGATACTAGGCTCTCCATCCGAATTGACATTGATTGGAAAAGGGAAAAGTGGGAAATCCTTCTCATATTTGGTTAGAGAAGTATTTGGGAGTATTTCAGCCCCAGTTGGATTTACCAAACAGATGGCAAGTCCTGAGAAAGGAGATAGAGCCCCTGAGGCTGTGTGTGTGTGTGTGTCTGTGTGTGTGTGTGTGTGTGTGTGTGTGTGTGTGTATGTGTTTGGAGAGAGGGTAGGATCAACTGCATAACTGTGTATTATCATATCATAATCCTCATTTTATTTTGTTGTTAGTGGGGCAGATCTAGGGAAGATTGGGAAAAGAATCTACTTTAGCCTGAGTGGAATTTGGGAGTAAAGCTTCTAGGATGACAAGGTTCTACCATGCTGATTTCCTCAAAACAGGGAAGATGTTTTGGGCAGTAGTCTTTACTTTTGGGGAGTGAGTGCAAAGACACAGTGTAGGCCAAGTTTTTTCCTAGTGGGGAAAGAGGAGTGAACAAGACTGGTCAAGGTTCTTGACTAAAAGTTAGTGATATTGAGGATCAAGAAGATGAGACTTCTGGGGGCAAAGCCAAGATGGTGGAGAGGACACATGTTTCTTTCTGACCTTCTACAACCCTCAGATTAATTAGCAAATTCAGCCTCTAAATTAGCTCCAGACAGGCAGAATCCATGAATACTGGGAGTACAACAAATTACCAGCAGAAGATAATTTCGAAGATCACCAGAAAAGGTCTGTTTCAATTGGAAACAGGAGGGAGGCAGCAAAGTACAAGCAGCTGAGCACAAACAACAATGCAGACAGTGCAGAATCCTGGGGTAATGCAGACTCCATGCAGAGAATCTACAAAGAAGAATCCACCAGAATCTACATCAGTGTTGGTGATTCTGCCCTGGTTGCAAGCTAGTAGATCAGCAGATAAGTTATAAAATACCCAACACAAACACAAAAGGTAAATAGAGAACCACAAAATGCCAGAATCTTACAGGGCCTGGCCACCCCCACCCAGCACCAGAAGTCAGTCAATGCTGACTCAGTGCAGCCATGGCCCCTTGTGGGGGAAGCCTCTGCTTATAGAGGAAGCTTGAAAAACCTCCCCTGCCCTAAAAGTAAACCTTAACATTTTAAGAAATGAATAAAAAAGTAAAGAGAACTCTGACAATAGACAGTTTTTATGGTGAAAGAGAAGAACAGATTTCAAACCCTGAGGAGAATAAAAGCAAATTACTCCAGATGAAGCCCCAAAAGGTGATATAACCTGGTCCCCATCATACAAGGCTCTTCTAGAAGAAATTAAAAAGGATCTTAAAAGAGAGCTAGAAGAAAAATGGAGAAAGGAAATGAAAACTTTGCAAGAGGATTTGGAAAAGGCATATAACTCATTAAAAGATAGATTTGTTAAAGTAGAAAAAGAAAACAACTCCTTAAAAAAACAGAATTTGTGAAATGGAAAAAAATTCCATAGAACAAAACAACTCATTTAAAAATTCAATTGGACAAATACAAAAAGAAGTAACAAAAGTAAATGAAGCAAATAATTCACTAAAATTCAGAACTGAACAAGTGGAAATGAATGACTCAAAGAGACAACAAGATGTAGTAGCTTTTTAATCCTTGACATGTAGCTACTTTGGAATAAGAGGAATGAGGTTTCTCATTGATTTCTGAAGGAGTGGAATAACAAAGAATTCCTGGAGTATTTTTTTTTAGCTAAATCCGGGTAAGAAAGTCAAAGGCCATTTGTACATTTGTTATGGGATGAAGAAAATGGAGAAAGTTCTTTGAACAGAATCTGCTCCTGGATGATGGGTCTGAATCTTTTGCTTTTATTACACAAACATTTCCCACTGACTGATTCTTTTACACAAACATACACAATGAATTTTCTGTTGTAACAAAGAAAAAGTCAAACCAATTTAATTGACATAGTGACTATGTCTAACAATGAATAGCAATAATTCATTCTCCCTAGGTTTCTAAGCACAAAAAGAGATAGATTTGATCATAAATTCAACTTTTAACTAAAAACATCATTTTGATAATTTACCTTCTATAGTACAGTTTGAAATCTGATATTATGTCCCCTTCATTCTTGCTTTTTTAAAATTATTTCTCTTAAGTTTCTAAATAACATCTCTCTAAATATATTTTCTATTATTTGACTAGCTCTGTAATGTAACCCCTTGGAGTCTGTTTGATATCACTAAATCCAAAATTTAAACATAAATAAGTTTATTTAATTTATAAAATTAATTATTTTTGCTACATTGGTGCAGCCTAACTCAATGAATCACTTTCCACTTATTTGTCTTCCTTTTTATAGTATTTTTATTTGTATTTATATACTTTTAAAGTTTGAGTTAAATTGTCAGCTTAATCACTCCTCTTCCACTGAAATAGTACAAAGGGATTATATTCTTAGGGTCATGAAGGAAGTGTCGCCATTTCAATTCATATCTTTGACATAGATATTCCTTGGCAAAATCTATCTAATATTTAATGGATAGAATACTTGTCCTTAACCTCTAAAAATGGAGCCAGTAGAAACCCAGATGACAGTAAAGACAGATATCTGCCAATACTTCAGAGTACCTACCTGAAGGGTAGATTCAACTACTTGACCCTGAGAAAATGGGGCCAGGATATGTTTTATACTAAAATTCTATGACTTTCCATGTTCCATGGGTTCTATAATACCATAAAATATTTAGCAATTCCTTCCAAATAAGTTCCATAGCATTTTCCATGTGGTAATACTATCATAGGTAGGCTTAGACCTGGCATGTAGACACATACATGCCAGATCCTATTACAAAAGTTGCTGCCTTTGGCCACCATTCTTTTTCTTTTTGAAAAATGAGTTAATTGTTATCTAAGGAACTTTCTGGACTCTGGTCTTCTTGTGCAATAGTTTTATAGTGTTTAAAGTAAAAAATGTAAATGTACAATTTATTGTGATTTTTTTGTTTTCATTTGTGATATTCATTTCCCATTTCCAATTATTTTTCCCATTTCTGAATATTTTTAATAGTTGAGAACTTGATTTTAATTACATGTAATACTTCTTTTAATATTATTCTTTGATTTTGAATGATTTTTAGCTTTTTAATAATTCTGATCTTTGCCCTGACAAGTCTGCTCAGATATCTGTTAACCATCCATTTATTTATCTATTTATATAGCTAATTTACCTGTCTTTTTAATTTTGCTTTTTTTTATCCTTTGTCCCACCCTGAAGGAAAGTGCTTTTCAGAATCTTTCTGTCAAGAAATAACTTTTGGGGAACAAAAGCTTTGGTATTTCTTTTTATTGGTTAGCATGAGTGTAAATCACTCCCATTACTCACTATCTGATCTTTTTTTACTTATTCATTTAATTTTGTTTGCTTTATAAGAGCCTCACTTAGAATCATACTTGAAAGCTCAATCCACCCAGAAAGAAAAATGGTATAGTGGAGGTACTTCTGTTCCCTGAATCAGACTGCAGATATTACTCTAAGCTCTCTCATTAATCACTAATTCATATTAAACCAGTTTGTTCAATTTCTAGACTTTTGTCCCCTGTCAGTCTTGAATATTGGATGCTCCAGGGGACCTATGTACCCTCTTAGAGTAGATTAAAATAAAGGGATTGAATCAGATAACACCCCAAAAGTCCTTAGACATCTAAATTTATTATCCTCTCATCTTATAATCTTAAGAAACATGGGTCTTGTTTGGTTAAGGAGTCTCCTCGGGTCCTAACTCCATCAAAATAAAAACTTATTGTAGGATCTCTTGTTTTGATTCTTTTCTCATTTCCTTCTTTCTCTACTTTCTGTGAATGTGTTCTGACATGCTCCATTCATTCTCCCATCTATATAAAAACAACTTCCCATTCACTGCCTCTGATGCATTTATCCTACTGCTTTGAACCTACAGTTGTTTAGGTCAACAGACCAAAGAATCTGCTTGTTATTTTTCTTTCTAAACCAGACCGGTGGGGGAAGAGGTCTACAGCTTCCTCTTGTCACTTGCCTCTTTTCTTCCCATCTGAATGACAGTCCTATGAGTTACCTGTTTCACTTTAAGAAAGAATATGGCATTTAATTCTTGAAATGTTAAAACAATGATTTCTCTTTCTCTACTCCTGACTCTTTTAAGTTCCTAATATATTTAATCTTAAATTATATTAGACAATCTTTCCTTAGTCTTCAACCAGTATAAGTATTTAAACAGGCATAGGAGAACTGGGAGTAGCAGCACCTTCTGGACCACTTTCTGGTTCTAGGTCAGCCATCACTGGGCAAACAACTCCAATGAACAAGGGGGCTGGGCCATCCCTATGAACTACTCACTAACTGTTGTATGCAGGATAAGCAAGCCAGCCTAGCTGAAGGAGAGACAGGAAGAAGCCAAGAGAGAGATGCAACACCTTGACCATCACCTCCCCTCACATCCTGAAAGTCTGTCCCTCCTTCCCCTCATTGAGTAATAGTCTGTTTTACAGGAATATTATTTTAGATATATTCTTTTTTTTTAGGTATCTCTTTTTTTTTAAACTATGATATCCTAAATTTCATTAAAGATGAGCAGTAGTCCTGAGCAATTATCCATGTGAAAGGATAAGGTAAATGGGGTTATGAAGATTTAAGTGACTTTTTCAGTGTCACAGACCTGGTGATGACTGAGGTAGAATATTGTAATAGAAAGATTGTTGTTTTTGAGAGAGCCAGAGAACCTGAGACAAAATCCTACCTCTAACACTAGCTATATGATTTCAGGAGAGTGATATAACCTCTCTGTATCTCAATTCTCATCTAAAAAATAAATAGTTTCTAGCTTTATATCAGCTAACATATAGCATTTTGTGATTTATAAAGTATTTTGTATGTTATCTTTTTAAAATTTTCAATGGCATTTTATTTTTCCTAATATATGTAAAGATAGTTTTCAGCATTTGTTTTTGTAAGACTTTGTGTTCCATGCATATGTTATTTCATTTAATTATCATAACAATTCTATGGTGTAGATGCTATTATTATATAGATTTTACAGAGGAGAAAACAAGAGAGGGGTTAACTGATTTGTTTAGGGGCCTACAACTGGCATCTGAAGGAGGATTTGAATCCAAGTCTAATGTTTTGAAGACTAATATTCTATTTATCACACTATCTATTGTCTTTCTATGATTCTTTGAGCCAGAATTCAAAAATAGGTTTCAAATGCCAAGTTTAAAGTTGTCTTCACTTTAGTACAGAACCACTCCTTAGTAATATTGAAGTTATTACCCCATTTTACATATGAAGAGCATGGGTGATGTGTCTAAGATTTTAAAACTAACAGATCATGGATTCTTAATTTGAGCCTGAATTTTCTAACTCCCAAGTCCAGTGCCTTTTCTCTGATATAATTTTACCTTTCGGCTAGCTATACTCATTTGGTTGTATGGATTGATGTCTCATTAGTTTATTACAGTTATAACTGCCTGTCGACAAGAGATAGTTTGGATTTCAGAAATGTATATGTGAATGGCAAAGTGTTCCATTTTCTCCCAGGGGGCTCACTTCACTCAGCATTTTCACATTATAACATATAGCATGATTTAACTAATGATTATCTTTCACAAAAGAAGTACATAGAGGATTTTATTCAGCAATTAATTAGTTTAGACATATTCCTGATTATGGGTGTTTAGCTATATGAAATTATATGGATATATAATCTTAACCATCTATGTGATATAATATATATGCATATGCACTCATATGTACGTGTACAAATCTTCTCAGTCTGGCATATAATTGAAGAAATTAGACATGAATACTGATGAAGCACAAGCTTTTCATGTTTTCATTTTCAGGCAATCTGTGAAGTAAACCAAGAAGCAGACTAACTTCTCTAAAAAAAATCCTAATGAAGCTATGAGCAGAGAGACATTACTTAAAAAATCTCGGAGATAAAAAATATATTTTCATAATAACTAATAATAATATTAATATCATAATAACTAAACACAATAGTAACCATAATATAATATTAACATAATAACTAAAAACAAGACAACCAAACCAAAAGCTATTGAAGTATAGTTCAAGACTCTTGGCCTATTTATTCATCCATCAGTTAATTAATAAGTATTTATCAAGGTGTTTGCTTTATGCTATGTGCTATATAAATCATTGGAGATATAAAGAAAAATGAAAGTGTCTTTTCTTAAGGAGCTTACATAAAGTCTCTCTCTCTCTCTCTCTCACTCTCTCTGTATATATATATATATATATATATATATATATATAATCATGCATATGCTATTGAGTAAATATTTATTTTTACTGCCATTTAAAATTTCAAAGTTCATTCAAGAAGGAGTTACACTATTACTGGTTTGTTGAGGAATAAATTTAAAAAACAGACAAAAACAGTTTGTTTTGTTTCTTACCAGATTTGGTAATAGAAGAAATCCTTTTTGAAAAAATAAAACAGTTCTCTCAATGGTTTTATTATTTATAATAATAGCAATAAACAATATCAGCATAAATGTATCCCAGTTTAAGAATTAGAAACACCTCCCACATCCAATCAGTGGTCAGGTTCTGTTGTTTCTTTAGAACATCTGTAAAATAAGCACTTTTCTCTCTTCTACAACCACAATTCCTCTGGTATAGGTCCTCATTACCTAATGCCTGGTTTTTTACCATAGCTTGCATGTTAATTGATGTTCCTGCCTCAAATCTCTATTTTAATCTATTATCCATTCTGCTGTCAAATTGATCTTAAAATATAGCTCTGAACTTCCTATTCAATAAATGTCATTGGCTCCATATTACCTGCAGAATCAAATATAAAATTCTTTTTAGCTCTTAAAATTCTTTGTTACCTGGCCTTTTCTACACTTTCCTTCTATTATCTTACTCCCCTTCATATACTCTGTGATCCAGTAATATTAACCTCTTTCCTGTTCCTTGTACAGTTTACATCATCTCTCAGTTTTCACTGGCTGATCCTCATTTTTGGAATGTTGTACCCTTTTCATCTCCACCTTCTGTCTTCCCTGACTTGCAGAAAATCTCAACTAAAATCTCACCTTCTGCAAGGAGTCTTTTCCACTGTTTACCTTAAATGCCATTTGAAATTACTCCTATTTCATGCTGTACATACCTTGCTTGTATATCATTGTTAGTATGTGATTACTCCATTAGTCTGTGAGCTACATGAGAGCAGAAACATTTTTTATACCTTTCTTTGTATCTCCAGGGCTTAAGTACAGTGCCTCATACATTGCTGACACTTAATAAATGCTAGTTTACTGAGTGAATGACTGATTAAATCTAGCTAAAGAAATGACGCAGACAGAACAAAAGTAACAAATATGTAAAAATATGGTAGTCCTGCAGGACACAAGGAATAACATGAAAGGCTCATCTATTAAGTAATATTTTATCTATTAAGTGATATTTTTCATTTAGTAATTGTAACATTTTTTACGTAGAGCTAGTCTTTGAAGATACCAAATGGCTGATATAAATTTATTACATGAAAAAAGGCATATTTAATATTTTAAATGAACAACATAAAAAAAGAAAACTAACAAATACATCACAGTGACCCCAAGTTCAAATGATCCGTGTAGTAAACCTTTCAAAATCATGATTTCCACATCAATGGCTTTGACCTGATTGAGACAGTTTCTTTCAAGGAGATACAGTGAACACTTCATGGTCATCAAAGCTAGAGTCATTATATCTGACCCCATCCCTTCTCCTCAACACTGCTGCCTCCTAAGTCAAGTTCAAACCTTTAAAGTCATTCTGCTCCTTTTCTATTTCCAACATTTCTTAGCCAGCACCCCAGTGAGTCCTTGTTGTGACTCCCTCTGGAGTCACAAGGCTTCTGTGTTATCCTCACAAAGCAGCATACCCACTCCTGGCACAGTCTCTGTACAATAAAGAAACCTTCCTCAACTACCATGTGTTACATGAATACTTCGGTCATAGCAGGCACTTCTGCTCTTCTCCCAGAGGAATATCTTTGTCCCTGTGAAATAGTCATTACAAGAAATACTGCTGGGCAGGGGGCCTAAGGCCTAAGTGAAGGGAAGAATTAAAAAAAAAAATGTTCAGCTTGGAAGAGGAGCAAATGTGAGTAAAGAGACTTGAAGAAGAAGGGGAAAAGTCATAATGATTTTAAAAAAAAAAATGCAGCTCCAAATAATGCAGCGTAACGTGAACTGCCAGGAAACAACATCGACAACAAATTAGATCAGCATGAAGCATTCAGGAACAGAGGAGAAATTTCTAAGCCAAATCCTTGGTTAGATCACAAGACTAAGAGCAAAACTATAAACAGCATGTTCTGAAAAAAAAGAAAGAAAGAAAGAAAGAAAGAAAAGAAAAAAAAAAAGGGGGAGCTAAAGCTGTCAATCAGAAAGGGAGAATAGGACTTCTGTCAGCTATTTCTTCACCCAAAGATAGCGGTCTCCACCCATTATATCATCTTCATTATGACTGGATAGTGAGTCAAAATTGAAAAGAGGACCAGAGGTATTTAAAATCAAGATAAAATTTTCACCATATATGATTTTTTCAAAAGAACATCAATTTTTATTTGAATTCTTTGCCAAGATAATAATGATAGAGACTAGTAGGAAGAGAAGTTTGATCAAAGGCTGCCTGTGGAAGAACTATACAATATACTTAAATGGATTCCAGACTTATGATGATTACATGTAGTGCATAAAAGACTCCTTGAATTATTAGCATATGTCTTGACTATGTTAAAGCATTTTTGTCCTCATGTGCTTTATTTGAATTTGGGAAGCTTATTGCTATGACTACTTGTTCTAATCGCACATTGATAAAATTTTATCCTACTTTGTTGTGTAGCCCATAGGATAATGAAAGGGTAATGCTATGGAAGAAAATCATAAGATCATAGATTTAAAAATGGAAAGAATCTTAGAAAAAATTTAATTTAATCCACTAATTGTACAGATGAAGCAACTGAGGTACAGGATGGTTAAGTGAATTAATTGTTCAAGATCATAAAGAAAAAAAGCAAAGATAGAATTTGAATGTGAGTCCACTGACGTTAAATCCATTGCTCCAAATCTTAAAATAGATTAAATGATGAAGCCTTCATATTATCAAAAGAACCCAGACATGAATTAACATTTCCAATTAGCATAATCTTAATCAACCTAAATTAGGAAAATAAATTTACTTAAGTCTTCTTAAAGCAAATGACCACATTTCTTTTTTTTTCCTAGATCAGAGTTCTTAACTTGTGGGTCCGTGGATTTGTTTTATTAATTTTAAAACTATTTCATAGGATTTTATGATACTATGCATTTTGTTTTATGGATTTAAAATCATAAATCTCTAACAGGTTCTGTAACCTTCTCCAGATTGCCAAAGGATTCCAGGATATAAAAAAAAAAGGTTAAGAATCCCTGTTCTAGAGGCTTACAATAATTCTAATTTTGCCTAGTATTTCAAAGCATTCTTCTTACATACTTAAGGAGAGAGAGCCTGTAAAAATGATTTTCTAAGCACATAGTCATTTTGCTCCTATCACTGGTCTGGAAATTGGAGTCCTACTCTGGTCCCAGACACATAAAGAATCTATTTCTGGGCCTTAGCCTTATGGCTCTTAGGTAGTTTCTTGGAGATCTCAGCTCCTTAGTAAAAAACACATAGATTTTTACTTTGGCTTTAGGACTTTCAGGTTATTTTTTTCTCCCTAAACTTTTCTTTGCTAGCTGCACATCCAACTATAAGCACTGTATTTCCTGACCTTACTTGGTTCTTGTACCTGCTAGTTCCCCGAGTTCAGGATGCTGCTAATCTGGTCCTTAATTGACTCTTCTCTAGCAAATGAAATAATGTATGCAGTGTTTCACAAACTTTATAGACTTTGGTGCATAAATGCCAGCATATAAATATTCTTTCACTGCAGTGTCACTAGATTTCTTGGTTCTTGGACCAAAAGCATCTCTCCTTACCTTTGTACCCATTTGACACAATTCCCAATAACAATGATTGATTTTTCCAGTGATTTTTTTGATAAGGGAAAAGAAGAGTAATAAATTCAGAAATAATTAGGGATACACATACAGAAATAATTAGGGATACACATACATATAATTCCATTCTTAGGCCATATACAAGTGTCTTCATATGTACTAGCAACACTGTAAAGGGAAGAACCTCTTAGCATTTGTCTAACTCTTTGAGCTAGATAGAATGTGTTTTATGAATCATTTAGTCTCACCCACTTATTCAACAAATAAGGAAGTTGATGTCCAGAGAGGTATATCTGTAGTCAAAGAAAAGAAAAAATAAGAAGAGCAAAAAATCCTATGAACTTTGTTTTTTTGTTTTTAAGAAGAAAGGAAGAGTAATGATGAAAAAGAAAGGAGAAAGACAATAGATATTATTGTACAGTTCTAGAAACAAGAAAAATTCAGATAGTAGAAGAAAATGACAAAGTATATGTTTAACCAAGTTTTCCTATTCTTATTCTTTTGCTTTAGATTATAATCTTTATAAGGACAAGGACCAAAACTTCTACTTCTTTTACTCTGCTTGGGTCCTAGAAAAACTCTCTATAGTGGACTCTGGATAAAGGGTGTTGACTTACCAAGTCATTCAGCAGCATAAATAGAGGTCTTCTGTAGCTGAATTGCCTTAAGGTATGAATTAAAATATAAACCTGTAAAATATCAATAAAGCTGACATAATTTTTTTTTTTGTTCCTTAAGATAGAAAGTAAAAAGAATATGGCCTTAGGGCAATATACTGTGCCTAAAGGTTATCCCAGTCTCCTGCCACATATTATATTGGAGTATTATTACATTTTGTCTATTAAAGACATGGTGCCTTTGGGATTTTACAGGGTTTTGAACATGAATCTTTAGACAGTTCAAATTTTAGTTGATGCAGAATTATATGCCATGGTTCTAATACCCATGAGTGGGACAAAATACCAAATCGTTTCCTTGAAATGGCTAATATGAGTATCAAATTACCAGCCTTCACCAAGCAAAAGGGAATGCTAATTAAAGGGGTAGGACATGTTCCAGTTGTTCTAATCAAAGAGAGCTTAATCCTTCCATAAGCTGGCGGGCTTTGTTGGAAGAAATTCTCAACAACCTTGTTACTTTTGATAACTGTAAGCCACTGACTCATGGCCCCTTGACAGCTAGCTGAGCATGTAATAACATTTCTCTGTATTTGGGGACTGGCTTAGCTGGCTTTATAATAGATTATTGTGGATGTTAAAGTGAAATGTTAGTCTTTCTTTAAAGCTCTGTATTCCCCAGTAATTAAGGTTATAAAAAGGGCACTGAGCACAATACAGTTTTCAAGGTCGCCAAACGCAGATATAAAAGTCTTCGCTTTGTGTAAATAAGGTATTAACTATAGGTTTATTCTGAAACTGTGTTATAAAAAAGAAGAAAAGAAGATTCTTCAAGAACAACAAGATAAAAATGTTTCCGTGAATATGTTCTTTTCCCCTTTAACTATTGCAAATTAAAAATATAGAATACAAAAGAAAGTAAAGATACTGAAGTTGCATTGAACATATTGACTTTTGACTAGAGGAGAGGGCTTGTCACAAAATTCCAATAAGTTGAACTCTCTCCTGTAAGAAGCACAATCAGATAACAGCCTTGAGTTTCATCTAAAAGCAGTTGAGGTTATTGAGTATAACAAGAACCTTAGAGAAATCTCAACCTTTGGCATGACAAATCTAGTGGGACCATACAAAGTAGGATTTCATTTTAACTTTCAAGGCAGTGACAGTTATTGGCTGTTTGTGTTCCCTATTCATTGTAAATAGAAAAAGTTAAAAAAAGAATTTACCCAAGAGAGGTTTTTAACTACTAGTTCCAAAAGGAAAAAAAACAACAACACTAAAATGATTTTTTTTACAAGTTTGATTATTCATCTGCCCTTTGAACCAAATACACACACACGTACACACAAAATTATTATAGAAGGAAATGTTATCCCCCCTATTTCAGAGGAAGTACTCCCATATAATGCTCAATAGACATAAAAAGTAAGGTGAGAGAAGGAAAGGAAGAAATAAATAATTTCTTATTTGTAAGAAATAATAAAACAACTACCTATGGAACTAAGATAGTTGATGTAACCATCACTGAAATATATCATTCAGTGTCAGGAAAGCAATCATGTTTTCATTGTACCACCTGAGATCAGGACAGATGTTCCCAAAGGTGAGCACCTCCCCTCTTCCATTTTAAAAGGATAGAAAAGGAGGACTTGTAATACTTTATGGCAAAGACAAAAATGTCACATCCGTAATTGCTATGCAGATGGGTAAGTACATGCCAAATAAAACCATAAATTATATTTCTTATGCATTAGATGTTAATTGTGTCAGTAGATAAAAGAGCAATTACTAGATAACTTGAACTTTTTTAAAAGGCACAATCAAGAAAATCATTCAAATAACCTTTTTGACTAAAAATTAAGGTTCTTTTCCTTTCAAGTTCCTCTTTGCACCTAGATTCATTCAACTTCAAAACAAAAAAATTCATGTTATCACATTTTCCTTCAAGAAGGACATTTTAAAAGGAATAATAGAAGCTCAGAAAGGAAAGAATCCATTGTGGCGTAGGCAAATAACATAAAGAGCATATAACCCTGCAACATGAAGCAAGACTACATTGTAGATAAAGAAAGTAGCAGTTTTGAAAGTACAGTGACGACAATGAGAACATGCTATCAGTCTAATGAGTTGATATAATATGATATCTAAAAGCAAAATTATTTTTATATTCAATACTCATAGTTTCTATTTATTTACTTTCCCTTTTTTAAAGGTTTTATTTCAATATTTAAGTAACATTCATTATCAAATGACTATAGGGAGATGAATAATTTAAACTATATGCAATGCTAACCAACTTTTAAAAATAACCTAAATACTAAAAGTGTTGATCAGAAGAAGAGAATGGAGAAAACATTAATAGATTAAGATAGTATATGAGAAAAAGTACTAGATTGGGTATCAGTAGACCTGATTCTTGCTAGCTGTTTAAGTTTGAACAACTCATTCTCCCTTTGGGGGCTTCTTTTCTTATCAGTAAAATGAGAGAGTTAAACTCCACCATCTCCAAAGTTCCTTTGAAATAAAAATCTGTGATCTTGTTCAACATTGCATTTTGCAAAGGAAGAAAATAAGGCTCAGAAATTTAAAGTGACATCCAATATCACATAGCTACTAAGTGGAAGAAGATAATCTAAATTGATGTGTGGATTTCAAATCCTTTGCCTTTAACAACTATTCTCATGACAATATAAAGGTGCTTGGGAATTTGCCTATTCTGTTTATAGCAGCAAAAATACTTTTAACCTTTTCTGTGAATGAGATTGGGCTGGGATGAGGGACAGATTCTCTTTCATTTTTTATTCAGTCTTCAGAAACTTCTCTTTTATGAGGAATATTCTATTAGCATTTGTGGACACATTTTATTGTTACCATTCTCTACCCTTCCTCATCCTTCCCTTCCCTACACTTTTTTACCCTTTTCTTTCCTTCCCTTTCCTTCTCTTCCCTACTCTTTCCTATCTTTCTCTTGCTACCATCATCTTCCCTTTTCTTCCATACTTTTCCTTACCATTCCCTTTCTTTTCCTTTTTCTTCCTTTGCCAGCTCTTCTGTACCCTTCCCTTCCCTACCTTTCCCTTTCCTTCCCTATCCTTTTCTTCCTTTTTACTTCCCTTTTCTTTCTAAATCTATGAGTCTCACAATTTCTATCACTTGGTGTAAAGCATACATCAAAGGGGGAATGAGTAAATGATAACTTTCTTAACAAGGTGATATGATAAATCAAAATAGTGGCAACAGAAATTGAAAAGAAGGAATAAAGGCAAAACATTAATTCTCTGGACTGAGTGCAAGAAAGAAAGGGAGTAAAAACTATTCCAAAAGTTTCTGATCCATTGTTTACTCTGCCCCTTATTTTCCTACATGAGTATGAATCTGAAAAAAAATTAGTATTAAAAATGGCAAAACAAAATACAATATCAAACCGCATCTTGTCTTAAAACATTCCTGGGGTAGAATTAGTCTATAATGACTAAGATAGTAATCCTATACTGAAACTTAAGACAATGTGAATATCATGTGAGTATTTAAAGATTTCAATACACCTGTGATTTCACTAATATATATATATATATTCTCTTCTATAGTAGAGATTGAAAAATGTCCATTCTCCTCATTTTGTGTAACTTGTTCATGGGACCCCACTCATGTGCTGTTATTGTTGTTCCATCATTTTAATCATGTTTTACTATTCAAAACCCCATTAGGTATTTTCTTGGCAAAGTTACCAGAGTGGTTTACCATTTCCTTCTCCAGATTATTTTACAGATGAGCAACTCAGGCAAATAGGGTTAAATGACTTGTCCAGAGTCACACAGTTGGTAAGTATCTGAACTCATGATCACAAATTTTCCTGATTTCCACAATTACTTAGCTGCCCACTCAGCATGCTGTGGACTTTTCTTTTGGTCTCTTAATACTACATGTATTACAATGCAAAATTAGATATTTCTCTATTATTTTAGACTTTCATTACATAACCAGCTTAGCCAGTATCTGGGTGCTTAATAAGTGCTTGTTAGGACAGCTAAGTGGAGCAGTAGATAGAATGCTAGGTTTGGACTCAGGAAGAATTGAGTTCAAGTTGAGACTCTTACTAGTCTGATGGTAGGCAAATTATTTAACTTCTATTTGTCTCAGTTTCCTCATCTGTAAAATAAGTATCATGATAGTACCTATCTCTCAGAGTTATGAAGATCAAATGAGTATAAAAATTGTAAAGCTCTTAACACAGTGTCTGGCACATAGTAAGGGCTATATAAATGTTAGCAATTGTTATTAAGTGTCCTTGTTTCTTCCTTCTTTTCAATAATATCTTTTATATCAGTATACAAATACTCATTGGTAATATGTTGAAGACTTTTTATAATAGCATACGTCTTTCAATTGATCTTTGCAAATTTGGTCTTTGTAGATTCTCAAACATATAACAAACAATAATTATAGGTCAAACCTAAATTAAACTTGGTCTAAACACCCAGGTTCAAGATTTTAAAATGTAATTGGCCCTTATGGACATTTAAATCCAATGAAAAACATTTTAATAATTAGGAAGAAAAGAGAAAGTTTTTTACTCACCACCCTCCATAATCAGTAACCTATAAGAACACAGGAGAGTGTCCGGAAAGCATCAGAGCTCAGCAGCCCTATGGCAATCAACCAATTTAGCATTCTGTAGGCAGTGAGAACTCAGCAGTATTCTTCATTCAGGTATTTCTCCTTCAGGCAATGCTCTTTGTACTTAAAGTAGCTGAGTGTGTAAGGTAAGGAGAAGAAGAGCAGAATGAAGGGACAAAATAGCTCATTCCCATCAAAGGGAGTCTCTATAGGCAGTCCAACGGTGTAGGGCCCACTGTCCCTACGCAAAGGCACTCAGTCTCCTACCATAGCATACAAGGAAAAATGCTTCTGCTAAAATCTGAGGTTGCATGATTTCAAAGACCCCAGGATGATGATTTTGCTCATTGTCGAGATAAAATATGAGATGAGATGAAATATGGCAAATGAGATACATTTTTGCATGTGGTCAATATAGGAATTTGTTTTGCTTGACAGCATATTTGTTACCAGAAACTTTCTTTTTTTCTTTCCTCCCTCCCTCTTTCTTTTCTTCCTTTCTTCTATTTTCCTTCCATCTTTCACTATTTCCTTTCTTTTTCTACTTATAGAAGGAGCATAAATGAAAAGGAAATATAATAAATGTTTATTAATTTTAAAAAATAAAAGAATACAAAAGTAAAAAAAAAAAAAAGATTGTTTCAGAAAGAAGTCATTTAAAACTGCACACTTCCCAAAACCTAATCCTTCTCATTCTCTTCTCATTGTTCAATTCAGGATTCAGTTTATTGTCCATATGCAATTTCTGTCCAGATTAGATGGACTGATGGAAAAGTTTAATGGCATTTAATAAAATAGCATATTATACTTTGGATATTAGGTATTCTTTATCCATATCATTTATCTTGTACAAATATAGTAGGTAAGTCAAATTCTTTTGAATAATTGTAAATATCAATTAAGGAATCTATCTTGAAAATTTTTGAAACAATTACTAAAATATTGGTAAACAGAAGCATCTGAAAGACTTTACCATCTATGTAATATCTCTTTGCTATTTACATTTTTAACTACACATTTTCTTTAACCATGGAAGAAATTCCTAAGAAAAGCATATATCTTTTTATGTTAGTCTTTATCTAATTATTAATAATGAGAGTATTTTTTTTTTCCTTTTGCTGAGGCAATTGGGGTTAAGTTACTTGCCCAGAGTCACACAGCTAGGAAATGTTAAGTGTCTGAAACCGGATTTGAAGTCAGGTCCTCCTGACTTCAGGGCTGGTGCTCTATCCACTCTACCACCTAACTGTCCCACAGAGTATTGTTAAAGAAAGTTGCATGTTTCAAGATTTTTTTTTATATGATCTTCAAATATTCATGAAAAATATTAATATGATTGTTTGCTCTATCAAATCATATGTTTGTGTGTGTGCATATGTGTGTTTAAATTGCTTAAAATAATTTTAAAAATGGTGTCTTATATTCTTTATATCTTTAAGTTGTTTTGGGAATTTTAAAAAAAGTAGTATACTATGGAATTATATTTATAAAATCCTTCCTGTTTTTCATATTTTGGTTATGAATGCCCTTGGGTTATTATTATTATAAATATTTTATAGAGATGAGAAAATGACTTTATGGGTTAGTAGTTACTGGTCTACTTTCTATTGCTCAGTAATAAGTATATACTCTATTAGGGTTATTTATGTTTGATAAAAACATTTCTTGTTTATGAGAAAAAAACTAAGGCACTTGAAAGCATAGTCTTGTGAATATTGGACATCCAAATAAGAAGTTAGTTATAACTGGGCATTCTGAAACAACACAGTCCTGTCAATCTGCAGTTATTCTCTTAAATCCACTCAAAAAGTACTTTCTGCCAAATTATTTTTGAGATGTCTATAATCCTTAAGAATTCTTCCAATCTCATTTTAAAATTTCATGCCTAAAGACAGTGTTAACTTACCTACACAAACACTGATTTGCAACATTCCAGACACAAAATGAGTCTATGTAAGTATTGTTCAGCAAGTATGGTTTTGATTCACTAAGACTTCTAGAAACTTTAGATTCATTTGGAGTATAAGCATTAAATAAAATTTAATAATAAAATGCACATTTGTAGAGATAATAGAATTCTCAATATAATGAGACAATAAAGAATTAAACCAGCCACTTCCAAGAGTGTCTCCAATCTAATAGTTCTTTAGAAAAATTCATAATTTATGTTTATGATCTAAATATTTTATTATCATCTTTTAAATTATTTTCAGAAGAATTTCATAGAGGATTCATGGAAAGAGCTATGAAATGTTTAGACTCCTTTTTTCCCCTAAAGGTAGAATGATTGGTTTTGTCTTTATAAATGTGCCCTGTAAATATGTTCTTTCAGAAGGAAGGACAAATCAAGGAAGCCAAAACACATATAAATACATCTGTAATCTTTGCTTTGTTCATTTTTTCAGATTCTCATGAAAGCTTTTAGGATTTTGACCCTAATCATGCATTTCCTTCTCTTTCTACTATTGAAGTAATTAAATATATCTAAAAATTTCATCTCAGGGCCTAATGTCTCTAACTCAGGTTAATGATCTTATTATCCTCTTTAGATTAGAAATTGTAATTCCTTTATATGTTTGCAATACATTTGCCTTTCTCAGTAAAGTCAAAAAGAAAAAAAAAGGCAAAACTGAAATGCTTGTTATAAACTTATAGTATTATTAAAATGGATTTTTGAAAGTTTATTTTCTGTGTGTAAATATAATCTTTTACTTATTGTCAAGATTTTGGTGCATATATTCCTAAGTAAAAGTAGCTCACATTTCTAACACCTAGCTTAAAGTTTGCAAAATATTCTATATGTATTTGAGCCTCAGAACAGCCCTCTGAAATAAGTTCATCATTACCTCTATTTTACAGATGCAGAAATTGAGGCTTAAAGAAGTTTAATGACTTGTCTAGGATTATATAACTAGTTATTAGCAAGTATCTATATTTGAAAACTAGTGTTCCCACTCTGAGGCTTGTATTGAATCCACTATACCATATTGTTGCTACAATAAGAAAGAGAACAAAACCAAAAAATATGCCACAGTTGATGGTAAGGCAACTGCAAATGCTAATTAGAAAAAATGGGGAAGAAGTAAAGATTCACCAAAATAATGAGAACTTTTGAGGAAGTTAGGTTTCTGATTTTAGAAAAGGCAATTGATAACTAGGACTAAGTCAAAATGTTCAACTAGAGCAAAAGTCAAAACCTGAAGAACAACACTATTCCAGTGAACAAGCTCATGCTTTTGGATATTCTTTATTTTACTTTTTTCCCTTAATATTTTTAGCAAAGCTTTTGATGTGTACTATTTGTGTGTGTCTATGTTTGTGTGTGCATGTACAAGCATACATATTTCAATATTAATCATCTCTTCAGTGAATTCAGAGAAGTATTACTTATTCATGCCCAGTCAGTAAAACCAATAAGTGACAGCTGATCACATTGGAGCTTATGGACAGAAATTTTTACCTGTTATAGGTCAGGGGACATTTTTCTACATTCTCTTCTCAGAAAAAAAGAATTCAATTGTTTTGTATTGTTTTTTTTTTCAGGTCTAGCAGTTTTAGCAACATCTGCCTATGTTGGAACTTTCAGAACCTTTTTTTTTAAAATGAATTTATCAGATTCAAAATATTGTTAATGTGCAAATGACTTTAAAAGAGTTAATGCAATGTACGTCCTCTTATTCAGTACTCTGCTACTTACTCGTTTCTTAGAGGTGTCTAGGGAAGTGGAGAAATAGATTCTGTCTTCAAAACCTTCAAAACACTCTGTCACTTAACTTATTTTTACATCTTCTCCAATATTTAATAAATTCATATAATACTTGTTCAGTTATCATTGAGTGAATAATGAAATAAATGAATCTAATTGTCTATACCATACAAATATAAAAGACATTTGTGTTAGCAAGGTGGCAAAATTTTAACAGGCATATGGGGAAAACAATTTTACTTGAAATGATAGTACCATAACTTCTAGTCACTTGGGTTGTCAAAGTTATTATGTGACTACAGAGTGATCTCTTTGTCTTTGAAATCATGACTTGTGAGCCAGAAGAATCAGCCCAATTGTATTCCCATTACTACACTGGAAAACTGTTTTAGGTGTGAGGTCAAATTATGCTTTTATCATATCAAAGTACTGAACCAGATGCTCAGAATAAATAGTATCATTAATCAGTAGTCTTATGGAAGAACAAAGGATCATTTGAAGATGGCATTTATATGTGGGAATCATTTTATTTTCTGCTTGTTTCATTTGGTATTACATGGTATGAGGGATTTGAAAAACATATGAGATTATTTTTATTGTTTGAAAATATACAAGCAGATGGGGAAAAAATTCCTGCACTGAATGGGATCATCTTTACTGTTTTTATTTCTAGTTTTATGATTAAATTAAACACATTTGGAACTACTGTAATAGCAGAAGCCCAGAAATAAATCCAAGATAGTATAGTTGGATTCAGAAATAAATGAGTAATAGATGTGTCAACAGTGAGCTATTGAAGAAGATAGTTTCAGATTGTTATAAGTTAGTAAGTAGTTAAAAAAAAATCCCATGAGTTTGTTCATTTATAATAAAATGTTAACATAGTCAGGCTTCAGTACAATTGAAATGGATTTATATGCTTGTGAAAAAGAAAAAAAATTGTGAAATAATCTCTTTTATGCCAATTAAGATAAAATTCTGTCAAATATTCTTGATATTATTTTTTAAAATTAAATTAAAGGAAAGGAAAAATCTGCATGAACTGAAAATTTTAACTCTAAGCTTTAATAACTTGGGAGGGGCAGGTGAGATTCTGGATAACCAATAAAATTTTATGAATGAATCAAACCAGACAAATTTGATTTTCTTTGACAGAATGTCAGGATTGTAGAATCAATTTAATTCATTAAGTATTTATTGCATAGTACTCAACACTGAAAATTTAAAGTTTCTGAGTACATTTTCTGGGTTCCTGAGATTTCCTATCACAAACTGGAATCTTTCTACAATATTCCAAAATGGTTGAAAGTCAGTGAGGTGAGATCCTCAGCTTGTAACTACAGCACGAAGCACAGTGCCTGCTCATAGTAGATGTTGAATAAATATTAGTTGATTGACTGCAAGGATGGCATGTCACTCATAAGTTTTGTGGTTTTGTATACTAAATACTTTCTTCAGGAAAACATACATAACAAATGCATTTTTTGAGTCATTGGCTTCATTTTATACCTAAAAAGTAGGGAATATCATTTTGCCACTTTTAATTAAAATTGTTTGCACCTAATGCTTTTGGGGAGGATGGTTCTTTTATAGGAAAAAAAACTGGAATAACTAATTTCTATGGCTTTCAATGTTAATGTATATAATGTGTTAATACCCCTTAAAAATACACACAGAAATCATTGAATCTAGCAAACAACATCAAAATTAATAAAATTTACTTTATAGTAACAAATAAGAAAAGACTGCTTACCACTATGGAAGTGATTTCAAAATCAGCTGTCTAGATGTAAACAAATCATTGACAAGCTAGAATAAAGTCTGAAATCAGTGTGAAATCTGAAGAAATTATAAAAATAAAAAGATTTTTCTTTGATGCACTAATAGGTCCAATTATGTCATTGACATAGGGGACTACCTAAGAAAAAGCTAATAAAAATTTATCCTTGTTCTATTTCTTCAGGATTTTTGTCAATATTTTCCTTAAAATAACCTTCCTAATGGTATTTGTTTATGGCTTTGAACATAGAAAAATATTGGGATCATAAAGATTATTTGGGTGTTTTTACATATTATTTTTCTTTTTTTTATTAATTAATTAATTTATTTTTATTATTATTATTTTTTTATCATAGTAACTTTTTATTGACAGAATCCATGCCAGGGTAATTTTTTTACAACATTATCCCTTACACTCACTTCTGTTCCGATTTTTCCCTCCCACCCTCCACCCCCTTCCCTAGATGACAAGCAGTCCTATATATGTTGAATATGTCCTAGTATATCCTAGATACATTGTATGTGTGCAGATCCAAACAGTTCTCTTGTTGCACAGGGAGAATTGCATTCAGAAGGTAGAAATAACCTGGGAAGAAAAACAAAAATGCAAACAGTTTACATTCATTTCCCAGTGCTTTTTCTTTGGGTGTAGCTGCTTCTGTCCATCATTGATCAATTGAAACTGAATTAGGTCTCTTTGTCAAAGAAATCCACTTCCATCAGATTACATCCTCATACAGTATCATTGTTGACATATATAATGATCTCCTGGTTCTGCTCATTTCACTCAGCATCAGTTCATGTAATTCTCTCCAAGCTTCTCTGTATTCATCTTGTTGGTCATTTCTTACAGAACAATAATATTCCATAACATTCATATACCACAATTTACCCAACCATTCTCCAATTGATGGGCATCCATTCATTTTCCAGCTTCTAGCCACTACAAACAGGGCTGCCACAAACATTTTGGTACATACTGGTCCCTTTCCCTTCTTTAGTATCTCCTTGGGGTATAAGCCCAGTAGAAACACTGCTGGATCAAAGGGTATGCACAGTTTGATAACTTTTTGGGCATAATTCCAGATTACTCTCCAGAATGGTTGGATTCGTTCACAGCTCCACCAACAATGTATCAGTGTCCCAGTTTTCCCGCATCCCCTCCAACAATCATCATTATTTTTTCCTGTCATCTTAGCCAATCTTACAGGTGTGTAGTGGTATCTCAGAGATGTCTTAATTTGCATTTCTCTGATTAATAATGATTTGGAACACTCTTTCATATGAGTGGTAATGATTTCAATTTCATCATCTGAAAATTGTCTGTTCATATCCTTTGACCATTTATCAATTGGAGAATGGCTTGGTTTCTTATAAATTAGAATCAGCTCTCTATATATTTTGGAAATGAGGCCTTTATCAGAACCTTTAACGGTGAAGATGTTTTCCCAGTTTGTTGTTTCCGTTCTAATCTTGTTTACATTAGTTTTGTTTGTACAGAAGCTTTTTAATTTGATGTAATCAAAATTTTCTATTTTGTGATCAATAATGGTCTCTAGTTCGTCTTTAGTCAAAAATTTCTTCCTCTTCCACAAGTCTGAGAGATAAACTATCCTATGTTCCGCCAAGTTGTTTATAATCTCGTTCTTTATGTCTAAATCATGGACCCATTTTTATCTTATCTTGGTATACGGTGTTAAGTGTGGGTCCATGCCTAATTTCTGCCATACTAATTTCCAGTTATCCCAGCAGTTTTTGTCAAATAATGAATTCTTATCCCAAAAGTTAGGATCTTTGGGTTTGTCAAACACTATATTGCTATAGTTGACTATTCTGTCTTGTAAACCTAACCTGTTCCACTGATCAACTAATCTATTTCTTAGCCAATACCAAATGGTTTTGGTGACTGATGCTTTATAATATAGTTTTAGATCAGGTACAGCTAGACCATCTTCATTTGATTTTTTTTCATTAATTCTTTTGAGATTCTTGACCTTTTATTATTCCATATGAATTTTGTTGTTATTTTTTCTAGATCATTAAAATATTTTCTTGCAAGTCTTATTGGTATAGCACTAAATAAATAGATTAGTTTAGGGAGTATTGTCATCTTTATTATATTCACTCGACCTATCCAGGAGCACTTGATATTTTCCAATTGTTTTAACTGACTTTATTTTTGGAAAGTTTTTTATAATTTAGCTCATATAATTTGCCTTTCCTTTGGTAGATAGATTAAATATTTTATTTGACAGTTATTCAATGGAATTTCTCTTTGTATCTCTTGCTGTTGGTTTTGTTGGTGATGAAAAAATGCCGGGATTTTGGGTTTATTTTATAACTGCAACTTTGCAAAGTTATGGATTATTTCTAAGTTTTTTTCATAGAATCTCTAGGGTTCTCTAAGGTCCATATATCATCTGCAAAGCGTGATAGTTTGGTTTCTCCTGCCTATTCATTCCTTTAATCTCTTTCTGACTCTTATTGCGGGCTAGTGTTTCTAATAAATTTGAATAATAATGGTGACAGTGGGTACCTTCTTCCTCCAGATCTTACTGGGAAAGATTCCAGTTTTCCCAATTGCATATGATGTTACTGATGGTTTTAAATATTTACTTTTAAAAAAAATTTTATTTTATTCTCAAAGTTTTTTATTAGAATGGTTTGGATTTTATCAAATCTTTTTCTCATCTATTGAGATGATCATATGGTTTTGTTAATTTGTTATTGATATGAATTTGCTAATAGTTTTCCTAATAGAAACCAGCCCGTTCCTGGAAAATTACTTGGTCATGTGTAGTATCCTGGGAATGATTTTCTTAATCTTTTGCTAATATTTTATTTAAGATTTTAGCATCGAACATTAGAAAGATTGGTCTATAATTTTTTTTCTGTTTTTAACCTGGTTTAGGTTCAGTACCATGTCTGTGTCAAAAGGAGTTTTGGACCCTTGTCCCTATTTTTCAAATAGTTTATATAGCATTGGGGTTAATTTTCTTAAATGTTTGGTAGAATTCAATTAAATCCTCTGGTCCTGGGGTTTTTCTTAGGGATTTTAATAGCTTTTCTATTTCCTTTTTCTAAGATGGGACTGTTTTGGATTTTACTTCTTCCTCTGTTAATCTGGGCAAGTATATTTTTTGAAGGTATTCCCATTTCATTTGTTGTCGAATTTATTGCCAAAAGTTAAAAGTTTTTATTGCTTTAATTTTTCTTTTTGGCAGGTTTTTTTCATTTTTTTAAACTTTAAAATTTGTTTTCTTTCCTTTTTAATCAGATTTACTAAGGGTTTGCTATTTTGTTGGTTTTTTAGAACCAACTTTAGTTTTAATTAATTCAAGTTTTTTTTTTACTTTAATTTTTTATCTTCCCTTTTTTTTTAGAATTTGTTTAGTGTTTGACTGGGGGTTTTAATTTGTTCCTTTTCACATTTTGTTTGCAACCCAATTGTTGAAATTTTTTTCTATTTATGCAAGTAAGCCTCTAAAAAAAATTTCCCCTTTACCGTTTTGTTTATCCCACATTTGATATATGTCTTTCATTTTTGGGTGAAGTTAAATTATTTTTGATTTGCTGTTTTACCAACATTCTTTGTATGAGATTATTTAGTTTCAATTATTTTTGGTCTACTTTCCTGGCTTTTTGTTGGTTAATTTTTTTGCATGTTCGAAAAGGATGTTCATATTTCTCCTTACTGCATTTGAGTTTGGGTTTTATGTCCTAATATTGGTCTATTTTTTGTATAGGTTCCATGAATTGAAAAGAAAGTGTACTTTTTCTGTTCCATTTCGTTTTCCAGGGTTCTCCTAATTTTTAGTATTTATTTCCTCTTTGACTTCTTTCTTATTTATTTTGTGTTTGTTTTATCTAATTCGGAGTGAATTGAGATCTCCCACTATTATGGTTTTGCTATCATTTCTTCTTGCAGCTTTTTTCTTTTTAAATTTATTAAACCACTTGGTGCATATATGTTTAATATTGATATTGCTTCATTATTTTTACCCTTTGAAGATTAGTGCCTTTCCTTATCTCTTTTAATTAGACGTTTTTGTTTTGTTGATCTGAGATCAGGATGGCAACCCCTGCTTCACCACTGTAGTGATTTTGCCTCCTTTTCCTTTATTCTGCTGTATCTCCCGCTTATGTGTTTCCCAAACAAATATTGTGGGTTCTGGCTTTTAATCCATTCTGCTAATCCTTTTCTTTATGGGGATTACCCATTCCCATTTATGGTTAAAATTAAATTCTGTTTAACTTGTCTTGTTAACCCCTATTTTTTTTCTTCTTTCCCCTTACCCCCATCCCAGTATTAAATTTAACCACTTGCTTCTCACAGCCCTCCCTTTTTAGTATCCTCCTTCCCACCTTGGGGTTCCTCCCCTTCTTACTCCTTTCCCTCAAGTTTCTGCCCTTCTGCTTGGCTTATTCCTTCCCTTTTCCTTTTTCCCTTCTCACTTTTCAATGGATGGGGAAGTTTCAATATTGAGTATGTCAAAAATTTTTTCTCTTAAGTCAATTTTACTAAAAATACCCACTTATTCATCCCCCCATTCTTTTCTCTCAGATATAATAGGGTTTCCTTTGCCTCTTTGTGAGAATAGTACCCCCACTTTACCCCTTTTTCTGATAAATGTCCTTTCCACCTAAATTTTTGAAAAGATATAATGTATTGTTTATACATCCTTCAGCAAAATATAGTTCCCAAGATTTCTTTTTTACCTTTTTAGGTTTTTTTTGATTTATATTTGCAGATCAAACTTCTTGTTGAGTTCTGGTTTTTTCACCAAAAATAAGAAATTCCTTATTTGTTTAATACCATTTCTTCCCTGGAAAAAGAATATTCTGGCTGGGTGTTATTTTTGTTTGCTCCAGTTCCTTACCTTTAGAATATCATATTCGGCCTTTGATCTTTTAATGTGGATGTTTGCTAGATCTTGGGTATCCATTGTATCCCCATATTTAATTGGGTTTTCAGCCACTTGGGTATTTTTCCTTTGTTTGGGTTCTGGATTTGGCCACAAATTTTTTGTTTGTTTTGGATCCTTTCAGTGGGGTGATAAGAATTTTCAATGTCTATTTACCCTCTGTTTCTTTGACTTCGGGAGTTCTCTTTGTAATTTCCTGGAAAAAGGTCCAGGTTTTTTTTTTCATCGTATTTTCTGGGGTAATGACTAGATTTTCTCCAGACCTGTTTTCCAGGTCTTTTTTCCCAAGAAGTTTTTCCATTTTTCCATTGGTTGGTTTTTTTGGTTTTGCTTTGGTTCTTCTTGTCTCCTCAGTCATTCAATTCTATTTTTCTATTCTGATTTTTCAATGAAGTGTTTTTCCTCACTTTTTTTATCTTTTTCTAATTTCCAATTTGTTCTATGGAATGTTTTTCCATTTCCAATTTATTCTTTAGAGGGCTATTTTCTGTTTCCGTTCTTTAATCCTATTTTTTCGGTTTTTTTCAAAGGTTAAAGACTTGTCTTTAAATTGTGGAATGACTTTCCAGTCTTCTCTTGCAAAGGCTCCCTCTCCTTTTCCATTTTTCTTCTAGTCTTTGGAGCCTTTTAATTCTTCTTTGGAGATTCATCTGCTGGGGAATAGATGATCTCTCCTGTGGGGGTTCACCTGAAGATAATTGTTTTAGCTCCTCAGGGTTGAGTCTGTTTCTGTCTTATAAAAAGCTGTCTCGTTAAAGTCCTTTTTTAACTTTTTGCTATTTTGTCAAGAAGAATCAGAGACAAACTGAAAGAAAAAAAGGAAAAAACCCCAAATGGAATCTACTTTTTTGGGGGAGGGCTGGGTGGCTTCCAAGCTTCCTCTCAGACTGAGGGGGCCCAGAGGCACTGTGGACTGTGCTGGCCGCTCTAACTCTGAGGAGCATGTGAGGCCTTGGGGAGGGGTAGCCGGTCTCAAAATCCCAACTGTTTGGGGTTGTATTCTTCACCCCGTGTTTAGCTTCTGCTGGGCTACTGACTTGCTGGGGCAAAGTTCCAACCTGTTTGGCTCTCCCCTGGAGATGGCGAGATCCACCCCAATCCTCGTCTGCTTTCGGCTGTGAGCTGACTGCGGTTCTTATGGGCCCTGCCCTCGCCTGTGCCCGATCTAAAACCATCCGCCTCAAAAAAACAGACCTTTCCTGTTGAACTAAGGATGTCTTCCCTTGGTAATGTTTGTGGGTTTTTCAGTGGATTAATTCAGAGGTTTAATGGATGGATTTGGGAGAAAATGGGACTTACAGCTGTGTGCCTCCTCGCCACCATCTTGGCCGGTCCCTACATATTATTTTTCTATTTGTAGTCAGAGAAGACCATGGAGTTATTGATAGTATTATTCAATCCCCAGAATGTAATCAAGACTGTTCTCACACTTTTGCTAAATTTTAGGTCTATATCCTTCATTCATCTGCTATATATATATATATATATATATTATACATATTTTATACACACACACACACACACACACAACACATTATTCTGAATTATGTCATTTTGGGTGGGGAAAATTTACATTAGAACTAAAGGAAACTGAATATTAAACGTTAAAAAGATTTTTAGCCATTCGTAGGTTTCAAAGGATAGTACTAAGGACTTTTTATTAACGATATAACTCCTTTGGTGTTATTGTGGCCATTGATTTCCATCAACTAATCATCAGAGAACTTTTGGAACTTCTTATATCTACTTTATAATCAGGAAATAAAGAAGTGTTGTCAATATCTTTAATCTTTAGACTCCTGAACCAACCAAGTCTTAAGGATAGCATCAATACCTTTTAAATAAATACTAATTTGCATAAGCACAAGGACTGGAATATTGTTCCTATCATACTCAACCTCTTATTCATAAGGTCATTAAGGTCTTCCAAAGAATCAATAACCAGTTAAATGTTTTTAGGACTGTTATTGGTCTACTTTCAAAGATTAAGAAGTCTGCTTTAAACAGCATCAAAGGGGAAAAAAAGAAAATCAAAGTAGAAACACAGTATAAAAAAAATTAAAAAAAAAAAAGGAAGAAAGAAAAGAAAAACAATGGTACAACTCCCTGAAGGACTGGCTAAATCTGAGAGACTGCAAGAAAGGACTGAGTCTTGGGTCTGAAGGACTTAGCAAATGTCCACAAAACCTTTTCTATTCATGACATTAGTATCCCCCCATAGCCTCTAAAAGGGTCACAGTAATCTGCTGAAGAACTCTGCCACCTAAACAACCCTGACTACTCCTTAAAGGCAACTAATAGCTGTGTGGCTCAAGATGCTTTTTCTTATAACTATTTTTCCTTGTTCCAGATATTTCTTCCAGATGTGTCTCCAATTTTTTTTCTCTGCTTTACAAGTCATTTTATGAACCAGGCTTTGAACAGAGATATAGCCTTAAGTCTATATTATTATTCCACATAAGTAGCTGTAGCTCTAAAGCAAATCTTTCTTCTGATAGGGCATTTTCTACTGGTTTTGCTTTTTTTCTGTCTTTGAAAATGCACTACATGCTCCTATGAGAGATCAGACAAGAATCTTTGTGGCAAAAAAAAATACAATATTATATATAATACAAAATAGCTCAAATTCAACTTATTTAGAACAAATTCTGAACTTTTTAAAAGGTATAAAATACATTTATCCTAATTTTTCCAACTTCCTAGGGAAATTAATTAGTGACAAATATTGCCAGAATAAAAAAGTCAAATAGCTCAGAAAACACTGTAATCACCAAACACTTGGACTTCTTGCTGATAACTGATAAAGCATTCATAAATAAAGCACATCAAAATAGTTTAATCTCAAATGATGTAAGTAATAGAGTTAAAGTTTAAAATTTTAAGTGGTAGAGTGTTACTAAACAATGAAAAATGGTTAAGTGAAGAAAACACACTAAAGGAAACTTTACATTAGACCTAATAAAGCAAATCATCCTGAGAGTATGGAATTAAACAACTGGAATTTAAAAGATAACAAATAGAAGTAAAAGCAAGTAGTCTTACAGAATCTCTATAGTAATTTATCATTGTACATAATTTTTTTTACCAATATAGAATAAAGGAACTGTCATAATTAGGCTTTATCACCTCAGTACCAAATATACTATGTGAGAAAGTGAAAATGACACTTTAAAAATAAGAAATCAAGAAGTTAATGAATGTTACAGTTAGGATATAGAAGAATTTGATGGTTTAGGTGATAATTGAAATGTTTCCATATCTTATTCTAGAAGAATTAAAGTGATTATATGTAGCATTGGTTTTTCTTTAAAAGACTAATTAATAAGAAAAAACCCATATATTTACATTATCATCTATATACTTTTTTATGAGAATTGTACATTGAAAAAACATGAAAATTATATATCCAGTTTTTTATAAAATATTCTTTATAGTACAGAAGATGTTCATAGTAATACTCTTAACTGAAGAGATAAAGAAATATAATCTTACATTTTGTTTATTATTTGTTGATTATGTCTCCTCCTCCACTCCTTTTATCCAGCACTTTATTTAGTGGACCAAGATATAATTTTGCTTTGTTCTTCAGTTGTTTTAATTATATCAAAATCTTTGAGACAATGTGTGGGGTTTTCTTGGCAAAGATACAGAAGTGATTTTCAATTTCCTTCTTCAGTGGATTAAGGCAAATAGAGGTTAAATGCTCCTGAGTCATCTAGCTGCCGCTATAACTTTGTATGCTCACCTCCAAACCTCTCAAGTGAGATAATACAATAGTTCATGATAAATGAATCAAGAGATATAACTTTGTTCAATAATCCTGAATCAAAATGTTGTCAACAAAGGTGATATGATGTGATAAAATGAAAAATATCCTATGTAAAGTCCAGTTATAAGAGGCATTTCATGTAGATGTTAGGCTTTATCAGATACCATGAGTAGGTGGCAATTTGTTTATTGCTTTCATTGAACCTCAGTATATTTAAGACATTACTAGAGTCTTGTAGTGTTGGTGATTTTTGAGGCACATTCTCACATTGAAAATATAACAGCCCACTCTGGTGCATATACATACATACATATATACACATATACATATATGACATATGTGTGTGTATATAAGCACACATATTTTGAATTGTTTCTGTCAATGGACAATATGCAGGATTTAGTTCATTTAAGTTCATTATTATTATACACAATAATATGCTAAGCAAAATAAAACAAGTTCTGCCCTCAAAGAAATTATATTCTACTGGGTAAATATAACATATTCACAGATAAGTAAATGCAAGATGATTTAAGCTAGAAGGGTATAATAAAAATTTGAAGTGCTAGAAGAAGAGCCTTTATAGAAATGATATCTGAACTGAGGCTTGAAGGAAGGTAAGGATTCTAAAAGGCTCAGGTGATGAACGTAATGCATTATATAGACTTAGGGGAGAGTCTGCTACAGATATGAGAAATAGAACTTCAGGACTCAGTAACAGACTATTACTGTAACAGTAACAAACAGTTTACTAGTTTGTCTTTAACAGAGATGAATTAAAGGAGGAAAGTGGCCTGTATTTTATATGGTATGCATTGCAACTCTTTAACAAATATTCTCCTGATTAAGCTATTATATATAGAGCAATGTTTCAGAAAAATGAAAATTCAGGTGACTCAGAGGACATTGGAAAGATACATGGTAGATATAAATAGGATGCAACATATGGTCAGTGATGATTTGCATGAAATGTAATTTAAAAAAAAAAAGCACCAACAAGGTTATTTATGAATGGAAAGGAAGGTGGACCAGTCAGAAAAACAGATTAACAGCCTGCTCTGGACTGGGAAATGTGGAATGTTAAAAGCTCTTGTGAAGCCCTCCAGAACACTGAGAAAGATCTTTCAGGGGTTATGGACAAGAATTACATGGAATAAAAATGCATAGCTAATTAGTATACTCCATTGGTGGTTGGAATGTGGCCATTGAGGAGATCATGAATGAATGAATGTGTGAGTGAGTGCATAAATGAACAAGCATTTAAATATTTATTATGTGATAAAATTTTTACTAAATGCTAGGACATAAAGTAGTCCTTTCCTTCAAGGAGCTTAGATCCTAACAGGAAAGATAAAACATAGTGTTATGTCCCATGACCCTATGGTTTCCCTGCCCCCTCCTTCTGAGTGAAGGGTACATCAAGAGATCTTCTCTTAGATACACCCTTTAAGGAGGACAGTCAAAATGGCTATCTCTTCATTTTCCACCCAAATGCACTCCTTTGGACTTCATCATGCATCGGAGACAGGTACTCTTCCACCCACTCTTTTTGTGTTTTCTCTATTAGATTGTAAACTCCTTAAGGTCAGGAACTATCTTTTACCTTTTGTTGTTTCCCCTGGTACTCAGCACAGTGCTTGTAATATAGCAGGCATTTAATAAATTTTTAATTAATGAACCTTGGGGAAAGTATCAAGGAGAGTTGTTTTCCTTTGGAAAACCACAAGATCATGAGTAATACCACAGAATAGCTGATGTTTTCTGTACAATTTCCAGTAGTGATGACAGTATTGATTTTGATTATGGTACTAGATATAAGATCAAATCTGAAAAGTCAGTGAGAGAGGGAAGGGAAAAAAAAGAGGGTATAAGCATGATGATAGAATGAATAACAAGATAAGATTGAATGTAAAGTAGGGCTGGGACAGTTTAGCTACAGAGGGCTATGTGACACACTTATCAGTTAGGACAGAATGGGCCCCAAGACAGAAATTCCAAAATTGAAAGGAATAGGGCACCCTGGGCAAGGTTTCAACATCAGTTGGAATAAGTAATAATCCATTTTTATTAGACATATGATCAAATGAATGACTATCTCTCAAGGAAGAGGTATCTGGTTCGTAATGAGCCAATATTCATGTGAAACATCACAAAAGTTGTATCTCACAGAAGTTTGTCTCAAGACTACTGATTAATCTGGAATAATAAAAGTATTAAAACAACAACAATGACAAAATCGTGTTGGACTATCACCAATTGAATTGACCAAACTAAGCAGAATAAAGTTCCTTAAGAAAAATTTCAAGTAGTATATTTAGGGAAGTAAAAATAGCCATTGAAAAAGATGATAAAGAGTTGGCTAAATGCAAATATGTAAAGAAAAGATATAGTGGTCATGGTGAATTGAAAATTTGATCTTGAACTAGCAAGACAGAATTGTAGTTTAAAAAAGTAATAATATTGTTAGACTAAATAAATATAAGCATAGATTGTGATGTAAGCCTTCTATAAGACTCAGTAATAGATAGAGCCATCCTAGAGCAACCAAATAATTCTTTCAGATACAGAAATACTTCAGGAAACAATTTCAAAGATAATCTGGAGAAAAAATTTAAAGACTAAAATGGCAATGGATTTGTTTGTGGCCAAAAAAAAAAAAAAAAAAAAAGAAAAGAAAAGAAAAGAAGAAAGAAAAAAAGAAAAAGAGAGGGTAGAAGAAAGGAAGGGAGAAAGAAAGGAAAGAAGGAAGATGGGAAGGAAGGAAGTTTTCAGGAGAAAATATATTTGTCCCTTTAACTCTACTTTAAGCTCCTAGATACATTTGTGCTGTCAGAGGTATAAGGAAGATAGAGGTAGATGTAGGTGGAGAGGTGGGGGGGATAAAGATCAGAACTCTTTCATCTATGTGAGGGTCTTCCATATTAGATATTCATTGATGAAAAACAACTCAAGTATAACATCAGAGCATAGGTTCTTAACTAGAGGATTATGACTTTTAAAAATATATTTTGATAACTGAATTTTAATATACTGTGGTTCCCTTGTATTTTATTTTATGAATTCTAAAATAATATTCTGAGAAGGCTTCATCAGAATGCCTAAAGGCCTATGCTATGACAAGGTTTAAGAAATCCATCATAGATCCAGAGAAAAAATAATAACAAAGTTCATCTAGAACAAAAGGTAAAAAATTTCAAGGGAATTAATGAAAAAAAAATTGCAAATGAATGTGGTCTTGCTGTACCAGACCTAAAATTATACTATAAAAAAAGCAGTCATCAAAACCATCCTTGGTACTGGCTAAGAAACAGAGAAGTTGATCAGTGGAATAAGTTAGGATCACAGGACAAAATAGTCAATGACTATAGTAACCTAGTGGTTCTTTTCAACAGTGAGGTGATTCAGACCTATTCCAGTGGTGGAGTGATGAAGAGAGCTATCTGCACCCAGAGAGAGGATTGTAGGGACTCAGTGTGTATCACAACATAGTATTTTTACTTTTTTGTTCTTTTTTGCTTAATTTTTTTAATGGAAATAATTCTTTAAATTATTAAAATTAAAGCCTTTTATTTTCAAGATAGGGGAAAAGGAGGGAAAAAATTTGGAGCACAAGGTTTTGCAAAGATGAATGGTGAAAATTATCTATGCCATTTAAAATTATTTCTTGATTCTGCTCACTTTACTTAGCAGCAATTTATGTTAGTCTCTCTAGTACTCTCTGAAATCATCCTATTGATCATTTCTTATAGAACAATAGTATTCCATAACATTCATATGCCCTAACTTATTCAGCCATTCTCCAGCTGATAGACTTCCACTCAGTTTTCAGTTTCTTGCCACTACAAAAAGAGCTACTACAAATATTTTTGCACTTGTGGATCTTTTTCCCTTTTTTATGAACTCTTTGGGATATATCCCAGTAGAGAGAGACACTGCTGGATAAAAGGATATGTACAGTTTTATAGCTCTCCCGAATGGTTGGATCAGTTCACAGCTCTACCAACAATATATTAGTGCCCACATCCCCTCCAATACTCATCATTATTTTTCCTGTCATCTTAGCCAATCTGAGAGGTATGTAATGGTTTCTCAAAGTTGTCTTAATTTGCATTTCTCTAATCAATAGTTATTTAGAGCATTTTTTCATATGACTATAAATGGTTTTAATTTCTTCATATGAAAATTATCTGTTTATATCCTTTGATCATTTATCAATTGAAGAATGGCTAGAATTCTTGTAAATTTCAGTCAATTCTCTATATGTTTTAGAAATGAGGGCTTTATCAGAACTCTTGGATATAATTTTTTCCCCAGTTTATTGCTTTCCTTCTAATCTTGTCTGCATTGGTTTGCTTGTACAGAAATTTTTAACTTAATATAATAAAAATTATCCATTTTGCATTCCATAATGTACTATATAGTTCTTTGGACACATAGTCCATCCTTCTCCACAAATCTGAAATATAGACTGTCCTTTGTTTTTCTAATTTGTTTATAATATTACTCTTTATGTCTAAATCACGAACCCATTTCAACCTTATCTTGGTAGAGGGTAGTAGGTGTAGATCAATGCCTAGTTTCTGCCATGCTAATTTCCAATTTTTCCCCACATTTTTTTGTTGAATAGTGAGTTCTTATCCTAGAAGCTGGGATCTTTGGATTTATTAAAAATTAGATTACTATAATCATTAGTAATAGTCATTGGCTATTGTGTCTTGTGAACCTAATCTATTGTGCTTATCAACTACTCTATTTCACAACCAGTACCAAATGTTTTTGATGACCACTTCTTTATAATATAGTTTTAATTTTGGTACAGCTAGGCCACCTTCATTTGCATTTTTTGCATTAATTCCCTTAAAATACTTGACGTTTTGTTCTTCCAGATGAACTTTGTTATTATTTTTTCTAGATTTGTAAAATAATTTCTTGGGAGTTTAATTGGTATGGCACTGAATAAATAGATTAATTTAGGTTGTATTGTCATTTTTATTATATTAGCTATATATTATTATATCATAATATTATTATATTATATTATATATGTAAATTTTATATATATTAGCCTATCCATGAACACTATATATATCTGCAAAGAGTGATAATTGGGTTTCCTCATTACCTACATTACTTTCATTTCTTTTTCTTTTCTTATTGCTAAATCTAACATTTCTTTTTTTCCCTCTTTTTATTGTAGGAAATTTATTTTTTAATACACATTGCTTTATGAATCATTTTGAAAAAAGAAAATCAGAGCAAAAGGGGAAAATCATGGGAGAGATAAAAAACAGAAAAAAGAAGTTAACATAACACGTGCAGATTTACATTCAGTCTCCTTAGATTTTTTTTCTGGATGCAGATAGCATTTTCTGTCCAAAATCTATTGGGATTGCTTTGGATCACTGAACCACTGGGAAAAAATAAGCCTTTCATAGTTATCATCACCCATTCTTATGGTTAACATGTACAATGAATTCCTAGTATTGCTTGTTTCACTCAGCATCAGTTCGTGTAAATCTTTCCAGGCCTTTCTATAATCAATCTCTTCTTTATTTTTTATAGAACAATAATATTCCATTATCTTCATGTACCACAGCTTGTTCAGTCATTCCCCAATTGATGGGCATCCACTCCTTTTCCAATTCTTCGCTACCATAAAAAGAGCTGCTATAAACATTTTTGCACATGTAGGTCCTTTTCCCTACTTTATGATTTCCTTGGGATCTGTAGATCCAGTAATGGCACTCTTGTGTCAAAGAGTATACACAGTTTTAAAGCACTTTGGGCATAGTCTCAGATTGTTCTCCAGAACAGTTGTATTATTTCACAACTCCACCAAAAATACATTAGTGTTCCAGTTTTCCCATATTCCCTCCAACATTTATCATTATCTTTTCCAACCTGAAAGGTATGAGGTGATACCACAGAGTTGTTTCAATTTGCATTTCTCTAATCAATATTGATTTAGAGCATTTTTTCATATAAATATAAATGGCATTAATTTTATCATCTAAAAATTGTCTGTTTATAACCTTTGATCATATATCAATTGGAGAATGACTTGTATTTTTATAAATTTGACATATACTTTATAAATTTTAAAAATGAGACCTTTATCAGAAATACTGGCTATAAATATTTTCCTCACCTTTGTATTTTCCTTTTAATCTGGTTTCTGTAGGTTTTGTTTGTGTAAAACCTTTTTAATTTAATGTAATCAAAGTTGTCCATTTTGCCTTCCAAAATGTTTTCTAGTTCTTCTTTGGTCATAAATTCTTCCCTTTGCCAGAGATCTGATAATTTATTTATAGTATCATTCTTTATGCCCAAGTCATGTATCCATTTTGACCTTATTTTTGTATGGGATGGGAGATACAGGTCTATGCTGAGTTTCTGACATATGATTTTGCAGTTTTCCCAGGATTTTTTTTTAACACATAGTGAGTTGTTATTCCAGAAGCTGGAGTTTGAGGATTTATCAAATACTAGATGGCTTATAGTATTTGATTATTGTGCAATATGTATTTAATTTATTCTGCACTGATCCAACACTTTATTTCTTAGCCAGCATCAAATGGTTTTGATGACTGCTGCTTTATAATATAGTTTTAGGTTTAACGCTGCTAAGGCATTAATTCCTTTGATATTCTTGACCTTTTATTCTTCCAGATGAATTTTGGCTTAGCCAAGCTAATATTTTTCCAATTGTTTAGATTTGATTTGATTTGTGTGAGAAGTCTTGTCTAATTGAGTTCATGTAGTTCTTGGGTTTGTCTTGTCATGTAAACCCCCATAAAGCTAATATTTCTAATACATTATTGAGTAGAAATAGTGATAGTAGGCTACCTTGTTTCACTTCTGAACTTGTTGGGAAGATTCTATTTTATCCCCATTAGATATGATTTTTGCTGATGGCTTTAAATAGATGCTACCAGTCATTTTATGGAAAACTCCATTTATTTCTATATTTTCTAGTATTTTCAATAGGAATGAGTGTTAGATTTTGCCCAACACTTTTTTCTGTATCTATTGAGGTAATCATAATTAGTTTGGTTATTGATATAGTCAATTATGCTAGTAGTTTTCCTAATATTGAACTTGCCTGGCATTCCTGGTATAAATCCTCCTTGGTCATGGTGTATTATTCTAGGATTAACTTGCTGTAAACTCTTTGCTAACATTTTATTTAAAAATTTTGCTTTAATATTCATTAGAGAAATTGGTCTACACTTTTTTTCTCTCTGTTATGACCCTACCTTGTTTAGGTATCAGCACCATATCTGTGTCATAAAATGAATTTGGTAGAACTCTTCTTTCCCTATTTTTTCCAAATACTTTGCATAGTATTGAAATTAATTGTTCTTTAAATATTTGGTAGAATTCACCTGAAAATCCATCTGGCCCTTGAGATTTTTTTCTTAACTAGTTGATTAATAGCTTGTTCAATTTCTTTTTCTACAGTGGGATTAAGTAATTTATTTCCTCCTCTGTTAATCAGCAGTGTATATTTTTCTAAGTATTCATTCATTTCACTTAGATTATCTGATTTTTTGGCATACAGTTGGGCAAAATAACTCCTAATTATTGATATAATTTCCTCTTCATTGGTGGAAAGTTCACCCTTTTCATTTTTGAGAGTAACAATTTGATTTTCTTCTTTACTTTTTCTAATCAAATTCACTAAAGGTTTATCTATATTATAGCTTTTTTTTTTTAATAAAACCAACTCAGTTTTATTTATTATTTCAATCATTTTCTTACTTTCAATGTTATTAGCCTCTCCTTTTATTTTCAGAATTTCAAATTTGGTATTTAATTGGGGGATGGTGGTAATTTTTTCTTTTTCTAACTTTTTTAGTTATTCCAGTTCTCTATTTTATGTAAACATCTAGAGATATAAAACTTCCCATAAGAACTGCTTTGGCTGCATTCCATAAATTTTGGTATGTTGTCTCATTATTGCCATTCTCTTGGATGAAATTATCAATTGTGTTTATGATGATGTTTCACCCACTCATTCCTTAGGATTAGATTATTTAGTTTCCAATTAATTTTTGGTCTATTTTTCCTTGGCCCTTTATTGCATGTAATTTTTATTCCATCATAATCTAAAAAAGATGAATTTAATATTTCTGCCTTTCTGCATTTCATTTTGAGGTTTTTATGTCCTTATATATAGTTACTTTTGTGTAGCATTCATGTACTACTGAGAAAAAAAGTACATTCCTTTTTCCATTCAGTTTTCTCCAAAGGTCTATCATATCTAACTTTTCTAAAATTCTATTTATCTTCTTAACTTCTTTCTTATTTCTTTTGTAGCTTGATTTATCTAGCTCTGTTAGAGCAAGGTTGAAATCTCCCACTAGTATAATTTTGCTGTCTAATTCTTCTTGCAGTTCTCTTAATTTCTCCTATAGGAATTTCGATGCTATACCAATTGATTCATATATGTTTATTATTGAAATTATTTCATTATCTATAGTACCCTTTAGCAAAATGTATTTTCCTTTCTTATCTCTTTGAATTTGATCTATTTTTGCTTTTGCTTGATATGAGATCAGGATTGCTATCCCTGCTTTTCTTTTACTTCAGCTGAAGCATAATAGATTCTGCTCCAGCCTTTTACCTTTACTCTGTATGTATCACTCTGTTTAAAATGTATTTCTTGTTAAAAACAAAACAAAACAAAAAAATATCCAGTCTGCTATCTCCTTCCATTTTATGGGAGAATTCATCTCATTCACATTCACAGTTAAAATTACTAACTCTGTCCCACCATCTTGTTTTTCTTAAGTTATATTTTTCATTTTCCTTTTCCCCTTTCCCTCCTCCCCAGTGTTTTGCTTTTGATCACCACCTCCCTTTTTACAGCCCCTCCCCCTTTCACAGTCCCTCCCTTTTCTTATTTCTTTCCGTTTCTATTTCTGTTCTCCCTTCTATTAGCTTCTCTCCTTTCCCCTTTTCATTCCTACTTCCCGTTAGGGTGACACAATTTTTTTTCCTTTGAAGCTAAATATGTCTGATATTCTCTCGTTGAGCCAAATCTGATGAAAGTAAGGTTCAAATAATGTTCATCCTCCTCCCTTGTTTCCCTCAATTGTAACAGGTCTTTTTTGCCTTTTCATGAAATATAATCTATCCCATTTTACCTCCAATTTCCTCTTCTATCAGTACAATCCCCTTTCTACCTCTAGTTTCTTTTTTGTGTCATCACAATAAAATCAAATTATACCTATACTCTCTAAGTACACCCATAATAAAGAAACAGTTCTTAGGAATTAAACATATTATCTTCCCATATAAGCATGTAAACTTTTTAACTTTTAAAAGAAACAGTTACTTTCCTTTCCTTTCCTTTTTACCTGTTTTATGCTTCTCTGAATTTCTGCATTTGAAGATCCAATTTTCTATTCAGCTCTGGCCTTTTCATCAAAAGTAAATGAAATTCACCTGTTTGACTGAATGTCCATATTTTCCCCTGAAAGATAATGCTTAATTTTGCTGGATGCTTGATTCTTGTCTGCAGTCCAAGTTCCTTTGCCCTTCAGAATATCGTATTCCAGGCTTCTCAGTCCTTTAAAGTGGAAGCTTCTAGGTCCTGGGTAATCCTGATTGTGGCCTCTGGATATTTTAAATATTTATTTCTGACTGGTTGTAATATTTTCTCCTTTATCTGATAATTCTGAAATTTAGTTACAATATTCCTTGGAGTTTTCATTTTGGGGTCTCTGTCAGGAAGTGATCTGTGAAGCCTTCCTTTTTTACCATCTTTCAGAATCAATTAGTAGGAGGAGGCATGAGGAAAAAAGAAAGGGTTCACTCTTTACCTCACCTTTATTCCAAAAACCAATTCCTTTTTGGGATTTTTTCATACTTAAAAAGCAAAGATGACAAGTTACTTTGATAGAGCAGACTGATTATAGAATAGTCAAGAAAACATTAATTGGTTCGGTCTTTTTTGTGACATTTGGCTGTACTTCTGATCATTATGTATATAAAATTTATATTTTGCTTCTCATAATTTTGTGTAGTAAACTACACAGAATGCTTCCTCATTTAAAATGTGAGTCATGATTGGAGAAAGGGGTCCTGAATTCAAGAACAAAACAAAGCAGATATTTGTTGTGTAACTATTGAATCAAGACATATATATATATATATATATGTATATGTATATGTATATATATATATATTTGTCCATTTTACAGAAAAGAAAATTGAACCTCAAAAAAGCTAAATGAGTTATAAATATTCACATGATGAGACCCTATGACTTCTAATTTGGTACTCTTGGAATCTACAAAATACAATAAGCAATTTCAAGCAAGGAAATTAAAATGAAATATCAGTTCATTTTAATATCAGTGGTTCTCAAAGTGTGGTCCAGAAAATCCTAGGAGTTTCTGAAACCCTTTCAGAGGATCTACAAATTCAAAATATGGTAAATATAAATTTAACCCATATAAACAAAAACTCCATGGACACGTTATCAATAAGTTTTAATAGTATGATATTGAGAGCAAAAGTTTGAGAATCACTAATAGAGTGTAGAAGATAGATGCATTGAATTTTCACTGCAATAACCTGATTTAATTGTTTATTAATTGTTATCATTCTATATACCCAACCATATTTCATTACTATTGAATATGAGCCTATCCTCCCTTCAATTCAGCCTTCTCTATCTCTTAAATGGTCCAAGCTCATGCAGGCAAGATGCTTTTGCTAATTCATATTTTTTGAAGCTGAATAACTTTTTTACTTTAACCTAATTTCCTATCCTTTTCAACCTATCCAAATTCAACCCATTAAAGATTCAATTCCCATTCCTGTATGAGACATCCTTGGACTCTTCCAACCCATATTGAGAGTCCTGTTTCTGAATTTTTTAAAAAGCATTTCCCCATATTCTTTATTTAGGCATTTTATAATACACATTGTAACACATTGTGTTACAAAATACCTATATTCTATGTTAGAATTTTTCCCCAGGTATATCTCAGATTCCTTAAGGGAGGAGAAAATATTTCATATTTAAATAATTCTCTCCACTTAGCAAAGCAGAATTGAATAAGCCAAAAGAAAAATCAAGTGTGCAAAATTAGAGAAGCTATTCCACAAGTTCATTTGGACTATTTGTGTCCAATCTGTGGCAGAGCATTCTGAACTTGTACTGGTTTGATCAGACATACTGTAACTCTATTCTATCAATCACTCGATAGTGATATCATTTTAGTCCTCTTAAAAACCAAGAACAAAAACCAATATCTACAATATATGCTCCATTAATATCTGATAAACCAATGAATGATTGATGTCCTACTATTGTATTTCATATTATAAGGACTAAAATAAAAATCTAGAAAACTTTTTTCTTGATTAATTCTCAGCAATTTGGGCTTCTTTTGGTATCCTACAACTTTGCTAAAGCTGTGAATTATTTTTAATAGATTTTTAGTTGATTTTCTAGGATTCTCTTTGTATATTATCATATCATCTGCAAAGAATGATAGTTTGATTTCCTCATTACCTATTCTAATTCCTTTAACTTCTTTTATTTCTAAAGCTAACATTTCTATTAAAATGTTGAATAGTAATGCTGATAGTGAGCTATCTTGTTTCATCCTTGATCTTATTGGGAATGATTCTAGTTTATCCCCATTACATATGATGCTTGCTACTGATTTTAAATAGATGCTACTGATAATTTTAAGGAAAACCCCATTTATTCCTGTATTATCTAGTGTTTCTATTAAGAATGGGTATTGAATTTTGTCAAGTACTTTTTTTGCATTACTGAGATAATCATGATTTTTGTTAGTTCGGTTATTGATATAGTCAATTATGCTAATAGTTTTCCTAATACTGAACCAGCCTTGCATTCCTAGTGTAAATATTACTTCATCATGGTGTATTATCCTGGGGATAACTTCCTATAATATATTTGCTAATCTTTTATTTAAGATTTTTGTATCAATATTCATTAGGGAAATTGGTCTGTAATTTTCTTTTTCTGTTTCAACCTTACCTGGTTTAGGTATCAGTAACATATCTGTGTCATAAAGAGAATTTGCTAGGATTCCTTCTTTCCCTATTTATGTTTCCAAATAGTTTCCATAGTTTGGTAATTAATTGTTCTTTAAATGTTTGGTAGAATTCACCTATAAATCCATCTGGTTCATTTTGGGCTTTTATAAAGTTAAAATAAAGACCTTACCAAAATGAAAATGTAAACATTGTAATGCCTTGTCTATTGTAGATCTTTGGTAAATATTTGCTAAATTAATTTTAGAAATACAAAAAAAGTTTTAGTAATTGAAGAGAATAATCATTTTTTAAATGGAGTACTTCACTTAATGGTGAGTGCCTTATACTTTTATTGTCCCTTTTCATCTGTTGATGTGGAATACTATGAAGAATTCTGGATAGGGAGTCAGAAAACTTGACTAAGGCCAAATCCAGGTTCCTACATTTATTACCTGTATAGCTTTAGAAAAATTACCCTTCCTTTTAGGAATCACTGTACTCCTCATGTAAAGTCCCTTCTAGCTCTTTGTTTTCAATTGTGTGTGTGTGTGTGTGTGTGTGTGTGTGTGTTTAATTAGAATAATCAGATTCTGAACCACCTTCTATAAATTGTTTGACATTATCAGGATCTATTTGTAAAGCAAAATGTTGACATGACGACTCTGGTTATATTATTCCAGGTGGCAAAGTAATAAAATATTATAATTTTTGAAACAAACATTATCAAGAAGTTATCAATTAATAATATAATTTGGCTATGATTACTATTCTATTTTTACTTATCTCCCTTGCCCTTTGACAGGAGTATCAACTGCACTCTAAAACTTTCTTGTAAAAATAAATCAGATTTTCATGTTTTCTTTATCTGTGTCTCAATAGTCAAAATGAATTGAGAGAATTATACATATTGAAATTTTTTACCTGCCTCTTCTCTCAAAAAAAAAGTAAAGAAAAGAAAGGAATGAAGGTTGGAAGAGGAAAAAAGGACAAGAGAGAGGAAAAAAAAAGGAAGGAAGGGAGAAAAGGAAACAGAGAGAAAGAAAACAAAGCAATTTCTCCCAAACACATATATCACTGAAGTAAAAGTGGATTTTAACCCATTTCATTATTGTATATAGATAAACCCCTCATAATAAGCACAATACCTGACACATAGTTCAGTGCTTAGTAAATATTTGATAACTAACTAAATAGAGTAGCTGTTAAAAAACAAAAAAATATTGAAAGTAAGTAGAGTTTTCAAGTTGGTCTTCTAATACCTTAACAAAGGAACCAGCAAAAGGGCAGTATTCCTGTACCCTCAAATTTTATTCCAGAAAGTGTGAAGGTCATGAAAAAGATAATGAAGGGCCTAAAGGGGGCAGACTGAAGAACACTGATTGGAAAGAAGTAATGTAAAAATGACAATTTAAAGGTTTAGTGATTTTTGCCCTAACTTGTAAGCCTCTTAAAAGATGCATGTCATTACTAAATGTTTAAATACCTGATGATGGCTGAAAGGGGGAAAAATCCAGAAGGAGATTTTTGAACTCTCATTATATATGCAATGGAATAAGAAACTACACACCCTACAATAGTAATTAGCTGTGCTTAGGAACACTCTGAAGAGATGCAATTACCTTGAAATGAATTCAGCACTTTAAAATATACATTGAATGCATTTATTTATTATTTATGTTGAAAATTAATTGGTCATTTGCCATTTAAATTAATGTGCAGTTCCCCCAAATCAGGTGGCAGATAGCTTCATAATAGGTAAATACAACTTCCTTAGAGAACAGATTAAAGATAATATAGTTACTGGAGGGCATGTTCATTAGTTCCACTTATGCTCGCAAATACTCCATAAATGAAGTAATAAAATACATTTTTGGTCAAAAATGATTCTCTGCCGTTGATTTAATTTTTAGAAATAGAAATTAGAAAAAGTTATTATATAATGTGTAGAGAAAGAAGAAATAGACCTGGTCAATAAATTCTGCCTCTGTTCAGTACTACACCCAAATCTATGGTTAGCCTTTTTCTTAATAACATTATTAAATATTTACAAAGTGCCTACTTTGTGCAGAATGAGGAGATACCAAGTTTAGATAAAACATGATCACTTTATTTATGGAATTTTCTAATGTTACATAGATACAACTAACCATTTTATGACTATAATATGCAATATCACATAATAAATATAGTATAGGATTGTTGAACAAAATAGAAGAATTTCAGTATGTTTTATGAAATAAAGCATTTTTTAATTTCTTTTTTTAAGGGGGAAACAACTTATAACAAATGTGTATATGTATATATATATACATATATATATACATATATATATATATATAGTCAAGAAAAATAAATTCTCACATTGGATATGTGCAAAAAAGCTCATGTTTCTAAAATAACAATTAAAGCTAATTTGAGGCACAGGCTATTCTAGATTATTCTGGACTATTTGCCCTCTTCTCTCAAAAGAAAGAGAAGAAAGGAGAAGAAAGAATTAAAAAAAAGAGAAGGTGAAAGAAAAATTAAAAATTGACAAAATAGAGAAGGAAGAAGGAAATCTCCTACCTCCCCCATTTTTGGCAGGATTATAATCAGAATTACATTTGATTGAGATAAAAATAAATGGTCATAGACATAATCATAATACATTTCATTCATTCATATAATTCATTTTTAAAATTATATATTTTTATTGACAGAACATATGCATGAGTAATTTTTCAACATTGTCCCTTGAGCTCACTTCTGTTCCAATTTTTCCCTTCCCTCCCTCCACGCCCTCCCCTAGATGATAGGCAGTCTCATACATGTTAAACATATTTAAAGTATGTTTTAGATACAATATATGTGTGCAGATCTGTACAGTTCTCTTGTTGTACAAGAAAAATTGGATTCAGAAGGTAAAAATAACCTGGGAAGAAAAGCAAAAATGCAAGTAGTCCACATTGATTCCCAGTGTTCCTTCTCTGGATGTAGCTGATTTTGTCGATCAATTGGATCAATTGGAACTGAATTGGGTCTTCTCTTTGTCAAAGATATCCACTTCCATCAGAGTTAATCCTCATGTATTGTTGTTGAAGTGTATGATGATCTTCTGCTTTTGCTCATTTTGCTCAGCATCAGTTCATGTAAGTCTCTCCAAACCTCTCTGTATTCATCCTGCTGGTCATTTCTTATAGAACAATAATATTCCATAAGATTCATATACCACATACCACGATGTACCCAACCATTCTCCAACTGATGGGCATCCATTCAATTTCCAGTTTCTAACCACTACAAAAAGGGCTTCCACAAACATTTTGATATATACCGGTCCCTTTTCCTTCTTTAATATCTCTTTGGGATATAAACCTAGTAGTAACACTTCTGGATCAAAGGGTATGCACAGTTTGATAACTTTTTGAGCATAATTCCAAATTTTTCTCCAGAATGATTGGATCTGTTCACAATTCCACCAACAATACATCACTATTCCAGTTTTCCTGCATCCCCTCCAACTTTCATCATTATCTTTTCCTGTTACCTTAGCCAATCGGACAGGCATACAATTCATTTTCAGTGAATGAAAGGTAAATAAAAATACTCAAAGGAGAAAAAATTAATTATGCATAATTGACAAGAATACTTAAAAATTTGCAAAATACTTTACATATGAATACTTTATAATATGAATCTTAAACAGATTAACTTGTCTGTAGTCACTCCAAAGTGACAAAGATAAGATTTAAAACTGTGTATTACTGATGAAATAATAATCACACTCAAATAACTTATTTACTTCAATACTTTGAAATTTTTATTTGTTTATTTCATTATTGTAGATACTTTTTCCATAGATGTAGGTTGTCATCATTCTCTGACTTATTAATCTTCAAAAGTTACTATGGTAGAAAAGCAATAACAAGTAAACTCTATTACTCCTTAACCAATGTTAAAATAGACCTTTCCCAACTTAGGCAGGCTTACTTTTGGTCTTGCCAATGGTTTTCAATGAATCTGAAAGAAACAATGAGTCTGATAACTGAACAACTCTAATTCAATTAAATTCACTTCACTCACAAGTCAAGACATTACCCCACAATGTCATTAGAAAGATGAAACAATAACCAACAAATCCAGGACAAAACCAGAGAATGCACCACTAAGCCTTTACAACTACAAAGCATTTGCTGCTGAGGTGAAACTACAGAGACAGTGTTTTGTTACACAGCTTTCCAAAACTTGGGAACACTCTATGATATGAGGAAGAGGTGTAAGACTTGAATGAAGTTAAAGTTTGATCAATCAATATAAATTGAGCAAAATACCTGTAGAAAAAGGATTTACCTTCACCTTGCTTAGATACCTAACTGTAGTTATCTTTAAAGCTCTAGAAGTTTATATTTAGTGATTTCAACCAATCTAAATCTCTCAACAATTCTAACCTTGCTTACAATTTGTGTTTGTTTTTAATACTGTTTTTGCCCTTTCCCAGTTAATTATAACTGCTAGACTATTTCTTTTTACCTTTCTCAATGTAATTTGTTGCAGTGGCTTCTGATAGAGAGTAACATGTAAAACTAAATATTCAATAGTCTACTTACATAATGAAGGGAATATTCTGATAGGGTTCAATTAATAATATACTACAGTAAAATGTCTCTGCTCAATTTTAGAGAGTTTCATTTGAGGTGATAGTGGAAATTTGTTAGAATTTTCACTTTCTAATGAATTTTCTAACTTTATAATGAGCATCTGTCCATTGGTCTTCTAGTGATTTGCAATCTGGAGGTTGGGAGTTTATAAGTACAGAATAAGTTGCCTCTCCCCACCTCAGTTCCAGACAAAGTAATAAATACAAAAAAAAAAAAAAAAAAAAAAAGAAGCATCAGTGATTGAGGTAATAGTGGAAATTTGTTAGTATTTTCACTTTCTAATGAACTCTTTTGTTAGTAGAAATGTGTAATTTTTAAATTAACCACCAGGGAAAGGACCCAGTTGGAGCTACTAATGACCCTCATGTGGGGAAGTAATTCCCTAACGTAGATGAAATCTTGTGTGGGAGACCAGAATCAATGAATTAACAATGTTCTATGAGCTGTGTTTAGCTAAGAGAAAGAGGAAAGTGTAGACTTAGATCTCTGGTTCCTAATGCAAAATCCTGTTTGTTAAGGAAAAACAGTTAGGTTGTAGAAGAAGCGTTTCAAGGGCGGACTTGTGAGAGTGTGTGTGTGTGTGTGTGTGTGTGTTTTGTAATATAGTAGAAAAAAAGAGGTGTTTGCCAAATTCCTTTTGTCTATGGTCAACATAGTGTACTTGTAAGAGTTTTTTTTTTTTTTTTTCAAAGAATGAATCATTTGAAAGCTGCACAACTTGAAATAGGCTTCTGGACGTTCATCCAAATGAGAAGCAAGACAAGAATCTAAGTAAATATGAATGGGGTCAAAAGACAGGAGTATGAGATAAGATCAAGGAAGTAAGATGGCCTGAAATCCATGGAAGTTTTTCTCACTTAACATGGGGAGTGGGGCCTAGAAAGCCTTTTTATAGATCCTGAAAGTGGCACAGAGAACCATCTCCCTATGGGACTGAGCTGGGAGGCTATAAGTGAACAATTGCTTTTAGGTCTATACTACTGTATGACACACTGAGGATAAGACTGAAAGAATCTAGAGTACTAAAAATTATAATTTTTTTTCTGATCAATGCAACTGCTGTGGAGAAGGTTAAAATTCAATTCCAAGTTAAGAAGAAAAGCATCTTATTTGGAGTTAAAGAAAAAGAATCCAACTTTGAGTTTTTCTTTTTCTATTTATTATCAGCATGATTTAAAGTCATTGTTAAGAGAATACATACTTTGCCATCCTTAGCAATATCCTATTTATCCATTGGTCTTCTAGTGATTTGGAATCTGGAGGTTGGGAGTTTAAAAGTACAGAATAACTTGCCTTTCCCCACCTCAGTTCCAGACAAAGTAATAAACACCAAAAAAGAAGCATCAGTGACTGAAGTTATCAGATTCTGGAAGGAGCCTTCTGTTGTTATTAGGTTTAAGCCTCCTTAATACAAAATTGATACCATTCTTAGAGGCAGAACCTCTATAGGCTTTCAGATGTGGCAAAGAACTGTAATACAAAAGATATAATATTTCCTCCAACACTCGAGATGTGTAGAGAGTCTAACTAGAAGGAAATAATTACAAATGACCTACTTAGGCAGATATTAGTAAATCATTCTTAAGAACTGATAAGTATTCTATTCTTCACTAGAGCAGAGAAAATTATACTTATTTTAAAATTTTTTTCATTTTTGTACCATTGAAAAACATTAAGCAACCCAATACATGATGCAATAGAGTGCTATATTTTAAAATCAAGAAAACCTGAGTTTGAATCTTGCCTACGACATAAACCTTTACTTATTATCTGTGTGACTCTAGACAAGTCACCTAAGTCCTCTCAATCTGTTTCCTCATCTGTAAAGGCTGCTCTGATGATACCATCAATAGCTATGTTCTTGATACTTTCAGTTCTAGATTTTCATTACCTTACGCTGTTCTGGTTCTCCTCATCTGGCCTGACCCCTCCTTCTCAGTTTCTTTTGCTGGATCTTCATCTTGGTTGAGGCCCTCTAATCAGATACTTTCTTCAAGGTTCTATTCTGAGTCTTTCTCCTTCCTTTATGTTATTTTTCTATTTTTCATACTGTTCAGCTGTAAGAATTTCAATTATAATTATTAAGCATAAGATTTTTATTAAGAGTAAGAATCTTGTAAAGTCCTAATTTTTTTTCTGATTTTCAATTCCAAATTTTCAATTCCCTTTTGTACATCGAGACTGGATTACCACAGACATATTAAACTCAACATGTCCAAAATTAAAGTTTTTTTCTAAAACCTTCTCAAGTTATCAAAATATAGCTTCCTTCTTATTTTATAAGAATTTTATATTTTATTTTATATTATCTTTTTATATAATTTTAATAATTTATATTATCTTATTTTATAGTATGTCACTATCCTCTCAGTCATCTAAGTTCAACCAGATAGGTGCCATTTTTTTTTCTCAATAGTATTTTATTTTTCCAAATACATGTAATGATAGTTTTCAACATTCATTTTTGTAAGACTTTGTATTCCAAATTTTTCTTCTTTCCTTACATACCTCACTCCTCTCCCAGATATCAAGCAATTTGCTATGAGTTATGCATGTGTAATCCTTTTAAGTATATTTCCATATATCTCACATTATACAAGAAAAATCAGACTAATATGGGAAAAAAAACAATGAGAAAAATACATGGTGGTATTTGATGTCAATCTTGATTTTTCATTTTCTCACCCTCACATCCAATCTGTTACTAAGTCCTGTCAATTCTATCTTCACAACATCTCATTTATTCCCTTCTTTCCGTGACACTATTACTATCCTGGTGCAAGCCCTGATTATCTCATACTTGGAACATTACAAAAAACTGACATTGGGTTGGTTTTTCTGCCTCAAGTCTCTCCCTACCCCAGTTCTTTCTCTACTTATTGATCTAGTTGATTTTCTTAAGGCAGAGGTCAGAAGATTTAAAAACATATATATAATCCTAGAAGCAACAAGGAGCCCCTATCGAAAACAAAAACAAAAACTCCAGTGTTTCCCTATTACTACCAGGATAAAATATAAAATCCTCTTTTTAAACATGTCCCCATATACAACTTTCCAGTCAATTATATCTTATTGCCTTTCATATACTATGATTTTCCAGTAATTTTGGCCTCCTGGATATTCTTTGTTTCTTGATCTGCATTTTCAATGATTGTTTCCTGTGTGGAGTTCTCTCCCTCCTAAGCTTCACTTTCTGGATTCTTTCAAATCTTAGATAAAATGCCACCTCTCTAAGAAGTCTTTTTCAGTCCTCCTTAATGCTAATATTTTTCTTCTGTAATTAATTTTAATTTATTCTGTCTATATCTTGTTGCATACAGTTATTGGTATGTTGTGTCCCCCACAAAACTTTAAACTCCTTAATGTTATGGACTTCTGATTTAATTTCCTCAGCACTTAGCACAGTGCTTGGCATATAGTAGGAGTTTAATAAATGCTTATTGACTTTGGTTGAAATATATAAAATGCTTTATAAGCCATAAAGAGCCTGATAAGTGTTAGGTATTATGGCAAACCATTTTTCTTTCTCTAGCTTTGAGTTCCCAGTTTTCTTTGCAGCCAACATTAACTGCTGTCTTAGATCATTAGCTCCATGGGGTAAGAACGAGATGAGAAAGAGAAACACTAGGATTTTAGAAATTCATTTGAATAAAAGTTAAAATGACAATTAAAAAGAATCTAATAGGAACTGTTCCATGACAAAGTTTCACCCTCTTTACGAAGTTGTTTATTAGAATAATGAGAATGCATTTGTATAGCCTGTAAGAGAAATTGGGCACCATCACAAGTGTCTCTAACATACTAAATATATTCCACTTTGATGAGATCCTCAAGATCACCAAGTCTGTGCCACAAATAATTAAGTTTTTGCTAAACATGCAGAGCATCAATGCATTACTCACCACTTGGAATCACATTATCAGCATTCAATGAATCATTCAAATTCCAGGTGTACTTCTCGTATATATCTGTAGATCCTTAGTGTCACACTGTCAAATTCAGAAAGGCAGTGCTCAAATTAAATACTCCAGTTCAAACTTTAACATAGGAATGAGAGATGATCTAACCTGACAGTTCTCTAGAAATAATCATTCTGACTTGTCAAAGATGGTACATGCCTGGATCTCTACATTATTCAAAAATAAAGGAAGCCAGAGAGAGGAAAGAAAGTGACAGAAAGTCCTACATTCAAGAATTAAATACTTCAAGGTAAAAATAAAAGGGAGGGGACAAGCATTTTCTTATAGCGACACATTTTCACTCTGAATTTTTTAAACTGCATCCATTATATCTGTCAAGCTCAAGAAGAGGTTATAAATGAAAAGAATGTGGTCCAAGAGGAAAAAAAAAAACCAAGCCAACAAGAACTGTTTAGGATTTGGCTTAACGTTAAATATGCAATCATGATATGAAAAATTACTTATTTTGGGGGGGAGAGTTAAGTGACTTGTCTAAGGTCACATAGCTAGCAAATGTTAAGTTTCTGAGGCCAGATTTGAACTCAGGTCCTACTGACTTCAGGGCTAGTGCTCTATCCTCTGTGCCATCTGATTGCCCTTTACTTAATTTCTTAATGATTAAATATGAGTATAGTTTTAAACTTTACACTTAAAAATATATGAATTAACCTTGATTTGTGTGGTCTTTTTTCTACTTTGTATCCAAGAAAGCTTCAGTCATCTCTAATTACAGTCTACTTGTCTTTCTGCTGTGCTAACTTCGTTATTGCTACTAGGGACGCAGTGGCACTTACGGGCATTTCCCTATTTAAAACAGCAATAACCCAAAGCAACAGTGAAATGGACTCGTAAACTGTATTGAACATCAGCTCCAAGAATTTCATTTTGTCTCCTGAGTGAGAGTTGAATGAACAATGGCAAACAATTTCCTACTCTGCCCTGTCCTCAGTCCTAATCTGCAAGGATCAACTCTGGAGTTGAAATGGCAGTTCAGACCCTTTTGCCCAACTGAGCCTTAGATCTCCATGAGGAGACCATCCTAATGGCACTGCAGTCATCCCATGAATAACAAACTAGCTAGGCTGAGTCAGCTGGGTCATCTATTGCTCCCTGCTCACAGAGGAGAGCAGGGAGTGATAGATAGCTCCATTAACTCTGCCTGACTAATGCACACTTGGGGAACACCAAATTGGGAACATTTTTTTCCCTCTTTCTGAAACAAACTGCTGAGACCATGTCAGTTTATTCTCCATTTATAAAAACCAATAAAGTTTTAGGAAGCTTGAATATTAGCAATAGAAACTGTGAAAATAATAATGGTAGCTTATTCTATCACTCTGGAGTATTTAATTTTTAACTAACACCTTTCATTCCAGATGGTCTAAATGCTTTGCTGGCTTTATTTACAACCATTTAAGCACACTTAGTTTTTTTAACCTGCTTGGATATCCATTTCAGCATTAAGATGTCATAATGTTTAAGTAGGTGATGTGTAATTTCTGTATTATAATTGTAAAAGTACACAATTTATAAAGAACATTTTATAATTTGTTGTTGCTCAATCATTTTTCAGTCATGTCTGATGCTTCACGAACCATTTTGGGTGTTTAATTGGCAAAACTACTGAAGTAGATTGCCATTTCCCTCTCCAGCTCATTTTACAGATGAAAAAAAAAAAAAAAAAAAAAAAAAAAAAAAACTGAAGCAAGTAGGGTTAAGTAATTTGCCCAGGATCACACAATGAGTAAGTATCTTAGACTGGATTTGAACTCAGGAAGATAAGTCTTTTGATTCTAGTCCTAATACTCTATCCACTGTGTCACCAAAGCCAGAGAAATATTTATAAGACTTCATAGCTCATGTTTCAGCTTACATAGTCTAAGTCGCACATAAGGGTGTTGTTTTTCAGATTTGTTTCTTCATTCATCCCATTAACTTCACAAATGTGTGTGGGAATGCACTGGAGATAGTGAGGGGGATCTAGCTTTGAATACTACAGCTGATATTCCCTCTGGTTGAAGCATTCAGTCTTTACTTGTAAACTGGAGATGATACAGTTCTTGTAAAAGTTATTTTATATGAAGAACTTTGTAACACTTGAAGTATGCACCAGCCATCAGTAAGGAGTGTCTCATAGGATTGGAGAGCTAGAGCTGGACAGGACCTCAGAAAATAACTATCTTCTGCAGAATTGTCCAAGATTATACGCAATGTTAGAGGTAGGACTTGAATCCAGGGTCTCTGTATACAGAGACAATATTCTTTCCTTTGTACCAAGATGCCTTTAATTTAAACAAATAATCAGACGTGCTCAAATAATCATTTACTTAAGGATTAGGTTTTGCTGAATCATTACAACTTGCCTACTTGAAAATCCTGGTTGCCAGTAATAATTTAAGAATAATTTCTCATTTTCAAAATTGTTATTTTGGTTTCTTGTACATTATGAATATTAATTAATCTACTGTAGGGAATTTGTTTCAAAATGTTTTATTGTAAAAAAAAGAAATCTAACAAAACTAAATCTATCAAATCAGAATAAAAATAGATTTTCATTAAAATGTTCAGATTCAGATGTTGTTAAATTTCTCTAATGAAACAGTAAAATACTCAAGCAGCCCACATCATCTGAGCTGTTTTTTTGTTTCGTTTGGTTTAGGTGTTTGTTTGATTATAAATGATTCTGATCTCTCTATCTATTTCCTATCTTTCATCTACCCATACATATTGCTACCTTCATATACCTTAAGTGTGTGGACAAGGAGGATATTGAATTTTTTTTTCACTACGTAGGATAATTTCTCTTCTTCCTAGACCAAGGCTGAATAAAACACATATAGCAAATGTTAGAACTGGGATTCAAAAAAAGTTCAGTATTATTTATGCCACACTACTTTAGCTTTCAAGTGGTGACAGAGGTTTTGTTTTTTGTTTTTTTTTTGAGGAATTTTTAAAATTATAATATTCCAATAAAAGTAATTTTAGTTAATGAAACTGTGAGAAAGTATGTAAATAGATTAAAATTTAAAAATGAAATTGCAATTTCAACACCTGGCAAATGTCTTTCTAAAATATATTTTTTTAAATGTAAGAAAGTAGTCTGGGTAAAAAATCGATCCAATTATAGCAATGACCTATTGATTTAGAAACCAAACTTTTAATAACAAATATTCATCTAAAACATGACTGTAATAGTTTAAAATATGTAAAGCAAATAGATTTCAAAAAGCCCATATATTTTATGTTATACAAATGTATAGCGCTATCCTCAGATATTCATTCAAAGTTTCCTCTGATTCAAATTTTCCTGATTTCAAATTTTCCCTGGGAAAGCTCCAGTGCACATCTGTATACCATGTACTATTTATGAAGATACAATGAGGAGCTTAAAAAGCAAGATTCACTATAGATATTTTTGTGTATTTTGTTTACTTTTTAATGGGAGAAGGTGGGAGGGAGGCAAGAAGTTTCTATTGAAAATGAAAATCTTTAACAAAATAAAAAAAAAGGAAAGGAAAACAAAAAAAAAAGATAAAGGAAAAGAGAATGCAGGAAAAAATAAAAGGAAAGAAAGGATAGGAAGGAAGGAAGGAAGGAAGGTAGAAAGGAAAGGAAGGAAAAAAATGAAAGGAAGGAAAGGAGGAAGAAAGGAAAGAAGATATAGCCTAATATCACATAAATAGGGAAAATTATGACTCAGTGGCTGATGATAGCAGCTCTATATTACCGAATAATACAATAATTGTGGTTCACAATGAAGACTTTGATTCATCAGTGGATAGGACCTAGACTTGTTTCATTGTATAAAGATTCCAGTTGAGAAAACTTTCTTTATCAGTTTAGATCAGCATGTTCTATGAAACTTTTAGTATTGATGATTTGCCTCGGACGCTAAGGAGCTAAATACATAATTGGCTCAGGATCATATGGTTAATATGTGTCAATAAATAAATGAACATCTGTTATCTACTATGTTCCAGCAACTGTTAAGCAGGAGGGAGACAAAAAGAAGGAAAAAAGCAGACTCTGCCTTCAAATAGCATATATTCTAAGGGGGAAAACAATGGTCAAACAAAGTCACACAAAGCAAGCTATATGCTGAAAAAAAGGAAAGGAAATCAAGAGAATTAAGAGAGATTGGGGAAAGCTTTCTGTGAAGCATGAGGATTTTAGTTAACTAATGAAATTTAGATAGCTAATGAAAGCTATTGAGGTCAGTAGTCAGAGTAGAGGGGCAGGGAGGAGGTGGGGAGGAGAATGTTCCAGGCATGAGAAAACTGGAAAAAGCAGAGAAAATACCCAGAACTGAGGGACATAGTATTTTGTTTGCTCAACAATAAGGAGGGCAGTGTCACTGGATCAAAAAGGAGATGTTGGGGAATAAGTTGTAGGAAGACTGGAAAGAGAGAGAAGGGCTAGATTATGGAGGCTTTGAATATCAGAGCATTTTATATTTGATCCTGGAGGTTAATAGGAAGTCATTGATTTTATGAAGAGATGGCTTGATCAGATCTATGCTTTAGGAAAATTACTTTAGTGGAGACTAGATTGAAGAGAAGAAAGATCCAAAGTGGGCAGGCCCACAAGCAAGCTATCAATTATCCAAAAATCAAGTGATGACAGTTTTCACTAGAGAGGTGATAGTGTCAGGGAAGAAGAGGCTTATTTGAGACTTGCTGCAAAGGTGAAAGTGAAGACCTTGGCAACAAATTGGATGTGGGGAGTGAGAGATAGTGAGAAATCCAGGATAACTGCTAAATTGTGAATTTGAGAAATTGGGGGATGGTATTGTCCTATACAGTAATAGAGAAAGGAGGAGGGGGGAGAAAGATAGTGATTTCTGTTTTGGACATATTGAGTGCAAAATGTCTACTGAATATCCAGGTTGAGGTATCTGAAATATAGTTGGAAATATAAAAAAGGAAGGCATTTGAAAGTGTAGGTCAAGATAGATCTGAAAATCATCAGCATAGAAATAGCTATTAAGGATTAAAGGAGAAAAAAAAAAAAAAAGTTTCAGGACAGAAGCCTGAGGGAAAGGTTAGAGGTAGGGATCTAAATAAGGATCCAGTAAAGGAGACAGAGAATGAGCAAATAGATATGAGGAGAACTAGAAGAGAGTGGTGTCCCAAAAACTTAGATAGAAGAGATTATCAAAGAGGAGTGATCAATAGTATCAACAGCAGCAGGGAGTTCAAGGAAAGTCAGTTGCAAAATTTGAATTCAGGTCTTCTAGGCTTTGTGGCTGACTCACTATCTGGAACATAACACTAACTGAGTCACTAATAAAAACTTAAATTAAGTTGGCTATTATTCACTAAAATCCTACTCTCAGATTCATCATAGTATAAGGATGACTATTAGTTACCAGTAAAACCCAAGCTCTGGCAGGTGTCTCCAAGACAAATCCCAATATGATTCCAGTGCCTTATTGTTGTTATTCAAAAGTCAGCTTGGCTAATTTTGGATAGGCTCATCATCAGGCTAGTTACAATTGTGATAAATTGGTTTAGGCACCTTAAGTGTTTGGAAACTATTTGCAAAGTTATATGGCAATAGCCATCTCTTTCAGTAAAAGAAATACTACAATTACATCTCATTTAAATGTCTTCTCTTAAAACCTTCCCAAAGTGCTTCATCATAATGAAGGGCTAATCCCAGGGTCATGGAAGGTTATATATCAGCAGAGAATTGGTATCATTTTCAAGATCCTATCCAAATGAAAAGTCTTTTGGAAATGGAAAATGAATATAGCAGTCAACTGAGAAACCGTCTAGCCAAGAAAGAAAAACTTAACATGAAAAGATTGGCCACCTCATAAATTTTTCAGGCACAGTAGTTGTAAAAGACCATATACTAATCTAGAGCAAATATTGTGATGTGGATTCATGGAGGAAGTATCCATTCTAAAAACCAAAGCAAAAAATTATGAATCCTTTAGGTAGAGGTGTTTATTTTGCCCACTTTAAGAAGTCTGAAAAAAAAATACCAAAGACATTTCAAGAAAATTTCTATTAAGAATGAATAAAATAAAATTATGCTTAAAGTAGAAAACTCTAGTTATATGGCAAATTTACTTATTTAGACTAGTTAATCCTCCTATGACAGCAGATCCATGAAGAATTATGTTATTCCCAGATGTTGATAAAGGTGATCATAAGATGCAAGATGAAGCAGGTGTTGCTGGTGAACAGTATCTGCTTCACTGATTCATTAAACAAGAATTTATTGAGTGCTTATCATGTGCAGAGCACCATGCTAAAGTGTGGCATTAACCCTACTTATTGTTGTCTCTGTAAGCAGCAGAAATCCAATGAAATTTTATAACCTGAAGCTGAAGAAACCAAAATACATGTCTACTTTGAATATAGCTCTTATCAGCTTTAATAACTTGAACATCATTAACATTAAATCCAAAATATGTTCCTGTATAAGGATCTTTTGTTGGGCCTTTACATATAGAAATATAAGAATTGATTTTGCCCTACAAGGGTGAAATGTTGCAGAAATATTATATCAAGCAATTTTCTACATCAAATAATTCTGAAAGGAATTCCAGCCTTGGGAGAACTCAATACTACAGAGAGATCATATCTAGTATGATATTAGGAAGGATGCTTCAGTCATCTAACTAGTTACCTAGCTCCTCCATAGTATAAGTTTATTTTTGGTGTCTTTATCTCTGCTCCTTTTTCAAAAGCACTTGTAGTGATAATTAGTCTCCCCTCCGGTAGACACAGTCTTGGAAAGAGAAATGAAAGGAAGAGAGGTGAGCAGGGAGGCACTGTAACAATGGGACTGCTAAACTACTTTTCAACCCCAAAAGGCTTGATGACTTACATATTACCATATCTGATGACTCAGCATAGTGTCATTGCTGAGTAAATAAGGTTCTACATAGAAACTAAGCTAAGCAGTGTAATTTGGGATTGAAAAAATAAAACTTGCTATTTTTTTCACTATTATTTTTGTCTGAAAAGAAAGTATTTTTGGAGGTCAAAAGATTAATTCCAATTATTTAAAAACTGCAATTAATTACATATGACAATTGATATAAATTTCTAACACTAATGCTAATCATATTATGCTAATATTCACATAATTAATATTCAATCAAAAGATTAATAACTATGGTCTAATTCATTCTTTTGCTACCAAGATTAAGGTTTCTTTGTTGATTATTATTTTTTTACTTGTTATTTAACATGAGGATCAGCAATATGTTCATATGCTCCTGAACCTGTATAATTTACATATTTTAGAATGTCTAAAAGTCATTGTTTAGTCCTATCACAGTTTCTAACAAAACTGCTTTGTTGACGCTCCCTTTCATAGATATGTATCATGTTGACACAAAGTGTACTCAAACACTCCATTACATAACAGCAGTAAATCCAAGTGGCATTAATGCTCTATCAAATCTCTGAAGCAAGACTAATAATAAAATGAGACTCATTGTGTTAGCAGCCATTATATCATTAGAAATTGCCAAAACCATGTAATTCTGAGCTGTTTTTGATCTAGATTTAATTTAATAAAGTAAATTGTTTCATTGTTGAGTTTTATTCATTCAGATTTTTAGTTATGTTCACCTATACTTAAAGTCCTACTTAGATAACATTTAATGGCTCACATTTACATATTACCATATCTGCAAAACCTTTAAATGTTATCTCATTTGATTCTCACAACAATGCTGTCAAGCAGATGATATTATTAACTACTCTTTTGTTAAAATTCAGTTTCATTTCATTTTTAAATTCACATTCTCTCCCTTCTACTCCTTTTTTTTTCTCCTGTTCTCACCTTGAAAGAGCAAGAAAAGCAAAATTTGTTACAAAGTATATGTCAAACAAAGGTTATGAATAGATAATTTTCAGAGGAAAAAATATAATCAATAGCTATATTATCTGTTCTTTATAAGAAGTGAAACTGAGATTCAGAGCTATTAAGTGACAAGACCTCACAGCTAGTATCTGAAATGGACTCTGAATTTTCCTGAATCCAAGTTCAGCTCTCTGTTCATTGGATCATATACTGCCTTTTATTGAGAAATAGTATAGCCTTGTGAAAAGATTGGTGAACCTAGTTTATCTCTCTCCATCTACTTTCATGATAGATAATAAACTCCTTCAGGTTAGGACCTTTCTTAAAACTCTTTGTTTTGTCATTTATTTCATTTATTTTCATTTATGCTTGACATACATGTTGAGCAAGTATTTTGATTCAATGATTATATAGCTTACCATTATATGCCTTATTTATCTATCTCTATCTATCTATTATCTAAGTATCAGATTCCTCATTTTATAAATGAAGGATAACATTTTCTCGGTCTTGTAAGAGAAGTGTTTTGTAAAATTTAAACTGATACATAAATCAGAATACTATCATTCTTAATTCTCATGGTGAGTTCTCAAAAACTGTCCTCAAAGACTTTAAGTTTTCAAAGATGACGCCTTTGAATTCAATTCAGATACTTTCTACCTAATTGGAAGGGATTTAAGAGGAGGTTTGCTGGATCACCTTTGCTAAATATAGAGAAGATAAAGGACCACATAATAAAGAAGAAACTGAAAAAAATTTTAAAGAACTATCCCTTTATTGCAACTTTTTCCTTAATGAATGGTAGAACAGAAAGAGAACAAGAATATGTGGTGGCTTCTAGGTGTAGCCCCTCCCATGTACTTCTACAGACCAATGAGATGATCCATGAAGTATAAATATGGGAGACCTTTGAGTGTCAAGGAGTAAGATTTGGTGGAAAGCGGCATATGTTCAAGAAGACCAAGAAGCTGGGCACAAACTGTAATGGAGTACAAAACAAGAGGATCATCCTATCATCAACTTCCTATGGCAATTCAAATGAAAGAAAGGGTCTGATTAGTGGATTATTTTTCTCTCTCTGCTGCCAACCACGGGGCTGAGTAGTGACTTTTTTCTTCTCCTCTTCCTTTACTCCATCTGTTTAGGCAAAGCTGAAAAAACATCTTTTTTTTTTTCTCTCTACCATTGCTAAGTACTCAAGAAACAAAGATTAAAAACCAAAATTGCTCATACCATCAAAGATTTTACATTCTTGGAGAGTGGGAGAAGGAGATGGAAGTATATGCAAAATAACTAAAATTTGTTTTGTTTTGTTTTTCTTTTTAAGAGTAAGGGTAACTAATAGCTGTTAGTAGTCAGGGAATGTTTCATGTAGAAGTTGATATATATTGAATTCTGAAGGAAATTACAGATTCTAATAAAAAAGTGAGAAGCAATTCCATTACAAAAATGGGAGGACAATCTATGCAAAATCAAAGAAACACATAACTGGAATAAGGCATGTATGGAGATGAGTGATATACAAAAGTCTTAGTGCCTTTTTAAGCTGTTAAAGCGTAAAATAGCATTAAGTCATTTGGCATACTTTATATAATAAGGCTGAAAATGCATGTTTGAGTTAAGTTGTAAAAGCATTTAAAATGCCAAAAAGGGGAATATGTAAATTATCTTGGAGGCAATTATTGTTTGCCCATTTTTGAAAAGGACCAATATCTTCACAGGGTGATGTTTTTTTGACTTGTGCATGAAATGGATTCAAGTGAGGCAGACTTATAAAATCATCAGCCTTACTCTCTTGTCCAGAACCATCAAAATCTAGTGGAAAAAATCCCCACAAAAGTAAGGATGGCTAGCAATGGCCTGGGATATAGTGGATAACTTTGGTATATTTGATATCTTTCCAAGTTCTAAGCATTCTAAAATACCTGCTTCAACTGCCTTTGTGGCTATTAGAATGAACTGTTCTTATCCATCCATTCTGTCAGGGGAAGTTTTTACATGTTTGGGGGTAAAATACATCTCCTAAACTGACCAATAGGTTTGAGGCTTGTCAGCAATAATTTTAGGGATTTAGACCCACAGAATAAAGTAAAACTGGGCTAGCTATTCTTTTAGAGACCCAATTTTTTGGTTTAATTTGGGGAGGGATTTCTGCAAAGGATTTTCCACTAAAATATGGCTCAAACAGAGTTAGAGTTAGGAAATAATTGTCTTTGCCATTATAAAAACCATAATACTATAAAAGCAGCCTAAGACTAAAAATTTGGTACTGTTTTTTCCTAAAATGTTATACTACTGATTCATATTCCATTATTTTCCTAGTGATTTTTATATTGATATGTTCTAGTAATCTATTCAAGTCTCCTGTTTTTATCTATTAGTGCTTCTTATAGGTGCCAAGGACAGGTAGATGGTACAGATGGCCAGGACAATTCTTAGTTTCCCCTCTAGCTAGTTACAGTCTTGGAAAGAGAGCAACAAATGGAAGATAGGAACAATAAGTTCCTGCATCTAGGAGACTGCCAAGCTACTTTCCAAGCACAAAAGAGTATCTAATGATTCAGGACAGTATCATTTGTTGAATAAATAAGGTTCAACATGGAAACTGTTTAATTTCTACATGGAAACTAAGGAAATATGGCAGAACTCTTGTGATTTTTCTTTTCCTTTCTTCATTCTACTCCTCTTTGGATAGAGACTGGGATGAACAGTTCATTCTGCTGAGTTCCTGGGTCTGCTTCTCTCTTTCCACAGCTTGACTCCTGAATTCCAGGGACAATTCTTTCTTGAATCCACAGTTGGTTCTTTTCTCTGCTGCCAGGGGTCATATTCCTTGAAGCTAGCTCTACTAACTCTCTCTCTGTCTCTAATTCTCTGCTCTCTGCTGGATGCAGTGTCTCCTGCTGGGTAAGTAGTTCTGTTGCAAAATGCCATGGCAGATGGTTGGGGGAAGAAAGAGAAATACTGTACTCCTGCTGCTGCCCTCTGGTAGAAGCATAGGGGTCACATTTCACAAGACTCCTTTCTGCCCTGAAAGTTTCTCACTCTGGCAAGTATAGTTTCTAAAGGTCATTGGGAACCTGATCCTAATCTTTGCCTAACCAACAGCAAGCAACCCTTTTAATTCCATCAGGGAGATTTGTTCACACTTTATAAAGTGATAATAAAAGAGACTCATCTTTATACTTTATTTAACACACTCATACCTCATTACTTCTATTACCTGTACTTTACCTCTTGTAATTATATCAACCAAAGTCTAGAAAGGGAATTTATTAGTCAAGGAGTAATTCTACACACACACACACACACACACACACACACACACATCTGAAGATATTTGGGTGGGAAGCCATTTTGTGCCTCTGTACAGTATAAACTTACCTTAAAAATAAGCATAGATAGTTGATTTGAGAAAAATTTATGAACCCAAATGAAAATACATAAATTCCTTGAAGACTTGTAGCACATTGTATTTCCATTCACTGGGACCCTGAGAGCTCTAAACATATCATTGAATATATCTTACTAGAATATCTGTTTTGTGAATGTTCTGTCATTCATTTACCTGAAATGAAATCTGAAATAGCTCATTAAGAGAACATTCACTGGGGCGGAGCCAAGATGGCGGAGAAGACACATGCGACTTTCTAAGCTCTTCTCTTACCCTCTTTATCAATATTATATCGAGCCTCAAAAATAGTCTTGACTGCTACAATTCGGAAAGATAAGAAGTAGAACAACTCACCGGCCGAAGAAAATCTGCAGTCTCGCCAAAAAAAGGTTGGTTCCGGGGCCAGGGGAGATCAGGCGCAGAGGGAAGAAATTAGGTTCCGAGGAGAGCCTCAAACCGAAGTGAAAGCACAGATCTCCAGCATAAGCGTGCAGCCCCAACCACGCAGATACCAGGCTTTTCCTTGGGGCAGTTGATCCTGCACGGCAGGAGGGCGCAGCCGGTTAGCCTCAATCTGCGTAGTGGGGGCTCGGCTTGGGGCCATGAGCTTTTCCAGGGCCGATTTGCATCAGGCAGGAGACTTCAGGCAGGTGTGTGGTCTGTGGTCTGCGGTCAGCTGCTAATACTCACAGTCCCACAAGAGGCTCCGGCCTGGGGCAGTGACACTTTCACCCCTTAGTCTCTAGCCGAGGGCAATCGCTAACCCACTCAGCCCAACTGGGCACTTGGATAGCTCGGCCAGTGCTGAATCCATTTCCTGTTGGGGGAAGGGAAAACTCTCACTCAGAGCACTCCCATACCTCTGAGCCGGAAATTGGTTTACATCTTTCTGCTACTGCAGAAGGAAGCTGTAACCTTGCCTAGGAGACCTACCCTAAAGGCTTTAAAACATGAATAAAAAGATGAAAAGAACGATTGACAGCTTCTATGCAGAAAAAGAGCAGGTCAGCAAAACTGAAGAGACAACAAACAGCAAAAATGCATCAGACTGTCCTCTTTTGCATGATGCTCTCATAGAAGAGACCATTAAAAGTCTTAAAAGAGAGTTAGAAGATAAATGGGGAAAGGAAAGAGAAGCCTTATAAGAGAGCAACAACTTCCTGAAATACGAATTGGAAAAAGTAAAAAATCTCATGGGAAAGTAAGAATTGTGAATTGGAAAAATAGCGAATTCACTAGAAAGTAGGATTTGTGAATTGGAAAAGACAAAGAACACAAGAAAGTAGGATCTGTGAATTGGAAAAGAAAATAATTCACTAAAAAAATTAGTGAAATGGAAAAATTCCACAGACCAAAACAATACATTTAAAACTCAATTGGACATATACAAGAAGAAGTAAAAAGCTAATGAAGAAAATAATTCTTTAAAAATTAGAACTGAACAAATAGAAACTAATGATTCATTGAGACAGCAAGAATCAGTCAAGCAAAACCAAAAAAATGACAAACTGGAAAAAACCATGAGTTATCTACTTGCAAAAATGACAGACTTGGAAAATAGATCTAGGAGAGATAATCTGAGGATTATTGGACTTTCCGAAAACTATGATTGAAAAAAAGAGTCTAGATACTATTTTACAAGAAATCATCAAAGAGAACTGCCCAGATGTAATAGAATCAGAAGGTAAAATAGGCATTGAAAGAATTCATCGAACACCTTCTGAAAGAAACCCTAAAATAAAAACCCCAAGGAATATTGTGGCAAAATTTCAGAACTATCAGATTAAGGGAAAAAATTTACAAGCAGCAAAAAAAAAAAACATTTAAATACCGAGGTGTCACAATAAGGATCACCCAAGATCTGGCTGCCTCTACATTAAAGGAAAGAGGGGCCTGGAATATGATATTCCAAAAGGCACAAGAACGTGGGATGCAGCCAAGAATAAACTACCCAGCTAAGCTGAGCATTTTCTTCCAGGGAAGAAGATGGACATTTAATGAAACAAATGAATTCCATTTGTTTCTGAAGAAAAAACCAGAACTAAACAAAAAATTTGATCTCCAACCATAGAACTCAAGAGATGCAGAAAAGGTAAAATAACTCTTGAGGAATTGTATTTCTGTTGTGGATATACAAAAGAATACATGTATAATTTGATTGTACTGATATAACATAAAAAAGGGAAGTAGATATGGAAAAGGGATGATGGCAGAATAAAGGTGGAAGGAGGGATAAAAGAGGAAACCACATCCCACAAAGAGGCAAAGGAAACTTATCATATCTGAGGGAATTTAGAGAGGGGAAGAACATTGTGTGAATCTTACCTCATCAGAGTTAGCTCAAAGAAAAATAATTGACATTTGTTTTAGAGAAAATTCTCTCGCCTCATTAAAACGAGGGAGAGGAAAAGGAAAAGAAAAGAGTAATAAAGGAAGGAAGGGAAAAGACTCAAAGGGGGAGGAGAGATTATAAAGAGGGTAAGCATCGTGATACAAGAGGGTACATAAGTTTAAAAGGGGAAAGAGGTTTGGGGAGGCAAGAATAAGTAAAGCACAATCTGGGGTTATTAGGATGGTAGGAAATTCAGATTTAGTAATTCTAACCGTATATGTGAATGGGATGAACTCCCCCATAAAGAGGAGGCAGATAGCAGACTGGATCAAAGTCAGAACCCTACAATATGTTGTTTACAAAACACATTTAAAGCAGGAGATACATATAGAGTAAAGGTAAAAGGCTGGAGCAAAATCTATTATGCTTCAGGTGAAGTCAAAAAGCAGGGTAGCCATCCTTGTCTCAGAACAAGCAAAAGTAAAAATTGATCTAATTAAAAGAGATAAGAAGGAAACTACATCCTGCTAAAGGGTAGCATAAACAACGAAGCAATATCAATATGAAACATATATGCACCAAGTGGTATGGCATCCAACTTCCTAAAGGAGAAGTTAAAGAGTTGCAAGAAGAAATAGACAACAAAACTGTAATAGTAGGAGATCTCAACCTTGCACTCTCAGAATTAGACAAATCAAACCACAAAACAAATAAGAAAGAAATTAAAGAAGTAAATAGAATATTAGAAAAATTAGGTATGTTGGATCTTTGAGAAAATTGAATGGAGATAGAAAGGAATATACTTTCTTCTCAGCAGTTCATGGAACCTATTCAAAAATTGACCATATATTAGGACATAAAGACCTCAAAATTAAATGCAAGAAAGCAGAAATAGTAAATGCTTTCTTTTCAGATCATGATGCAATAAAACTACATTCAACAAAAAGTTAGGAAATAGACCAAAAGTAATTGGAAACTAAACAATCTCATCTTAAAGAATGATTGGGTGAAGCAGCAAATTATAGATACAATTAATAATTTCACTCAAGATAATGACAATGATGAGACATCATACCAAAATTTGTGGGATGCAGCCAAAGCGGTAATAAGAGGGATTTTATATCCTTAGAGGCTTACTTGAATAAAACAGAGAAAGAAAAGATTAATGAATTGGGCTTGCAACTAAAAACTAAAAAGACCAAATTAAAACCCCAATCAAATACTAAATTGGAAATTCTAAAATTAAAAGGAGAAATTAAAAATATTGAAAGTAAAAAAACTATTGAACTAATTAATAAAACTAAGAGTTGGTTCTATGAAAAAGCCAATAAAATAGATAAGCCTTTGGTAAATCTGATTAGAAAAAGGAGGGAGGAAAATGAAATTAGTAGTCTTAAAAATGAAAAGGGAGAACTTTCCACCAATGAAGAGGAAATTAGAGAAATAATAAGGAGTTATTTTGCTCAACTTTATGCCAATAAATTTGATAACCTAAGTGAAATGGATGATTACCTCCAAAATACAGACTTCCCAGACTAACAGAGGAAGAAGTAAATTGCTTGAATAGTCCCATTTCAGAAAAAGAAATAGAACAGGCAATTAAACAACTCCCTAAGAAAAAATCCCCAGGACCAGATGGATTTACATGTGAATTTTACCAAACATTTAAAGAACAATTGGCCCCAATGCTATATAAATTATTTGATAAAATAGGGAATGAAGGAGTCCTACCAAATTCCTTCATGACACAGACATGGTACTGATACCTAAACCAGGTAGGCTGAAAACAGAGAAGAAAATTATAGACCAATCTCCCTAATGAATATTGATGCTAAAATCTTAAATAAGATATTAGCAAAAAGACTACAGAAAACCATCTCCAAGATAATACACTATAATCAAGTAGGATTTATACCAGGAATGCAGGGCTGGTTCAATATTAGGAAAACTATCAATATAATTGGCCATGTCAATAACCAAATTAACAAAAACCATATGATCATCTCAATAGATGCAGAAAAGCATTTGATGAAATCCAACATCCATTCCTATTAAAACACTTGAGAGTATAGGAATAAATGGACTTTTCCTTAAAATAATCAGCAGCATCTATTTAAAACCATCAGTAAGCATCATATGTAATGGAGACAAACTGCAACCATTCCCAATAAGATCTGGAGTGAAACAAGGTTGCCCACTATCACCGTTACTATTTAATATTGTATTAGAAACGCTAGCTATAGCAATAAGAGCTGAGAAAGAGATTAAAGGAATAAGAATAGGCAATGAGGAAGCCAAATTATCACTCTTTGCCGATGACATGATGGATACTTAGAGAACCCCAGAGATTCTGCTAAAAGTTATTAGAAATAATCCACAACTTTAGCAAAGTTGCTGGTTATAAAATAAACCCACATAAGTCATCACATTCTTATATATCACTAACAAAATCCAACAGTCAGAGTTACAAAGAGAAATTCCATTTAAAGTAACTACTGATAATATAAAATATTTAGGAATCTATCTTCCAAGGGAAAATCAGAAACTTTATGAGCAAAATTACAGACCACTTTTCACACAAATTAAGTCTGATCTAACCAATTGGAAAAATATTAAATGCTCTTGGATAGGGCGAGCAAATATAATAAAGATGACAATATTACCTAAACTAATCTATTTATTTAGCGCTAACCAATCAGACTCCCAAAAAACTATTTTAATGACCTAGAAAAAATAACAACAAAGTTCATATGGAAAAACAAAAGGTCAAGAATTTCAAGGGAATTAATAAAAAAAAAAATCAAATGAAGGTGGATTAGCTGTACCAGATCTAAAACTATACTATAGAGCAGCAGTTACCAAAACTATTTGGTATTGGCTAAGGAATAGATTAGTTGATCAGTGGAATAGATTAGGTTCAAGGGATAAAACAGTCAACAAAGATAGCAACCTAGTCTTTGACAAACCCAAAGATCCCAGCTTTTGGGATAAGAACTTACTGTTTGATAAAAATTGCTGGGAAAATTGGAAACTAATATGGCAGAAACTAGGCATTGATCCATACTTAACGCCGTACACCAAGATAAGGTCAAAATGGGTTCATGACCTAGGCATAAAGAATGAAATTATTAATAAATTAGAGGAACATAGGATGAGTTTACCTCTCAGACCTGTGGAAGGGAAGGTTTTATGACCAAAGCAGAACTAGAGATCATTACTGATCACAAAATAGAAAATTTCGATTATACCAAACTGAAAAGTTTTGTACAAACAAAACTAATGCAGACAAGATTAGAAGGGAAGCAATAAACTGGGAAAATATTTTTTACAGTCAAAGGTTCTGATAAAGGCCTCATTTCCAAAATATATAGAGAATTAACTCTAATTTATAAAAATCAAGCCATTCTCCAATTGAAAAATGGTCAAAGGATATGAACAGACAATTCTCAGATGAAGAAATTGAAACTATTTCTAGTCATATGAAAAGATGCTCCAAGTCATTATTAATCAGAGAAATGCAAATTAAGACAACTCTAAGATACCACTACACACCTGTCAGATTGGCTAAGATGACAGGAAAAATATGATGATTGTTGGAGGGATGTGGGAAAACTGGGACATTGATTCATTGTTGGTGGAGTTGTGAACGAATCCAACCATTTTGGAGAGTAGTTTGGAACTATGCTCAAAAGTTATCAAACTGTGCATACCCTTTGATCCAGCAGTGTTACTACTGGGATTATATCCCAAAGAGATTATAAAGAAGGGAAAGGGACCTGTATGTGCACGAATGTTTGTGGCAGCCCTTTTTGTAGTGGCTAGAAACTGGAAACTGAATGGATGTCCATCAGTTGGAGAATGGCTGAATAAATTGTGGTATATGAAAATTATGGAATATTACTGTTCTGTAAGAAATGACCAACAGGATGATTTCAGAAAGGCCTGGAGAGACTTACACGAACTGATGCTAAGTGAAATGAGCAGGACCAGGAGATCATTATATACTTCAACAACAATACTAGATGATGACCAGTCCTGATGGATCAGGCCATCCCTCAGCAACGAGATCAACCAAATCATTTCTAATGGAGCAGTAATGAACTGAACTAGCTATACCCAGAAAAAGAACTCTGGGAGATGACTAAAAACCATTACATTGAATTCCCAGTCCCTATATTTATGCACACCTGCATCTTTGATTTCCTTCACAAGCTAATTGTACAATAATTCAGAGTCTGATTCTTTTGTACAGCAAAATAATGTTTTGGTCATGTATACTTATTGTGTATCTAAGTTATATTTTAATGTATTTAACATCTACTGGTCATCCTGCCATTTAGGGGTGGGGTGGGGGAGTAAGAGGTGAAAAATTGGAACAAGAGGTTTGGCAATTGTTAATGCTGTAAAGTTACCCATGTATATATCCTGTAAATTAAAGGCTATTAAAAAAAAAAAAAAAGACTCAAAGGGGGGGAGGGAGGGATTATAAAGAGGGTAAGCATCGTGATACAAGAGGGGTACATAAGTTTAAAAGTGGGAAAGAGGTTTGGGGGAGGCAAGAATAAGTAAAGCACAATCTGGGGTTATTAGGATGGTAGGAAATACAGATTTAGTAATTCTAACCGTATATGTGAATGGGATGAACTCCCCCATAAAGAGGAGGCAGATAGCAGACTGGATCAAAAGTCAGAACCCTACAATATGTTGTTTACAAGAAACACATTTAAAGCAGGGAGATACATATAGAGTAAAGGTAAAGGCTGGAGCAAAATCTATTATGCTTCAGGTGAAGTCAAAAAAGCAGGGGTAGCCATCCTTGTCTCAGAACAAGCAAAAGTAAAAATTGATCTAATTAAAAGAGATAAGGAAGGAAACTACATCCTGCTAAAGGGTAGCATAAACAACGAAGCAATATCAATATGAAACATATATGCACCAAGTGGTATGGCATCCAACTTCCTAAAGGAGAAGTTAAGAGAGTTGCAAGAAGAAATAGACAACAAAACTGTAATAGTAGGAGATCTCAACCTTGCACTCTCAGAATTAGACAAATCAAACCACAAAACAAATAAGAAAGAAATTAAAGAAGTAAATAGAATATTAGAAAAATTAGGTATGTTGGATCTTTGGAGAAAATTGAATGGAGATAGAAAGGAATATACTTTCTTCTCAGCAGTTCATGGAACCTATTCAAAAATTGACCATATATTAGGACATAAGACCTCAAAATTAAATGCAAGAAAGCAGAAATAGTAAATGCTTTCTTTTCAGATCATGATGCAATAAAAACTACATTCAACAAAAAGTTAGGGGGAAATAGACCAAAAAGTAATTGGAAACTAAACAATCTCATCTTAAAGAATGATTGGGTGAAGCAGCAAATTATAGATACAATTAATAATTTCACTCAAGATAATGACAATGATGAGACATCATACCAAAATTTGTGGGATGCAGCCAAAGCGGTAATAAGAGAGAATTTTATATCCTTAGAGGCTTACTTGAATAAAACAGAGAAAGAAAAGATTAATGAATTGGGCTTGCAACTAAAAAAACTAAAAAGACCAAATTAAAACCCCAATCAAATACTAAATTGGAAATTCTAAAATTAAAAGGAGAAATTAAAATATTGAAAGTAAAAACTATTGAACTAATTAATAAAACTAAGAGTTGGTTCTATGAAAAAGCCAATAAAATAGATAAGCCTTTGGTAAATCTGATTAGAAAAGGAGGGAGGAAAATGAAATTAGTAGTCTTAAAATGAAAAGGGAGAACTTTCCACCAATGAAGAGGAAATTAGAGAAATAATAAGGAGTTATTTTGCTCAACTTTATGCCAATAAATTTGATAACCTAAGTGAAATGGATGACTACCTCCAAAAATACAGACTTCCCAGACTAACAGAGGAGGAAGTAAATTGCTTGAATAGTCCCATTTCAAAAAAAAAGAAATAGAACAGACAATTAAACAACTCCCTAAGAAAAATCCCAGGACCAGATAGATTTACATGTGAATTTTACCAAACATTTAAAGAACAATTGGCCCCAATGCTATATAAATTATTTGATAAAGTAGGGAATGAAGGAGTCCTACCAAATTCCTTCTATGATACAGACATGGTACTGATACCTAAAAAAGGTAGGCTGAAAACAGAGAAAGAAAATTATAGACCAATCTCCCTAATGAATATTGATGCTAAAATCTTAAATAAGATATTAGCAAAAAGACTACAGAAAATCATCTCCAGGATAATACACTATGATCAAGTAGGATTTATACCAGGAATGCAGGGCTGGTTCAATATTAGGAAAACTATCAATATAATTGGCCATGTTAATAACCAAATTAACAAAACCATATGATCATCTCAATAGATGCAGAAAAGAATTTGATAAAATCCAACATCCATTCCTATTAAAACACTTGAGAGTATAGGAATAAATGGACTTTTCCTTAAAATAATCAGCAGCATCTATTCAAAACCATCAGTAAGCATCATATGTAATGGAGACAAACTGCAACCATTCCCAATAAGATCTGGAGTGAAACAAGGTTGCCCACTAAAACCGTTACTATTTAATATTGTATTAGAAACGCTAGCTATAGCAATAAGAGCTGAGAACGAGATTAAAGGAATAAGAATAGGCAATGAGGAAACCAAATTATCACTCTTTGCCGATGACATGATGGTATACTTAGAGAACCCCAGAGATTCTGCTAAAAGTTATTAGAAATAATCCACAACTTTAGCAAAGTTGCTGGTTATAAAATAAACCCACATAAGTCATCAGCATTCTTATATATCATTAACAAAATCCAACAGTCAGAGTTACAAAGAGAAATTCCATTTAACGTAACTACTGATAATATAAAATATTTAGGAATCTATCTGCCAAGGGAAAATCAGAAACTTTATGAGCAAAATTACAGACCACTTTTCACACAAATTAAGTCTGATCTAACCAATTGGAAAAATATTAAATGCTCTTTGATAGGGCGAGCAAATATAATAAAGATGACAATATTACCTAAACTAATCTATTTATTTAGCGCTATACCAATCAGACTCCCAAAAAACTATTTTAATGACCTAGAAAAAATAACAACAAAGTTCATATGGAAAAACAAAAGGTCAAGAATTTCAAGGGAATTAATGAAAAAAAATCAAATGAAGGTGGCTTAGCTGTACCAGATCTAAAATTATATTATAGAGCAGCAGTTACCAAAACTATTTGGTATTGGCTAAGGAATAGATTAGTTGATCAGTGGAATAGATTAGGTTCAAGGGATAAAACAGTCAACAAAGATAGCAACCTAGTCTTTGACAAACCCAAAGATCCCAGCTTTTGGGATAAGAACTTACTGTTTGATAAAAATTGCTGGGAAAATTGGAAACTAGTATGGCAGAAACTAGGCATTTATTCATACTTAACGCCGTACACCAAGATAAGGTCAAAATGGGTTCATGACCTAGGCATAAAGAATGAAATTATTAATAAATTAGAGGAACACAGGATAGTTTATCTCTCAGACCTGTGGAAGGGGAAGGTCTTTATGACCAACGCAGAACTAGAGATCATTACTGATCATAAAATAGAAAATTTCGATTATACCAAACTGAAAAGTTTTTGTACAAACAAAACTAATGCAGACAAGATTAGAAGGGAAGCAATAAACTGGGAAAATATTTTTACAGTCAAAGGTTCTGATAAAGGCCTCATTTCCAAAATATATAGAGAATTAACTCTAATTTATAAAAAATCAAGCCATTCTCCGATTGAAAAATGGTCAAAGGATATGAACATACAATTCTCAGATGAAGAAATTGAAACTATTACTAGTCATATGAAAAGATGCTCCAAGTCATTATTAATCAGAGAAATGCAAATTAAGACAACTCTAAGATACCACTACACACCTGTCAGATTGGCTAAAATGACAGGAAAAAATAACGATGATTGTTGGAGGGGATGCGGGAAAACTGGGACATTGATGCATTGTTGGTAGAGTTGTGAACGAATCCAACCATTTTGGAGAGTAGTTTGGAACTATGCTCAAAAAGTGATCAAACAGTGCATACCCTTTGATCCAGCAGTGTTACTACTGGGATTATATCCCAAAGAGATTATAAAGAAGGGAAAGGGACCTGTATGTGCACGAATGTTTGTGGCAGCCCTTTTTGTAGTGGCTAAAAACTGGAAACTGAATGGATGTCCATCAGTTGGAGAATGGCTGAATAAATTGTGGTATATGAATATTATGGAATATTACTGTTCTGTAAGAAATGACCAACAGGATAATTTCAGAAAGGCTTGAAGAGACTTACATGAACTGATGCTGAGTGAAATGAGCAGGACCAGGAGATCATTATATACTTCAACAACAATACTATATGATGACCAGTTCTGATGGACCAGGCCATCCTCAGCAAAGAGATCAACCAAATCATTTCTAATGGAGCAGTAATGAACTGAACTAGCTGTGCCCAGAAAAAGAACTCTGGGAGATGACTAAAAACCATTACATTGAATTCCCAATCCCTATATTTATGCACACCTGAATTTTTGATTTCCTTCACAAGCTAATTGTACAATATTTCAGAGTCTGATTCTTTTTGTACAGCAAAATAACATTTTGGTCATGTATACTTATTGTGTATCTAATTTACATTTTAATATATTTATCATCTACTGGTCATCCTGCCATCTAGGGGAGGGGGTGGGGGGGGCAAGAGGTGAAAAATTGGAACAAGAGGTTTGGCAATTGTTAATTCTGTAAAGTTACCCATGTATATATCCTGTAAATAAAAGGCTATTAAATTAAAAAAAAAAAAAAAAAAAAAGAGAACATTCACTGCTATATAGGAAAAAAAGTAGATAAGAACACTTGATTATGTTTCATTCTGCCTAGCTCTGTGAACTTCCAAATGAAATCCGAATTTGAAGCAAAGAGCACCCATGGACTTAGAAGATTCAGAATTGTAGATGATCTAAAGAAAAATCAAAACATACACAATTCTCTTGGAAGCAGTTCCATAGCATTCTGCATGTGTAGATGTCATCTGAGGTACTTCACACATGTGTCAGATTACCATTAAACATGAATACAAGTGGATCTATCAATACTCCCTTTATCACCACATGATTGACTGACCTTTTCCAATTTAAACCTAATTTAAACATGTTTTTAGGACATCCTGGATAAAACCATGAAAATAAAGAAGTAGGTTTTCACTAATGTTATTCTGAAGCAGATCACAACTGTGTAATAGATTGAAAGATGCATAGAATATAAAATTCCATCATACTTTTTATTTGTTGACTATAAAAACAGGTTTAAATGAAAGCAAAACTCTATCTTAAGAGATCTCTGTAATGTGGCTCTCATAAATATGCTAGAATTGTACAGATTCCCTTAAGCATTCCCATAAGATTGTTCAAAAGACTCTTTGATAATGAATATCAAGTTATATATAAAACGAGATGCCAATAGTGCTTGTCAGTATCATGGAGCATATATGACTCAGAGTTTCAGTGGTTCAAGTTAAATTTCCAGTTTGTGAGTAGACTAGAGTATTTTTCCAACAATAACTTGCAAGTGACAGGCAGTACAAAAAACCCCATTAGGGACATACTTGACCAGAAATGTGATATGGACAAGAATGAGAGACAACGTAGGGGCAGTTCAAGTGTTGAGTAGTATTCCTGAAATATTAAAAGGATCCAAAAAAAGCTTCTAACACATTTGGTTGATCCAGTGGGAATTATGGAAAGACATGGACAAGAATTAACTGGATAAGAAGGTATAGAGGGGTTACAATCTTTTTCAGAGGAAGATATAATTCCATCAATGAGAACATTGAATTATAGATTGAAAAAGCTGGGGAAACTTACAAAAGTATTTAATTTGGTATTCTTAGTCCTTTTTTGTGTCCAGCTTAGCACACTGCCTGGTACATAATAAACATTTCATAAATGCCTGTTGATTTCATTGACTTTGGCAGTCTGGTAAAGTCTAAGAATATTATCTCAGGATAATGTTTGTTTATAATTAAAAGAAAATGTAATTTTCATTTATAAACTAGCAGAAATAATGATTTTTACTCTATTCACATTCACAAGTTCCCTGAAATCTATCCACAGATCTTGCAGACACCTGGTTAAGAATCCATGATTTAAAATTATGTAAATACCTATTTGGTATTTTAAAGTCTATCAAATTTTTAATCTCTTGAAATAAAATATAGTTTATTGCTTTTTAAAAATCATTGTGAGTTGTCTTCTTTCTTCCTATTGCAATATTCTTAATAAATTATCTCTTAAGTTAATTTTACCCAAGCATAAAAAAATCCATTGTACCAATAACTTATACTTAAAGTCTATCTCTGTATCTAAATATTTATAAAGTATTTCTCATCAGATCTTATCAGTATTCAGAACTCCATATTACTCCATATTAGGAATATAACTTTCCACACAGGAAGATGTTCTTATTTTGGATGTTCTATTAGCTGGTTTTAAACTAATCCTTTAGCAATGAAAATGGATTATTTTGGGAGGGAAACACTTTTGTTTAAATTAAACTTATAGGATTCTCATTTGTCACAGTATTAATAAGAAGACCATTACCAAGCAAACTTTATCTTCCCATGCCTTTCAAACCTTGTCCTTTTTTTTTAGTTCTCATCTCCATCAGGTTCGCAGGGCCTTTAGGTAGCCTGCCCAGCAGGAATAAGTATTGTCCCATATTCTTCACCCTCCCCAACAAAATTTATTGGGCTGGATCTCAGCTCTTTGGAGTGCTATAATCTACAAGGGGAGAGTTAAACTCATTTAAGCTAAGGAGATAATAGATGATAACATTTACATTTTAACAGCTCCTTTGGAGGCTCAACTCAAAGTGACTAATGATAGGAACAAAAATATAACCAGACAGATCAGTTAGGAGAACAAGAGTTCAAACTATACTAAGTAGACATCATCCTTGTTTCACCCACTCTTAAGACCCTACCCATTTCTAAAATATAATTTATGTTTTAATAAGGTTGCTTACCTATTAGGAAATTGTGCATAAGAAGATAATATTAAAGATAGTTAAGGGACGTAGGGAATGAAAAAGCTCTTCAGCTGGGGATCTGAGAATGGGAAAGGGACCACAATTTTAATAACTGAGGTTGGAAAAAGTAGACATGCTAGGCATTAATGATTCATGTGTTATTTATATGGTTTTAAGAAAGCAAGTAGTCTTTGATTTTTGTTCCCTCTGGAGAGAAACAGCACATACCAAGATAACTAGGGTTAGAAGTATCATTTAATAAGCAGATGTCTTTTATGTTGAGATTTTTTAGAATTGTATCTGCTGAAAATCACTCACATCTACTTGAAGGGAAATGAGAATAAAAGTAAATATAAGCTTCTGCTCAGAAGGCCCAAATCTGGTTGGATTAATCCCTTTGTTCAATATAAACCCACAAAACTGAACAATGAAATCCTTTCCTACAAAGGGACAGGTAGAGAATAATAAAAGTCCTTGATAGACACATGGTTGGAAACCATAATTAAGAAGAAATTATATGAATAAATATTTGGGAATTCTAATGGAATAAAAGCTCAATATGAGTTAGAAGTTCCATGTAGCAGCCAACAAGCTAATATAATTTTGTTCTTCATTAAGAGATGAATAGATCTCAGGGATAAAGAAATGATAGATATTCTACTTCTTTTCCTGGTTCTCCTACCTATTAGACTATTCCTTTTCAGTCTTCTTTATTGGATCTTCATTTAGTTCACACATTCTAACTGCAGATCTTCTCTATCCTGGCCCTCTTCTCTTCATCTTCCAAACTACTTCAATTGGTGACATCATCAAAATCCATAGATTTATTTATTATCTTAATGATTATGATTCTCAAATCTACCTATCTTGTTTTCACTCTTATGCTGACTTCCGATTTCACATTTTCTATCACCATTCAGGCATTTCAATTAGATGTCCATTAAACATCTTAAACTCAACATAAACAAAACTTAATTTATTCTCTTTTCCCATAAACTATCTTCTTCAAATTTCTTTATTTTTATTTTTAAACCCATTCTTGGTGAAATTTTGATAAAAATAGATAAATATCTATGTCTTTACCCAAGTCGCTGACAAAAATGTTAGAGTATTGTTCCAAGCACAGGCTTTGGGTGTACTTTTGAAGACATCCTACCAGGGTGACACACCACAAATCACTCCTCTTTCAGTCAGGTTATTTAATCAGTTTCTTGCCCATTTAGTTTTATTTCACATTTCTCTAACTTTTCCTCAATAATAGTATGAGATAATTTATTAAATGCTTTTCAAATCAAATTGACCTTCAAGTTTAGAAACCCTAACAGAAATGAAAATAAGGTCAATTCAAAATGATGTTTTTGATGGAGTGATATTGGTTCTTTGTAGTCCCTATTTATCTTCCTAGTTGTTTACTAAGATCTCATTCTTCTTTCTGTCATTATGTGAAAGTTTATCTGTGGGTTTGTAGGTGGTTTTTATTCAGTTTTTTTCTTGATCTTTTATTGTTTTAGATATTTTCTTTTATTACTTTTCACTTGCCCTTGAGAATCTTCCTCAGATATTACCCCTGTAGTATTTCACAAGTCACCAAGACTGTGAATTCTTGAATTAGGAGATATATAGAGGCAGCTAGCCCAATTTCTGCTCTAAAGAATCACTTAGGAGGAGAAAACTGTCCTTAGATTTCCTTCCATATCTCTGTTTTTCAGCTTCAGTTTTTTATTCCACTTCAGTCTGTAATTGTGGATTCTTTCTTTGTTTCTGACTAGGCAAAAGTGGTGTCTAAAAGTTCTTGTAGATTCAGATGGTATCTTTAAATGATCCCTGAGTTAATTGTTAATTCATAAGGTTTTAACTCTGAGATATCACCTCACATCTCTCATATTGGCTAAGATGACAGGAAAAGAAAATGATAAATATTGGAAGGGATGTGGGAAAACTGGGACACTAATGCATTGTTGGTGGAGTTGTGAAATGATCCAACCCTTCTGGAGAACAATCTGGAACTATGCCCAAAGGGCTATGAAACTATATATATGCTTTGACCTAGCAGTGCCATTACAAGGTCTCTAGCCTAAGGAAATCATAAAAGAGGGAAATGGAAATGCACAAATGCAAATGCAAAATGCAAAATGCAAATGCAAATGCAAAATGTTTGTAGCAGCTCTTTCTGTGATAGGAAAGAATTGGAAAAGGAGTGAATGTCCATTACTTGGGGAATGCCTGAAGAAGCTGGAGTTCATGAAGGTAATGAAATATTATAGTTATATAAAAAATGAACAAGTTGATTATAGAAAGGCCTAGAAAGATTTATATTGATGCTGAGTGAAACAAGCAGAAGCAGGAATATGTTGCATTATAATAACAGCAAGACTGTGTGATGATCAACTATGAAAGGCTTGGCTCTTCTCATCAGTTCAGTGAACCAAAGCATTACCAATAGACTTTGGACAGAAAATGCCATCTGCATCCAGAAAAAAAATCTAAGGAGACTGAATATAAATCAACACATGCTATGTTCATTTCTTTTTTCTGTTATTTATTTTTTATCTCTCTCATGGTTTTTCACTTTTGCTCTGATTTTTCTCTCCCAACATGATTCATAAAGCAATGTGTATTAAAATAATACAATAAAAAATTCATAAGATTTTTATTTTCTGTAAACATTCCTTCTTCATTCAACTGTATAGAAACAACTTTTTTTTTTACAGTATTCCTTCCTTTTATATTTTGGGAGAAGTTGTAGAAAGTAACTATTCAGTCATATATTCCAACATCTTAGCCAATCTTCAGGGTGTGAAGTGGTACCTCAGAATTGCCTTCTCTATTTACTAGTGATTTAAAGTATTTTTCCATATGGCCATTAGTAACTTTGATTTCTTCCTGTGAAAACTGTTTGCTCACATACCTTATTCTTATAAATTTGGCTCAGTTCCCTAAATATTTAAAAGATGAGACTTTTATCAGAGAAATTTGTTGCAAAGTTTTACCCCTGGTTGCTTACTTTTCTTCTCATTTTAGTTGTATGGCTTTTGTGTGTACAAAACATTATTAATTTTATGTAATCAAAATTATCAGTTTTAGAGGGATGATTCTGGGAAGATAGCAGAGTATGTCAGAAAATTTCAAGCTCTAAAGATTTCCCTCACAAACAAAAGAAGGATTGTACCTCAAGACAAACAACCTTGGGTGAAAAATAAATGAGTTGGGGAAGAACCAGAATCCTCCTGGGACAATCTGAGAAGATCCGAAGAAAGACCACAGGATTGAAGTTTAACTAGTATGAAGTATAACACCAGGCTACTTCTGCTGAAACAGCAAGTGGGGAGCCTTGGGGCTGGCTGGGTTCAGAAATAGCCTCATGTGGAACTTGCAACTTTTACTTTCCAGACCGCAAGGAATCTGGAGTCTGAGTCTGAAGAGTGAGTAAAGCTCTCCTGATAAGGAATGCCAGGCCCAGCTGTGCTGCTGAGACTACTCTGAGTGAGAAGAAACCAGTACATCTGTTGAGTGCAGAAGCTTTAGGGTAGGAATGCTATTGTGTGATGGCACTTAAAGAAATTCAAGTGGAATTCCTGGTTTGGGGTTCCAGGTCAGAGGGAAGATCTGAAGTGAAACCAGACACATCATCTCCTCTATGCCAGTACTAGAGGGGATTGCACTAATAATTGCTTATTTTAAAAAAAAATTTTTGGATGAGCAGGCAAAGGAAAAAGAACCCAACCAAAGAAAGATACTATGGGAATAGGAAAGAGTGGGATTCGTCTTTAGAGGAGAATATTGAGGTTAAAAATAAGCTTCTTAAATGGTTACCTGCCTCAAAAGAATTTATAGTAGAATTAAAAAAAATTTTTTTTAAATCATATGAGAGAGATTGAGGAAAAAGTAAAATAGTAAAAATAAATAAGAACAATCCAAGAAAAAAGATTATAAAAAAGTCAACCAACTAGAAAAAAAGATCTAGTCTCAAAGCAGAAAATGACTCTTTGTAAATTAGAATTAGACAAGGGGAAGCCAGTGAAGTTATAAAAGACCAAGAAATAACAAGACAAAATATAAAGAATTTAAAAATAGAAAAGAATATGAAATATAAGAAAAACAACAAAACTGGGAAAACATACCAAAAAGAGAAAATATAAGAATAACTGGACTATTTGAAAGCTTTGATGAGCAAAAGAACCTTGACACAATAATACAAGAAATAATTTAAGAAAAATTGTCCTGAAAACAATATGAGAAAGTAGAGATAGGAAAAAACCAACATATCACCATCTCAAAGAGATCCTACAAGAAAAACATATGGGAGCATTTTTGCTACATTTCACAACCCCTATAAAAGAGAATTTTTTTCTTATTTTTTAATATATTTAAAAATATTTTATTATTATATTTTTTATTTACAAGACATACATGGGTAATTTTTTCAGCATTGACTTTTGCAAAGCCTTCTATTCCAACTTTTCCCCTCCTTCTCCCCTCTCCCTCCCCTAAATGGCAGGTAGACCAATATATATTAAATATGTTAAAGTATATGTTAAATGCAATATATGTATACATATTTATACAGTTATCTTGTTGCACAAGAAAAACTAGATTTAGAAATAAGGCAAAAATAAGCTGAGAAGGAAAACAAAAATGCAAGCAAACAACAATAGAAGGAGTGGAAATGCTATGTTGTGGTCCACACTCATTTCCTACAGATCCTTCGCTGGGTGTAGCTGGTTCTCTTCATTATTGAACAATTGGAACTGATGTGGTTCATCTCATTGTTGAAGAGGACCATGTCCATCAGAATTGATCATCATATAGTATTGTTATTGTCATGTATAATGATCTCCTGGTCCTGTTCATTTCACTCAGCATCAGTTCATGTAAGTCTCTCCAAGCCTCTCCAAGCCTCTCTGTATTCATCCTGATGGTCATTTCTTACAGAACAATAATATTGCATAACATTCATATAACACAATTTATTCAACCATTCTCCAATTGATGGGCATCCATTCAATTTCCAGTTTCTAGTCACCACAAACAGGGCTGCTACAAACATTTTTGTACATACAGGTCCCTTTCCCTTCTTTAAGATCTCTGGGATCTTAAAGCCCAGTAGTAACACTGCTGGATCAAAGGATATGCACAGTTTGATAACTTTTTGAGCATAGTTCCAAATTGCTCTCCAGAATGGTTGGATGCATTCTCAATTCCACCAACAATTTATCAGTGTTCCAGTTTTCCTTCATACCCTCAAACATTCACCATTATCTTTTCCTGTCCTTTCAGCCAATCTGACAGTTGTGTAGTGGTATCTCAGAGTTGTCTTAATTTGCATTTCTCTGATCAATAATGATTTGGAGCACCTTTTCATATGGCTAGAAATACTTTTCTTCTTCTGAATATTGTCTATTCATATCCTTTGACAATTTATCAATTGGAGAATGGCTTGATTTCTTAAGCTACAACAACAATAAGAAGCACCTAATCCAACACTTTAAATATGCTGGAGCTACAATTAGAATAGTAAAGGATTTATCAACATGTACAATGGAAGACTGAAGTTCCAGGATGTGTAGATTAATGGGAATGGAATAAAGGAGAAGGGAAAGGTGAAGATCCATAATGCGGATGGGATGGAGAGATTAAAGTAATAGCAAGGCAAGTTAAGGGGTAGAAGTACAGTAGAAGAGTTAGCAGGAATAGAAAATAAGAAATATACATCAACACAATAATGAACAGGAGTAGAATTTATTAGAAAAAAAGAGTAGGGGTTGTAATCATTGATTTCAAAGTCAAAGTTAAAGATATAATCAACAGATATATCTACATTATATATCAGTCATACTAATATTGTTTAGATATATGTGTAAGTAACTAAGCATGTATATGTAAGTAAGTATATATGTATATGTATATGTATAAATATGTAGATTGATATATGTATGATTATGTGCACACATAGGTGTGTACATTCTATGTGTATATAAATAGACATCTTGGGGCCTGGGGCAAAGAAATGGAGGGAAAAGAATGAAGTAAAACGTGCATAGCAAAGTACAAAAGAAAACCTATAAGGAAGCAAAGAAAAGATGGACAGTCATGAATACAATGTTTTCTATTATCATATATACTTTCTTGAAATAAATCCTCCCTGGTGTTTTGTTAGGCATATGATTTTTTCTTTCTTTTTTCTTTTTTTCTTATTTTGCATTTAAATTTTAAATAACTAAAAACATTAAAAATTATCAATTTGATCTTCCATCAACCTCTCTATCTCTTATTTAATCATGAACTTATCTTTTTATAGATCTGACAGGTAATTTATTCCAAACTCTCTTAATTTGCTTATGATTATCACCTTTTATGTCTAAATTATGTATACAGCTTAATTTATATTCATATACAGTGTGAAATGTTTATCTGTGTTTAGTTTCTACCTGACTACTTTTCTGTTTTCTCAGTTTGTGTCAAATAGTTCTTCCACCAATAGCCAGGATCTGTGGGTTTATTAATACTAGGTTGCTAGCTCATTTGCTTTCATATATCGTATGCCTAATCTATTCCACTAATCAACCATTCTATTTCTTAACTAATGCTAATTTTTTGTTATTGTTGAAGATGATTATAGCTTTATAGAATAGTTTAAGCTCTAGTGCTGCTAGACTCTCTTTTGTCTACATTTTTCATTGATTTTTAAAATTGATTTCTTTGATATGCATGATTTTTTGTTCCTCCAAATGAATTGTATTTTATTTTTGTAGCTCTATAAAGTAATTTTCTTAGTAGCTTGATTGACATAACACTAAAGACACAAATTAATTTAAGTAGAATTTATTGTCTTTTTTTGGTAAAGATGAGAGAAAAGGAAAATGACAAATGCTGGAGGGGACATGGGAAAATAGAAAAACTAATGAACTGTTGGTGGTATCAACTAGTCCAAACATTTTAGAGAGCAATTTGGAACTCTGTCCCCAGAGGTATAAAAACTGTGGATACACTTTGGCCTAGCAATACCACTACTAGTTCTATACGCCAAAGAAACCAAGGAAAAAGAGAAAACGATCCATATATACAAAAATATTTATAGTTGTTCTGTCTGTTGTAGCAAATAATTAGAAACTACATATATATATATATATATATATATATATATATATATATATATGGAATATAATTCTTATCTTCTCAATGTGTGGGAGAAATAGTAGAAGGGAGAGAGAATCTGGGACTGAAAATAAAACTAATATTGAATTGTAAAAGTTTTTTAAAAGAACTAGTTCAATAATGATATAATAAAATAACCATTAATAGTATTTTATCAACATAGTGGGAATTATCTACTGAACTACTTTATTAAGGTTTATGTTCTATGTCAGCTTAGAAAGAGTAGCTCAAGTTTCTGTCCTTCACTTTGTACTATTTAAAATTTTAAACAATGACTTGGGTAAAGACTTGGGAGTATAGGATCAAAGTTATCAAGATGGTCTTTAATGGTGACAAAGTCTTACACAAGGGTGCAAAAAAAATCATCCTTATAAACACAAAAAATAATGATCATTTTTGACATCAAGAATCTGATGTTTTTGAATGAGTGAGGAGACAACACTTATAGGGAATAGGGGTAAGAGATGGTGTTTTTGATGAGAAGTCAAAGGGTTGATGAGTGAAACCATAGAACATTTGATTATGACACCCTTTTCAGGGTGGTAGAATTGATATGATTATTGTTTCCTGAACTAAATTTGGAAAATGGATGAAGAAGAAAGCAGGGTAAGAGTGTAGGTTGGTATAGTATGAACCTGGTTGGGGATGGGCAGTTATAGTGAGTTCCTGTAGGCAGGCTAGGGAGAACTCTCAGTAGTATAGATATACAATGAATGAATTGGAAAAAATATTTTTAAAAATTTGGGAAAAAATTCTAATGGAAAAGATTTGGGATTTGTAGTGATGTGTAAATTCAATATGTCAACAGGATGATAATGGAATCCCAAACTCCAATGTAATTTTTAACTGCATTAAGAGGGGCATAGTGTCCAGAATTAAAGAGATGATAATTTTCTTGTATTTTGATATGATCACCCATTTGGGATATAGTATTGAGTTTTATATATATATATCACATTTTAAGAATGACATTGATATACTAGAGAGTCTTTTGAGAATAGCATTCAAAATAGTAACATACCTTGAGATTTTACTAAATGTAGATTAGGTGAAAGAACTCAGGATGTAAGTGGTATTAGGAGTTTATGTTTGGTATTTTAAAAATGACCTTTGAAAGAAGGATTGAATTATTTAGAGCAGAACTAAGAGCAATAGATAGAATTTCAAGGAAGCAAATTTAGGCTTGAGGTAAGGGGGAAAATTCCTTTAATTATAACTTTCCCAAAGTGTAATTGACTACTTCAAGAGCAAGATTTTTTGACCCACCTCTCACTGGACATCTTTAAGTGAAAACTGGTTGCCCAATTGTCTAGCATTTTGCTGAGATCCTTTTTTTCAGTAGTAATTAATCTAGATTATAGGATATTTTTTTGAACTCAAAACTAGAAGTGTATTTGTACTTTAAATATTTGTCCTAACGTAGGACATTAGAAAATAAGAATTAAACATAATGAAATTATAACATCTATCTTCCATTTTGATTCCTTTATCTATTGCAATGCCTTTTCCTATTTCATTGTTTGTTTTGCAAACTGAAGTTAGAAAGAGTATCAAGAAAAATCAATCAACAGTTATTCATTAAGCATCTGCAATGTACTAGGTACTATGCTATGCTCCAGAGATACAAGTTGAGAGAATGAAATAATGTCTAATTACAAGAAGCTTCATTTTGGTGAAGGTTAGGGGACAAATAGGTATAGTCATTTACAAGATAAATGTAAGATAAAGAATATAAATATATATACAAATTGGTTAAATACAAGGTACTTTGGGGAAATTATCTATAGATCAGAAACTATAGACATCCAAAAGGGCAGAAATAAACCACTTTACTATTCAGCCAAAAATAAAGCCAAGAGATCATTTGAGGGAACTGATGGAGCTAAATAGAACCAAGAAGAATAAATGACCCATTCATGGGAAATGAAAAACCAAATAATAATGAGAAGGGGTAGTAAGATCAAGAGTCATACTTTTGCAAATTAAGGGGACTAGCATATGTATAAAATACATTTATTTTCTAATAGTACATTAAACTTTTTAAAAATTAATGCTATAAATTCTTTTCTTTTCAAAATTTGTAATTCTTCTAGTATTGGTATCTATGGACTAACTGAGACTGATATAAAGGCAAAGTTGAAAAAGGTCAGCATTAAGAAGTAATCAGCAGGGAAGAAACAGGAATAAAATAAGGGGAGCAAATTAAAGTGATGCAGAATCATAGAGAAGAAAGACTATAGTGGATTCTAGAGGAAAGAATAGCAATGGCTACCTTAGGCTTGCATATAATATGTACTCAATGAATACTTGTTAAATTGAATTGAAAACAATCCTGAAAGATATTTTAATTTTCATATAGTTTAAGGCTTATGTTTTAAAAATTAGGAAACTGAAGCTAAGGAGAGAAATGATTTGCCAATTGTCAAATTAGAGTTGGGACTTTGCACATGAAGAGTAAGAAGTGGCTTGTACTTGCTTGTTTTTTTTTTTTTTCTCTTCTCATTTTTGTATTTGTATAAGAAAAAAAGCATCATAATTAATTTTTACTATCGCTCATTTCCTTCATATGTGTATACATGTATATATACACAAAAACACATACATATATATACACAAACATGTATACACAGTGCATGTATACACACAAGAGAGCACTTATCTATTAAACGGATGCTTCCACTAGATGATGACCTGAAATCAGGGTTTAATACTAAGAGATCAAGCTAAATAGAATTTGGAAAATTGTGTAGTATTTTCAACAATTCCAACCTGTGCCCTGCTGTAACCTAATTTTTAGCAACAATATTCTATATCATTGCAAACCATGGAAAACCATGACCTGAGAAAAAAAATCAAAATGGCAAGTCATGAGGCCAATTGAAAGATGTATAGTAGGTTGCATTCTATTGCATGACTTGTGTACATGAAGTAGTATAAAGAACATTTTTTCATGTGTGAAATTGAGCAAGTCACTTAACCTCACTAGGCTTTGGTTTCCTCACTTCAAAAATGAAGGTCTTAAACTTGATAATCTCTTAAGGTTTTTTTCAATTCTAAACCTGCAACCTGAAAAGGAATTCAGCCCATCATATAGCAAGAGTAAAGGACAAAGGCAATGGAACAAAGCAATAAGCAAAAGGTTAATAGAACAGCTATCAGTTGATATTGCTGAGATGTTTAAGGAACTAGAGGAAGGCTTGAAATATATCGGGTAAATTCTCTATAGATAATTTATAAACAGAATCATGTTGTTCTATACGGAAGGCAGAATATAATAGTGGGTAAGGGGCTGGTCTCCAATTCAGGAAGACCTACCTCTAACACACACACACACACACACACACACACACACACACACAATATAATCCTGTGAAGGTTCCTAAGACTGAGTTTTGCAGAGGAAATGCCCACGTGTTCCCACTACAAAGAAAATCATACCTCTGGTGACTGTATCTATCCACTGAGAGAGAATGGATGGTTTTTCACGCAGATCAGTGGTTAGAATAATAATAACACTGTGGAGAGTTGAAATCTTAAAGACATCAGTAAAATGCACAAGTATAATTAAGGTAGGTTAGCACAGGGGGAAGTGTTAATTTTGGTGTCCAAAGATACTATTTTGTCAGATGGTTAATCTTTAAATCTTTGTTCTTCCTTTTACTATCTATGTGATTTTGGCAAGTTCCTCAATCTCAGAGTATCAGTTTCCTCATTAGTCAAATAAAAAGTTTGGATGATAATGCTAAGTTTGCCCCAGATATAGGTCAATTATCTGTGAAGACGGAGTTAGCACCCTGGATACCTTAGAATCAGCTGGAGTCAGAATAAGCAAAAGTCCTTGGTCTTAATTCTTGGTCTTCAGGGGTTGAAGTGAACAGGATAGACGCAGGACCTTCCTTCTCTTCGTCTACAGCCAAAGTGATTCTGGCTCATTTTACTCCACCCCCTAATCCTTTCCACAATTCTCTGTATACACCAAAAGATTGAACCAACACAGAATAGTGGGAAAGGCCATATTCTAAGCATATGCTAATAGAATATTATCCTATCGGTAATTAGCCTTAAGTGCTCAGTGCATCAACTCAGAGTTTCAGCCCTTTTAAATTATGCTATGATTTTAAGCCCCAAACTTTGCACATACCACCTGTACTTAAGACATGACAAATTTAAATGTTCATCAAGGATTATGAGAAAAAAGTTTTAGATACAAAAACTTTGATTGTTTTAATTTCAGGAAGAGCTATAAATAAAGGCATTATGAGAGGTTTCAGCTTTTCAAAGAACAGAATTAATCTTAACATTTTGAAGATCCTGATTTTTTTTTTTACTCTTTTAGGAAGTGAATTTGATCTTTCACTTGGTATATTTCCAAGACACATGAAACTATTAAAAACCACAGTATCAAGCATAGACTATATTGCTATAAACTCATTATAAGTAATTTGATAAAATGTTTGCATTTAAAGAAATGATTTTGAGTTTAAAAGTGTTAAGCTGGTGGTCAGTATAATTTACAATTATTTCTCATCATCTTTATGTGGCAAAGCTTGCTAAAAATATTTTATTGAATGGTAATGTGACATCTTTTGATACTCCTCCAGTGATTTCCCACCTGCTGGGCTTAATTTCAGAATTCAATGTTAGCATAAAATAAACAAATGATTTGCTCTTTTTTCTGAACATCACACTCCACTAATTTGCAGCTCACATCAATAATTCTATGAAGAGCATGCCCAGTTCAACAGCCATTTGAGTCTTTATGTTTTATGATTACATTTGGGATTCATTCTATTTGAAATATGCCAGAAAAGGCACTCATTCTAAATCAAGTCTGTGAGGGAGAAGAGAATACAGTAGAATCAATCTGAAGGTGTAATCTTACTTGAGAAAAAATAAAATTAAGGAGGTTGCTTCCTTAATAGAACTACCATATTTTAAGGAGCTTTATCTTCAGCACTACTGAATGAATGTGGGCTTCTCTCAAGTCAGGATCTTTCTCAATATCCCTTTCATTGCCATATTTCTTGATCTCAGGATGAGGAAAAGAGGGGGAAGGAATAGTAGGTTAAGAAGGGAGCTATGGGAATAGGGTAATAAATGACTTATTGAACTCCTAATCCTGGCAAAGACTTGAGGGAAGTTACACAAGTACACTCAAAGCATCATTAGAAATAAAACAAACCATTTTTATAAGATAGGTAGCCTCATTCAGCTATTACTCTAGAAATGATTTTCACAAAATTCCTGGAACAGCTATGTTTTTGAGCCCTGATAGTTCTTTCTCCACATTACTGCAATAAAAGATGACAAAACATATTTTAGAAATGGCTGTAGAGCAAATGTTAAGGAAAAAAAAGAAGCTCAGAAACTTCAGAATACTCGGGGATCATTGTTTTACTATGTGGATTGATATGAGTTTACAGAGCTAGACCTTTATTCAAACTTCTGAGCTTTACTTCAGTTTGCCTTTGTAGACAATGCTTATACTTTTTGTTGGGCAACATACTCATTCTAGCTGCCAAAAAGACAGAAAATCGGAAATCTGTTTTTTGAGCACTGTCAGTTTTTCAAAGTAATAGGCAAAACAAGAAGGAAGGAAACATCTGCTGTGTGCCCGCTAGTTTTCCTCATTTTACGTTAATCCAGCAAGTCCTTGGCAAGCAATTCTTTGCACTGGGAGCCCTGAAAGTGTTAGAAAAGTATGAGAATGAGGCCTGGAATATCACTTTGATGTTGAATAACACTTCCACTGAGATATTACTTTGAAAATAAATAGCATAACCTTGTAAAGACCATTGAAAAACAAGGAGATGTATCAATCAAGAGGTGGACTAGACTGACTGGTGATGGGAACCACACCAGGTATTTAAGTGATATTTGCAAAATAGCACTATTTTAAGACAGATTATTGGAAAGAGTTGATTTATGCTTTCAATGAAATCACACCCTACACATTTGGTAAACCATGTGAAATAGAATGAGTAATCTAGTTAGAAGAGTATTCCATTTAGTCAAGATAGGGTTTGTATAACCTGGAGTATATCTCCTCTTCCAAATGGATATGGACATGGATAAATTTGATCTGAGTTGGGGGGAGGGACTAACATATTCAACTTTTTTTCTTTTTTAACTTACTACATCTCATCCTGGAGTTTTATTCTAGGAAAAAACAAAACAAACAAAAAACTCAGATATAGTCAGATATGGGCCACTTTTTCCCTAAATGAAGATAACAGGAGCAAAATGAGGATGTGTACAGTCCAGTATGCTTGGCTATTTCTACTTACTGCTCTTGCCTTTGATTTTGCTCTCCCCTTGATTTTTTTACATTGTGCTGATTTTAAACTCATTTGCAATCTCTGATCCCTACTCAACCCACCAAAGCTTTCTTATAACCTCCTCCCCCTAACTGTAACTTCTTCAGTGTCACCTCTATAGTCAAGGAACTCAAATATTCCTAATTGGATCAGTCTTAAGGCCTCTCTTAGTCTACTTGCTTTGCTATCCTCAAACCCTCTATTACTTCTTTTCCAGTTCCAAATATACCAGACTTTCTTCCCCTCTCTGACTTTGTTACTAAGCATCTAATCAATCTACTTCCCATTCATATTTTTTTAAATCATAACTGTCGTTTAGCATGCCATTATATTTTTTAAACATTTACATTAAAGAAAATACAAATAAATGTAACATTATTTTAAATTTATACAATGAAAAATCCTGCAAAAAAAAAAGAAAAGGGATGTTTGTTTTGGTGTTTTTGTTTGTTTGTTTGTTTTAGTATGGTTATTATAGTAGAGCAGGTCTCAGTAAAAATTCTTAGATAAAAAATTTAAGGTTAGAGAAATTACAAGCAGAAAAGCCATGCTGGAACTACATATTTCTGTGCTTCTCTGTAAATGAAGAACACCCTACAGATGGCACAATTATTGATTTATTTCTTATAAAAAGATTACATGGTATTTTAAAAAAACGCAAAATAATGCAAGTAACTGACACTTTTTACATTTAATATTTATTTTAATACAATTACATGAAATTTTTGAGTTCTATTTTTTCCTTTCCTCCCTACCATTCTTCTTGAGAAGGCAAGCAATTTGTTATAGATTATAATATGCAGTCATATAAAACATTTCCATGTTAGCTAAAACATTCTTTCAAAACAGATAAACTATATAAGATACTTTCCCATTTTCAAAATACTTTCATGTGCTTCTCATTTGATTCACACAAAAAATCTGTGAAGCAAGTAATATATGTTATGTTCTCTATTTTGCATAGGAAGAAACTGAAATCCAGAAATATTATGAAACTTAGCACTGTAACATATTTACAAGCAAAAAATTAAAAATTCTAAAACTCAGATAGGTGGCACAGTGGATACAGCATAAACCCTGGAATCAGGAGTATCTGAAATCAAATCCAGTCTCAGATACTTGATACTAACTATATAATCATGGACAAGTCACCCAAACCCAATTGTCTTGCAAGAAAAAAAACAAAAACAAAAAACAAAACTTTAGAACTTTGATCTTGGTTAGTGTTATTTTTCCTGTCCCATAATTTCTTGTAAGGATCTGTTCATTAGTTGTGCTCCATGTATTTTTTGGCTTTGGACTTACTGGAAAGTGATTTTTTGAGAATTCATTTTAGCCCATTAATATACTCTCATAAAGGTTGTATTCAATGATTTATCTAATTTTGATCCTCTAACAAGAATGACAATATAGTATAATCTATAAAGGGTTCATCTCAGAATTAGTTAGATCTGAATTCATGTCTTGTCTTTTAAAAATAGCAGGTGAGAGATGCTGTGAAAGTCATTTATTTCTGAGCACCTGGCAACCCTAATTTATTGAGCAGTATTTCATCTGCTTTGGCAGAGGGAGTTTCCAACATTGTGAATTTCCTATTTAAAAAATCCACAGTTCCGGTAAAAAAAAAAAAAAAAAAAAAAAAAAAAAAAAAAAAGTGACTATTAGACAAAACAATATAATGTATGGCCACTAGACCTAATGTCAGGAATACTTCAGTGCAATTCCTGCCTCAGATAACAGTTGTGTGACTTTGGATAAATCATTTAACTTGTCTACGTTTCAGCTTCCTCATCTATAAAAGTAAGGGAGTCATACTTAATGATCTCTAAGTTTCATTTCAACATGAAATCTGCAATCCTATTATCCCATAGCTTAGGAAGTCATATAAATTGGCTAAGTCATTACTTCTTTTCAGAGGCCAAGCTGACACTCAACTTGAGAAAGTTTCATTTTTCCTCAAGGTAAAGGTAAATATAACCCTGTCACAGCAGACACACTGAAGACATAGACATCTAAGAGTCAGGCAGTTCCTTTCTAGTTCCTTTCATCCATCAACCTCCTCCTTACCCTCCTTTCTTCTGGCTCAAAACTTCAAATATATACACACACATACATGTATATGCCTGCATTTTCTTACGTTCATACATATATTTAAATAAATGTGTATATACCCATATATATATATGTTTATATGTATGTATATATGTGGATTGTGTATATATCTATGTATACATATAAGTAGTGTGTGTGTCTATATTTTTTTCAAAAATTACTTATTTTTCTTGACTCCATCTCAAAGGAAAAATTGATCAACCTCTTTTTACTCCATATGTATTCTTTATCTCTTCCTTTTACTTTCATATGGGACTTCTTTTTTAATCAATTATTCTTTCTCTCTCTTCCATTTGCAATCTTTCCCTGTGCACTAAATCATTTCCCTTGACCAAAATATTTTACAAGCATTTTATTACAATAAAATAATAATTACTAAGGACAATAGTGATAATAATAACAATGATGAAGAGAGAGAGCCAGTCTGAAGTCACAAAGAATTGGTTTATGGCAGCTAGATTACATAGTGGATAGAGCACCTACCTTGGAGCCAGGAGTACCTGAATTCAAATTTGTCCTCAGATGCCAACCTAAAGAGAATATTTTATACCATTCTCCTTTTTTAATATAAACACTCACCAACTTCATTTATCAGAACACAGACTTCATAATTTAAAAATCCAAATTCTAATCCCTCTTGATAGAAAACAATCTTGAACCTATGTTTAAATCCTACCAGAGTTACATATTTCTTCTTGTTTAATATTTTTGACTATGTATTAAGTAAATTTGTTATGATAGAACAAAATTACCTGGATTAGTAAAAACTTGTTATTTGGATATATGGAGAGAAAAATGTTGGCATTCTGTTGTCATTTCTTTCTCTCACTGTCTTTGGAATATGCAGGCTCTGCCCCAAATTACCAGGAAATGGCTGATGATCATCTAATAACTTGGCTCTGCAGTACAATTTTAAAAAGTCCCTAGCTCTGGAGTAAGAGGATCTCAGTTCAAATTCTACCTCTGATACTTATGATCTGTGTCACCTTGAGCAAATAATATGACCTTCCCAGGTCTTAGTTGCTTTACCTATAAAATAATGGTGCACTAGATGATTTCTGAGGGTCCTTGCCAGCTCCAGATCTAAGACTTTGTGATCCTCTCTTTAAATATTATACATATTTACATACATACATACATACATATTTACATACATACATACATACATAGAGAGAGCTAAGGCTGCAACTATTAATCATCAGATCCATTAATCATTCTTATGTTTGGACTTTTATTGTGGAATATTCTATCCTTTGGGTAGACATTGAGTCTTCTTGAGAATTTTCATTCATTACAAAGATATCATTCTGCTTAAAAATCCAAAGTTTAGACAATTAATAGGCAATTCAACAATTTGTAAAATTTGTATAATTTACTTACAAACAGTGAAAAGTACAATGATCTTTGGGGATGTGCTTTAACAAGACATAAACACAATAAAATGAAGTATTTTATTAATCAAATTGATTTAAAAAAAAGTACTATAGAGAAATGGGCCTAATTAATTTGCCTATAGACTACTCATATACATTGTAAAATTGTAGATTCTGAGTTGAAAGACATTGCAGGAGTCACTCAGTCTAAGTTATCCCTAAAAAGAAATACTTTTTACATCCCAGTGACATGTGGTCATCAAGCTTTCTTCTAAAGATCTCCAGTGAGAAGGAACCTACAACTTCCTGAGGCAGCTCATTTTCTTTTGGACAGCACTAATCATTCACTCTGTCTCTCTGTCCCTTATACCCATTCTTCTTATTTCTGTCCTCTGGGGCCAAGTAGAGAAAGTCTAGTCTTTCTTTCATATAAAACTCCTCAAAGTGATCAAAGACAACTATCTTGTCACTTCTAGGTCTTTTTTTTAGACTAAACATTCAAAATGTGTTACCTTGGAAATACCAACATTTGTAATAAAGGAGGAAAAAATAGACATAACTATTGAAACGGAAGAAAAATAGGTCATATTTACCTAGTGTTTTACAGTTTGTGAAGTGTTTTTGTCACAATAACCCTGTGAAAAAGATGTTAGAATATTATTCTCCCTATTTTACAGAGATTCACAAAGTTTAAATAAGTTTCCTAAGTTCACACTGTTATTTGATTAATAAAAGGAGCCTAATTTATGAGTCAAGATGATTTTTATGCTAATTGTGAAAACGATTGGTGAGAAAACAAATGGTGAGGCATTAAACACAAATGTTGCATAGGCTCTGCATAAATGTCCAATGTCATACAATTGGATCTAGATGAACTATAGCTGGTCACAAAGGCTGATTAGGGGATTCTACAACCATGAGTTATACAACGTGTATGCAAAAGTCCTGGTAGCTAATATAGTAGGCGAATATAGTCAGGTAAAACCTGGCAAATCTTTATGAAAATAGTGATGGAATAATCCACAAGCTTTGACATATGTTAAAAGTTTTTTTTTTTTTATTACAAAATAATGGATAGTGGGTAAGGGGTAGGAAGACAAATTTTTAGGGAAGACTAGAAGCATAGATGAAAAGTCTTGCTAGTACTCTATTTAGAGAAGTGAGGTTCATATCATTGCATAATCTACTTCTACATATTTGATTTAATTGGGATTGTATGGACAAAAAAATGTCTCAAGAGTAGGTTTCTATATTAACATATGATACAGACCATGACTAGAATGTGAGGTCGAAGTTACTTAATTAATGTGAAGTCAAAAATTCCATGGAAATATCGAAAATGCAATCACATACCTAGAAAAACCCAATGGAAAATTTGAAGAGATAAGAAATTAGCTCTCCAAAATAATAGGATGGAAGTTTTGAAATTTGAATGACTTTGTAATCTTATTGAGTAATATTCCCATAATTATAGATTGCAAACTATTATGCATTTGCATCCTGTGTGATTCTTTTCCATAGGGCACATAGGCAAAACAAACTAATCAATGTCTTTGAGGTCTTTTTCCAAATATTTTAATACATTGTGGGTACCAAGTTACCTGTAGGTTTTTACATGTGTTATCTTTATGTTTTGCTATATGACCAGTCTATTTTTTTTCTGGTCACATATTTCCTTGATGATATATTGAACACTATTTAAAGCCAAAGTTTAATCTTTAACCAGAATTTGTATGTACCATCAACACTATAGGTTAATATCCATATAGCAAAAAAGAACCAGTAAGAAATTCATGAAATGTTCCTCTATTTATACTTCTATTTTCAAATTTATATGTATATATATATATACCTCTATTTATACTTCTATTTTCAAGTTTATATATATATGTATATATATTCCTCTCTTTATACTTCTATTTTCAAGTTTATATATATATATATAATATATATATATGTATATATTCCTCTCTTTATACTTCTATTTTCAAGTTTATATATATATATATATATATATATATATATATAATATATATTATATATATATATATATATATATATATAAAACCATATGGTTCAATAAGATATATATAACATCTTTGCTGTACCTACCTTTATGGTAGAAATGTGGTGTGAAATGACATCCTTGTGCAATCTAAATACTTTCATTTATTACTGTCCTTCTGGTTTCTCAGGCTTCATTTAAGTTTTAGCTAAAGTCAACCCTTCAATAACATAAGAAGTCTTCATCAGTCCTCTTTATTCTTAGTGCCTTTTCTTCGATGTTAATTCCAATTTATCTTGTTCATAATTGTGTTCACACTGGCATCTTTATTATGCTGAGAACTCCTGGATAGAGACTTTTTTTTTTTGTCTTTCTTTGTATCCTCAGCACTTAGCACAGTGACTTAATAGTGCTTGATACTATGCCCTTAATAAATGCTAAGTGACTGGACTTGATAAAAGATTGCTTAACTTTTAAAATAAAAAAGAAATTTAGTAATATGGGTAAAAATAGAAACATAGAATTAGTATTGTAATATATAATTTAAGAACTAAAACAAATCTTAGAGTCTATTAAGCTTATCTTGTTATTTATAGATATTCACACTATAGATTTTTACATATTAAATGACTTGCTGAGGTCAAACAACTAGTTGTTAATTTTTTAAAATTATTCTTTCCTACTTCGGATTGCACTAGATTATAAAATCCTGGATTTCATGAATTATGTTTTCGTGTTTTGTATTTTTGTGTCCTTATTTAAGGCTGTGCTACTTATTAATTGCATGATTGTGGAGTCACTTTCTTTTTCTGGGATTCACTTTCCTTATTTGTCAAATGAAGGTATTAGATTAGATTATCACTAAGGCCTTTCCTTTATAGGTACCAGTTCTATGAAAAGTTATGAATCCTTTTTTGGAAACAATAAAATCAATTTATTTTTGAAATCACAGAGACTTCTTTCTTTCTTTCCTGTTCCAAATTCTCTCTGCATATGCCATTTCCCCACCCAAATGAGAAGGCAAGAAAAACAAAACCTAATGCAAATATGTATTGTCATGGCAATGAATTTTCTCATTTAGTTATTCTCCTTAAAAATAAAAGGAAAAGAAAATTTTAAAAAGGAGGAAAAAATAATGCTACTATTTGTTTTCTTAAGTCCATCAGTTTATGATCTGATAGCATGTTTTATCATGAAACTCTTGGAATTATGGTGGGTCATGATGTTGATCAGAATTACTAAGTATTTAAAAGTTGGGTTTTTTTTTTTATATAATATTGCTTCTGTCATGCTGATTGTTCTCTTGGTTTTACTCTCTATCAGTTTATACAGGTCTTCTCAAGTTTTTTTAAACCATCCTCTTCTTCATTTCTTACAATAGAATTCCACCATATTAATATACCATAACTTGTAAAGTCATTCTCCTCAATTTCCAGTTCTTAATTGCCAGAAAAAATATTGGCAACTAGGTGGTGCAATGGATAGAATGGTAGAACTCTTTCTAAGTCTCAGAGCCTCACTAGCTCTATGAACCTAAAGAAATCATGTAAGTCCGTTTGTTTTAGTTTCTCATTTGTAAAATGAGCTAGTGAAGAGAATGGCAAGGAACTATAATATCTTCACCAAGAAAAACCAACTGGGGTCACAAAGATTCAAAAACAATCATAAATATTTTGCTTCAGTGAATTCTCATGTACTATTTGAAATAGCATTGGCCTTCAAAAATAAAAATTGAATTGATAAAAAGTAGCAATTGGGAAAAAAATCTTAAATCTAGCACTTGTAAGGCTACCTTTCAAAATATTTTTCAAACTTCAGTTTTACAATTTGTCAGCAAATGCATTTTAATAGTAGTACATTTTGGAAAATATTTTTAAAATAAAAAAATTGCTAATAGAATACTATCACTATTGTAATGTGAAGCAATATTGTGATGGTAGGATTCATTCATTTATTCATTCACAGTCATTTTTGAGTCAACTAACAAGTATTTCTGAAATTCCAGGCACATATTCTCAGCTGTGGGAATACAAATATAAACAAGAAAGACAGTCCCTGTGTCAATGACCTAATGAGGAAGACTCACATAAAAGAAAGCTAAAGAAGGTATATGTGTGGAGAATATAGGATTTAAGAAGGTAATTAGGACTGGGGAAGGTTAGGTGGGTAACAATGAAGTACAGAGGGGGGCAGCCTATTGGGAAAGGAAGAGGTGACTCATTTAGATATCTTCCTTAAGTGGATGTTCTTGGGATCAGCCCTCCAGTCAGTGACAGAGACTTCAGGCTAGATAGTACTTGTAAGCTGCTTTAAAAAAAATCAATAATGCACAATGCACTGTCTGAAGAAATATTAATAAAGATAATTAAAATTCTGAAAGGTTTTCTCAGGCAGTTTACAATGTGCTTATAAAATAATTATGTATATAATGTATTATGATACACTGACAACAAAGGTACAAAATGATAATATGTGTCATTTAATGACAGTTTGCATGAACAGCAGAAAACTTATATTTAAAAAAAACACCTTTCTATGCAAGGCAAATATGTTAAGTATCTGAGAAAAACTATATGCCATTGAAATGAAAACTTTAGTATTTCAAGTGGTGATACCAGCTTATATAATTATTCTTCTACTTTACTCAGTAATGGTCAATGGAAGCTATATAATTAAAAAAAAAAAAAAACCTGGAAAAACAATGATTGTGAATTCACTATGTATTCTGGATTTTGGCACATATCAAATTGTAACAATGTTTTGTTTCATATTTAGAATGAGAAGCCAAATTTATAAGCTACATTTACTTTACAAAATAAAATGTTGAGATTATGATTTAATTGACTTTTTGATGGGTACATTATTTCATCAAAATGGGTGTTTCCTCTAAGGTTTCAGATTGTGCACTGAGCAAGCCATCAGATATTCATATGAGCTGACATTCCCTAATTACATTTATATGGGAGAATAACATTACACTGATTTAATGCATCAGTGCATATGTACTATATATATATGCATGTATGTATTTATGTGTGCACATATGTATATACATATGTATGCATACTATATATACACACATAGTGTATGTTTGTATGTATGTACATAATTTAGCATCTAATATTAAACCATTCATTCCTTTCATCTTTCAGTGTTCCATAGTCTATGACTCCTAACCCTAACTAACCAACCTCATCAGAAGTATAGAGCCTAGATTTTGAACCGATTATCAAACACTTACTAGCTATGTGATGCTAAAGTCACTAAACTTCTGTTTACTTCAGTTTCTTTATCTGCAATATAGGGATAATAATATCACCTACTTGCCAGAATTGTTTTGAGGAACAAATGAAATAATTATAAAGTACTTGGTATAGTGCCTTAAAAATCGTAAATGTTACATAAATGTTAATTATTATTAAATGTAATTAAACATTAAAAGTGATAATTCTGTTTGGACTTTAAAAATGAGTTTGGGAATTCATCCAAAGCAGATAAAAATTCTAATTATTTAGCCTTCAAATACCTTGTTCCACAACAGGTTGCCAGTTTTTTTCTCCCTTATACTCAATTCTTTTTGGTATTGAGTTATTTAACTTTTTTAATGTAAAAAATTACAAGTTCATTTTATATACCACTAACTCAATATTGGCCAATCATGTGTTGTTGTTCATCCTTTGTTTTCAAAGACATCATGGAGTGATGTCTTGACTTTTATGTGAATTGGGCTTGTGAGGTAGAGTTGCACAAAGTTGTCAGCTTCACTCTATCTTCTAATCAGAGGTTAGACAAATGGCAAGACAAAAGCCAAGGTGACTGATGATGCAGTAGATAACCTTGGCATCTTCGGACCAAGCTCTAAGTATTCCCCAGAATCTTCTTTAGCCACCTTCATGGCCATTGGAACAAATTATTGTCATCCATTGGCTCTGACAGGCAAAAAAAAAAAAAAAACAAAACAAGCATTCAATCTTAGGCCATGTTAATAGAAGGATATTTTATAGAAAAAGAACAGGGAAAAGGGATGTGAGTATGGCCTTTACATAGTTAAAAGACTGTTATATTAAAGAAAAATTAAAGTTTTTCTTCATAGCCTTAAAAGCAGAACTGAGGCCAGTAGGTGGAAGGGACAGACTAGCTGGTTTTAACTCAACAAAAGGAACTTCCTAATAATTAGAGCTCTCCAAAAATGAAATGGTTCATATCAGCAATTAGTGAGCTCTTCAGTATTGGTAGAGACTAAAAAGAGTACTAGTTGGGGATATCATAAGATTATCAGGGCTCAAGTTAGGGTTGAATTAGATAAACCTTGTGCATCCTATACAACACTGAGTCTGTGATCTCAGTTCATTTTCTTATATATATCTTCATAAAACAGAATAATTGATATACTTTGAGAAACAATAGTATAGTCTGTTCACAGAGCAAAAGTATCTTTTTATTTATGTTGTATTCAGTGGCTGTCTCTTAGAAAATTATACATAAATGACACATGGGTAAATAGTTTTTTTTAAGTATCTGAAGTAGTCACTTACTCTTTGCCTAGACACTCTAAGGTTCAAATTCTCTCCTGAAAATGAGATGATGAATCACTTTATCCCTATAAAGCATTGTAAATGTTGAATACAAATCCTTTAATCGTTCATCAAATAATTTCATAGATATCATACTTTAAAGGTGATGTTAAGAGCTTAATTCAGTCCAAAAAACTCATAGACTAGCTCTTCACATACTGCTCTCTCAGTGAAGAGCTCACATGGAATAATTGCCAAATGCAGTTTTCAGCAATAACTCATTCATACTTCAACCCAGTTTCTTCTATTGGATTTATATAATACCTTCAATTGGATTTATATAAGTACACATTTAAAATGGGTACTTGATATTTAGCCATTTTTAAAAAATCTGCCAATATGTAAGAGAAATTTTCATCAGGTGGTTATCCTTAGACTTTCCTGCAAATCCTTCTAAATTATGTTGGGGGGGGGGGGCAGGCACACTTTAAGCAAAAAACATTTCTCCTAGGAAAATATTAACCATCCTTTTTACTCTCTTAAGACTACATATGATATATTACAAAGTAGAATCTCACACCACCTGTTTTAAATGTGTTCACTGAATATCTGAAGCTTCTAATAGGTTTTCAGTGAAATAATCTACAGCTGTACAGAACCATTGACAAAGGAAGTCAAACCAGCATCTAAAGTGAAGCTAATTGGTCCAGATGGGGTGCCTTAAACAAGATTGATCAAGTTTTGTCAAAGCCTTAGAATCCTGTCAGAGGGTCATCCTGACCTTTGGATACATCTAATGATATGTGCAATGTGAATTCATTTATTCAGTTTCCAGCTGCTAAACTGAGTCTTTCCTTTGGTCCAGAGTGGATTACAAATGGAAGAGTTGCTCCAATGGAAAAAAAAATCTGAAAGTAATACAAATCTATGTCCGTAGTGGTGAGGTTATTTCATTGGTCTTTTAAAACATTTTAATTCTGACCAAGAATGAGTACAATGCTATTCTCTATTCTTCATACAAGAGAGTTAGTGGGTCTTATTCTTCTTTCAATGAAAATAATAATACATATTTGTATATTTCCTCACAAAAAAACCTTGTTAGTTGGAGTATTATTGTCACCATTTTATAGGTGATGAAACAGGCTTTTAGAGTTTGACATGATTTCCCCAATGTCACAGGTGAATAAGTATTAAACCTAGGATTTAAAGTCAGGCCTCTTGATTCAAATATTCTTTACTTTAGACTTCAGTGAACCATATAACCAATACATACTTTCATTGAAAAAAGTATAGTTTATTATATATAAATAAATATGTTTATGTTCCTTGATAATGATGTGACATTTATAGCTTTCAATAGGTGAGCAAATCAAGGGCCAGTAGCCAGTAATCCAGTCCACAAAAAATGTTTTGTTTTTGTTTTGTTTTGTTTTGGTTTTTTTTGCTGTGTATCTACTATGTAAATAGATAGAGTATATACTATGGAGATAGGTGAAAAGCTCTATCTACATATCTCTCTATCTAAATTATCTGGATGGCTAGAGAAGAAAAAAGATAATAACTTCAATGATTTAAATATTTTAAATGACAATCTACAAGTGAACATGGAGAACTCAGGCCAAAACAGGCTGACTTAACCCTATTACTTGAATTTGTAGATTCAAAACAGCATATAAAATCAGTCTATTACTGAATAGCACAATGTGGTTGAATGTAGTTGTTTTCCTGCTATAGAAAAGACTACTATTCTTTCTCTAATCTCTGAATCTTAAAAGAAGACAAAAAATTAAGAGGGAGACCAATCTAAGTATAGGCAATAGCCATCAATGCATAGAAGCAGAAAATGGAGTTTCATGTTTAAGAAATAGCAAATGGCATATAATTCCATATAGTGTGTGGAAAGGAGTAAGGGTGAGAAGCCTGGGGAAACGGGAAGGAGTAATGTTGTGAAGAGCTTTAAAGGTCAAAAAGAGGATTTTATATTTGATCTTAGAGCTAATAGAAAAATACAGGAGTTTGTAAAATTGAGAGATAATATGATGAGACCTATGCCTTAGGAAAAATCAGTTTGAGAAACTAAGTGAATGATAAGAGTATAGAAATAATTGAGACAGGGAAAGTAATTAGAAAGCTATTGCAATAGAACAACTTGAGCAAGAGAAGTGACTATATGCATGGACAGCATGAGATGTTTATGAAAGATGTTGTGAAGGTAGAAAAGGAAAGATATGACAAAGGATTTTTAGTATGGTGGTGAATGAGATGGAAGAATTTAAAATAGATGTTAAAAACCTTTAATTCTTGAAGAATGTAGTGTCCCTAATAGTAACAGAAAAACTGGAAATAGAGAAAGATTTGGGGTGAGGGGGAAGGGGTAAAGTTCTGTTTTGGATGAATTGAAATATCTGCAAGACACCCAATTAAAGGTAAACAAAAGGCAGTTGGTATGTGGAACTATAGCTTAGGGTTGAATATAGAGATCAGGAATCATCTTCATAGAGATGATAATTAAATCCAAAATGGCTGATGAACTTGCCAAGAATGATAATATAGGGGGGGAAAGAGAAGAGACTCCATAACAAAGGTTTGGAGGGTACCCAATATATGTTGGCATGTCAGTGGTGAGGATCAATCAACGCAAACTAAGAAGGAACAATTAGGTAGGAGGAGAACTACAGGAAAGCAGTATCACAGAAACATAGAAGGTATATGCCAGAGGAAAAGATGAACTGTCCTTTCAAATTCTTCAGAGAAGTCGAGAAGAATGAACACCGAAAAAGAACATTATCTTTCACTATTCAAATTCATTAGTAATTTTGGAGAAGGTAGTGGAATGATGAGATGACAAGACAGACTGCAAAAAGTTTATAAGAGTGAAAGGAGAATAAATAGGAGAACCCAGTGTAAACCGTTTTTTGAATAAATTGTTAGCTAAGGAGGATAAGAAATAAGAATGGTTGGGGCAGCTAAGTGGTGCAATGGATAGAATACCAGCTCTGAATTCAGGAGGACCTGAGTTCAAATCTGGTTTCAGACACTTAACACTTTTAGTTGTGTGACTCTGGGCAAATCACTTTATCCCAATTGCTTCTGCAAAATAATAATAATAAATAAGTAAATAAATAAATAAATAGGAATGGTCAAATCAAGTGAAAGGGGAGAAATAGGCATGCTTGTAGGCAACAGGGATTGTTTTTCCACTTATTCAGTGTTTTGTGTATTGAAGTTTTTTGTACTTCCATATAGAATCTTCTTTTATCAGAACCATAGAGTAAATTTGAGACTTGGAAAGGACCACTTTGTCCAAACCATACCTGAAAAGGAATCCCCAGTGCAAAATAGGTCTTCTGAAGTCCATATTTTACTCCTTTTAATCCATACCCCTCTCCTTTCCTCATCCCCTCAAAATACTATTCTTGGTTCTTTTGTCTGAAGTCAAACAATTCTCTCTGCACGTAACAGTTTCCCAAATACCTGAAGACACCAATTTTGTCTCTCTCGAGTCTTCTTTCCTTCAAGATATTCCTGTGTTCTTTCACCTGTGTTCTTGGTGGCCCTTTATCATCCTTATCACCTACAATAGACTATGTCCCACTTAAAAATACCTATAGTAAACTATGGCAGCAGAAACTGACCGCAGTTCTCCAGATGTTGTCAGACCATGGCAGTCCATGCATGATACAGTGGAAATGTTTTTACCAACATTTTCCTCCTTGATGAGAAATAAAGTACTAGTTTCCTCATATTGGAAATTTGCCAGTTTTGAAAAAATAAATTAGTACTCCTAAGAATGAATGCTAGAATAATTATTTGCCAATTGCATGAATGTACATCCTGCCTTGAGCTTTACCTCAATTATCTTGACAATAACAATATTTCATATAGTCACCCTTGGTGGAGAATTTATAGATTAGACACAGATACACACATATGTAAGTATAAATGCATGTATACATATATAGATTATGTGTTGCTTATTCCATTTTAGAAATTTTAGTCATGAATGAAATTAACATTATTGAATAAAAGTTCATGTGAGGGCAAGTTTTAAAATTTCATAGGGATGCTTTTCTTTTTTTCTCCTTTTCATATTGCAAGGTGATTAATGTTGCAGGCTAGGAGCCCTGGGAAATGCAGACCAAATCAAATGCTGCTTTAGGCTCTTGTGCTTATAGTGTATATTCCATTCAGTGGGGGTAGTAATGGAGCTGCCTTTATTCCTTTCGCATTCATTCATGCTTCTGTCTTCTGCTGTGCTTGCTGAGCCAAAACAGGAATTTAGACTTATGTAGTCTGTGCTACTTAAGGTTTTATGTGCATTGAGGAGAAAGCAGATTTGTACATTCTATTCCCTTTAAGTCAACTCACAGTAGAATATACTTCATTTTAACTTTTCTCTTTAATATTTGAACAATGAATTACCATATACTGGGATGAAAAATTATTTATACTGATGTTCTTAAGCTTAGGGAAAAAATACTGCTTCTGCTGAGGGAAATTTCCTCACAGAAATACACCACGAAGACCTTCTCCAATGTCTCAGTGTTTTGTCAAGATTGAAAATAGAAACAATCATTTTACCCATGATCTTATGACCTTATGATCCTACGTGTTTTGGATTTACATAAATCATGTGTCACTAATGATAAAATTATATCTTTCCAATAAAATAATTCAGCTAAATATTTGTTCTAAATCTTTCGTCTTTATTACAACTGACATACTTTGAGAAATAGCTAGTAATTAGTATATCTTATGACAGATAATGATATATGCATCATTTTTAGCCATATGGACATATATATGTATATATGTATATGTTTTTGCATATATATATATTGTTATACACATATGAACTGAAAGCTGAAAGCATTTTCTGCATTGATAGATTGATATCATGATCAAGTGACCATCTTTCTTTCTTTCTTTTTTTTTTTTTTTTTTTTTTTTGCTGAGGCAATTGGGGTTAAGTGACTTGCCTAGGGTCACAAAACTAAGAACTGTTAGGTATCTGAGATCATATTAGAACTTAGGTCCTCCTGACTTCAGGGCTAGTGCTGTATCCACTGTAGCACCTAGGTGCCCCAAGTGACCATCTTTCAATGATGGTTATGTCTAATACAATTCAACAGTTAATAATGTGTGACCCATGGTTTCTGTTACTTTCTTGGTACAAATGTAAAGATATGATAGTGTCTTAGACTTGTACAATGAAAGATCTTTCTTCACTATAAACCTTCCTCATTTGTGTGTGTGTGTGTGTGTGTGTGTGTGTATGTAAAATTTTGTCTTTATTCTCTTTCCCCCATAGAATCTGAGTTAGAATTTATATTTAACTCACAAGGAATAAATCAATAAATATCTCCATTAGATCTCTGATCCAACTTCTTAAGAGAGTACAATTCAAAGCCATTCTCCTTGTCTTTCCTCCTGAATTCTCTGGGAAATTCATGCCTATATCAAGAGGTTAATGTTCTATAAGTGTTCATTGTTACTTACTATTTGATTTTAACATTAAGAACAGAAGATAAAATGTTTCTTACTTCCCATAATATCCTCATAAAGAAATTGGGGATCAAATGTCCCATAGAACCTGACATCAGTGATGTGACTATCCATATCTTTCTTACTAACTAACTCTTAATTACTTAAAACATTCTATTTTGAAACCTTATTTCTTTCAGGTAATTATTAAACTCAAAGCTTTTGAAGCACATATAGGAGATAGCATGTTGTTCTTTGCCAGTTACTATCTTGGACCCCTTGAAAAGGAGGAATTTTCTCTTAACACACTGCAAAAACAACAGGTAGCATAGCAGATAAGGGTACTAGATTTACTAGATAAGGGTCTGGAAGAACTGAATTCAAATCCTGCCTCAGACATGCAACTACTTTGTTGATCTTTTACAAATTACTCAGACTCTTTTAGCTTCAGTCTGTAAAATAGCGATAATATTACCTTCCTCATAGGATTATTATGAGGAACAAAATAGAGAGATAGACAGATGGAACTTTGCAAATATTAAAGTGCTATATAAATCATTAGTATAGCTGTGATTATAACTAATGATATTATTATTAGCTATCATTATTGCTTATTATTATATAGATGAGGATTTTGCCTATTCAAAAAAGAAAGCTAAAGAGCCATCCTTAGAATTGTGACCACTACCTTAATTACTATGAGGATGTGGAAGACCACAACAGCTCACTCTGATTTCTAACCTTTTAGAGGCCTCAGCTGATTATAAAAAATATACTTTAGTCTTCCCCACTTTTTCCCAGTGAGTATATAAACTTATGCATGCTCCTTTCCTTCTTCCTAAAGTGGAGACTGAATCACTGTAAAATCATGAATGTTGGAAAGGATTTTGTAATATATATAAAATATATAATATATATATAATAAATATATAATATATAAAATAAAAAAAAAACTCAGCCCTCAGTTTGAGGAAAGTCACAAAATGTGAAGCATTTCAATTAATCCAACCTATGTTTATTAAACATCTACTATATATAGGATTCTGTCTTAGAATAAAGATAACAAGCATAATATACACACATACATGCATGTGCACATATATATTTCTATGGCTATATAAATATGCACGCATATGTATTGTATAGATGTATATATGTGTGTATATGTAGACACATATATAATTTTTAAGATCAACTCTAATAGACTTCAAATATATAGATTAATTTGAAAATGCTTCATCATGGAGATCTTACCTTTAACCAAGACTGAAAGGGAACATACACATAGTGCATTGTTAAAAATCACAGGATGACAGAATCATAGTTAGTTTGGGAGGGATCTGGGAAGGTCACACAAGGATTCGTTTTCCTTGAAGAAAAATCTGGTATTATTTACAGCCTTGCCCTTACACTGAGTACTACCTCCAATCAACTTTTGCAATCTTATTTTTCTTATATAGTATTATCCTGAGTGAGATCTCCCTCCTCTCAAATGGAAAGAACTCATAGTTGACAATTAAGTCTTGCTCTGGGCCTGAATAATATATATCACTTAAATTGCCAATGGAGGATAAGGTCTACATTTGTTACTCTATGCCATGCATCTACATATGGTTCCATAGCTGTGGATCTTGCTTGATCCATAATTCAATGTGCTTCAGGAACTCCTCATTCATAATCATCATTTGCTGCTGATTTATATTTCTATATCTCCCATTTTAATCAAAGATCAATGAAATGTCCCACCATAGCCTCTCCTCATTGCTTTTTTTGGAGTTACGTATTTCCTGGAATTGCCAATTTGCAGTTACACAAGGTTTTTGCTAGAAACTGTATAGATTTACAAAATCTCCCTACAGGGACAAAGTTTGTATAAGTGGGTACAGTTGGCTTTCCCCCAGCTCAAAACTCCCACCTTCTTTCATTCTAAATACCAAATAATTTAAGAAAAGAGAGGGTACAAAAACTGGAGTGATCAGAGAGGCTTCAAGTATGAGCTGTCTTGAAGGAAATAAAGGATTAAAAGGGGGAACGCACTACAGGATTGCATAATATTCTCTGTAAAACAGGGAGACAGCTCATGGAATGTGAAATTAGAGGAATAATGAGAAAGGCAGTTTATTTAGCATATTTATTGGGTGAAAGAGAGCAATATAAAATAAGTTTAGAAAGTTAGGTGGGAATAAAATTGTGGAGAACTTTTAAGTCTCAGGCTAAAAAAAGTTTGTATGTTATCTTACTAAAAATAGAGATCCATTGAACTTTTTTGAGAGGATTGGGAAATTTCAGAATGTTGGCAAATTTTGGTGGGAGAAAAAATCCATATATATTTTCATTAATTTCAAAGTGAAATCACTTTGGTGGATATTTAAGTGGGAATCACTTAAAAGGCTATTTCAATAGTGAAGGAAAAAAATTGTTGAGGGTTTGAATTACTATGATTACTATGGGGGGGGGGGGAGTAGACAAAAGCATTTTTAAAAGTTTTATTATTTTAATCAAATTGTTTTAAGTTTAATTATTAGTTAATTTATTCAACCAGTTAAGTGATGCAGTAGATAGAGCACTGGATCTCAGGAAGACCTGAGTTCAAATTCTGCCTCAAATACTTATCAGCTGTATGTCCCTAGGAAATTCACTTAGTATCTCTTTACCTCAGTTTCTTTATCTCTAAGATGGGGATAATAATAGCCTCCCTGGATTGTTCTGGAGATCAGATAATATAATATTCATAAAATATTCATAAAAACATTTAGCATAGTACTTGGCATATAATATGTACTATATAAATGTTGGTTACTATTGTTTTTGAGCATTCCATTGGACAAAATATTTTATTTGTCTAGATTATGTAGTCTTATGCTCAGATTTTGTGCTAGGTTCTTCTTGCCTTACACATGGGACTGTGACATTTATTATGCACCTTGGCATACTCACAACAGCTTATATAAAGTGTGTAAGAAAAGATAAAAGAAACATTTTTATGGGTGATGAAATCTATCTAAATCAGAGGTTCTTTCTTTTAAGTATGTGTGTGTCTATGATCCTTTTTTTTAGACTAGAGAAATCTATTAAGAAATATTTGAAGCATAATATTTTTAATAATTGTAGAACATTGCAAATTGTACTTTGAAATTAATGAAAATATATATGGATTTTTTTTCCCACCAAAATTTGCCAACATCCTGAAATTGGTCCATGGAACTGAAGTTTAAAAATCATTGATCTAAGTGATAAATACATAATGCAATTGCTTATCCTATCCCCATTAACTATGTACATGTTCTGAATTCCCAGGAAAATGCAGGCACCTTGAGGATAGAGGTTGTTTTTTGTTGTTTTGTTTTATATTATCATTATTCATAGTGCTTTTTACATAATAAGCATTCAGCAAATATTCATTAAATTTCATTAAACTATATTCTTCTGTGCTCAGTTCACCATAAGACACAGTGATCTCCATTAGAAAAGGAACTCTCCTTCCACCATCACTCTGCCTCTGCCCCAATTATGGGTCTCTTTTGGAAATTCCAAATAAAGTAGATAAGAGATGCCTTAAGTAGGAAAAATCTGCTGGGACTCTTACAGCACTTTGCATTCCGTAAGCCTGATATTTGAATGTTATGTTATAGAGTATAATTTTTTTTCTTTTACTTTACCTAATTCTCTGGTTTAATTATTCCACATTGTACCAATTTATCATGTTAAATTTAAATATTCTTTGAATTAACTTAGCTGTCCTGCTCTTTTTATTGGATAGAGGAATTTTAATTATTCTAGGTGACTGCAGAAAAGGTTAAAGTTTTAAATCTAGCAAGTGAGTTAAATATATGAGTTGCTATTACTTACTCTTCTAAGAGTGCTTTGGTTAATAGCACTAATGCTAGAGCCTAAGAAAGCTTTAAAAAATCATTGTTGATTTGTAACCACAAAAGCAACCATTGACTAAACCTTAAATCCTTCTTTTATTCTCTGAATACCTTAGAGATTCTTTTATACCTACATAATACTTCAGAGATTTCCCAATTATGAGAAGAGAGGTTGAATTGAGTTAAAATCAAATCATCCAAAAGCACAATCATGTTAACCTAATTTGCCCTTCTTATCTTATCATATACCATTTCATTTCTCCCTTTCTTGTCTCAGAAAGTGCACAATAAAATACTTGTATTATTCCTCTTTACTACCTGTGTGTATCACATAGTCTTATTCAGGCCATTCTATTAGCTGTTTAAAATGACATTCATCATCCTGAAGCTTCTAAAAGGCCACTGAAGCCAATCTTCCATTCACATCAGGGAAAATATGCCCACCTAGTCACCTACATACGGAGCAGAGAAAGCATTTAATTGTTCCCCTGTCGACTCTCTCTCTGAATCAAGTTTAGATGAATAATAAAGCAAAATTTTAATGCCACCTCAAATTGATATGAAAAGAAGTTGTGATGGAAATATTCTAAATGGCTATTCATGATGCCAGCCTCACTTTTTAAATTTACCCTTTAAATCAATTCTTAGGTAGAATAGACCATTTTCTATGTTTTTCTCTTTTTCAATTTTATTTGAAAAATTGTTTGGGGATATTATGATACAGAAAACTCACAAGCAGAGTAATCATGGCTGGCAGATTACAGAAGGAGACACATAACTATTTTTTTCTCCATGAAGTAACTTCAAACTGGCAGACTAGTGTATGGAATCTGATTTCCTCCCCTACTTTACCTACTCTAGTCCGTCAATATTACAGAATGAAGTTATTCTGAACTTTAATAGTAGAATGGTTAGAAAGCTCCTGAGGCAAGCATCTTCCTCTAAAGATCAAAATGAAATTGTTACTAGAATAGGCATAGGAATTGGACTTGTGATTTCATTAGTACAAAGAACTTATAGGAATTGAACATTTCATTTTGTTAGTACAAAGAAGAGGAACCTTTCTTTACCAAAGCATGTCAACACCCTCTCTGCAGCTCAGAATCTTAAATGTTGCTGAGAACATTGGGAGTTACTGACTTGCTCAGAATTATGTAGAATCTTTTCAGAAATGGGATTTGAGCCAAGGTCTTTCTGACTCAAAAAGTAACTTTCTACTAAAACACACAAAAATGAGTTCCTTTTGATATTGCAACATTATACTTTGTTTCACATATATGCTATACTTCTTTATCAAACAATTCTCCAAAATTTTCTACATATGTTTCAAACTTCAACTCTTTCTTTTAATTTTATCCCAAAGGATTCTTTCATGAATGATATTTCATGGGTAATTTGCAAATATTCTTTCATTCTCATCTATTCCTATGAACAAAAGTTTTCATGCTAGATTTATTAAATTAATATTAAATGAAAATGATCATGCCTTATTCAGAATTTGCATCTCTAGAATTGGTTATAATGCCTAATTTTTCAAGAGTTTTTAGAATGTCAAAATGTATGTTCTGGTATATTGGCATCCACAAGGGGCTTGGGATTCATTCTTTTCATTGCTTTAGCATTTTCTATTATCTGTAATTTATTAGTGAAATAAAAAGAGATAGAAAAAAATCATCATTAAAATGACTTCTCTGGATTTCCAGGAGGAATGCTCAGAGATTATTACATTGCTGTGTGTAAAGATGCTTTCCTTCCTCCTCTATCAACAATCTTCATTGCAAGTATTTGCTCATTAAAAAAAATCCTAACCTTTTATGTTTAGAACATTGATTACTAGTTCAGGAAATCAAAATGAAAGGCAGCACTGTATGTTCAAGAGAGAATGTGTTAGTTATAATTGACTTGAGGATTCACAGATAAGGCTTGATGATTTCTCATTACATACTGATTTACTGGTTATTGCCCTCTGCTCTTGTCTTTCCAGAGTGTTCAAATGGTGAAAAGGGACCTGAATAAAGAGGGGAAGTGAGCTAATTTCCTTCTGATCTCTTTCAGATTCCATTTCAGTCATGTCTGTGGAAGGATACCACTATCCTTTCAGAGACTTTCCACAATATTGAATCCATGTACAAGTCTGGTCAATTTTACCTCCATGAAATTACTTCCATTTGTCCACTTCATTTGTATGCATGCATGTATGTATGTATATACATGTATAGTATATTTATATATATGTGTGTGTATGTATGTATATATTTCCCCATTACAGGTAGATAGTATGCTGCATCATTAGACCTCCGGGATTGTTTAAGATCATTGTTTTACAGAGAATAGCTAGCTTATTCACAGTTCTTCATCATATAATATTGCTGTTACCACATACACCATTCTCCTGATTCTGTTCACTTCACTTTGCATCAGTTCATGGAAGTCTTTCTAAATTTTTCTGTAATAATCCTGCTTGTCATTTCTCACAGCTCCATAATAATCCATTGTAATCTTATTGTTTATCCATTCACCAATTAATGTGTTTCCTTCTTGACATTTTACATGACTCCAGCCCCATTTCAAACCTGCATTGTCTATTCTAACTGGCCACTTGTCTCACATCTTTCCCTTCTCCAATCTATCCAATTGGCACAGCTGCCAAAATATTCCTAAATCACAGACTTGTGAATGTTGCTCCTGCATCAAAAAGTTCTAGTATCTCTCTTTTGCCCCTAAAATCAAATACAGACTCCTGTTTGGCATTTAAAGTCCATCAAAATCTGTCCCTACTATTCCTTTCCAGTCTAAATATAACTTTACTACTCTTCATTCAATATTCCAAACTCAGTGGTTTACTAGTTCTTCCTTTTATATGACCTTCCATTTCTCATCATGCATCTCATTTCATTTATATGTATTCCCCAGACTGTCACACATTCCTATAAAGCAATCTCTCCTCAGCTCTAGCCTTAAATTACCTCACTTTCTTTAAGGCCACATTTATAGGTCACCTTCTACATAGAATCTTTCCTTATCTGTCCTCCCAGTTCTTAAAAACCTTTCCCTTTTTAATTACTTAAACTCTTACATGTTGTTTCACCTCAAAGGAATAAACATTAAGGAAAGCATGTGCTCCTGAGGTTTCTATTGAACAAGTCAGTGAATGAAAATGCAGATTAGTCATTTAACCAACCAGTATTTGTTAAATATCTACTCTGTGTCAGGCACTTCTGTAAAAAAAAAAAATACAAATAAGAATGACTCTTTTCAAGGAGTTTACATTCTACAAGGAAAATAGCATATATACACAAAAGGAAAGGAAATGGGGCTGAACATGATTCACTGGAAGAAGAAATTACTAGATCAAGATTTTCTCTCTAACAATACAGGACAGAAGTTTCTTTCTAACTTAATCTCACAGAGCTAGAGCATTTTAGTGACTATCCCAGAGTCAGAGTCAGTAACTAGATAACTTTGGCACTATTTGAACACGAATCTGCCGGACTCCTATGTAAGTTGATGCAAGATATGTACAAAGCACATACAACATAAATGCAAGATATTTGGAGAGATGGAGGAAGCACTAGCATATAGGGGCATCAGTAATAATCTTGTATACATGGTAGCGCTTGTACTAAGCTTAAATATCCCACTTTATTCCCCTAAAAGGATCACTACAAATTAGGAAGCTAAGGAACCTAAGACAGGGAGGTGAATCAATAGTGCATTTTGGTCATGAGAAACACTTATACAAAAACTTGTAGACAGAAGAAGAGATGTTAAATGTAAAAGGCATCCAGCACGTAGTTGGACTGGGCCCTAAAGTGCTTCAAGGACAGTGATATGTAATATACTTGGCAAGATAGGCTAGAGGCAGATGGTGAAGGGTTTTAAATTGCAAACAAAAAAGGTTGTATTTGGTCCTAGTGACTTGGTCTGACCTGTAATATATGAATATCATTTTGCCAGCCAGCTGGAGAATGGAATAGAAAAAAATATTGACTAGAGGTAGAGAGCCCAATTAGGAGCTACTACTAACCAGTAACAGACTTTGTCAAAGGGGCTAAGACAAGATAAATTGCTTTTTCTTTTAGGCTGACATTGTTTTCTCTCTCTGTGCCATGTAGGATCCCTGATCAGACAGATAAAAGATTGTTACTATAATCCCCAACATGTTCTAGACATGTTCCATTTGGGAGAGGGAGTGGCTACATTGCCCCAGTGAAGGGCAAAGTCAGGATATTGCTTTCCCATTACCCCTAAGGGTTCACCATCATATATCTTTATGAGAATCAATTAGAGTAAAATGAAGAGCACCAGATTGAGAGTCCTGTGACTTGGGCTCACATGTCAGGTCTACTACTTTTTCCTTCTGTGTTCGTGTGTTATGCCATTTCTGTAAGGATCCTTAAAATAATATGGTAGAACTAGATGATCTTTAAAGTTTCCTTTTAATTTTAAATACAGTGGGATAATTTGTTTTGATGAAGAGAAAACATGAAAACCTTAAAACTTTTATTTAGGATTAATATCCCACTTATTTTCACAAAGGATCCTGCATGCTAAGGTCATCAATTTATATAGTTAGGAGAAAGTTTAAGGATAATGAAACTCTCCTTACTCCATGGATTACAAAATTTAGTCATAGAGAGTATTGCCTTCCCCAAGTCACAAGTTATCATCAACATCATCAGCCTGACATAATGATGTACACCTATAACATCTGCTATAAGAGAAGCTGAGACTAGTCTATTTCTTGAGTTTGGAAATTCTAAGCTGTAATGGTATAGGAAGAAAGGAATATTATAAACAGAAGAGGGAAAGAAGAAAGGAAGGAAAGGAGGAGAGAAGAATGAAATAAGCATTTATTAAGTACATACTATATCCTGGGCACTGTGCTAAGCAATTTACCTATATTATTCATTTGATCCTTACAAGCTTGGGAGGTGGATATTATTACTATCTCCATTTTATGTTGAAATTGAGACAAAGGATTATAGAACTAAGTGTCTGAGGTCAGACTTCCTGACTCCATCTTGTTACTGTGCCATCTAACACCTTACCTTGTGTTGTTATAACACGTTCTTGGGTTGTGTTGTTTTATATTATATTGTATTGTATTGTATTGTATTATGTTGGGCAGCTAAGAATTTCAATGGATAGAACTCTAGGCTTATAACTAAGAAGACTCATCTTCATGAATTCAAATATGGCCTCAGAGATTTACTAGCTGTTTGACTCTGGACAAATGACTTAACTCTGTTTGTCTTAGTTTCTTATCTATAAAATGAGCTGGAGAAGGAAATAGTATATTTATCAAAAAAAAAAATGGGGTCAACTAGAGGCAGATACTATTATATTCATTATTTATATAGTACGTTATTATATTATAGTAAATGTGTAAAACTATTCACAAGTTGGTAACTACAGGGGAAAAAATAGTTTTCTATATCAAAGACATTTACCAAAGAAAATAGATCTCTATCTAAATATTTGAATGCCTTTGTTGCATAGAGATAATATTCCCACCTCTGACTGATCATTCCAACTTGTAAAGACCAAAATATTGATCTAGAAAAAGGTCTTTTTGTTTTCTTCTGAGGCTCAATCTACTTAAATTGAGAAAGTTTCATGATCAGAGCAGTAAGTACCGGATGATGAAATTGCTATTTGATTATAACAATTCACAGAGACTGTCTACTGGGAAGAGAATGGAGTTGTGATCAGTAATAGTAGGGGGAGAATCTATTCTAGTGGTCGACCATGGGTTAGAAGTACACCTTTAGCCATCTTATGATGAAGAAAGCCAAACAAAAGAGTTTTATAAAGAGACTAAGTCCTGAAAATGGGAGATAGGGCAGAGAAATACCTTCCTTGTTGTAGACTACATTTTCTTCTCTGCTGCTACACATCCAATTCTGCATCCAGGAGGCATATAGGGACAGAAAATAACTTATATTTGCCCAACCTTAAATGGAAAGGTACAATATTAAATGTAAGCATATTATATCTAGTCAGAAAGAAAAGTTAGAAATTGGGAAGACGAATCACAGTCATTTGGGAATAAGGTTAATTCCAGATAGATGCCTTTGGGAAAGACCAGTAAATTACTATGAATTCTTGCAGGCATCATTGCAAAACTGATTCATTGAGATGGGTTTTGGACTGAAAATCCCCAGGTGAATACCCTTGGTCACTCCCTGTTGGAAGTAAGTTTTAGGATCTTTCCTAGTAGAAAGTCAATGCAAAAAAGAAGTGATATAGTCTGTGAAGGAGTGTGCCAAGTATGTTGACATACACTTGCTTTGATTTATTGCTACTCTTTTGACATAGTGTCATAAATGACCTTGAATGAAAGATAAGTACAAGAGGAAAGAGAGGGATTTGGGGGGCATGGCAGATGAAAGCTAAGCCCCTGAGTTAAAGCTTTATGTACAAGCTCTGACTGCTGAATAGGTCCAAGCACTGGTCATAGTGTTGAGGTTTAAAAGAGACCCTAAAAAGTTGAGGTTGCAGATCAACATTGTGAGGTATCTCAAAAGAATTTGCAGGCTTGAACCCATTTCCAAGTGAGGGGACAAAGTTTTTTATAATTGTTATACCAATTGAGACAGGATAAGTCCCAAAAGGATTTAGCAAAGAAGCAGGAACAAAAAAATAAATGTATAGAAAAAGACAGATCCAGTTCTTCATGTCACTGATATGCTAATTCTTAGAGGTAGAACTGAGGAATAGCCTGTTATGTATGTCAATATTGAATGCTATGATTTAGAAGTGGAGTTGAGGAGTCCCTGTTATGCACCTCACCATTTGTCTCAGAAATCCTGTTATCACTGACCAATAGATTGTTATCTGGCAGTCAGCAATATTTGGAGAACAATATTACAATATTCCTAAGGTCAGGAGACTTTAGGATCATTGACAAACAGGTTATTAGAACAATAGCACTTCTAAGATCAGGAAGCCTCAGGATTACTGCTAGATTTCTCCTACAAGCTGCATCGCATCATTAGTGCCCCTTATTGACCATATGAAAAGGGAATTTTACCATCATTAGGGATAAGAATAGTCACTGGACCTGTAATTACTCTGATAAGGGAAATTTGCAAGGTATTAGAATATTACCTAACACAACAAGTTGGTACCTCTCTCCAACTTAGTGTCTCAGCAACTAAGACTAAAACTTAAAGAGGTTAAGTGATGTGACCAGAAACACAGAGTCAATATGTGTTAGAGGCCAGGTTATCTTGGCTTCAGGATCAGCTGTCTATCCAAACTGGAATACTGTCCTAACTCTCTAATGATTACATGGAAACAAATGAGTATCTTTCCAAATTCTTAAATCTCACATCAGGCAATCAGGATTAGGAAACACATTCTCAGACACTTATGATATGTGTTTTCTTTTCATCCTACTATACGTAAATAACTCATTTCATTTTGTATTTAGCAACCTGGGAGATCAATATGAATTCAAGTCTAGGACCTCAGAGCCCAGAAATTGGATCACAGATAATTTTTTGCAGCTACAGAAGTCTATAAAGACCATCTCTTAAGTCCTTGGACAGCTAAACACTGAATCATTGGAGGAAGTGTTCACAGTGATGATATCAGATGATGAAGTAATGAAAATTCAGTATGGTTTCATTGCACTAACCCTATACTATTTTACAAGAGACCCACATTCCATTTTCTACCATACCACTAACTACAAAGCAGCTGAGTTGAATGGAGAAATCCATTTGGAATCAAAGCACCTGAGAAAAGGACTCAACTGTGTTCTACTAGTCCTTCAAGGGCAGATCTATCAATAGGTAGAATAAAAAGTGGCAAATGTGACTTAAAAAAAAAAAACGGATCCTAATAATTAGAAACTTCCAAAAGTAAAATAGATTACTTCAGTTGAAATGCAGTTTCCCATTTGACTAACCATCTACCTTATAGGAACCTACAGAGATAAAAGCAAAACTGTCCCTATTCTCAAGGATCTATCAGTAAATAGATGATACCATATATACATAGATAAGCAGATTATATATGTATATGTATATATATATATATATATATATATATATATATATATATATATATATATATATAAATGAAAGCATAGACATATACATATATATGTGTTTATACTCAAAGTAAATACAAAGTCTTTGATTAGGGTGGAGTTGGAAATCCCTAACAACTAGAAGGATTGAGAAGAGATTTATGTAGGTAGGTAGAATTGTGTTAAGCTCTGAAGAAGTCCAAGGATTCCATGAGGTAAAAGTAAAGAGAAAAGACATTTTAATAAGGGGACACAGCTTAATTAAAGGCAAAGTAATGGGAAGTAGAATACTGTCCAACAAATAGTTCAGTTTATAGTGCTATGTAGACAGGTAATATGAAATGGTACACAATAAATTGGATTTAAACTATATAGGAGGGCTTTACATGTCTAGCATAAATTTGCATTTCATTTCAGTGTCAAAAGGAGACTGATAAAGCCTTTTCAAATAGGAAGTAACATGATCTGAACCATGCTTCCAGAATATTTAGAAAAAAAAAAAAAACCCTTCTTGTATGGAGGATGGTTTGGTGAGGTGATATAATTCATACATATAATCCTAATTCTAGAGCTGAAAGATACTTAAAGACCATGTAATCTTTCATTTCACAGGGCAAATAAATGACTTGTGCACAATCTCATAGGCAGACAGAAGAGGCTGGATTTGAAACCAGAGTCAATGCTATTTCCCAGACCTGTATTACACAGCCTTTTAAACCTGGGTTAGGTAAACCAATTTAGAAGTTACTCCAACAGTCCCATTTAGAACTGATGAAGGCAGTAGTTGTGTGACTGGGAAGTTATATGAAAGATTTGAAAAACTGTTTCAGGAAAGGCTGGCTAATCAGTTGTCAGGAATGTCTGCGTTAGTGTGAAAAAGATGACTCCTTGAGCGTTTTCCAATTCCGAGGTTCTGTGATCCTTCTGAGTTCGAATATTCTGCAAGTAATGAACAAATAAATTAACAATGTTTTGCTCTTCTGAAGAACTTAAATAGAAAATCTTGGCACAGGCTCAGGAATTGTAGCCCATTTCTTATCAACAGAAAACTATAGCAACTACACATTGATTTCAGATCAGAATATTTTTCTTTCAAAATAAAACTATCTTAGGCTACCCTAATTTTTTGCTTTTTTAATACTGTCGCTACTTAATTTCCATTTTTACTCTATCTCATGTTTTTATGACACTTTACTTTTAATCTCAATTGGTTCTCTCCTCTTGTATCAATTGAGTTCAAACTATTCTATAGGAAAGTGTTTAATATTTGAACTGATATATTAAAATGCGAATAAGTGTAACATTATGATTCAACAACAAAAACCTAAAGGATTTAGTTACACCAAAATCTAAATGGGAATCAGGTAAGATGCAAAATTAATAAATATTTAAATCAGGGAAAATGAAATTAAAGGATAAAGAGGTTACTGAAAATTAAAATATTTATTTTGAAGCACAAAATGTGAAAATCTTCTCCCTTAAACTGTTTAACTTGGTTTTTGGTACAAAAGAAGTTTCCCTTTTGCCTTTTTAAAATCAAAGTTTATATTTCATAGAACACTGAAGTTAAGTGAAGATCATGATGTTGGGATAATATTAGTACCTTCCTCCCAGGGTTGTTGTGAAAATCTAAATTAGGTAATATTTAGCACAATGCCTGGCATCTAGTACATACTTAACAAATACTTTTTTTTTTTTTTTTTTTTGTAAATGAGTGGAAGTGGGGCCGATTTACAATCTACTCCAGCTTTCACATTTAATAAATTTAACAACAGAGACTTCTGGAGTAGAATTCAATTGTCTAAGGATGCACAACTAATGGACAGTGAATCTATGGCTAGAAGGAGGATCTCCTGAATTAGTGGTTGAAGATTAAACTACAATGGTATCTATAAATATATAAGTAGTTGTTTATATAGATAGCACACTTAAATGTTGCATATAGTTTTTTTTTTTTTTTTTACCAATGAAAACCCTTCAGCTTTGTTTCAAATGATGCTATCAATATAATTTCAAAATATTAATTTTTAAAAGAGCATTTTTAAATTGCCATAAGTTACAGCAACTATGGAGTAATGCTAATTAATGTACTTTTGATAGAGATTAGAGGCACCAAAGAATTTCATTAATCAGAAGTACTATATAGTCTGTCATGTCATATTGCTTAAGTATGCCATATTGGTGTGGGTATTATAGAATAAATGAACTTAAATAAAATATTACAGTAAACTTGTTTATCCTCAAAGGATTTCATTCCCTTTATAGTATATGACTATTAGAATAAGAGACATATTTGCCTCAAAGTTGCATAACTATATTAAATTCATTTCATATTTACTGTGGATTTTGAATTCCTGTATGCTGTCTGCCTTACTGTAAAAGTTACCTCTCAGGTATATCAATATCAGCAACTCCTTACATCATACTGAACTGAAACTTAGAAGATCTAGATTCTCATCCTTACTTTGATATTTATTAATAATATGCCAACAGTCAAATCATTAAACTTCCTTGAGTTATAATTTCCTCAAATTTAAAAATGAAATAAATAATATTGACATTACTTTGATTGTAGAATTGTGAGGAAAAATACTTTCAACAAAGGGTTAGTTTTCCAAGCAATGTCGTTTCAGAAAGCACTGTGTAGTTGTGCTGTCTCTCTCTCTCTCTCTCTCTCTCTCTCTCTCTCTCTCCTATAATACCTTTACCAGAAAGTAAAGTTCTTGTTCACCTACAATATGGGCACCATGCAGTGAGTTGTACTGGGGAAAGGATCCTTTCTTTTATGCTCTGTGACCCCAAGAATTGGGCCTGGGGATTTGTTCTGTTTTGTCTTATTTTTTTTTTCCTTGGGGCCAGGAATCTATGCTGGTTTGATATTTCCAGCTCATCCAAGGTAACCCTGAGAGGTCAGAGTGCTAATCCTCATGCCAGAGGGACTCGGGGCTTGGAACATGGTGGGACTATGCTAGAAAGGAACAGAGATAAATTAAATTTTACCTCCTTGTTCTCTCCAGAAACTGAATTGGAATAGGAATGTTACTTACCTCAGAGATTGGCCGCAGGGTATTTTCAATGTTTTTCTTGCTAAATCTTTGAGGTAATTTTTAAATAAGCTAATCTGACTATTAAATAGCTAAGTAGAATCAGGGTATAGGGACCTCTTAAAATTGTGAGAACAGAATGAGTAGGGTCCTAAGCCAATGGCAGACAATAAACACCCACAACTTCCTTTTAAGGATAATTGAGAAGCTTAGGGGCTAATACTCTCAATGTACAATAGTAAGATTCTTAATGTACTAAGAAATGAACTTACCAAACCAAGTCAGAGACTAAAATGAGATAATAGCTCCACAAAGGATCTAATGTCTAAACTATATGAAACTCATACTTTATTTATCAAGTATATTATTTCCTATATGCTCCTAGTTTTACAAATTGGAAAATTAAAGCACAGAAAAGTTTTGACAGGTGGAAATTATATTGTTTTTCATTATTTTCCTAATCAGCATATAAATATTTTGAGAGAAAAGATTTAATTTGGAAATTTATTCCATATTTGATAGATTATTTATGTATTTTGTTGTTATTAATTTTATGGAGAAATTTATGGAAAAAACCATTAACTAAAATGGTTGATTTCTCCACTTCTTATACACACACACACACACATATCCCTCCATTTTTTCCCCCTACAGGATGCCAAAACAATCAGAATATTCAGGAGAGAAAAATAACAGTCAAACTGGCTTTTGGCAAAACACGGATAAAGCAACCAGTTAATTGACTGAATTTTTCACTTTCCAACCAGTTGCTGTGATATCACGTAGGCACAGCCACAATTTCCAATATGTTACAGCAAAGCCAGACCCTTTAATAAGTTACATTTTGCCTTAGGATATGCTGGTATGCTTCCAATGAATGCATGTGACTTCTGCAGCATCACGGATTCTAATCCAAAAGAACATTTGGGGCCAAATTGTATGTTAAGAATTTATATAAAATTGCAACTGCAATAAGCATTTATAAAATGATCGAGTCTGTTCATGTTTAGTGTTTGCAAGATCCAAATAACCATCATAATTGCCTTCCAATTTAGGCAGGTGCAAACTTTCTAATTATTCTGCATAAATAAAAGTAATCAATTTTAAAAATGTATCATTTTGCAGGTTCAAAAGGTGATTACTTATTATAAAGTAGTTCTGTATGATGTGATTCACTTAAACTAGGCTTATGTATATTTTATGCTGCAACTGGGTTTTTACTAGTTTAGAGAAATGAAGCAAAATTGATGACAAAGATTTCTAAATTTGTGGGCAGCAGTTATTTTCAAGATATATTTTCACCAGTCTAACACCAATTTTTATATTGAGGTTTTATCTATAATACCACAGAATTTTTATACAACATAGATATTTAGGTAGTCTGCATCATAGGATGATTATCCATATCCTCTGAGGAACCTCATGGCCTAATGGTCAAAAATGTCAAAAATAATTGGAAAGAATTATTATGGTGACTTCAGAATCCAAAAACATGAACCCAGGGCTGACTGTTTAATCTTTTGTCTTAAAAAAAATAACTGACTGAGAGTGATGAAGAATAAGGTTACAAATAGTCTTCTTTTCTTACCCCCTTTTATTTGTGAAAATGTTAACATATTTCAGAAAAAGAAAAATTTGCAGATAATTCTTATACATCACCTAAACTTTGGTTTTTAAAATCATGAAAAAAAACTAGAAATATTCCTATTTAAATTTAATATAACTTGTTTGTAAACTGTTACTTTTTTGATACCTCCTAAAAGGTTTATGATCCTTTTAGCACCTATTTAGCACCCTCATATACAAAGTATCTCAAATATATATATATATATATATATATATATATATATATACATATATATATGATATCTGAAAATCAATAGATCAATATAGAAAATGGTCTTAAAAACAAATTAAAAACAAACAAATCTCTTTCTTAACTATTCTGGGAATTCTTGTTGGGCTTGTGTTTAATCTGCATTTTTCTTTAAAGCTTTCCTTATATATTTTGACTGATTGTCTTAGTTTGTGTTTTGAACTTCCCTAACATCATAGCAGCTTTTTATGTTCAAGTCCTTTTTTGTTGAGTTTGTTTGCTCATTTTTCTACCCTACTTCTTGGCTCTTTATTTTATTTTAGAATTTTGCTCTATGTTCAACCATGTAGTGATTGTGAATAGGGTGTATATGTCACTTTTCTCAGCTAAGTCTTAGCTCCAATAAATTTTTGATTCTTCCAAAGTAGTATGATACAGGGTAGGGTCTAGTCACTGTCCTCCTGGTCTAGTCTATGGTCCTTTCCCAACTAGACCCTTTGTTCCCTCATGATTATAGCTTCTATTCTTTACCCTCCATATTCCAGAACTGGGTATTGGGGGTAGAGCTGACAGATATAGCCTAATCCTGCTCCCAGTGCTAGCACTTTGGTTTAACTAGAATCTTTTTCTGGTAAGATGTACTACACCTACTGCTGTTGTTACCACTGCTGATCCTGCCATTGTACCTCTAAGGGCCACAACCAATTGCACTTCTGTAGGTCCATGTTTTGGGCTAACTCCCACTCCATCTCTTTTTTTCTACACAGGCTACTCTATGTTAAAAAACAAAAACAAAAACAAAACAAACAAAAAAAAACTCTCACTTTGACTTTTTATTGATTAGCCCACTCAGAATTTGACTAGACATTCTTTTTAAAAGTTGTTTAAAGAGCTGTGTTGGGAAAGCTTGACAAAATTGTTGACTTTATTCCCCAGCTTGCCTCTCCCCCATCCCCACTTTTTAGGAAAAAAAAATTAACAGAGAGTAGGTTTCCAGAGATATTTTTGGGATTCAGTGGTATATCTCTTCATGGTGTAGGTAATGTACATATGCATATTCAATGGAAATTGATTAAATAAATTCCCACACACTATTGTTTCAAAATCATGCATTAATGACTTAATAAATCCTAGGACCCAGTAGGTAGGAAAATAATTACAAATAATATTATATACTGCATTTTTCTCATTCACCCACATATAGATACACTCTCAGATTGTCAAAATAATTTGCAAAATAGTACAGATCATTGGACAATAGATGATCCACCCTCCAGGAACTATTTGATCTTTTCAGTCCTACAGAATTGTCCTAGGTTAGTATAGACTCTGCCACCTTTTCTCTAAAGAAAAGAGAAGATGATTAAAACAATTTCCCCCATAACGTAGTACTGTGGTCAGATATATTTATCTTTTTGTTCTAACTGAGAGACAATATATATCATAGTGGAAAGAGGTCTAAACTTGGAGTCAGAAAATCTGTGTTTAGATTCTACTTCCTATTGAATATGGGGTACATCACTTAGTCACTCAGAGCCTCAAGGTTCTCATCTGTAAAATGGAGATTTGTGCTACCTAACTCACAAAGTTGTTAAAAGAAAATATTTTGCAAAATATAAATCTATGATATTAGACTTCAAGCCTTTCTAAAGCACCCTTTTAACTCCTAAGATTTTCTCTTAGAAAGCACTCTCTTAGAAACACTCATTTGGATCTCCCTAAAAAACCAATGCTGTGTGAGAAACATAATGCCTATTTTCCCCTTTGCTTTTTGTTAAGGTCGTGTATTTTAAGATCAGCACGAGACAGGAATTCAGGTTAGGAGAAAATCGTCAGTCTTTATTCTCAGTGAAGAAGGATCAGAGGTGGAAGAGAGTCGGCGATAGCAATGTGTGCAGCTGAGTCAAGAAGCTAGCTCGACCAGCAGCCACACAACCAGCAGCTCGGAGTCTCGAACCCAGCCCAATCTCTCCCAGCTTGTCTTCTTCCCTCTCTGCCTCCACCCACCAAAATCGTCATTTCTTATACAACACATCAGGACTTGCAAGGAGAGTGGGCAGGGACCATTCTTAATCCAATCATGTATATTAATAGAGTATAGCCCAATTACTATCTAGCCTCATGTACTTGGGACCTCAGTGCATCAGCTCAAACCTCAGCCCATTACAGCTTTTCCCATTTAAAAAGTAAAAAGGGAGGTGGCGAACAGTACTGTAGAGACCAATAAATTCTTTCAAGGAGGTAAAGTAATTCTCCCCCAAACACATGAAACATGGGTTTAAATGGTTCATGGGAGAGAAAGTGGTTCAATATATGGGGCCCAAAATTTTTCCTCTGCTTTTAAATGAGGAGAGGATGAATAATTAATACTGATTCCTAATAGGTCATGCAAATCCTTAAGATTCTCGAATCTCTAAAAAAAATTACAAAATAGGCAAACTAATACAGCTTTCATTGATACCCCTAGAAAAGGATAAATTAACATATAGGCCATTGGGAAATATCTATTTTGGCTCATTGAAAATTTCACCCTGGTAGAAGGGATGTTTAACCTTTCTGCCTTAAATTGTTCCTCATCTGCATTATATTAATGTACATGCCACAGCATGCTGAAAGAGGGCATGACCCAGTAAGGGAGTGAACTCAAGAAGCATGACAATAGATGTTTAGCATCCATTCTCTGACTTCCTATATTTCTTTAATTGGGAACTGGAAATATTTGATTAGAAGGTAATTTTTTCCTGAGTTTTATGTTGCAGAATATGTAAAGTGTTAGCTCTACCACAGAAGAAACATGGAATAATTATCATTACAAATGTAGAGGACTGCAAATGAAGAGGTAGGAAGTACCACAAATACCATACATTTTGATCCCTTGATTTTAGAGATGAGGAACTTGAAGTTACATGGAGACAATACCTCACTCAAGGTCACACAGTTTCAAAAGTGGGATTTTGAACTCAGACATTCTGCCACCTCAATTCCTTCTCCTCTATGTTACCTAGTAATTTTGGATCTTGGAGCACTAAATGCACCCTCAGTTTATCAGGAATTGGGGATCCCACAACAATCCTGGAGAGAATCTTTGGATAATAATCCTATAAGGTAAAAGAGCTAGAATAATGAAAAGTTGCTGCTGTAGAAACCACTGCCTAAGTGGCATAGGCAGGATTAGGTTGAAAAAGAGCCTCCCTGCCAGAAAGAGAAAGTGGTTGGAATAAATAGCCTCTGAAGTTCATTACAGCTTTAGCCCTATGATCCTATCAGCACATAATGATAACTTCTTAGTGTCCCTAATTATTCTTGCTAGTTGGTTTCTTTAATACAAAAAGGTGACCATGAAAACATGAGTATAACAAATTTTAAAACTTATAACTTTAAGAATCATTATTTTAAACTTTCATGCCACGAAAATTTAAATACTCTGAGGAAAATCTCTGATTATCACTCTTTAGCTATGACTTTGCCAGGGAATCACGTAAATTACCATATAAAGACAACAGGTTATTGCCCAATAACCTATATGGTGATCTATATTTTTCCAGTGATATCAATGCTAATACAAAATGGAGAAGATCATCACCAAATTGATTATACTGTGCTGATTATTTATTTACCTTCAAAAACACTCCAAGACTTTCTATTGAGTAATAAAAGAATGAAGATTTATATCATCGAAGGGAGTACCCACACAAATTAACTAACAGGTCACTAAAATTCTAAACAAAGTCAAAAAGTCTGGGTTCTGTTTCTGGCTCTGCTCCTTCTTACCTGGCTGACACACAGTCCCTTCTTAGACTTGGACTGTAAAATCTAAAGTGTTCTTTCCATAATGTCACAATGCTATATACGTCACAGCTGAAAATCACTAGGTATCTATTTGCCTATAATGTGTACCAGAAAATTATATTCAATTAAATAATCATTTATCAAGTGCCCACTATGTTCTAGGTACTGGACTAAGTGTGGGAATCCAAATAAGAGAAATAAATATAGTCCCTGAGCTTGAGCAAATTACAACAACCAAAAGGAGTCTGAAAAATTTAAGGGGAGAGGCTGGAGAAAGGCTACATTGATCATCTAAGTTATTTTTAAATTAGCATTATAAATTGTTTGAAGTAGGTTGTAGTAATAGGGAATTGTTAAACTCCCTTGAGATATAGGTTCCAAATGTTTTAAAATAAACACTTTTATTGGAGAAAAAAATCCTTTTTAATTCTTAATAACTATAATTCCATACAAGGCTAAGCTGATGCTAGAGTTGGAATATTAATAATTTACAACAGATTGCTTTGTAGTTTAATGCTCATACTTGACTTTTGCTACTGCTTGAGGGTGATGACTTTTGTCTTTCTGTCTTAAATTAAGAGAGTCAGGTAACAACTCCTTTTCTTTTTTCTTTTGAGAAATTCTTTCAACTGAGTTCCGTGAAATTACAACATTTTTTTTGAAAAAAAAAAGTATATTGCAAAATGAATCTTAATTCTATTACCACAATGCAATGCAATGCAATTCACTACAGAAAAAACACCTACTTAGCTCCAACTATGTGCAAGATGTAGGCCAGATTCCAGAGGGAATAGAGATGAATGAGACATGAACCCTGTTTGCAAATATCTGAGAAACTGCAAAGAGAGGTTAGACATGTGCACAAATAACTTGAATACAAATCAGAATGGAAAATTTCAGAGGAGGAGTACAAATGAAGGGCAGTAAGAATTCTGAGCAATGGTAGAAAACCTATCATTATAGACATCAGGAAAGATGGATAAGATGGTACCTGAAGTGGGCCCTGGTAAATAAGAAGAAATTCAAGAGGTAGAAATTCATCTGTAGGGGAAATCTTTAAAAGGAATGCAGTAGATAGTGTAAAGAAAAGTATGAAAGGAGATAAAGTTGGCATAACTTTGGAGAGGCTTATCCACAAGCATTTCCCAAAATTGTCCTGGCCCACTACTCATATATACTGTCTCCTTATAATCTTTATACATATGAACCCTAGGCATATATCTTGATCTCCAAAGATCTAGTCTCATTATCAATTGTCTACTAAATATTTCTACCTTTCACATATTTATTCAATATTCAATGCCAACTTACTACTTACTAGCTGAGAGCTAATATGTGTTCTGAGAAGACAAAGTCAAAAAAATTATATATACACATACATACAAACATATATGTATGTATATATTGGGGGGGTTGGATGGCATTTTTGTTAATTGTTTATAGAAAATTGAATATCTAAACTATGAAACTAGAGACCTTATTTAAACTATGTGTCACTTCTAACTGGGAACTCAGTAGGTAATAAATAAATATTTGTTTAATTCAGTTGAATGGGAAGGAACAAAAGACAGGAACTATAATAGAGCCAAAGGGGAAGTTTCCCAGGACATTATTCCCATGGGAATAATGGAAGGACAAGAGATTGTGGTCAATGAGAGAAATTTCAAAGTTCAAAGTATTAAAGGTGAAGTAATTTCAAATGACAGATGGTAAAGCCACCATAGTGGACAAATAAAATATAGTTCATTAGAACTGAGGAGGTAGAGAAGCCATATTGTTAAAAGGACCAACAATTATTGAGGCTATTATACTTGATGTCAAGGAATGAGGTAAAGACAATAAGTTCACATGCATAAAATAATAGAGAAAGGCCTAATATTCCTAAGCCCAAATTTCAAATTTATATAAATTTGGGTTTACTTAAGTCTGATAATCTTCTTTAGTGAACCTTATTTCTTAAATCAAGAACAGAGACAGAGAGATAGACAGAGAGATAGAAAGACAAAGAGAGACAGGGTTGGAGGGAGAAAAATTACACCCAAAGAGATTTGACATTTTGGAAAATCTCAGCTTCTTTTCTAATATAGACTGTTTTATTGGACTTCAATGCAGAGCATTGGTCTTAGAGTAAGGAAGACTAGACTCTGACACATATTAACAGGACCACAATATGCCCAGTCATTTAACCTCTCAATGCCCCAAGAAAATTTGTTAAGACCATAAGTTACAAAGTTGTGGCTTATGTTCATAAGTAAATGGAGTTTCCACATCAGGAATTCTTTGTAATGATGAAATCACTGCTCCATAAACCATCCCTCTCCATGATCACTCTACCCTTAAAATTATATCTTCATAGGAAAAGAAAGTAGAAGTGTTAGAAATTATGTAATTTAAGAAAAAGTGATGTTACAAACTAAATTACAGAGATTGTTTTTCCAGACTCATTTTATAGCTCTTTCAATTAAAGTCTCCAAATTACTGCTCAAAGTTTATTTATTCACTAATTACAATAGTATAAAGAGCATAGTGTTCATTGAGGGAAAACTCACTAATAAACTTTCTGAAATTACTTTTTGATTTTAAGGGTCATTAGTTTGGAAAAATAATTCCTGTATAACAATATATCTTCAAAGGTAAAGAATAAAAATTCTCATTGAGTAGTTTGATATTAAAAGGAGAGAATAAAAAAAATATTCCACTGAAAAATAAAACTATGCGACATAAAAATAAAATGATTTTTAAGTGGATAAAATTAAAAAGCAATTTTCAAATAGCATATAATCTATATGTTTTGTGTTTTCTGTTGTGAAAAGTAAATTCTTATTCTAATGCATTTTAAGTGAGTAGTATTAATGATTAATGATATTTTTGATCCTGTAACTAGACCTACAAACTCTTGAATACTTAATGCAGTGCTCTACGCTGCACAGGCTATCCATCTGCTAAGAAACATTGTGTGAGCAAGCTATTAATATTGAAGATTTTATATAAAAGCAGTAGGGAGATATTCTGGAATATATACAATTGATTGTTTTGAAAAAAGTATTGTTTTATTGCTATAAAGCTATTGCTTTAATTTTATGTAATAATTGGGCAAAAGAAAATCCTCATCTGGTAGTCTCAATAAAAGGCAGGAGCTTTATAAATTCTGAAATATTGTTTAAGAAACTGCTGTATTTTTCTACACTATATTGAAGGATAGATACACTGATATATCTGTTTATCTACATAATATGGGAAGGTTGGGGAAGGATACTAGTTAATCTTCCTTTACTTGATGTCTATATTTAGCTTCTGTAAATCTATCTTTCTATTCTTTTCTTTTCTTTTTTTTTTTTAAAGAATCTGACTATGTCATCCAGTATCATATTTACTCCTCCCAGCTTTATGTCATCTACAAATTTGAGAAACATGTCTCCTATGGATTTATCTAAGACATACATAAAAATATTGAATAGAACAAGGTTAATTATATATACCTGGGGAACTCCATTACAGAGCCTTTGTATTGGTTTGGGTTATACAGGAAGCACAGTGCTTTTGTTATTGGTCACTCATGCAATTAGGTTCAACTCTTCATTTCCCCATGGACCGTACTGTCCATAGGATTTTGTTGATAAAGATATTGGACCAGTTTGCCAATTCTTTCTCCAATGGATTAAATAGCAATTAAGTAACTTGCCCAGGCTCATACACCTAGTATCTGATGTTGGATTTGGGTCTTTCTGACTTTAGGAGGAGCTAGATAGAATTGGATTCTCATCTTCCAGAAAATTTGCAACTGCATAATTAATATTATCCAGAAAATCTTTTAAAATTCTGCTATTTCTCAGAAATCAATGATATATAAAACTTAGATTTTACTAAATCTTTGTGATAGACAATATATTTTTAAAACCAGAATTGTTTGATAATATTTCATTTTTATGAGTAGAAAAAATATACCTGTAGACATATATATTTATGCAAAAGGGGACATATTGTTAAGTTTCTATGAGTTAATTCTGAGAAATTAGATTTGGATCCCATAGTCAGGATCATCACTGAATATGTTCTCCATAATACAAATGTCTCATCATAGAGTCAATCTTAAAAAAAAAAGAATGAAATCCTAAATAGTTATAAATAACTCTGAAGTCCTAATGATGTTTAATAAATTGTATTTAAGCTTATTTCAGTGAGTATGGTTTGACCTAAAATAAAGTCATAGAATATGAGATTGGAAAGAGAACTCAAAAGCCAAATGAGTTCTACCCATAATTGAACAAAAATTTCCTCTAGAACAAAGCATCCGAGCACTTATCTAGCTCTTTCACAGTGACCTCCAGAAAAAGGGAACTACCTTCTGGTACAGTTCCTCTTATAGGAGGAACCTACCTCCTGAGGTAGTCCATTCCACTTTAGAATAGATCTAATAGCTACTTAGAAAAAAATAGTTCTATTAGGAAAAAATTAGTTCTTTAGAATTTAAAAGAATTCAAATTCATATCAAACTGACATTGCATTTGCTAAAAAAAAAAAAAAAAAAAAAAAAAAAAGTACTCAACCTTTTTTTTTTTAATGTGAAATCCCCTTAAAAACTTCACCACAATTGTCCCTCTTTTCTATGCTAAAATCTTTTTAAAATCTTCTCTAGATCAGCATCCTCATTTCCTGTAGACAATCCTAAAAAAACATACCTTCAAGGCCTGTATGGTGGATCTTGTCCAATTTATCAACAGCTTTCTTAAAATGTGACACAAAATACTAAACATTTTATTGACCACAAAACAAGACAGGGTCACCTACCTAAGTTTGTACTACAGGTCAGACTCATTTCTGAGAATATTAGCTTGCAGGACTATCATATGTATGAATCTATTGATTCATATTGAGTTAATAATAAAATGGAACATATTTTGAATAAATTACTATTTAACCAATTCTTTTCCATTTTGTACTTGTAAAGCTGATTTTTTAAAAAGTCAAATATAAAGTGTGACATTCACCATTTATAAATCTTAAATGGATGGTGAATCTTATTACTTTGGACTGGTATTTGAGCTTGTATGATTGCTTTGGTTCCTGATTTCATCATTAACATATCTCACTAATATCTGCAGTGGTTGGATTTAATAACCATGTCATTTTTGCCATTTTGGTAAAAATATTAAACAAAAGAGACAAAAACAGATCCCTGAAACTCTCCATTAGAGATTTCCTTCAAAGTGTAATTCTTCTTGGAACTGATCAGACAGTTCCAATGCAACAACAATTAAATGTAGATATGCTGTCCAGCACATCTCTTCATCTTACTCTCAAGTATATCCTGATATTCTTTATCAAATATTTTGCAAAAAACCTATGTAAACTATGGTGTTGGAATGTCTTGATCTAGCAGTTTGGTAACCTGTCAAAAGAGAAAACAAGCCTATTATATTACCTATTATTAAGGAAATAATGTGCTCTCTGTTTTCTTTAAATATGTACTAACAGTTTATTTCAGAAAAGTCAATGATTGAAATCCCAAACCTGAAGATACATACCATTATTGTATTCAGTATAGACATCAACAACACTCTACTCCTTTTTCATAAGATTATAAACAGGTCTGTGTGAGGAGAGACAAGACACTTTGCAACTGCTCTGCCCTTATGTTGTTAATCAGTCAGCCAGCAATTATTAAGCACTACTATGTGCTGGGCATAAGTTGGTAAATGCTTAGGAGTGTTGGTATTATTTCTTCAACACTGAAGATATAGAACTAACTACAAACAGCTTGAAATTTTGCTACATGGCCTGGTGTAACTAGGAAAAGCTTGGGATTACTTTAAGGGTGTGTAACGTAGTGGCTAGCTGATAGAACTTTGAAGAAGGAAAGAAATGGTTTCTAATACTATACCTAAACAATGGGGATTTGTGACCAAGTTTGTTTAATTACCCTGAGCAGTTGACTGATAATGATTATTATATACTTACTATATGCCAGGGATTGTAATAAGAAAACTTAATATATATGACAGCCTAGACTAAGTTCTAGGAAAACAAAGAAAGACAAAAAAGTTGGCCCCTTACCTTGTGGAATTCAAATTCTAATGAAAAGACAACAGGCAAAAAGCTATATATGTGCAAGATATATATAGTATAGATGAAAGGTAATCTCAGACAGAAGGTACTAGCAGTAGGAGAGACTGCCTAAGGCCTCTTGAAGAAGACATGTTATGAGCTGAGTCATATAAGTAGGGCAGAGAAGCCAGGAAGCAGAGGTGAGTGGAAACATTCCAAGAATGAGGAGCAAACTGAAATGGCAAAGGGAGGAGAGATGGAGTGGCTTGTGAGAAGAGAGTTCTTGGAGGGGAATGAAGTGTAAGAAAGCTAGTAAAGAGCCCTTGTACATGCTTTTAAATGCAAAACGGTATTTTACATATGATTTTAGAGATAATAGGGAGGGGATGTATAAAGGGATGTGAAAAAGGGAGAAATAGCAGAATTTAACATTAGACTGAATATGTGAGGGAGATAGAGAAGTTGAAGGTAATACTGAGATTGTGAGCAATAGATGACAGGAGAATGATGATCTTGACAGTAAATAGAAAATTAGGAAGAAAGGAGACTTTAGGAGGAAATAAAATGAGTTCTGCTTAGGATATGTTAAATTTGAGATGTTTATTGAAATATACAAAAAAAACCCCTTTATTTTTTATATCTTTGTTTATACAGGTAACCTTTTTTTGTTATGTGGCATTGGAAGTTAAGAGAGACTTGGGTTCAATATATAGATGTGAGAATCATCAAAAGAGATAATAATTGAAATAACTGAGGCCAGTTCCAATGGTTTTGTGATGAAGAGAGTCATCTATACCCAGAGAGAGGTCTGTGGGAACTGAGTATGGATTGCAACATAACATTTTCACTCTTTTTGTTGTTGTTTGCTTCCATTTGGCTTTCCATTTTATTTTCTTTCTCACTTTTTTTCCTTTTTGATCTGATTTTTCTTGTGCAGCACAAAAATTGTAGAAATATGTATAGAAGAATTACACATGTTTAACATATATTAGATTACTTGCCATCTAGGGGAGGGGGTGAGGGAAAGGAAAAGGAAATTTGGAACACAAGGTTTTGCATGGGTCAATGTCAAAAAATCATCCACACATATATTTTGAAAATAAAAAGCTTTAATAAAATAAAAAAAAATTAAAAAGATAATCATTGAACCTATGGATGCTGATGTAAGGAGAAGAAAAATTTTAAAAAGGAAAAGTATCCAGGAGGAAAGAGTAAACATTAAAATCAAAAGATGCATACAGGTAAAGAGGGATGAGGATATGGGGAAAAGCCTTATCTTAAGCAATTAAGGTATCATTGATAATTTTGAAGATAACAATTTTAGTTGAATGATGATGAGATATAAAGGCAATTACAGTTGTGTATTAAAGCAAGTAAGAGGAGGGGAAGTGGAGATATCTAGTACAGATGTTGATCATAAAAAAATTAGCCAAAAGAATGAGAAAAGAGATAGGTCATTAGCTAGTAGAGATCTTTGAATCATCTGTTTCCTTACCTCTAAAATTAAAATTATAATGTCTATCTTATAGGTTGTTGTGAAAATTAAATATAGTACTGTGTATATATATATAATTCAAAGTTCCCTACTAGTATACAGAGTGCTTCATAAACAGTAAAGTCTTATATAAATTGCTTCCATAGTTTTAAAGCTTCAGTTGAAAAAAAAAAGCATTGTTCTGTCATTTACATGGCCTCTTTCAGAAATCCAAATTCCTTAAACATCTCAGATATTTGCATTTTAGTCTGACAGATATTACCTAATAGAATTTTGAATTTTTCTTTAGAACTTTATGGGTAATGAAATTCATATAGACAGATGACCATCTTTTCCAGAAATGATAAAAATTTCCCTGCCTAGTCAAAAGGAACCCAAAATTTTTGTGGTTATTTTGAAAACAAAGCAAAAAGTAGATTGTTACAATAATAGGGAGAGAAATTTTCACCCATTATAGTCCTATTCATTCTTTTTTTTTTTCCTGAGGCAATTGGGGGTTGGGTGACTTGCCCAGAGTCACACAGCTAAGTAGTATTAAGTGTTTGAGGCTAGATTTGAATTTAGGTCCTCCTGACTTTAGGACTGGTGCTTTATCCACTATACTAATTAGCTGCCCCAATCCTATGTATTCTAATAAACTTACTAAGATAAAGACTTTGAGGGCAGGGACCTCAAAACTTTTTATTTGTCTTTGTATCCCCAAGACATAATATAATGTCAGCAATCTTTACAAAATGCTCATTGAATTGAACAGAATGGAATTTAAATCCATCATCCTTTAGAGCATCTATATCGGTACATCCTTACTGGAGATATGCTTCATGGAGAAAGAAGATGAAAACATCCCTAAAAGGCAGTAATCATTTGGAAACAGTTAATTGTAATTAGTCTTCTCTGAACTAATAAAATAGAGCCAGCCCTTGTTTTTCAAGAAGTCTATGTAACTGAATTCTAGAAGATAGATAGATTTTATATTAAGAAGAGCAAAAGTAAGATATCAAATGAAGTAAAATATGAAAATAATAAAATAAACTGAGTGTGAAGTTTGCTATTTCTGATGTCAAATAACTTTCCCTTTTTAAAAATAAAACTGAATGCCTACTACCAAAACACTTTTTCTTTAGCTCAAACTTTATATGTTGTCATTTTCAATAGAATCCCTTTTTCAGGCTTCCATTTAGAACAGATATGGCAAAGTTGCCGCTCATAATCCTCCCAAATGGGGATCAAATCAGATTAAAATGTAAATTAACAAATTTAACAAATAACAATACAAAGTATAAATGATGGTACATTTTAAAAATTTAAGTTAACATTAAGTCCTCCAGAAATCTTTATGTATGAAGGACCTCATTTTTGAGTTTGACATGACAGATTTCGACAATGTTGCTCTTCATCTTGAAACAGTTAAATAGCTCAATACTTAAGAAGACTAGTCCTGGAGTCAGGAAGACCTGAGTTCAAATTTGAGTTCACTTATTAGAAAGTTATGTAATCTGTTTGCCAGTGAAGGAGGTAGATGGCTCAGTGGATAGAACGCTCCTGGGAGTCAGGAGAACCTAAATTCAAATCTGGCTTCAGATAGTTGGTAATTACCTAAGTCATTTACCCTGTTTGCTTTAATCTGTTGAAGAAGGATATGACAAACCATTCCAATATTTTTGCCAAGAAAACCCAGTGAAAATACCCAATGGTATCTGAGTTCACAAAGAGTCAGTCATGATTGAACAAATGAACAACCATAACGACAAAAACTCTTCACCATTTGTATGCGTTAGTTTGATCACTTTCATTATATCATTGGATGCAAATCTGTTTTAAATATCTGTCTAGTGACTATGTCCTTAAACATAAGGTTCTCTCACTTCTGGACTCTTGCTGCAAATGTTTATATACATATGTATCTACCTATAAAATTTAGGTCTTCCCAATTGTTCCACAAAGGCAGCCTTTCCCTCTATAGCATAGTATAATTAAAAAAAGATGATTGCACATGAAACTGCTAACTTATCATATACAATTCATATTCCTTTTAAATACATAATGTTATCATGTAAATGTTTTCCCCTCCCCAGCCCTAGAGATGGTTACCATTAGATACAAATAAATGTGTGTGTGTTGTATAATTATTCTATACATAATTCTATTCATTAGTTCTTTAGATGCAAACAGCACTTCTTTCATTTATCCTTTGTAATTAATTTGGATATTTAAAATAATCAAAATTACTCTCTCAAAGTTTTTTTTTGAAACAATATTGCTGTTATTGTATACAATGTTCTCTTGGTTCTCATTTCACTCTTCTTGATATCATGTAAGTCTATCCATGTTTTTCTAAACTCATCAAGCTCATTGTTTCTTATAACACAATAGTATTCCATCACAACCCTTCAATTTCCAGTTCTCTCCACAAAGAGAGCTACTATAAGTATTTTAAAACATATAGGCTCTTTTCCTTTTTTGTAATCATCTTTGGAAGTAGTCCTAGTATTGGTATTGCTGTCTTAATCCATTACTAATGCTGAGGGTGAAAGACACCCCAACAATGTTAGAGCCCCAAGTTGGTGTCACAGATATGGTGAAAGAATTCACAAACTCAGTTTGTCTTCAAGTTAAGGGTGAAAGATTTATTACACTGACAACAGCAGGCTAAGTTGCAAAAAAGATTAGCAAAGAACCAGAAGCAAGAAGATAAAGTTATGGGGAAAAGATAGAGAAATCTGGTGCTTCATGTCACTGATATGTTAATTTTATGGCTTAGAGGTAGAATCGAGGAATGGTCTGGTATGTATCTCGTTATTAAATTTTATTGCTTAAATGTAGAATTGAGGAGTAGTATGGCATGCACCTCATTATTGTCTTAGAAACTTTGTTATTACTAACCAACAGATTGTTATCTGGCAGACGGCATTGTTTGTGGAGCCCAATTTTAGTTTTCCCTACTACAGTTCTTAATACCATTTATATCCCAAAACACATATTTGAAATAAAGATTCAAGGCCATGAAAATCTGGTAGATAACACAAATTAAAATCAAGGTAAAAAGCAAAAACCATTTATTATTATCTCATGAAAAAGGGCAACTTCCAACAGACAAGGTGTCATCAGGAAGAGTACAAAGCACAAATTATAAACATAGGATTATAGAGACCTTAACAGGGAAGCCCCTATCTCTCTCACTTTTTCTCCCATTGGCTAGGGGAATCCAGGCTTACATTCTAAAGTGGAAATCTACCCAGAGCCTTTAAAATGTACCCCAGAAAGAAAGAATAAGAGTAAATGATACATTATTAGGAACTTAATGTTAATGAAAAAATTAATGAAACAGGAGGGGAATGTAAGTTTATCTAAGATAATCGAATACCTGCAACTTTTAGCTCTAGTTCAATTTAATGTTGCAAAGTCTCAAGGCACAATTAGGCATAGGTGGGAGCCACATTCTTATGTGAGGTCTTCACTCAGTTTATCCCATTCATTACTATGGTCTAAATATTCTTTTTTTTTTTTTTTCCCAGTAGTAACACTGCTGGATCAAAGGGTATGCACAGTTTGATAACTTTTTGAGCATAGATCCAAACTACTCTCCAAAATGGTTGGATTCGTTCACAACTCCACCAACAATGAATCAATGTCCCAGTTTTCCCACATCCCCTCCAACAATCATCATTATTTTTTCCTGTCATCTTAGCCAATCTGACAGGTGTGTAGTGGTATCTTAGAGTTGTCTTAATTTGCATTTCTCTGATTAATAATGACTTGGAGCATCTTTTCATATGACTAGAAATAGTTTCAATTTCTTCATCTGAGAATTGTCTGTTCATATCCTTTGACCATTTTTCAATTGGAGAATGGCTTGATTTTTTTATAAATTAGAGTTAATTCTCTATATATTTTGGAAATGAGGCCTTTATCAGAACCTTTGACTGTAAAAATATTTTCCCAGTTTATTGCTTCCCTTCTAATCTTGTCTGCATTAGTTTTGTTTGTACAAAAACTTTTCAGTTTGGTATAATCGAAATTTTCTATTTTGTGATCAGTAATGATCTCTAGTTCTGCTTTGGTCATAAAGACCTTCCCCTTCCACAGGTCTGAGAGGTAAACTATCCTATGTTCCTCTAATTTATTAATAATTTCATTCTTTATGCCTAGGTCATGAACCCATTTTGACCTTATCTTGGTGTACAGTGTTAAGTATGGATCAATGCCTAGTTTCTGTATGGTCTAAATATTCTAAAAATATCTTAAAGTGCACCATTCTTTTTTTCTAAAGAGAACCAAGATAGTTAAGTTTTTATACAATATAAAAATTGTAAAGTTTTTTTTTAATTCAACATTCAAGATCTAATATCACAAATATATGAAGTAATGAAAGAGACAATAGAGTCACTCTTTGTTGGGGAAAGTTTAGGATAAAGATATGTAGGCTGTAGCTTCTAGAAGCATGGAGGCATTGTTTAAGTTCTTTATTTGCTCAGGAACAATAGAGGCTCAATGAATATAGGTATCAGAGAGGAAGTTTTCTGATCAAGCTTAAACTCAACTGATTCAGCTGAGCTTTCTCTTATAAAGAGAAATAGAGCTTCTCAGAGAACATGGAATTCTCTGCAGGTCAAGTGAAGAAGAATCCCTTACACTTTACAGAGAGAAAATGAAATAGCTCTGAGGATGTGTGGCAGAGGTACACAGATAATTAACCTCAGCGTCTGGCAGAGGTACACAGAATTAACCTCAGTGGCGGCTAGGGAGTCTGGGATAGAGCTGGTCCAAATAAGATAAAGAAGGAAAGCTTCAATCCATGACAGGTTGGAATGCCCAAAGTAGAAGTTGGAGCCACAGAGGAATATGGTAAACCCATTTTAAACTGGAGCAGAGGCATCTTCCAGGATAAGAAAATCCCTCTTCTGAACCTCTGCTCCAGAGGCTTAACTATGACCTAGAGTCCATACTGATGTGATAGTGCTCCTAAGGAGGAAGTAGCAATAACCCTAAGGCTTCTCCACCCCAACTTGGGAATGTCACAAACAGTGCTAAAAATCTGTTGGTCATTAATAATAAAGTTTCTGAGACAATCCAAACCATGGAATTCATAGTTGTGTGCAAATCCACCTCTACTACTTTTCAAAATCTACCTCTAAGCCATAAAATTAGATATCAGTGATTTGAAGAACCTGATCTTTCTATCTTTTGCCTATAAATTATTCTTGTTTCTGTTTTTTTGTGAAATTCAATTGGAACTTAGCCTGCTGTTAGCATCACAATTTTTTTTTTACCCCTTAACTTGGAGATAAACTGAGTTTGTGAATTCTTTCACCACACCTGAACACCGACCTAGGGCTCCTAACATTGCTGGGTTGTTTTCTACCTAAAAGATATCATATTCCTTGGGTAAACAGTGCTAATCCTTAGATGGTAGTGGAACTCTTGGGGAAAAGTGTTAATGTTTATATATATATATATATATATATATATATATATATATATATATATTCCTATAAATTAGTTCTTTGTTCAAGTGTTTCATAAATCTGATCTATCTATAAGGACAGCAGGGATATGAATCAAATTCAGAAAGAGAAGCAGACAGACAAAACAAGACACAGAGAGAGACATAGACATAGACAGGAAAAAAAAAAGACAGTTACAGAGAGAGAATTGAAATAAAGGCCCGAAATTCTTGTCTTAATTTCTGAGATATAAGCAATTTTTTTTAAAGAAAATTTGCAGTGTAAGGGATTGGCAGAGATGGATAAGATACAATGAGGTTAATGTTGGAGAAAAAAAGAAGAATGTTATATGAGTAGTTCTGCAATGATGTTTTAAACCTAGGAGCACTAACAAAATTCTGACCACTTTAAAACCAGCATAGAGGGAACAGACAAGAGTAGCCTTACATTGAAGGTACTGTGAACAATCTGAAAAGAAGATGTAAAATGACTGACTTCCCACCCTGATTCCTCTATCTAACTTCACAGTTTTATCAACTCAATGAAAGTTCACTATGGAAATTGTTCTCATATTGTAATAAAAGTGTAGGGAATGCTGAAAATGGTTCTATTTTTGAGTTTTCCTATGTTATTTATATTATTCTTTTTAAATTAAATCCTTCAGTTTTTTCTTTTTTTAATTTAAGGTAGTTACCTGCTTACTCTGTAATGGAGTCTGCTCAAAATATTTACATAACTATAATTATTTAAATTAATTCACCTGAACCAATGGTAGCAAGAGGTTTCAGAACTGAAAAGCCAGTGTTATACCATGAAAATATATTAAGGGTACTGCAAGTCTGTGTGTTTATAAAAGCATATAATTGGCATTTTAATGTCAAAACAACTACATTTACATTTCAATATAAAAGTCAAAGTTTGCATAGAGTTTTAAAGTGAAAATTAAAAAAGCATTCTTAGCCAAAACAACAGTAGCATACTGATTAAGGTTCCTAACCACAGTATCAGTGAAAGATTAAGTGAAAATATATTTGAAAACTCACATTTTAAAGTCATATTCTAAAAAGATTTTGACTAAATAACATGACAATTCATTTGAGCACAGTTCCTTGAACCTAGATTTTCAAATATTATCTGCATGTAGAAAGACATGAAAACTAAATATTTTCCTCTCTTTTTAACTCTTTTTAACAATAATTAATATAAAATGTCAGAGGGGAAAAAATAGATTGCCATATGCTCCTGAAAGATAGATCGATGAAAAACAAGTTCTGGAAGATTCTACTAGCTAGAAGTCTTCATAGAGAATCTTTGTGGGGACCCATCAGAGCTAATTCTCATCAATAGTAGATTGGCCATTAGGTAATGAAACCAAACAAACAAAGAAAGAAAAATATAATCTAATTCAGGATTTCTAGTTTCAAATACAGCACTTTTTTAAAAAATGTATTCAAATCTCTATAGGATAAGAAAACAAAAAAGGATCAAGACCTTCTTCTAACCCCATACCTTTCATCTCTTGCTGCATGTTCCCCAAAGAAAGGAGACAAGGGTCCATCTGCCCAAAACACACTTGCCCTTGGGCCAGGAGACTCCTGCTTCCTGGTTCTACAGCCTCAAGTATGAAAAAGAGTTGTATCTGTCTCTAAAGGTACCCTTCCATTTCTCAATGCATGTATCCTCTGAGAGAAAGTGGCAAGGGGCCAAAGGAATGATTTCCATGTGTGTCATCAAGACAACTTCTACCTCCCACTTCCTTCCAATTCTTGTGAGGAAAAAAAATACAACCTTCCTTTTGACCTTAAGCCTTCTGCCTTCTGCTGTACCTGTCCCTTGAAAGAAGAGGAAAAGGAAAGTCAGTGGCAAGTAGCATTCCTAACTCTGCAGTGCTCTACAGTTTTCTGTCTGGTCTCCAGCCTTCGGGAAGAAAGGAGTAATAAAATAGGACTCTGATCATTTTTTTCCATCTCTGATTTTACTTTTCTCTAGCCTGATCTCTACTCAGTGATTAACATTATCCCACATAATCATATCTAACTTATCCCAATGATTTTGAACTCGTATAGCCCACCCTACAAACCCCATTCTTCAACCCCCACTGATGCAATTAGGGAACCATATGGTGCAGTTAGGGAACTAAAATGATGCAGTTAATGGCAGTGCATAGAGTTGAGGTATGAGAATCCCCTTCTGGTCAATGCAGATTCAATGTGAAAAAATTCACGTACCCAAAAAGTTTGATTGGCAGAAGAGAAGTCTTATTGGCACTAAGAAGTTGGTCCTAGCAGAGAGATAAAGGTCCTAGGAGAGAAATCTCGGCTAAGAGATAAACAACAGTGTTAACACTGAGAAGAGGGTGTCTCTTCACAGTGGACAGGGGTCCTGATAGGCAACTGTGCCACTTTGGACCTCTGCAAATTATGAGTTTAAAATTGCCCTTTTTTAATGAAAGATCAATTGAATGAGATTATTGCCCCCAAAAGTAGATTTCCAGTAGAATGAGACCACTTAAATTCAAGCAAAGTAGGAGTTGTCCTGGACTAATTTTCAACTCAATAGAGTTGAAAACTCAATAGAGGCTCAATAGACAGCTAGTCTCATCAAGATAACAGAATGAAACCACTTTATCTTGATTTCCTGAGGTGGGCCTCTCCCAGAGGAGAGTTTCTCAAGAATTCAAGGAGAGTTTCTCTCCTCCCCCAAAGTCAAAGGACAGTTTCAGGGTCCCCCCCCATCTTGATTCTTTATTCCCATTCTCCTTAACCCCATTCCCACTCCAAAGTTCCAACCAACTACCACCTACATCCTTCCACTGGGCCTTCTGGTGTAGAAGGCTGGAATTCTGGAGAAGTATACCTGAAGCAAGGTGTTAACTCAGTGGAGTTGATGAGACAGTGGTTCTCTAGTTCACATATATACTTAGTGTGGTGATATATGATTCTCTAGTTCACACATAATCAGTATGCTGTAATGATATAATTATAATAAGTTATAAAAGGCCTATGAAGTACTGGAAAATAGACATTCTATCTTTAACCAGCCTGATAGAGGCTCTCTTGCCTTCCTTACTCCTGCACTAAGATCAAGGCTGGACCCAAGAAGCTCTAGAAAGCTAGCCTGGACATTACATTCTGAAATGCTTCCCTTCATCTTAAAGATTTTCTTTTTTCTACCCTTTCCACCTCCTAGCTATTATTTGAATCTGGCTTTTCCCAATGACTCAGCCTTCTCAGTTACCCTTTCCAAGTGACTACTCCTTCATTCATTCCCTTGCACTTACTATTTCAGGTGAGAGAATTTTAATACTCTGTGATCTCCCTAGCCACCTCCAGGTTTTCCCCTTACCTACATCACTAAGCAACCTTTACTTCTTAGAGCTTCAGGCAGTTTATATCTACCACCCAATCAAAACCCTAGTAGCTGTTGTCTACGGACCTAAAAGTCCTTTTCTCTCAATGAGTTCAGCATATGGCTCACATATTTTTGTCTCTTCACCATCTTCTGCCTTCATAATTAAGGACTTTAACATACATGTTATCTCTCAAACACTTATCACTCACTTACTATGACTTACTCTTCTTTCCCACTTCAGCTACACACAATGATAATTATACTCCTCATCTTGTCATCATTCACAAATACACCGATTCTATGTTCAAGAATTCCAAAATTCCCTTATTTGACCATAATCTATTGGATGTTTTACTTTTTCCTCTGCCTTTTCAAACCTTATTTTTCTGTACATAAAAAACTTTCAATCCCTTAACCCTTCAGTTCTATCCCAGGCCTTTTCATATGAACTATGTTAACAAACCTCAACGGGGCCCTCATTGCTTTTAGACAATTGTATCATATTACTCTTATCAACTTACTATCCCATTCTCCACAGTGGTTTTTCCAAATGTTTTCTTTCCTCCTGAAACCTTTCATGACTTCCCTTTCAAAGCCTAATCTTTTGAGATGAGAAAGTTGCACAGGAAAAAAAAAATGAGGTTATTTAACATGAGCTCCCCCTTCTTCCTTTTTCCTCATCTCATTTAGATGTTTTCTTCTACTATCACCTTCTTTACTCCTGTCTCACATGAGGGCTTTGTTGCTATTTTCTCCCAAGACTTACCTTTTTCCTTCAAAACAATTCTATTCCATCATATTTCTTCCAACATATTTCCCCTTTATATCCCTATTCTATCTCTCTCAATTACTAGCTCTATCTACACATATGTTCATATCTTCCCTATCCATAATTTTGCACAGCCCTCACTTAAAGCTTCATTTAAATCCAATTCACCTGCAAGTTATATCATTAGTCCTCTTAGAAAGGGAAGCAAACAACAATCTCCAACTAGTAATAGCTTCCCCACTGGGGACCCAATTGGCCAGTTCCAATTGGCCAGTCCTGATACTCCCTCCTTGTCTCCCTCTATCCTTCCTTCTGTTCCACTTTCCCTTCCTCCTTCTCTTCTTTCCTTCTTCTCTCCCTCCCTCTCTTCCTTCTGTGTGGTCCAATATCGACCACAAAATCAATCAGAGTCTCTCAGAGAAAAAGTAAAAAAAGGGGTTTATTATGATCTTGCGAGAAAGGGCATCTCCCATTGGACAAGGTGTTTGTCAGTAATAGGAGTACAAAGTAAAAACTGCAAAATATAAAAAATTAAATAGCAGGAATGCAGAAGTCTGTACTCACCAGTCTGGCCTTTTCTTTCATTGTTTGGGGGAGTTTGGGCTTACTTTCTAACCGGAAAATCTATCCCAGAAAAAAAAAAAAAAAAAAAACAAACATATTGCCTTTTAAAAAGTACTTAAATGTTAATTAAGAAGTTGTGGAAAACAGGAGGGAACTAACACCTGCAACTTTTTTAGCTATAGCTCCACTTGTTATTATAAAGTCTTAAGTCACAATTAAAGTATAGTTAAAGCTATATTCCCAGGAGAGTGTTTTCATTCAGTTAATTCCACACACTTTCTCTTTTCCTTTTTTCCTTCCCCCCCTTCTTTCCCACAGAAAATGATATACTTAAGGCTGCTCTGCCCAAAGGAATGCAATTTTTTTGAAATAGCACTCTGGGAAAACAGGTTTTGATAGAGATAATAAATTATGCCTTAAACCCAAATTACTCCAGTTCTTACTGATTAGAATAAAAACCTCAAAACCAAGGCTAAGTTGGTCATTGTTAGAAAAAAAAAAAAAAAACCAATTTATCTTAAAAAGACCAAGATCTCCTACTGCATTGGGGTGTGGTAAGCCTGAGAGGGGGCCATCCCTAATCATCCTGATCTGTGTCTTGCCACAGGACCCAGATGGATCTGGAAGAGAGAGTGAGATTGGTGACTTTACACATCTCTGCCTCAGGTAAATCCAATTCACTTGCAAGTTAGGACATAATCTTACTAACATCATTAGTCCTCTTTGAGAACAAAAGACAAACAACAATAAACTTGTTCATTTCCTCCCAATTCTCAAAAAACAAAAACAGAAACAAACAAACAAAAAAAAAGTTCACTTGATCCTTCTAGTCTCACTCATTATTGTCCCGGATGTTTTTTGCCCTATGTGGCTGAACCTATTAATTTAAAAGAAACTCCTTTCATAAATCTGGGTTCTGATGTTATCATTTCACCAATACTGTTCTCTCCAAAAATCATCTCCAATTTATCTAAATTGGCCATCCATTGGCCAATCCATTGGCCCTTTTCTCACCTCTCATTCTCCTCAACCTCTCCCCAGCTTTTGACCCTGCTGCTTTGACACCTTCTCCTTGATATTTTCTTCAGTTTGGGGGTAGCACTCTTTCCTGATTCTCTTCTTCCCTCTCAGGCCACTCTTTCTTTTTTTTTTTTTGGATCTCATCTAGATCATGTGATCTAACCATAAGTGTTCTCTCCAAGAGTCCTCTTCTCTCATTTTTCTGATTATCCTATCAGCTCTTGTGAATTTATTTTCACTCATAAATTTACCTATCGTACCCCAACTTATTTGCTGATTTCTACTCTTATATTTTTAGCTGCTTTTCAGACATATTTAACTAGATGTCTAGTAGACGATGTAAACTCAAAATGTCCATAACTATATTTATTATAGTAGACAATGTAAACTCAGAATGTCCATACTATATTTATTATCTTTCCCCTCAAATCCTCCCGCCTAATTTCCCTATTATTGTTAAGGGAACAACCACATTCTCCCAGTCTCTCAGGTTGACAACCTAAGTATCATTTTTGCTCACAATCTCCCACCTCTCTTCTCCTCCTCCACCCATTATTCAAACTGTTACCAAGGTTTATTGATTTCACCTTTGCAACATTTCTCCAAGGGATGTAAATGCCCTTCTCTCTGCCAACACTGTCATCACTCTGTTGTAGGTCCACATTACCTCACACTTGTACTATTGCAATAGCCTGCATGTGGATATTCTTACCATACATCTCTTCCCAGTCTGATCAATCTTCCATTTAATTGCCAGTGTAATTTTCCTAAAGCAATACTACTCTACAAACTCCTGGGGTTCCTAGACTTCCAAGGCTTCCAGAAACAAATACAAAGTATCATTTTATATTCAAAGCCTTTCATAAGTGGGCTCCCTCCTTCCTCTGAAATCTCTTTACACTTTAATTTTCCACTTTGCATTGTGGTTTCAGTACTACTGGCTTCTGCTTTTTAATGCTCTATCTCAACTCTAGGTATTTCTTTGGCTATAGTGTTCTGTAAGCCTTCTTCTCTCCTCCCCACCCCACCCCACCCCATCCTGAGACATTGTTAGCTGTGGAACATGGAGGTTGTCACATAGTTATTCCTGGCCCTTGTCATATAACCAACCCATTGATTTTTTTATTTTACATTTCCCTAATTACCCACTTTTTTTTGCCATTTTGCATACTTATTAAAAACACTAAGCACCCTCACAACAAATAAAACTAACTATTATAATTGTTAAACCAAACCAATGATTTGTCACAGCGAAAGTCAAGATCAACAACAAACTAGGAGGAGAGAATGAATACATACACACACACACACACACACACACACACACACACACATATAGTATGCACCTATAACAATTCCAACTAACTTATTTAAACAACTCATTGTAACCAGTACCACATTTTAATAAAAATAAAATCATTGACCCAACTACAGAATTTTTTATAAAGTGTTAATAATAGAAGGTAATTGACATAGTAGACATGAGAAAAAAACCCAGAAACTACTTCAACTAATATATTTTGGGGTCTCTGTTAAGCAAAGAGACATTGCAGTCAGGAATATCAATGGTTAAAATGCAAGTTCACAAGCAATATCTTGCAAAGGAGGCTGTGGAAGATGATGAACATCATCCCCTAATAAATCAACAAAGAGTAAGAGAAAGAAAAATGAGCCTGCAGGATGTCAAACAATATTAAGACAAATCATCCCAAGAAAATTTAAGGATGAAATTCAATGGAAAAAAAAAGAAACAGGGGTAAAAATACAGGGAATAGTTCTGGCATCATTTCTTTAGCAAACTATTTTCAGCAATAGAACCAACATCTTTATACTCAAATATATCTGTACCTCATAAGCTATATGAGAAAGAAGGAATGGCATTAAAAATGTAGTAGGAAGAGCAACTAGAGAAAACAATATACTATTAAGAAATTGTTCTAGATCATTCTCCAATTGATAAATGATCAAAGGATATGAATAGATAATTTTCAAATGATAAATTAAAGCCATCTATAGTTGTATAACAATTCTCATTATTGATTAAAGCAATAACAACTTAAAAACAACTTTGAGGTACTACCTTACACCTCCCAGATTAGCTAAAATGACAGAAAAGATTAATGATAAATGTTGGAGGGAATGTGGAAAAACTGGGACACTAATGCATTATTGGTAGAGTTGTGAAATGATCCAACCATTCTGGAGAGCAATCTGGAACTATACCCAAAGGACTATCAAAGTGTGCATACCCATTGACTCAGCAGTAACATTACCAGGTCTATATCCTAAGGAAATCATTAAGGAGCGAAAAGGAACCACATGTGTAAACATGTTTGTAGCAGTCCTTTTTATGGTAGCAAAGAACTTCAAAATGAATAAATGTCCATCAATTGGGGAATAGCTAAACAAGTTGTGGTATATGAAGGTACTGAATATTATTATTCTATAAATAATGATAAACAAGTTGAATTTAGAAAGACCTGGAAAGCTTTACATGAACTGATGTAAACAAGAAGAACCAGGAATACATTGTACACAATAACAAGAATGTGCACTGATCAATTATGAAAGATTTGGTTCTTAGTAGTTCATTGATCCAAAGCAATCCTAATAACGTTTGTATAGAAAACACCATCTGCATCCAGAACAAGAACTAAGGAGACTGAATGTAAATCAACAGGTTCTCTGTTTGCTTCTTTTTTCTGTTTTTTTCCTCTCCTTGGTTTTTTCCTTTTTGTTCTGATTTTTTTCTCTCAAAATGATTCATAAAGAAATGTGTATTTAAAAAGTTAGTATACATGTATAACCAGAAAAAAATAAAAATAAAAAATAAATAAAAAGGGTAGAATATAATTTCATACCTAGGAGAAACAAGATATGTTTATCAATTAAGCAAGTAGAAATTATGATGGGTATGGTTAGAGAAAAAGAATTTTGTATAACACAAAACAATACTTTTTAAATTAAAAGAAAAACTGTTTTGGTAAATTATTTGCTGTAAATAAATCAAATAAAGGAATAACTAACTTAAAAAAGAAATTGTTCTACAGATAAAATAGTTGTACAAGTGATGTGACTTATTCTCTTCTCTTGTCAGGTGGAAACTATAATCAGATAATTGTATTATCAGGTAATTTCCAGACTGTCTAGAAAGGTACTAGAATATTATTATTCTATAAATAATGATAAACAAGTTGAATTTAGAAAGACCTGGAAATCTTTACATGAACTGATGTTGAACAAAACAAGAAGGAAGGAACTAGGAAGGAATTCTTTAACAACTCCCATTATCCATCCTCCAAAATGTGGGTATCTTCAAACAACTTTTTGTGATATTGATTAACATGTCTTTAGACTTATCTGAGAATTGGTCTGCCACGTGTATTAAATCTGGCTTGATTTCCCCATCTTTGAGCTCCCTTTCTCTTCCTTTCCTTCTTGATTTCTCTTCTCTCTTGAGTTCACACCTGGGAAACCTTCAAACCTATTTTTTCCCCGTATAAAAGATCTAATTATGACAAAGATCTTTGCTAAATTCTCTTTAAAATTAAGCCCACTATGAAATTATTCCCTTTCCCTCCTCATAGTGCCTTCCCTCTAATGGCACCTTTCTCCATATTCTAGCTAACTCTGGTTCATCTAACTAGTTGCTCTCCTAACCTATTTCATATTTATCATTTTGTCTGTAATTTCTTCCCCTAAATAAATATACCTTTTGCCAAAGAGAATGGTCATTGTGAATTTGTCACGTTTTATTTTGAATTAAGTATTGTTATCCCAACCACATCAAAAACATTGAGGAACTGAATTTCAATATGTCAAAGAAGGCAGGATATTAAACAACAAACAAAAAAAAGGAATTACAGATTACATTATTACTAAAAAGGCAATCAAGGGGACTTCAATGATCCTTATATCTATCTTCTCAGCTTTCTAAAATCTTATCAAAATGATACTTATGTATATCAGTGTATCCTTGATGAAAAAATGAAAAAAGAACAAGCAAGCTTTTCCAATTTATATATAATAGAATTTATTTTTACAATTACTTGATAGGTACAAAGATATAATGTGCTACAGTGTTTACGTGTTAAATTTTATGTGTTTATATTTTAAGTATTTGGCTTTGTATAATAAAATTGAGTCAAGGTTTTTCTGTAATATTTCTAGGCAAATATGTTGTAGATTGATAGATGAAAAAGAAAAATAACTTGTTCAAGATTAAAGAAGATACAAAAGAGATATATACTCTGCAATAATATTTAACTTTAGCATGGAAGATATGTAGATCAGGATCCAAAAAAAAAGAGGAATTTCCTATGGCTGATTAGATTTTCCCATACAGTACTGCTTGTAACTAATATCTTGTGGAATATATGAAGCTCCATATATTATAAGGCTTCCTTAAAATCCAGAGCAATTCAAAAGAAGTTAACCTAACAATCCACATTAAAAAAAAAAATCTCTTTTCTACCATCACCACCAACAGCAAGCATCTCTTAAGTGCTGAGTATATTCTAGTTTATCTGGATATACACTAATAAAAGACAAAAAACAAGGCCCTTGTACTCAAGCTCACAGTATAATGAGAGAGACAACATTCAAACTGCCATGTATGTTTAAGATATATACAGTGTAAATAGGAGGTAATTCTAGGGGGAAAGTATGAACTAGAGTGGTAATTGGGGGATAACCAGGAAAGGCTTATTGTAATTGGTGAGATTTAAAGTGAGTCTTTGGCAGATGACATTGTATCTTTTAAACAGAGAAGGCAGATGAACACCACAAAATTCTACAATTAAATAGGAAGAAGAAAGCAAGCTGGACTAAATATAAACAATTGCACAATGATTTCAAAGCCCAGAAATTGCTCCATTACACAAAGACACATCTTTTATATTTTCCCGGTGATGATATAGATTGCCATGAATCAGGAAACAATAAAACCTGTAGAGAATCAAAATTGTGGGTGACCCAGTGGGCATTAGAGAGATATATAGTAAGCATAAATATGCTGCATCATATTACTAAAGAAAAAATGAGGTATGAGGCATAGTATAAATCATAACATGAAAGACATTTATGGTTAGGAAAGGAGGTGGGCCAGTAATATAGACAAAGTGATGGATAACAGATGAGACAATGTGAGTGAGCATTGTATTTATATCCATGGAATTATAAAGGGCTAGAGAAAGGCCTCCACTTGCTTGGATCTTCCATAAAGGATTCATAGAATGAGGACATGAACTAGAATTACTTAGGCTAAGATGATCTGTAATCCTTGTGGTATAGTAAAAAGAGGATTTAGCTTTATTCCCTTAGAGCAAGACTTCTTAAACTTTTTCCACTAATGACCCCTTTTTACTCCAAAAATTTTTATGTGACTCTAGGTATGTATGTATATAAAATTGATATACAAAACAAACATTTGCTGATAATAAATCATAATTTTGTGACCCTCACATTCAATTACAAGACTCCACAAGGGGTCACACACCATAGTTTAAAAAGCTGGGCCTTAGAGAGGTTTTGGGTTTGAGTCACAGAATCTCTTTTACTTCATTTTTCTCCTCTATAAAAATTAAATGTTAGACTAGATGACCTTAGAAGTCCCCTCTCATCACCGAACAATTATTTGTTGTATGTGATTGTCATGGAATACTACTGTGCTCTAAGATGAGATGAAAAGAATCTAGAAAAGGGCAACAAATTTGGTGGCAGGTTTTAAGTCTATTGCTCATGAGACTCAGTTAAAGAGACTGTGCATGCTGAGCCTCGGGAATAGAAGTCTCAGGACCAATATGATAGTTGTTTGCAAGTATGAAGAAGGATGGTCAAATGGGGGGAAAAGATTGCACTTGTTCTATTTGACCCCAAATGGCAGAAAGTGTAGAAATTTAGTTAGTTACAATGAGGCAAATTTGGTTTGTTTATCAGGAAAAAATTCTTAAACATTAAAACAAGCCAGAATTAGAATAAATTTCTTCAAGAGATCATTGATTCACCTTCATTTGAAGGCCATCAAGAAATATTTGGATGGCTACTTGTAATTTATGGTGAAATGGGTTTTCCCTTCAGGTCTGAATTGACCTTGAATTATGAATTAATAATGAATTAATGTCCTTTCCAATTTACAAACTCTGGTTGTATAACCATTTCGAGTTATGGACTGGATGGATTTATTCAATCCTTTCTTTTCCCGCTTTTTAGAAAGGGAAAATGCAAAACAACTCCTCTGTTCCCCATCTCTAATATACTTTTGCACCTCTATGTAACTCTAATTGGTATGTGAAATTTTCTCTAATGTACTGTGAATGCATTTCTTGGATGAATGGACTAACTTGAACAAAGACCTCTTATAAGAATGTGGCCTTAATCTATTCCCTAAATATGACTTGAGACTTTGAAATAACAAGTTGAGCTATAGCTAAAAGTTGAAGGTGTTGGATTATTTTAGATAAACAAACATTTCCCTCCTGTTTCCCCTTCCCTCTTTTCATTAGCCTTTAAGTACTTAATACCATAAAGAGTGTGTTATTGACTAGTATTCTTTGTTTCTGGGCTTTGAGTAAATTAGAACTCCCCAGACAAAGGGAGAAAAGATCAGAAGAGAAGGTGAGAGATTATGGTTAGGGTCTACATAATTTTGTGTTTTGCATTTTGCACTTTGCACTTCTCTATGGACTTGTTGTCTATTGGGAGTTTCCCTTTTTCCTGAGATCATAATAGTTTTTTTTTTTTCACTTTTTACCTTGACAATCTTTGATTTTAATTCGGGTAAGAGTTGCTATCCCACACATTGGACAATATCACAGCCTTTACAAAGAGAAGGAATTAGTTGAATGAAATCTTTAAAAGGGCCTTTTAGTAATAATAATAGCTAGATGGTCCAATGGGTAGAGCATAGGATTTTGAGTCTGGAAGACCTGAGTCAGAATCCTGCTTTAGACATAAATTAACTATATAACCCTGAGCAAGTTTCTTAAACGCTATCTCCTCATCTGAAAAATGGGTATAACAAGAGCTCCTCTCTCCAGGGTTCTTATGAGGATTAAATGAGTTAACTTTTCAAACCATAAAACACTATTAAATAGTAGCAATAAGCAAATAGCTTCTAGTTACTACAGCAAACTATTTTAATATTTTCTGAGATTCTAAAAATGAAGTTTTTCCATCCTACTATATATATATCATGGGTGCTTTGTAACATAAATTACCACAATTTTATTGGGAAGACACTCAACAAGGAATTCATTTTTCTTAATAATAGTTGCTTTTTCTATAAAGATGGTTCAGGCACTGTATTCTCTTCTGATAATTGTCTGCTGGGCTATCTTATAGATGCAAGACAAACCAATATAATAAGAATTGAATAGTGTATATGTATGTACCATAACATTAATCTTTTTGTAGTTTAGTCAGTTACATGTTCTAGTTTTAGAGTATATGACTTCCAACCAGGAAAGCCTGAGTTTCTACATTGCCTCAAACACTTATTAGATGAGTGACTGATTAAATCACTTAAACTTCTCTCAATTTAAGTTTTCTCATCTGTAGAGTAGAAATAATTGTACTTAGTTTATAGAGTTGTTGTGAGAAATCAATGAGATTTATATAAGGCATTTTCTAAACCTTAAAACACTAACCTTTCAAAACTTATACCAAAGAGCTAAGAAAAATAAAAAATTCTGGACATAAATTGTGGCAACCTTTTTTGTTTGTTTGTTTGTTTTATTATGAAGCCAATCATAATTTAATGATCAGCTACTCAAAATATAAGTCTTAAGTTGTAGGAAAATTTCTTAGATCCACAGTCAGGAGGAAAGTCTCTAGAAGAACAGGTTTAAAGCCAGCATGAGTCAGATTATTCTCCAAGTTTCCTGTCTCTATTCTTTATTCTTGTAACCAGTTATGATACTCCCAAAGTACACATCTATAAACAGAAGTAAAAAGTAAGATCTTAGTTTCTTACTCATCATTGACACGAAGCTTTCAAGAAATGAAGAGAGTTGACAGGTACACACCAGAGAGGTGATTTTGATAAGCAAAAAGCTGAATTCGTATTTGGAGTTGCTTTCTTTCCCTCCCTACCCTTCAACTGTACTGAAAGCACATTCAGATGTCTGCACTACTCCCAAAACCTTAATCACACAGGAATTTGTCATTCAATATAGGAATTAAAATGGGAAAAGGAACCTGATCAAACTTAAAAAAATTAATAACAGAATAGTTAACATTTAAACACCAACTACTACTCTCCAGCACTAAGTGCAAGATGCTTTATAAATTATTTCGTTCTGTCCTCTCAACAACCCTGGAGTAGATGCTATTATTATTCCCATTTTTACAACTGAGACAAATGGAGGTTAAATGACTTTCCTAGAGACGCAGAGATAGGAAATAACTGAGACCAATGGAACTCAGGTCTTCTTGATTCCAGGCCCAGTGCTCTTTTCACTGTACCTAGATGCACTCACAACTTTTTCTTTTAAAAGAAAACATATTGAAAATGAATAGGACTCATTGGATGACATTTTCTCAGTTTATGAGATTGACCTAAGTCACATGATCCCTATTCCCAGTCAGAAGATCAGGTTGCATGAAGTCACATTATCTCTGGGACTAGGTCTCTAAAGGTCAGGGACAGGAAGTTACAAGAAGTGATGACCATTGGTCAAGGATGATTACTTCCTTTTAGTCTATTCAATGAAAAGGCTTGGGTCTTTTGCTATTTAAATCCTGACAAACTTTCAGGTGGAGCACATGTTAAGATCTGAGATGCTTTCTGGGTGTGTTTGGTCCTCTCCCTGCAGGGACTAAATAAATACTTTCTCTTTGTACCTGAAGATGTCTCTGAGTGGTTAATTTGGGATAGGGGGTCTAGCACCCATCACACACAAAAACCTTGAGAAATATTATTGATATCAAAGAGTAGAAAATGTTAGGAGTAATTCTTCTATCCTCTACCTTATCCAGGTTCATTTCTGGTTGAAACTGAGAAACTCATCAACAGGACAATTTCCAAGAAAGAGAGCATGCGCATTACACACACTGATCTCATTTTTAAGGTCAAACATTCAAGTTTATCTTTAAATGAATTCTAGTATTTGGAAGCTTCTCCTCAATAGCAGGAGGAAGTAAGGGAACCAGAGGCTGTCAGGTATTGCTCTTGTGTAAAATACAATTAGGATCAGCATGGAAAGGTACCCAACCTCCCTCCAGTGATTTCTTTCAATAATACTACCTATCTATTTTTTATGTTAAATTCATTGATCAAGGCTTTCTTTGATGTTCATTGTTATCATATTTTACCTGTATCAAAATGTTATTTGGACTAGGGGGAAACTGCACTGTGTGAATTCTCTGGGCCCTGCAGCCACTCACTTAAAAATCACTATGTAAATACTAGAAGAAAGCTGGGAATTTTCCCCCTAGAAATCTTTAAGCTGGATGTCTGTATATCTACGTTTTCTAAGCATGATTATAGCCTTAAGGTAAGAAGATAACTAATTTCTAGCAACCTTTTTATAAAGAGTGAAAAATCCCAATAACATTTCCATGCTTATATCCTTCTCAATGTTCAAATTTATTTGTATGTGTCTGTATCCTCAAAAAAAGCATTGTAAAAATCTAACATCTGTAGTAAAAGTCTTTTTTTTTGTTTGTTTTTTGGTTTTTGTTTTTTTTTTTTTATTTAATAGCCTTTTATTTACAGGATATGTGCATGGGTAACTTTACAGCATTAACAATTGCCAAACCTCTTGTTCCAATTTTTTACCTCTTACCCCCCCACCCCCTCCCCTAGATGGCAGGATGACCAGTAGATGTTAAATATATTAAAATATAAATTTGATACACAATAAGTATACATAACCAAAACGTTATTTTGCCGTACAAAAAGAATCAGACTCTGAAATATTGTACAATTAGCTTGTGAAGGAAATAAAAAATGCAGGTTTGCATAAATATAGGGATTGGGAATTCAATGTAATGGTTTTTAGTCATCTTCCAGAGTTCTTTCTCTGGGCGTAGCTGGTTCAGTTCATTACTGCTCCATTAGAAATGATTTGGTTGATCTCGTTGCTGAAGATGGCCTGGTCCATCAGAACTGGTCATCATATAGTATTGTTGTTGAAGTATATAATGATCTCCTGGTCCTGCTCATTTCACTCAGCATCAGTTCGTGTAAGTCTCTCCAGGCCTTTCTGAAATCATCCTGTTGGTCATTTCTTACAGAACAGCAATATTCCATAATATTCATATACCACAATTTATTCAGCCATTCTCCAACTGATGGACATCCATTCAGTTTCCAGTTTTTAGCCACTACAAAAAGGGCTGCCACAAACATTCGTGCACATACAGGTCCCTTTCCCTTCTTTATAATCTCTTTGGGATATAATCCCAGTAGTAACACTGCTAACATAACAAAAGGTATGCACAGTTTGATAACTTTTTGAGCATAGTTCCAAACGTAAAAGAGTCTTTTTGACTAATTCTCCAAGCTAGCAATACAAGGCTCTTGTAAATATCACTGCGCATATACGTTACTAATATTTTATTTGGGAAATTATCATTTGTAAATGAGTATTCTCTTCTGGGCAACAATCTGCTTTGTTTGCATCTTAATTTTTTGTAATCATTGCTCTATCTTACAGGGATGTTATGAAGTATGACTAATTAATGATTATCAAACATTTTGAAAATACAAAGTACTTTAAAAAAATACTAAGCCATAATATCAAGTGGATAGTACAGTAGTGTCAAACTCAGATTGTAACAGATGCCACTAAATCATAAATAAGTATTCCTTTAAGCTGCATATTGACTCAGAAAACCATACATTAATATAATCTATGTTTTAGAGTATTTTTGTTTTGTTAAATATTTCCCAATTACATTTTAATCTCCTTTAAGTACCTCAGTCTTCACGTGCTTGTGTTTGATAGTTCTCTTGTAGTATATTAAATGTAAGGGACTAATGACAAATTAAATTAATTTGAAATACCTTATTTCTAGTTATTTATCTAGAGCACTAGATTAAATGTATTAATATTTTACTAATTCTGAAGACCAGCAGTGGTACAATGCATTTAAATCCCCCAGGCAATATTTGAAAATTTTCTCCCCTTACATCCCAAACTTTGGAATCTTCATGATAATGCATACAATATGGCTTGCTCCCAAATAAATTCAATTCAAGTAGTAACTGTGTGCATTTCCATTGAGCCAATAAGGTGATATAGAAGATAGAGCATTAGGCTTACAACCAGAAAGACTCATCTTCCTCAATTTAAATTTGCCCTCAGACACTATTAGCTGTGTGACCCTGGGCAAGCCATTTAATCTCATTTACCTCAGTATCCTCATCTGCAAAGAAAGAGCTGGAGAGGGAAAAGATAAACCATACCAGCATCTTTGCCAAGAAAATACCAAATGGGATCAGGATCACAATAAATAAAACACAATTTAATGACTGAAAAACAACACAAATGTGCAATACAATAAATATTAACTTGCTTTGAGAGTAGAATTGAAAGTAGAACATTGAAAATATAAACATTTATATGAAGAAATGTTACAATTTTTAAGTGTCACAATCTGGTGTTTTCTAGATAGCTACTTCTCTTGTCCATCTCTATTCTAGGCTCTTCTGAAGATTTAAAATATTATATACATGCAAATAAACAATAAATCTCACAAATTATTCAAGCTTGAACTTGGAAACCAAATCCTAGAATGCTTCACCATCTAGTCCAGGGGAAATCCATTGGGTAAGAGTAAGATTACTCTTGGTTCAAGATTCATATTCAGCAATCATAATCTTAAAGAGGGCGGGCACAGGTTTATTACGGCTCAGAATCTTGATTTAATTAAGACATAAAGGAAGAGGAAATTCAAAGCACAAATGTAATGCACAATTAACAAACATAGTGGCCACCATAAAGACATTATAACAAACAAACAAACATACAACATCCACCATCACCACTCTGAGGAAATATCAACATCTGAATTCCTTGGCTGGGAGAACCCAGGGTCAAAGCTATTAAGCTCTCCAGAAGAAGTCATTGCTAGGTAAGCTGTATATATATATATTGCCTAGCTGAATTTTCAAAGTCCTTTTCCACTAAGGGTCTTTTATAGGCTGAGAACAAAAAAGGCACTAAGTATTCTTATTTGATACATGCCTCTTGAGACTTAGCAGCTTCCCAGGTATAAGATGCTTCATCACTAGACCCATCAAGGAGAATATCTGTTCATTTCTTTAGGAGGATTATGTTTATTTCATGAACTGGCCAGGTTTCTGGAGTGGGCTTGCAACAAAGGATACTCATTAATGAAAGCATGGGAAGAATGGCTGACCCTTCATGTGTGCTTCCCTGGCATTCCATCAAATAACTGCAAGCACATTCTCATGTTCTTAGCAAAAGAGTTACACAAAAAATATAGCTGAGACTTACAACTAACTAGGTATTCCTGATTCCATGTCTACTTTTCTATCCACTATTTCTGTTTTATATATCCATAATTAGAAGGAAATATCAAGTTGGGGAAATATATATATATTTTTATAAATATATGTGTGGACTTATATTCATGTATATAATAAACTCAAGATAAAATGAACAAGTTTATTAGTTAAAAAAGAAAAGAATTAATAGTGTGTTTACCATGATTATTGTTCTCTGTAGGCAGAAATGATGGATGAACTTTAATGATAGCTGTTGGTGTTATTTAGAACATTCTCTTTTCATTAATAAAGATCTGGTGGGTTTCTTCCCCTAAATTAAAGATCTATGTGAAAGGAGAATAAAAATATCATATTAACTGCAAATTAAAATGTTATTTAATTTTCTCTCTTGTAACAGGATCAGTAAGGAACATATGACACAAACACATGCTATTTTCTTTCAAATCTGTTTTCTTTTGTTTTTTAATGAACCCATTTATTAAACCCTAAAGTACCTTGCTTATTGATCTCTTTCTCTTAGTCTGACGCAGATTTGTCTTCCTCATTTTGTACTTGTGATATAGTATCATTCATGTTTTGAGCGTGACATGTTTTGAATTATGAATTTATTGGTTTTGACAAAGTTAAATATATTGTATATCACTGCTCCAATAGAAAACAGGGCAATCTCAGAAAGATGGTAGAGTAAGAGATATTCTATAGGGCATTCCTCCCCACTATCACACTAAACAATACAAAAAAGAGATCCTAAAATCCAGAAAAATAGCAATGACAACAAGAAAAATTGAATAACTTCCTAGGGGGCAATTCTCATAAAACGAAACAAAACTATTTTCAACCCTCCAACTCCTATTCTATTCTGTTTTCATTCAGTTAACCCAATAACTTTTGCTCACTTTTTTTTTGTTCTGAAATAATTTCTGAAGGTTCTTAAAATTGTTCCATTGTAAATTTTAGCAACCTGCATATTTTATTTAGATTCTTTCAAATTCCTCAAGGAATTTCAGCTCATTTTCCTTTGCTGAAAAGTTTTCCACTGAGATTGGTTTTTGGAGGGTTTTTTTTTTTTTTTTTGGTCCATTTGTCTTCATCAGTCAGTTTTGTTTATCTTTATTAATCACTCAGTTTTGATTTTTGTATGGGGCTGAAAGCATGCTTCTTAAGCACTGATTCATTCTTTCACTTATGATGTTCCAACACTGTTTCATATCTCCCCAACCCCTTTGTCTGACTAGATTGGATGAATTCCATGGCTATCAAAGTGTAAGAATGACTAGCTGGGACATTATTCCAGGGAGACTAAATGGCCACTATAATTAGGCTTTTTTTTTTTTTTTTAAAGAAAATTTTCTTTTTGTCCTTTCCTCAAACTTCATCCCTTTCTTTGCTATCGACTCCTTGCTAAGGCAGCCTATGGGCTGATGCCTGGAGAATAGTTGTGAAGGAAGAGGTAAAGGTTTCTCTAGGGTCCTGACAAAAGGAATGGAATTAAGAGTTTTTATACTGTTATATGGCTCTTAAAGTTTTTGTGGCTATTTCTACTAACTACCTGTGTTGCATGAAATAATTTTAAGCAAGACTACATTTCTAGTCTTCTCCTTCAGTGATTTTTATGTCCATGAAACTCCATCTCTATTCTTAACAGTGCCTGGAACATAGCAAGTACTTAATAAATGTTTGTTGGCTAAACTGATTGACAGATTGCCTCATCTCATTATTCCCTCTTGAGCCAAGAGCTATTGATTTCACCTTTGCTACATATTTCCAATATGCCCCTTTCTCTCCTTTGATAATACCATAACCCTAGTAGTGGTCCTCATGACCTCACACCTGAACTATTTGCATTTTTTCATGAACAGCCAAGATTTAATACTAATTCTATCCTTTTGCCAAACTTTGAATATCAATTGACTAAATTTGTTGCCTGGGAAATGAGGGTTAGAGGAAGAGGTCAGTTTTTCTGACAGCTTTCTCATAGGAGCATAGAATTTTCTATCTCAAGTAAGATGATGGGTGTAAAAACACTCTAGAAACTTTAAGATGCTGAATAAATACCAGTTTCTATGATATTAAAAGAATATAGTCCAACCCCTCAATTGTACAGATGAAGAACTTGAAATGAAGTTCCTCAAGGATCCAGATCTTACCAAAGACAGTGGTAGAGTCAAAACTAGATAGAAATGAGATCCAGACTGGTCCACCATGGCTGGTGCCATGTTACTCAAGCATGCTGCTCAAGCTGCAGCCAAGTTGATTGTCTGCCTTTTATCTACAGGCTTTACGAAGTAAAGAATGGGCAATATCTGCTGTTCTAGAAATTACCTACAGTACTCCTGAGAATGGTAGAAATAAGAAGAGATATACTCCTGAGAAGGAGGAATAAGAAGGAATATCTAAATGAGTTACATTTTTTTAACCACTAATATCAGGAATAAATGATAAAACCTTCTCAGTTTAAAACTTTAATAATTGGAGATAACTGCCTTTAAATAAAGTTTAAAATGTTAATATATTATTTCACTTTTTAAAACAACAAAAGGATGTATTATAAATAGTATAGCATTGTAAAGGCTTTAGTGAGTCTCTGTTGTTTTAGTATATTTCTTTCTAATGTCTAAAATGTAGTTATAGACCAAATGATAAGGGGTACCCTATATTCCATCACAATAACATACTACATGCTTACACAATGCCATAGAAGTGGTTCCAGATTGCTAAAAAAGAATTCCACTAGTCTATGATCAGATGAGCCCTACCAAGATGGAAAAGTGTAATGGGCTGAAACTGAGCAGATGCCCTGGGGTGCAAGCATTTAAGGCTAATTACCAATTGGAAAATACTCTATTCCTATATGCTTGGAGAAAGAATGACCCTGCCCCACTACTCTGTGCAAGTTTGATCGCTTGTATAGGAGATTGGGTGGAGGATTTTGGGAGTGAGAGAGTCAGAGTCACTGCTGGCGGATTCTTTTTGCTATTCTGTTCATGTCCACAAAGAATAAATATCAAGGACTTTTGCTGATCCTGATTCGGGCTGATTCCAAAGTATCCAGGGTGCTAACGCAGTCATCACAGAAAGGCTTTGTATAATCATGATCAGTCAAGCTAAATTCAGAAAAGTAGGCTGGATACCTGCTGATGAATTTTTTGAGAAAAACAAACAAACAAAAAAACTAACAAAGCATCCAAGACAGGCAGAACTTGCAGTCTTTTTTGGAAGGAGTGCTTACATTGATGAAATTGTAGATCATTTGAAGTGTCTTTGAAGTGTCATGATGAATTTTATTCTAGGTACAAAACAACTTTATTTATTTATTTATTTATTTATTTATTTATTTATTTATTGCTGAGACAATTGGGATTAAGTGACTTGCCCAGAGTCACACAGCTAGGAAATGTTAAGTGACAGAGATTAGATTTGAACTGGGGTCTTCCTAACGTCAAGGCTGGTGTTTGAAACTGCGCTAAACAACCTTTAAAAAATAAATAAAGAGACCTGGGAAGTTAATTTAACTTTTAACAATATTGCTCTTTAAATTATTTCCCTACATAGAAACAGGGATTTTTAGTATTCTAGTGGTTTGAGAGTACATTTATTCTTCTCACTTGAGGTTGTTCAAGAAGAATTCTTCTCACTTGAGGTTGTTCAAGAAGAAAAATCATCATCATTATTTTATCTAGTACTTTCTGAGTTCCTAAATAAAACACTAACCCCCCAATTTCAGAATCAAACTTCAATGCAAAAAAAAAAAAAAAAATGAGACTATTGTTGGGCAATAATCAGCTATGTTCACTTTATGTTTAAATCCCAAACAATTCCTGAGGACAAACAGATATGTTGGTCAGGGTAAAGTGAAGGGTAGTTTTATATTCTGAATCATTTTTTTTTTATTAAAGCTTTTTTATTTTCAAAATACATGCATAGATCATTTTCAACATTCAACATTAAAAATTCAACATTTGCAAAACCTTGTGTTCTATTTTTGTTCTTCCCTTCCCCCCCCCTCCCCTAGATGGCAAATAATCTAACATGTTAAATATATGTAATTTTTCTGTGCATATTTCCATAATTATCATGCTGTACAAGAAAAATCAGATCAAAAAGGAAAAAAATAAGAAAGAGAACAAAATGCAAGCAAACAACAATAAACATTTGAAAATACTAAGTTGTGATCCATACTCGGTCCCTACTGGTACAAATAGCTCTCTTTATCACAAGACCTTTGAAACTGGCTTGAATCACCTTGGTGCTGAAAAGAATCACATCCATCACAACTGATCATCATATAGTCTTTCTGTTGCTATGTACAGTGTACTCCTGCTTTTACTCACTTAACACCAGTTCATATAAGTCTCTCTAGGCTTCTGAAATCATCCTGTAATCTGAAATCATCCATAACATTCAGATACCATAATTTATTCAGCCATTCTCCAACTGATAGGCACTCATTCAGCTTCCAGTTCCTTGCCAATACAAAAAAGGCTGCTACAAACATTTTTGCACGTAAAGGTCCTTTTCCCTTTTTTATGATCTCTTTGGGATATAGGTCCAGTAGAGACACTGCTGGATCAGAGGGTATATACAGTTTGATAGCCTTTAGGGCATATACTAAACCATATTTCAACAGAAAATTAGACAGTCTTTTTGATGAAACAAGAATGTAACCAAGTCCACCTGCAATAATACTTCATGTCTTGTAGACAAATTTTGACATAAATAATAATTAAAGAGTACTTGGTTTCCTCTTTAATTAGATGATACAAATTATGCAGTGTTGATTCTTGTAATTTTTTAGCTGTTTCTCTTGTTAATTTATCAGCTTTTCATTGCTCACAAACCCTGAATGATCAGAAAAGTATACCTATTTTAACATCTGTGCCTTGAATAAGTGTATCAAGCTTAATGATGTCATCTTTGTTAATAGCATCTTTTTCTATGCTTGGTTTCCAGCCGATTTTCTCCCAGTCTCTAACCCAACTTGTGAGATCATTTTTAGTAAACATACTATCTGTGTAGAGAACTAGCTTATTGCTGTTCTGATTCTTGATTTGTTCCATTGCTTTGGTTTGCCTGTCACCCAGGAAATCTCTCACCCACATTTAGGGGATGACCTAGCCCCTAACAAACATCAAATGCCTGCTCTGGCCTTCCTCCTCCCATTACTAGACCAGCAGCCCTATGGGTAATTCATAGTTGTATCTCCTGTATAAGAAAATGTATCTTTGCTAAGTGAAGGTGTTGAGGTTGGAAGGAACCCCAAAAGATTGGGGACCCATTTCCAAGTCAAGGGGCAAAGTTTATTGTAATTATAACACCAGTTGAAGCAAACTAAAGTCCAGAAGATTTAGCAAAGAAACAAAAGCAATGAGACCCATTTATCCAGTTGTTCATGTCACTGATATGCTAATTTTATGGCCTAGAGGTAGAATCAATGAGTGGTCTCAAGAATTTGTTTATCACTGACTAAATGACTATAATGTTTGTAGGACTATTCTAAGGCCAGAAGACTTGAAATCATTGACAGACAGATCAGGATCACTAATATATCTTCCTTAAAGTTGAAGGGAAGAAATATAATTATATTTCTAACCCAGAGAACTTTTATGATTATTGAGAGAACAATAGCATTCTTAGACCAGAGGGCCTCAAGATTAGATTCTAAAGCCAGAAGATTTAGAATCACTGACAGATTGTTAGAACAGAAGCCCTCTAAGGTCAGGGAACCTTAAAATTATTGCTATCTCCCCTAGAAGCTATATTACATCAAAGGTATTGAGTCTGCATTTTGCTTTGCAAGCTTTGAGCATCTCCATCTGATGACTCACAGGGTCTCTTGTTTGGCCTCATTTTGGGCTCTTGTGTATCACATTCCTTTTTCGGTTCTGTTGAATGATTAGGCCTTGCAGTGTTTCAAAGGCCCAGGCTTCATCCTCACTAAGCAAACTCCTTAAACTGGGCAACAGGAAATGAATCACTTGTGCTTAACATTCACTCCAGGTAGGGAACACTCAGGTCTCACAGCTCCTCCTCCCAGAGTGGAATATTCTGGTGCTCAAGTAGCCAAAGCCATCCCTGACAACTGTGGGGATGGCTGCCCACAGCCTCAGCAATGTCCACTCTGGGGCACAGTGGTCACTGAGCTGGAGCTTCTGCCCAGAGGTTTGCTGTGACTTCTTCCCTCAGAGCCTCAGGCCACAGGCCCAATTTCTGTGAGCCCTGGCAGGAGTCAATATAATATTTGTAGTAGACCAATAGATCCTCAGCCAAGCCCCATTTAGACATAGTTTGGGTCCTGACTGACCCAATTTTGAATCTAAATAGGAGTCATTTCTGCTTTGGCTAGAAACCCTGAAGGTCTTTCCCTCCCAGATTCATTCATTCATTTATTTTAGATTTTTTGGGACTAGGCTAAAGAGGAAATTATTTGCCTCAATTGCTACCTAATTTTAATCAATGAATGGATTGCAGCCTCAGTCAAATTGAGATCATTGAAGATTTTAGCTGTTAAAAAGGCCAAGGTTTTCCACTGCATCCAGGGCCATCTCCAGTAAACTTAATCTATATCTCATCACTAGATTCAAATAGTTTTGGAGGGGAAAGTGGGGCAGGTGACCTTGCATAGCCCTCCTTCAATTAAATCCAACTCATTTGCATGTCATGGCATCTCCTTCCTGATGTCTTGCTCCTCTTAGAGAACAACAGACAAGTATTTTCTTGTAGGTTTGCTTGTCTCTTTTCTCTCTCAGCCCCAATCCATCCTTCATTCAGCTAACAAAATGATTTTCCTTCATTGTTGGTACAACCTTCTCAACCCCTTATGCAATTCCAGAGGCTCTCTGATACCTCCATGATCAAACTGAACTTTGATTCTTACCTGAACCCAAAGCCCATATTTTTTGAATCAATGAATACTGGCCTCCTTGAAGTTTCCTGAATGAGATACTGCATTGGCTCCTGGCATTTTTTGACTTCCAAGGATATCAGCTCTTGGGGTAAGGATGATTTATTAATGAAAAAAAAGAAAATTCTAGGTAAATTGTAAAGTAATTTGATAGATATTAGGATTATTTTGAATTTTACACTATATTCTATATCATCTTTAGTGGATATATTATCTAAATATGAAAGACCCTATAACAAATTAGAATAGAAGGAAAACATTATATTTTATTAGTTACAGTAAAGGGGGAAGTTCCTGACCCCACAAAGAAAAGAGAAAACCATAAAAGACAAAATGGACAATGTGCATTATGTAAATTAATAAAAAAAATCTGAAAAACTTTGAATGAAAATAAAAAAGTTAAAATTAAAGAAAAAATAATTAACATGAAAATAAAGGTAATGAAACTAAAAGTAATCAAAATTAATATGAAGAAGATCAAAAAATTCAAGGAAAATAATAAGAAAAAATAAGAATATGGGCAAAATATTATTACCAGGTATTTAATTATATGTAAAAATAATAATTATCAAAATTATTTATGATTACTCAAAATAATTAAGAATGAAAAATTTGAATTCAATTTTGATATCAGTTCACAATATGTATAGATAAATAGTTTCAGAAAAACAAAATCATATGTAGTTGGCAAAAAGTCAGATCTAACAGTGAACAAAATGCCCTTCTCCTTTGAAACAAATACCAAAAGCAAATTATTATTGAGAAAAATTATATTTTCTTTCTTATATTTACCTCTGTAATAGATTTGGTTCAGGAATAACATTCAGTAAGGGAAAGAATGAAAAGAAAAAAGTTAACAAAAGCCACAAGTCCACAAACAATTAAACTCTTTAAAATACATTGGTTTGTAATTGCTCAAAATATTTGTAGTTTCCATGTTCATTTAAGTTCTGATTTTTGATGTTTGAATGTATGTTGCTTAGTTATTGTTGTTTTTTAGCTGTCAGTGGCAAAATTAGATACAGTAACTTACAAAATTTCAATAAAGAGAAGCTATTTTTATTAATACCTTTATAAATTAAAGTTAATAGATTTGTTTTGAAAAAGAACATTTTTCAATTTTATGAACTTTATCCATCTAAATCAGGGTTAATTGAAGCTCTTCACTGATCATAAAAGCCAATCCTGCTCTCTTTTATATATCATTGTTCAGCTTAATGAGAGAGCAAAGAAAGAAACTTTAAAAAGCAGTGTATAGGAGAGTAAAATTTTTGAAGAAAGTACTCTGAAAGGTTTTTTTGGATTAAAAACTTTGAATAAATTCACAACCATATCAAGAAAACCTTTTAAATAAGTTCTTTGGGATGATCTCTTAAGTGTTCCCTTCCTTAGTGAAATTGTTTGTTTTGTTTCTGCCCATAAATGTGAATGGTACCCTGGAGGCTAAGTGATATTAGTCACAAGTACAAGGAGTCTGACAGTGGCCAGAACAGATACAGATGTCTAAATCTATCATCCTCTATTTGAACAGCCTGTTTAATTCCACATGCAGCTGTTGACTCTGAATGTTTCAAATTCTTTCTCTCACATAAAAACTGTAAACACTTGGGTTTTATTAGACATCTTCTCCCTGCCCTCTAAACCTCATTTCATTTCATTTTCACAAACTCTTTCATTTTATTTACAATTTAGATCTAATGAATCTAACATTTGGCCTGGATCTCTATGAGTTCAGTGTCTCCAATAATATTACGTCCCAAGACATCTTTCCCCACCTCCTCTTCTTTGATTATGTAAACAGTTTATAATGAAACAGTAAGAGAGCAAACAGCATTAGTTTGATTTTAAAATAAAATTCTTGGCCTACATGCCTTTTGCAAACGAGTTTAGTCAATAGTTTTGAAATCAAATAGACTTTTCTTTGTAGGAGAAAGAAGATACAGAGAGAAAATAAAGAAGTCAGCCAGGAGAACTATATGGTTGTCACGCAGGGCTTAGACCTGAAAAGAATTTAGTGTCTGAGATGTAGAAGCAACAAGTTACAGTGATTAGAGAAACAGTTTCAGAATCAAGACTTGAGTTCAAGTCTCATCTCTAAGAGATACTGACTCTGTGATTGCCAATATATTCCTTAATCTCTTAGTGTTCCAGACATCTACGATTCTAAGTTACAGAGAAGGTTCCATTTGCATTCAGAATTCCCTATAACAGTAATAGCATAAATCTAATTTAAAAATCAAAGATAGGGCTAGAGAATATTTTAAATATCATTTAGGTAGATAAGCAAGCATTGTGTTTACTACATGTCAGGTACCATTCTAAGCTCAAGGGATGCAAAAACAAGTAAAAACAAAGATGGTCCCTGTCCTCAAATAGCTTAGATTTTAATCAGGGAAGACAGTACATAAAAGGAAGCCCAAGAGGAGAAAATATCTTAGGAAGCCTAGTTGGAAAATAAAAGAAGCATGGTCAGCCCTACTCATACCTCAAAGGTGGAACTTAAAGGAAGTTATCAATGGGAGGAGGGAGCTAAAAACATGAAGGAGTATTAAAGGCTCCAGGTAGTGAGGGAATTTTCCAAATGAAAGGGCAGCTGAGTCATGGTGGTAAAGTCATGGTAGAGACTGGAAGAAAGCACTAATTCTTGCCTTTCTCCAAAATGTTGTCCAATAATCTCATTTTATAAAAAGGAAAACTAATTCAAAAGGCCATATTTGTACAAAATAGACTATTAGAGTTTTGAATTTTTTTATTCTAAATCTACTATTTTTTCCACCATATATTATATTTCCCTCAGTATCTTCTACTTTTCTTTCTTCTATTTACATGTGTAGACACTGTTCACTTCTATCTCCAACTTTTCTTTGCTTTCCCCTCTATCTGAAACTAGCTATCACAGCTGGGCATGCCCAGTATACACACACTGTTTTTGGTTGCAAGCCAAAAACTAGGCAATTTTCCTAATTGTGGTTCTTTTATTGTGGTCTTTTCATTGTTTACATGAGTGTAATCCAACCTATCAGCAAACTGATCGTGTATAAACTTCCCCTTGCTGTGAATGAACATTTCCTAGTGATTTTTTTTTTTTTTTTTTTTTGCCATGGGCAGCTGAGTCCTGCTGTTTAGAATAAAAACATCCTCCATTCATGAAAGCAGAGATCTGTTTCTTCCTGAGCCAGAGTCCTTTCTACAACCAAAAATAAGCTTGTAACTGAAATCATACTCAGGAAATAGAACCAATGTGACCTCTTCAATTTATCTCCCCAATGAAAACAAGAAAATGAATTTTTATTTCAATGTTCACTTCATATGGTTTGAGATTTTGCCCTTTGCAGCCAACTGTTTAGATAAATTTTCCTAATTTTGGTATCCCTTGATAGCTGTCCTTTTCTGCTTATGTGTCATTCTTTGCTGTTATTGAACATGAATAGTAATAAATAAAAATATTTAAATAAAAAATAAGAGAGAAAAAAAAAAAAAAACAACTGATTCATTCAGCAACCATTGTTAAGGACCTATGTGCAAGGTAATGCCTTGGGTGCTAAGGATTTTTTAAAAATCAAAGAATCACTGTATAAGAGACACACTATATTGGGGTTCAGGTGGCTACAATATAAACACAAAGCAATTCAAAGTAATTATAATTTGATGAGAAAGCTTTCTAGCAATTAGAGATATAAAGAAAAGCTTTGTGTATGGAGACATAATCAAGTATAGTTCAAGGAAGATAATGATTCTAAAATGGGGAGGTTAAGAGTTAGTATATCCCAAGCACTGTGAACAGTGTCTACAAAGCCACACTGATGGAATGTGAAATAATGAATTCAGAAAATAATAATTGAACTAATTTAACTAAAACAAAGAATGTATGAAGAGGAATAATTTGAAATAAACCAAGAAAATTAAACTGGAACCATGTTGTGAAGGTCTTTAAAGGCCAACCTGAGGATTATGTATTATTAATTTAGTTTTAATTTAGAATTGTCAAAAATATTTCATCAGGGGAGTGACATGGTCAGTCCTATGTCTTAATATTATTAATTTGGTAGGTATGAGGGAAATGAATTGAAAAGAGGAAAAACTGAAAGCAAAATGACTAATTAGGAGATTATGGTAGTAGTTAATGAGCATTTAAGTAGAAACTTGAGGTAACATACAACAGATATTATGAATATAAAATTGATAAATTTATTGAATTACTTGAATATAGAGGGTGATAGAAATGATATACTCAAAGATAACTTATGAATGTCAGTCTTGAGTAAGTAGAACAAGAGTACTGTTTTTAATAGAAATAAGAAAGTTTGGAGAATGGTCAAAATATTTGATATATTTGAGATTATTATAGGACATCCAGATAGAAGTGTCCAAGATGTAGTTGCATTCGAGACAGGAGATCAGGAATAAAGCTGGTTTTACTTGTGAATGAGCTAATGAGCTCCTTCCTATGTGTTTATTTTATAAGCCAACTAGAGGGATATTTTGTTTAAAAGAAAATATATTTATATTGGTATCATAGCTAATAATGTGACAAGAAAGGATCTTTCTTATATACATAGGGTATATACTCTCCCATAGGTTACCACTTAGGGAGAGATCATATACACACAGAAAACATGGGGCCAGAGAATATCAATAGAGAGCACATATGCATAACACCTATATTTGAAGAAAATTAATGATCATGGAACATTTATTTCATGGTCAGGTCATGGGCATTGTCAGAACAATTTAAACCATTGTTGCTGCAGGATTGATGATGTCTCCAGGTGGGCTCTGATGGGACAATCATCTTTGATGGATATTTCTGTTAATCACTGAAGTTTCTTTTCTGGAATTCTGTTCTTCAAAACCTTAGTCTGATTAACTTCTTTTTACTAATGGATAGAAAGTAAAAAGCATCTCCCTGACAAAGGCAATCTGAGGTCTTTTAGCCAAAAGTTGAAACTACAATTCATCATATCTAGCTGATAGGCAGCCAGAGATCACCTAGATAAAGGTTAAAAGTATATTCTTTTAACTTCCTGTGTCTGGTGCCAAAGTTTGTTGCCCCAGACACTTATTTCTGTAACTTCTTTTAAATTCTTTATGGGGACTATGACTCTCAAAACTATATTTCAGAGACTTTACCAAAAGTTCCACAGTAGCAGTATATACAATGAATTTTTAAAAATCCATTTAGTTCCCAAGATCCACTCTGGCTTGGATTGCAAAAGAATGTAAACAAGAAAAATGTAAAAGAGAAAAAAGAAAGATAAAAGAAAAGAAAGGACTTTATAATCCATGTTCCTGGCCTATATATTTACTTTTTTAATGAATATCTGGAAGAAACTACATAAAGTTCCTGACTTTTGTCAGGTTAACATAGAATCTTGCTGTCTCTCTAGATTAGAGAGGAAAGTATTGGATGAAAAAGAGTTTTGACTCAATAGCAACTCAGTATCACAAAAGGAAAAGTTTGCTAGCTATCAGAAGAACCAACCAACCAGAATCTCTTTCACTATGCTAATTTTAATCTAGATATCATCTACATTTTTGACAACTTAATAATCACATTTGATATGAATTATTACTATTTTCTTTGTCACTTTTAAAAGTGTAAAATCAATCTACAAAACAAATTAACCTATTTTGTAGCACTTGCCATTTTGAGGAATGTAAATGGCTGCAATGAAAATGTAAAAAGCAGCTCCCCTGAACTATATAAGTTGGTTCTAGCACACCACTGAGGCTGTGACATCAGTTTCCATAGATGAACTAGACTTTGGGAAAATAGGAGAATAGGGGAGTTAACCCAGTATCTCTTTTAACTTTTCTGGAATTCAGAATTCACACTCAGCTCCATCCTTGTATTTCCATCCCCAAAAGCCAAATATTAGACACATCCAGAAAGCAATCAAGACTTGAAGTAAGCACTTTGAGGTCTGGGCTTGAGTCCTATGTCAGATATTTAGATATTATGTGAACCTGGTTAAGTCACTGTGAAATACTTTGAGCTTCAGTTCCTTCATTTCTAAAATGAACTTAATAAATTATCTCAAAATGTTGTTGTAAAGAACAAATGATGTATTCAAAACATTTTACAAATAGTGAAACACTATATAATGCCTTTTAGGATTATTATACACACCCTAGTGTGAATAATGAAGCCTGGGTCAAGTGAAAAGTTCTGAGGGATTCCAGATGGAGAGTTTAACAGACAGACAGTAGCAAGCAATTTATCTCACTCTCTACCCCACATCCAGCTTCTTACCCCCAAACCCTCACTCCATTCCTTGCTTGCCATCTGCCTTAGTTTCTATGCCAGGAGAGTAGAGTAGACTAAGAGTGGATTATAGCAACACCATGACTGTTTATTCCACTGGGCACTGAGTTAAAAACAAAAACAAAAACAGAATACTTTTCTCACCTGCTGGTCTAATGCTATTTTTCAGGAGATATTATTTTTCTTTGTTAACCTAACTAATTCAATGTTTTGTCCAAATTTTCAAGCACAGATTATAATAATTCCAGGAGAAGTTTGGCTCCAGGCTATACATTCGTTTAACCATTGCTTAGAAGCATAAAGGATTTTTATTTAAGTTCACAGATCTATTTCATACTGCCCTTGAGTATACAAGGCAAGTGTAGCCAAGTATAATGTATTATTTGCCCCAAGATTTATTTTTTTCAAATTCTCTTTCATTGCATACATAGACTGTAACAAGACAAAGAAAGAAAGCAAACATATGGTTTGTGGTAGATATATTTACCATATTGATAAAACAGCTCACATCTCATTGGGACTATTTCTTTCAGTAGCAGGGAAGAATCTCCATAAGCAGTAAATTAGCTTGATGTTTTTAAATTAAGTAGGTGAAATAAAGGAAAGGAAAAAAGAAGCAGGTGTTCACTACTATGACTGAGAGTAAAAAGAGCTCACTGTGATACCTTTTAACATTATGGTCAAGTATAAAAATAAAATGGCACCATAGAAATGAAGAAGGACATTAGAGATTATTTGTGTTATGACATTTCATAAATGAGGAAATCGAGGCCTACATAATTTATTTCCCCCTACATATGTATTTTATTTTATTTTATATATATTAATTTTTAATATACATTTCTCTGTAACTCATGTTGGGAGCGATAAATCAGAACAAAAGGGCAAAACCCATGACAGAAGTAAAAAAAAAAAAAAATACAGGAAAAAAAGTGAACATAGCATGTGTTGATTTATATTGAATCTCCATAGTTCTCTTTCTGGATGCAGAAGGCATATTCTATCCAAAAATTATTGGGATTGCCTTGGATCATTGAACTGCTGAGAAGAACCAAATTTTTTGTAGTTGAGCATGACACAATCTTGCTGTTATTGTGTACAATGTATTCCTGGTTTTGCTTGTTTCATTCATCATCAGTTCATGTAAATCTTTCCTGGTCCTTCTAAAATCAGCTTGTTCATCATTTTTTATTGAACAATAATATTCCATAACTTTCATATACTATAACTTATTCAGCCATTCCCCAATTGATGGGTATCTACTCATTTTCCAATTCTTTGCCACTATAAAAAAAGAGCTGCTACAAATATTTTTGCACATGTGGGTTCTTTTCCTTCCTTTATGATTTCCTTGGGACACGAACCCAAAAGTGGTACTGCTGAGTCAAAGGGTATGCAGAATTTTATATGTCTAAAGGGAATAGTTTCAAATTGCTCTCCAGAATGGTTGAATCATTTCACAACTCTTCCAACAATGCATTAGTGTCTCAGTTTTCCTACATTCCTTCCAACATTTATCATTACCTTCCTGTCATCTTAATCAATCTGAGAGATGAAAGATAGTACCTCAAAATTATTTTAAATTGCATTTTTCTAATCAGTAGTGATTTGGAGCATTTATTCATATGCCCATAAATGACTTTAATTTCATCAACCTGAGAACTGTCTGTTAATGACTTGTATTCTTATAAATTTGACACACCTCTTTATATATTTTAGAAATGAGGCCTTTATCAGAAAGACTGGTTGTAAAAATTTTTTTCCAGATTTGTACGTCCCTTTTAATCTTGTTTTTGTTGATTTTGTTTGTGCAAAAAGTTTTAATTTAATGTAACCAAAGTTGTCCATTTTGCATTTCATTATTCTCCTAATTTGCCTATGGTATTGCCCTTTATGCCCAAATCATGTACCTGTTCTGACTTTATTTTGCTATGGGGTATGAGATATAGGTCTATGCTGGGTTTCTGACATATTATTTTCCAGTTTTCCCAACAATTTTTGTGAAATGATGAGTTCTTATCCCAAAAGCTGGAGTTTGGGGATTTATCAAATACTAGGTTATTATAGTCATTGATTATTGTGTACTGTGTATCTAATCTATTCCACTGATTCACCATTCTATTTCTTAGCCAGTACCAAATGTTTTTTTTTTTATGATTGCTGCTTTATAATATAGTTTTAGGTTTGGTACTATTAAGCCACCAGGCCCTAGATAGACTAAATGACAAGAGGTGGAATTTGAACCCAATTCTTAAAAGCATAATACCATTTATAAAATGTTTTAAAATACCCTTTGTCTTTTAATCTGAGAGGTACAAAGTGAAAATATTATAAAGTCTTACATCACAGATGGGAAATGAGGCTTAGAATAGTTACATGATTTGCCCAAATTCATCCAGGAAGTTGTGAAGGGATGGTGAGACTCAAACTTTGATCTGTTTTTCCTCTATTTTGCCTCTCTATTAACACCATTTTTTTAATTGACTGCGTGGAGGAGGAGTCTTCCTGAGCCTCTGCTGATGACATCATAGTCTACTGAAATATAGACAAAAAAACTTATAACAGAAATGATTTGACTAGAATAATAACTTGAAAGTTGCTTAAATGTGTCAAAACATCAGTGGGATGCCAGCTTTCAAAACAGCAAAATCTATGTTCACATATTGCCAAAAATACATATGAAAAGTGAAAAAAATTCAATCAATCACTGCAGTGTTTCCAAATATCCCTACATTTGGCATCAGACTAGCAAAAAAAAAAAAAAATCCAAAAATATGACTGAATTTTTCATTTAATTTCTCTGTGATGTTAGGATGTCATAATTGCTGCTCCTAAAGTAAGTTAGGAAAAGTGTGGGAAGTACTTTCATGGACACAGCTTTCTCTGTTCTATAGATATTAATTCTTAAACCAAAACCTTTCCAGACTGGTGATCTCAAAGTCTAATGCCTCAAGGGTATGGGTCACACTTTTACCTTGACAAATGAGACTTACCTTCCCTTCTCAAGATCCTTTCCCCAGGAAGAGACAGATAGGAGAAAACACACACATATACATGGATGCACAAACACACACATGCACATGCATATGAAAGTATCCAGAAAGTTCCTAAGAAGCCTTACTTCAAACTCAAATAATAACTCACTTAATTTCAGAGACAGATATGTTCAAGTGATCCCATAAGCAATAGTTAAAAAGTAGTCCATACTTGCAACCTAAGTATGTTGACTGATTTCTACCTGGATAAACTGGAAGCACCTAAACCCTTAGTTTAATCACCTCTGAGATTCTACTGCTCTCTTTCACTATATGCTAGCAGATATTTTATTTCAATGTAGACATAACCAAACTTTCCTGACCAAATTATTCCTGTCAGAATGGTCATTTGAAGTCAGTATCAGTGTTGCTGTGAGCAATGTTATTAAAACTAAATTTTGAAGATAGCACAATATTTGTTTGAGATAAAAATATGTGTGTGTGTTTTAAGGGTGAGGACTCTGCCAAGAGAATAAGTAGAATATGATCTCATTTGTGTAGGCACTGGGAAATCCTTCTATGCCCTCAAGTCAATAAAAGATTACTGAGGAGTAGTTTAGTAGAAAAGTAGGAAAAGGCTTAGCTCTGAGTCATCTCTCAAGGCCTTCCTAATTTAGGGGCCTTTATTAAATCTCAGGTTTCTCATTTCTAAGAAGCGGCATAATAATTAATATTTGTGCTAACTATATTACAGGAAATGGTGGATGTGAGAAGTTTTTAAGCTTTTACAACGAATCATACTATAGAGAAAAGTTTCTTAAGTTGTAAGTTGCAACCCCACGATCACAATTGAATGTGAGGGCATGAAATTATGATTTATTGTCAGTAAGTGTTTGATTTGTATACCTATTTTTATGTATGTACACACCAGGGGTCAGTAAAAATTTCTCAGGCGAAAAGGAGTTGCAGGTGGAAAAAGTTTAAGAAGCCCTGTTATGGATGAAATAATATTGAATTTGGAATCATTTAGGTTACAAATCTTCATCTTATGATCTTGGACAAAGCAATAATTCCTCTCAACCTGTTTCCTCATTAATGAAATAATGTGAACTAGATAGTGTCCCTTTTCATCTCTAAATTTATCATGTTATTATGCTTGATTCTACTATAAGCAAAGCATTATGACAAGACATGTTGGAGGAGACTCAAACACAGATGTGATAAAACCCTCAAGGATCTTTCAAACTAGTGAAGAGAATCAGGCTACTAAACAAATAACCATAATATATCATAAATGTGATTTGTGCTGGAGGCGATGTACGAAGTTCTATAGTAGCTTGGAGCAGGGTGACAAATACCACACTAGTGGGAAATCACAGTCAATTGGCAACCAGAAGGAACTTAATTAATATCCATTGAATGAAAGAAATAAATATTACAGTGTTAACTACAGAAACACTGAATTTTGTGAAGATGGATGGTTAACAGCTATTTTTATGGGCTACATATTTGGTTTATGTTATATGGTAAGCTAGGCTGGCAATCTTTCCTATTTCATATAAAGAGATTTAAAATCCCTCCAAATAACTTTTAAATCATCCCACTGAGATCTCTGTGGAATAATGCCAGATTTAAGCAGGAGATAGGCGTGATACAGGAATGGAGTTGAGACATCTCTCTTTTATCTAGATTTACTGTGTCACATAACAGATAGTAGAGTAACTGTTTGTTCCTCAGAAAGTGAACAAATGTTAGATGGATGTAACTTGACTGCTTGGCAAGGAAAGATTAAACTATTCATAGATAGCAAAAGACTGTCTCAAGGGGTTAGGTTTGGGGAAAAGTAATCACAAATATCTAAAAGCCACATTTTAGAATAGCATTTTAAAGGATGGCACATGCTCTCTGGAGATGGTAATTGTTTTTATAGATTCATTTATTTTATTTAACTAATAGATTTTTTTAAATTCCTTATACCAACCTAGCTTAATTTATAATAGCAACACTACAAATGAACTGACATGCCATAGCATAGCTATAAAGACTCACAAATATCAAACATATATTTATTGTAGTAAGGATTCTGCTTATTTTAAAATAATTATTATACTTGCACAATGTAGTAGATCTGGTCTTCAAGTCTAAAGGGTTATCATGGGGAATAATAATATACATCAGGATTTCTTAACCTAAGATCTGTAAATGTTTTTAAAAGATCTTTTGATAACTATATTTCAGTATAATCAGTTTCCTTAACAATACTCTGTATTCTATTTTATGCATTGTTGTGAGTAGTGGTCCATAGTCCTTGCCAATTTAACAAAAGGGTTCATGACATTAAAAGTAAAAATTAAAGAATCTCTTGTATAGACCAACCCAAATAACAGGCTGTCTAATTTACATTTGACTTTGAAATGCATTACTGGCTTCTTTTCTTTTTCCTTTTCCCCAAAAACTTGGCTTCTTAATTGTATGTTATTTTCACAAATATTGAAATTCATGGTTATTCTGTGAGTATGCAACAGCAGAACTGAAAGGGTTGTTGACCAAGGAGTATGCTAAATGTTAGGGGGAAACTAGAATAGGATTGAAAATTCCACCAGAGATAATCCACTGCAATTTTATGACTTTAATTAATTTTAAACACCCATATTGAATACACATTTCACTTTCACAGAGATTTTAAATGTAATGCTTTGGGTTTATTTATTTTTTTTCATTTCTTTATTATACTGGTTTGAATTGAGAGTTGTAAATGCACATCAATGATAGAATGTAGGGTATTAAGCCGTTTGTGAGGTTAGATATTATCCCAATTAATTTTTCCATTGGAAAAACAACACTACATAAAGGCAAGTGATGGTTCTTCAAGGACCTATGATTTTTCTGGTTTGGGAACTGCCTTCATAAATGCAAATTACAGCCCCTCTACAACAGAAAATATGGTTTTGTAAGTTGCTGTGAACAACAATCAGAATAAAAACCTTATCTGTTGTCCACCTGGGATTGAGTCTTATTGAACAAGCTTCATTGGTCTAACTTTCCAGAAATCACTTCAGTTTTCAAGCATTAGACCTTCAGGAGAGTCATGTGACCTAAGCCTTTTGAGACCTGGACATTTTGATTTTTGTCTTTGAATCTCCAGCAAGGAGCACAATGCTTGAAACATATTAGGTGTTTAATAGATGCTTGTTGATTTGTTGATTGGCAATTAACTGCAGCACACCCTTGGGAAAAGTTTATAGAAGGTATTTTTGCATCTTTCCCCTCTCCCAAAATAGAACAGGTAAGATATCTTCTAACTGCTTTCTATTAGTCATGATGACATTTTTAAATTAATAGCTGAGCTAGGATTCAGTGTATGAATGAGAAGGGAAGAGAGGGAGAGGGGATAAACATTTATCAACCACCTACTATGTGCCAGGAACTCTATTATGCTTTTAGAGATAGTATCTCATTTTATTCTTATAGCATCCCTGAGAGATAAGTGCTATTATCCTCATTGACAGTTGAGTAAACTGAGGCAGAAATTAAATGATTTGCCCAGCATTACACAACTAATATATGAGGACAGGATAGAGTTAAGGTCTTCCTGACTCTAGACCTAGTACTCTATCTTGCTCCTCAGCCTTCCCATTCTTGTTAATCTTTAGTTTAAAAATGACTCACTGAACTTCAAAAAGCTGATGATCTTTCTCCACATTGGTTTAAACATCTGAGTGTACAATATCCTAGGCAAACCTGTGACAAGGAGGAGGCTTTGATTGTATCTTCTTTGCATTGGTACAGGATCCAGGTATCAAAATATCGAATATTAGAGCAACTAAAGTAGCAACAGTGACAGCAGCAGATAAATCAAGAGGAAAAAGAGTTGCTCAGAGAGAAACTCCCAAAAGAAAAAAGCCTATTTCGCATTGATCAGGTTACATTCAGTGGTGATGAAATGTAAAATAGTTAATGATTAGCTTTATTGCAATTGTCACAACGTTTCTTATTGGCCTTTGAACTGATTGCCATCATTCTTGTATTCTTTAGTGTTTAGAAGTTCTCTTCAACTGACTGTTTTATTCCTTAATTCATCTTTGTTTGAATTTATCAATTTATCCCTAATTCATGTTTTTATGGTTTTAGCCAAATCATTCTGACAAGTCAATAATGATAGAAAATGAGAAGATACAACGAAGAAATGTTCTCTATTCTATTTATCTCTCTATGAAACCAGTTGGTTTCTTTAGAGTAAAATTGGACAAAAAAGTTTTAAAAGTTTGACTTTTGAAAAGATAATTTTACTCACAAGTGTTTTACATCTTGAAAATGATTTATTCATTAGCTTCATTCTCTGAAAAGAAAAAAGGAAAGGGAGATAGTCTTTAAAAAAGGAAAAAAAAAAACAGGCATTATTCTCCAAATAGATAATTCTTATTTTAGTGAATACATTATTGGTTACATGACTGTACTAGTTCCTGGCTTGTACTTAGCTTAATGTTTCATCTAATTCACAATTACATTAGATAAGAGAAAAACCAAATAAAGAGACCTTATACCCTCATCTATCAGGACTACTCTCTAAATGTATGTCTGTACTGTAATATATACTTACAAATGATTATCCTGCATATAGAAAGGAAAATTAGGCTTGGCAACCAGTCATATTGTTAGATTCTTACCTTGTTTTGTTTTTTTTTTCTAACAAATTTTCAGTGTCTCACCAATACCTCAAATTCAATATGATATATAGATTCAATTTTTCTTTCTCTCATGTCCAACCTACATGCCACAAAATAATTTTATACTTGACACACTATTCTGACCCAATATTTGGAATGATGATAAATTCATTTCTTTTTTTTATGTTTTCTATAAAGGGTTAAATGTAAAATAGATACATTAAAATTTTTCTTTTTATAGATATTATAATTCAAAGGCCTAGTTTCTCTTTTATGCCAGTGTTTTGCTTTTGCCAAATTCACAATTTTATACCCTTATTCAAGCTATTTCTTCAAATTTATGCTTCATTCTGACAATCATAAGTATTTCTACCACATGATCCTTATTTCTTTTGTTTCACACATTCCCTTCCTAATAAATCTGGGCCAGAGCAAACAATAATGACAATGCTGGATTATTTCTGTAGGTTTTTTTTTTTATGATTACAAAGAGTTTTGCAGTAATTGTTTCATTTTATCCTGTGTGGAAGCATAAGTTTTAAATATGAAAATATTGGGAATTTGCCTTGCCTAAGATCACAAAAAGGATAATCAGCAGAGTATATCTTCTTATTTCAAGTTGAGTGAACTTCCTCTACATCATATAGTTTCAGGAGCAAATATTTCTTAAACCAAGATACTTCTTAAACCAATAGTTATTCTTTATTTTAAAACTGTTTATAACATTTAACAGAGATAGGTTTTTGTGTAAGATCAATTGAGAAGAAGTTATATGAAACATGATATAAATATCTATTTTTAGATTTTATTATTGGAGGTCCAATGGGTTAAGTTGACTTGTCCATGGTTGCCCTGAATTAAAACAAAGGTTTTCTGATGATAAGCCCCATTTTCTTACTACTATGTCATGTTTTCTGTAATACGATGTCATGAAAAGAGAAGAGTTCTTATGGATATCAGGTGAACATTCTTAACATTATTTTGAATACTATTACTCACTGCATCTTCTCTGTACAACTAATACAAAATGCCTGAAAATATCTGGAATCAAAGATATAGTATGATTGGAATGTCTGCTTTTGTACATTCAGTACAGGCAATGTCCCCTTTCATCCCCCTTAGTGCTTCCGTTATATTATGTATACTTAGCTTTATCTTCTTTGGGTGAGTTGTTTCTAACATAGCAAACAGGAATGTACTTGGTGATTCAAAGAAAAAAAACTGAATTTGGCATCCCTAATTGCAACTAGAGAACAAACCCTTCTTTTTTCCCCTCTAAATAAGGGGGATAGAGCTCTCCTTTTGTTTGCTAAGATTGTAACTATGCAGTCAAGTAGCAAAGACTATGATTTTTTTTGATGTTTTTATCTTTGGAATGAGATCAATTTTTAAAAAACAATTTTTTGATCCAATAATCTACTGATTCACTTGAGTTTTTATTTGTGCAAGTTCTTTCATTATGCCTGAAGCATGTCCTTGTTACCAATGCCTCTGAAGCGGCATTGTCCCTCTGTTCAGTGTTCTGGGCCCAAGAGTCTGATGTTGTTTTTACTGCATGAACAACAACTTAATTAAGTGCTGCTTTAGAAATATCATCAGTGCTTTGTTGCTGGTATTGCATCTGGGCTTGTCTCACATTGTTTTGACAAATGCATTGGGAGATCCACTTTGTAGTTAGTCATGTTTTTGGAAAACGACTAGCAAAGATGGAAGAACAAATTATTTCTACTGTTAGAATAGGTATAATGATCTCTGTTCTAAAAATGAGTATAAAAGACCTAGAAAAAGAATAAAAATTCTTCTGAGACATATGAACATCTTTTTATAAAACCTATTCTACTATTTAGTCTTTCTACCTGCTTCAGCAAATTAAAAACAAACAAAAAACCCTTTCTTAATGTTTAATAAAGCAGGATGCCATTTTTTCTCTATGATTTTTTTGAGGTCTAGGCAATCTTTCTCCTCTCTCTCCCCAGAGGACTCCACCTTCCCCATATGCATAACTTACTCTATAACCTGCTGAAGTGGATATTTCAAGACTTTCTTATGGATGAAGTTGATTGTCCTTACTAGTAGTATTTTCTGTAAATTTGGATGGGAAATCTTTTGTTGATTTTTTTTTTTTTTTGAGAAAGAAAATGTAGGAGAACTGAATGTCCATCTCAAATTCACTTAATAATTAAGCACCCATTGAGGTACTGCTTAATTTCTAGGTACTGAAATAATTATAAAGATGAAATAAGCATTAGAGGAGGTTGGAATCCCAAAAAAGTATGTGTGCACAAAAATCTCAGACATATTCTATTCTCTTAGAACAATCCAAGTACTTCCAAAAGTTCCAAGAGATTTATGAAGGAAGAAATCACTTTAAGGGGAAAACTTTTTGAAATAGAAATAAGGGGAAAATATCTGTTTGGTCAGGAAGGAAAAAATTTCAAAAATTAGAGATGCAGAGAGGAGGACCCTCAGTCTGGAAACACTGAAGAGTTATAAGAGAAACTAGTCTGGAACAGCTAGATGGTGCAGTAGATAAAACACTAGCCTCGAAGTCAAGAGGATCTGAGTTCAAATGTGACCTCAGACATCTAACACTTCTTAGCTGTGTGATCCTTGGCAAGTCACTTAATTCCAACTACCTTGTTAAAAAAAAGAAGAGAAAGAGAGAGAGAGACAGATGAAGGAAAAAATATATAAAGAACTAGTCCAATTTAACCGGAATGTGAAATATGAAGAAAAGATAATGTTAGAACTTTGAATTCCAAGGTAGGAAAATGTATACTTTATTTGGAAGGTAATGGAGAATTCCTATATGTTTTTTTTTTAATGATTTTGCTTTTAAAGTACGAGAATGATCATTGTCTTAGTTATAGAACTTTCTGATACTGAATCATTTGACAGTGACAAATACTTCCATGACAAGAAATTTTTAATCTGGACTTTTTGTACTTATGACTGTAGCATCTATAGTTTTGCCAGTCTTCATCTTCACAATGCTTTCATCTTAAGTGAAGGTTGGGGGTACTTAGCTGGAAGCAATACTTATTTCCAAGTCTCCTAGCTCATGAACTTGAGCTGTTTTATCAGGAATTGTAGTCAAGATACTGATGGCATTTGACTTGCCTAGCATGCCCTGCTTTTTCTCCTTCCTTCGGGGTACTTGCTGATTCAGCTAGGCTGGCTAACCTGCCCTTTATGTGATAATTGGTAAGCATGATTGGTCTTATACAGAAGAGTTGTTTTTCTGGATAAAAGCTGTGAAAGTTGGGTTATAAGGTGCTGCCATTTCCAGGGCTCTTGTGGTTATCTACTTATTAGTAGCAATTGATCAACAAGTTTTGCTGCTGCTAATGAAAAAGGTGTGACCCATCTCTACAGTGATTTCTCCCATCATTGATGTCTATGTCACCTGGGATAGAAGCAGACCTGATGGTTTCAAGAATATTATTTTCAGGGTTTTAGGGAAGAGAGTAGTCCAGGTTGTCAGGGTAGTTTGATTTCCTAGCAAATGCTGCATTATCCCTTGAATAATATATATATGAAAATCATGGTCAAGTAATTCCAATAGACTTGGGATGGAAAATGCCATCCATATCCAGAAAGAGAACTATATGGAAACTAAATGTAGATCAGAGCATAGTATTTTCACATTTTCTATTTTTTTCTTTCTCATGTTTTTTTTTTTCCTTTTTGGCCTGATTTTTCTTGTATAACATGACAAATATGTTTAAAAAGATCACACATATTTAACCTATATCAGATTGCTTGCTATCTTGGGAAGGAAGAATATTTGGAATGGATAGAGGGACAGAGGGAGAAAAAATGAGAAAAAAAAAGTTTTCAAAATTAATGTTGAAAATTATCCTATATGTATTTAAAAAATAAAATAATAAAAAATATAGTCAAGGAGGTTAAAAACTTTGGGCAATCTTGCATAGTGGGATATATTTGTAATACTATCTGCTGGGAGGCTGAAACTGCTGGAACTCTTGAGCTTGAAAGTTCTGAGGAACAGGGAGCTGTTTGTATCAGATATCTGTACTAAGTTCATTATTACTATTCTAAGCCCCAGATGTGCATATGGGGTAGAAATAACAACCAGATTGCCTAAGGAGAGGATACTTTGATTCAGGGCAGAAACTAAGCAGATCAAATCTTCCATACCTATCAATGGTGGGATGAGGTAGTGAGCAGCCCCTGTATTTCCAGACTTATTGAGATGGGAAAACACAATTCCTACAAACATAAAAATAAATTGGTGAGAAAGTGAATGAATGAAAGAATGAATATGTAAATGAGTAAGTAAATGAATAAGTTAAATAGATTGATAAAGCTTGAGATAGAAAGATGATAGATAGATAGATGATAGAAAGATAGATAGATACTTAGATGCAATGAGCAAGGGAATTCTATAGTTTCAGGAAATCCCCATGTATATCCTAAACAATACTTTTATATTCTCCCTATTCAAAGGGTCATTAATAGGTCCTATATCATTCTAGCTGGGAACAAAGTTAGCTCAAACTGTCTCAGATATGCTCCACTGCAACTTTATTTACAAGATAGATTGATATTGTGTGAGGGGGGTGGTGTTATTCAAACCTCAACAATTCCACTAGTGTCCTGGCCTACAGTGACAGGATCAAAGTTATCTATTAAGATGATAACCATGGAAGCAATTTGAAAGACAGATTATAGTATAGAGACACCAGAAACTGGCATATCAATTAGGAAGCTTTTTTAATAGTTGAGGGCCTGAACCAGAATTGTACAAGTGGGAGTAGAACGCCAGGAAGGGATGAAGTTATTATGGAAGGAGAATTGACAGGAATTGGCAACTGATTGGATATATGAGATGGAAATTCACTGAGGTAAAGAAAATAAGCATAAGTGTCTGGAAGAATGATAGGAAATCAGGAAAGTAAAAATATTTCAATAAAAAGAAAAATGTTCATTTTTTTAAAAAGATTTTTAAAATCTTTTTTAACTCATATAGAAATGGAGACAACATAATGTCATGGATAGAAAACTTACCTCAAGTCAAGAAGACCTGGATATAATACCCACCTCTGATACATTGTAATTGCATGAACCTGGGTGAGTCCTTAGATCTCTTAGCATTTTAGAGAATCCTTTAAAACTTTATGTGCTAAAGTTTTACCATCTGCACTGGTAAAATGTATTTCTTCTCCCAAGACTTAACTATATATATAAAAAAAAAATCATAGTTCCAATCTGTACCCAGGACAGAGATAAGAACAAACTTTTGTACAAAAGGTGAAATTATTTTTATGTTTTGTGTGTGTGTGTGTGTGTGTGTTTTTAAGAAAATCAAAGTATTTTTGTGATTACAGAAAAGATGACCATAACCAGAACGTCAAGGTGATAACTAACCCAATAAGCCTTTAAACAAACTAATTTTGTTGAATTCCAGGCTTGTAAATAGCTAGATATATATGTATAGACATAAAGCTCACAAATAATTATATCTAAAGCTAAGGCCTCTTGAGCAATAACGACTTCCCTGGGACAAAGGCCATTAGGCAGCACCTTATTATTAAACATAGCTCACAGCAATTATCCTTGGGTGGCTACCTCCTAGCCATTCTTTGGTGATAATGCAGCAAATCTTCATTTTCCCAACAATAGATGATATGCTTTTGATCAATTCATCTAAATTCTATTACCAAATGAGGAAATGCTTCTAAAAATTATATTTTTGTGCCCTGACTTCTCATAAAAACCTTTTTTCTTTCCTCAAGAACATATGTTAAACATTCTCACTTCCCACACTTTGTACTTTCATACTGTAACTGGATGCCATAACTGAGGAATAAACTGCTTCATTAACTACTGTCCCCCAGGACTGCAGCTTATATGATGGTCTCATATAAATGTTGTGGCATATTACTTATAATCTCATTCTAAATAAGTTCACATAATTATGAAGACAGACATTCATTTAGAGTAGAGCACATTATAACTTAGAAACAATAACTGCCTGGATAAGTGTAAGGAGGACCTTGATGTAATTGGCATTTCAGAGATTTGATAGAAGGAGAATAACTAATGGGACTGGTATTATAAACTCTGTAAACATTGCAGAAAGGAGATGGATGATCAAATGGAAGACAATGTAATATTAAATAGGATAGAGACCATACAGAGTAATACATACAGATATACACACATATCATACTTTTTTAAGATTGTATAATGTATATGTATATATGCATATATATACAGACACATGCATTTACCAATATATTATATATAGTACACATATACATGTGTATATGTGTACTATATACTATATATAGTACACATATACATTCATAGTAAATACATATATATTTAAGCACACACAGAATAAATTGGAAACAATCATCAGACAGAAGACACTAGAATTAAAGGAGATAAGGAAAGGCTTGTGGTAGAAATTGAGATTTTTTTAAAACTAAGACTAGAAGGAATCTAAAAAGTAGAGTTTAGGAGGTAAAAACATGGTCAGACCAAAGCACTTTGACAGCTTAGGAGAGGATGTACTGGAAGGGGAGAGATTTGTGGCAAACAGATGAAACAACAGGCTATTACAATAAACTTCATATATGGTAATCAGGGCATTATCAGCATGATGGTGGTGACATATGAGACAAAAAGGTGAATATAACAAGATGTGGATTGATAATAAATTGATATGGGGAAAAACAGAGAATGACATTTAGATTATGAGCAGGGATGATTGTGAAGATGGCAGTATACCCAACAATAATAGGGAAGTTAGGAAAAGTGAGAGGCTTGGCAGGAAAAAAAAATGAGTTCTGTTTTGGATATGCTGAATTTAAGATGTCTAAGAAACATCTAGTTTGAGATGAAACTGGAATATTAAGAAGTGGATCCCGCTTTCTTTTGTTTTAGAACACAGGTGGTTATGCCATACCTGACTTCTCAGGGAGGTCAGAGCCCCCAAGGGGAGGTGATCATACCCTCCCTGACGTCTCAGGAAAGGAGGTGAAAGCACCGAAAAGGAGGTGATCACAATCCCTTTGATTTCTCAGGAAGGGAGGTGAAAGTACTAAAAAGTAGATGATCATGCCCTTCCTGACATCTCAGGAAGGGAGATAAAAAGCACCAAAGGGAAGTGGGGGTTGCTAGTGAGTTTCTGGGCTGAAGGGTCTTATTATGCACAAACCCATCAGCATGGGAGGTATTACACAAGCACATAGCAATAACGCAGAGGCTATTAGAGATGACCCTCCCCTCAGTCAGGGCAGGCTCGATGTGGTGTAACAAACATGAATTGTACACACAAGTAGCAGAATAGCAAACAATATAAATCAACATGGTGTTGTAAAGGATCGCCAGAAGAAGGGTATGTAAACAACAGTCACACATACGCCTTCTTCAGCAGCCAAGAGATAGTCCAAAACCAATCTATTGTCCATTGCTTCACATGTCAGGGAATCCAATGATTCCCCCAAGTTTTTGAAGTCCTGCAAAAGTCTTTTTATGTGTTAGGGAATCCAATGATTCCAGCAGATTTTGAAGACCTGTAACAGTCTTATCATTTCTCAGAAAATCCACTGATTCCTGAGGGCTTTCAAGTCCTACAACAATCTTATGTCTCAGAGAATCCAGTGATTCCTGAGGGTTTTCAAGTCCTACAACAATCTTATCATGTCTCAGAGAATCCAATGATTCCTGAGGATTTTGAAGTCCAACAATTTTCGATGTCCATGATTCAAACGCTATAACTGCCATGCTCTTTCAATTGTGAGCACAATCAGAAACAGAACCACCTGATATTTCTTGGGTTTTCTCCTTCATTTCAAGGGTCTGCTCCATCTTTCTCTGATGGAGGCGAATATGGCTTGTTGGCACCCATCTGATTCCTTCTCCCCCTGTAGAGACACAAGCAAACCCTCTCCCCCAAGCAGTTAACCTATCTGGTCCCTTCCATTCACCACTTTCTGGGTCTCTCCACATCACCTGGCAATTATCTAAAGATAATGGAGCTGCTCACACTGGACACTGACCTTCTGGTGAGTTATAAAGCCTGTCTGCCGGAGTCAGTGCATCTTTGTCAAAAATCAAGAAGTTAATAGTATAAAGGGTTAAATTTAGAAGTTCTCTAGGGTTACCTGTGGCTCCCCCTTTCTTTTGTTTTTGGAGGAGTGTCTTAATATCTCTGTTTCTCCTCTCTACTATTGCTTGTCCTCTAGGATTAAAAGGTATGCCAGTGGTGTGTAAAATTTTATACTCTACACAAAAGTGTGCAAAATGTTTGGAAGCATAAGCATGACCATTGTCTGTTTTTATTGCTTGTGGCACACCCATAATTGCAAATGCTTATATGAGGAATTCAGTGACCACTTGGGCTGTCTCTTTTGCTGCTGGTATTGCAAAAGTGAATCCCGAAAAGGTGTCTACCACAAAGTGGATAAAAGATAGATGACCAAAAGATTTATAATGGGTCACATCCCTTTGCCAGATTTCATTGAGTCTCAAACCACGAGAGTTCTTCCCTGGAGGCAGTGTAGGAGCGTGGAAAGGAAGGCAAGCCGTACAGGCTTTTACTATGCTCCTAGCTTCCTCTCTTGTTATTCCAAATTATAAACGTAAAGCTGGAGCAGCCTGATGATATTTAGAATGAGATGCCTGGGCTTCTTGAAATAAAGGAGTATTGACCAATATCGTTAGAAGGCTATCTGCCTTTGAATTACCATCAAAAATGGGACCTGGGAAGTCTACTATGAGAGTAGACATGCAAAATATAAATCTTAACTGGATGCTTTCTCATTTGCTCTTGAAGTTTCTTAAAGAGCTGATATATATTAGACGTTACAAATTCTATTTAGGCTGTGGCAATTTTTTGTACCACACCTACTGAATAGGCCGAATCAGATATCATATTTATGTCTCCTGGATAATAAGTAAGAGCTAGAATGGTCGCATACAATTCATTCTGCTGAGTGGACTGAAAAGGAGTTCTGACTACTCTTTTTATAGTTAAGTCATGAGAGTATACAGCACAAATTTTATATTTGGATGCATCTGTAAAGATAGTTGGTCCTTTAAGAGGAACTTTAGAAACTTTTTCTTCAAGAATCCATCGCCAATTATGTAATAGGCTGGTTATCTTTAAAGGAGTCCCATGTGTAAAATTTGGAGCCATGGCTAATAACATTTGCCACTCTGGGAGCATGGGGCTCTTAATCCCAAGGTTGTGGGTTCGAGCCCCATGTTGGCCGCCAATTGTGATGACTGTGTATTTTAAAAGCAGCCAGAGTCAGAAATTCAGGTTAAGGGAAAATCTTCAATCTTTATCCTTTGTGGAGGTGAAGGGAATGGCGATAGCAATGTGAGCAGCTGCAACACGAACCTTCCAGCCATCTCTCTCCACCTCTCTCCCTGCCCCTCTGCCTCCACCCACCAAAATCGTCCCTACATCATTTGTCATTTCCTATACAACACATCAGTACTTGCACAAAGAGTGGGCAGGGGCCATTCTTTCTCCAAGCATATATATTAATAGAGTATGGTCCAATTACTATTTAGCCTGATGTGCTTGGGACCTCAGTGCATCAACTCAAGCTTCAGCCCATTACAAGTGGAAGTAAGAGGGAATATATTTCAAACATGAAAGATAGTCTTACAAAGAAATGAAGAAGAACTGAACAGGAAGGATACCAGTTTGGTTAGACCAAAGATTAGGTTAAAAGGTAAAATATACTTTAAATTTTAGAAAGAGTTTATGTTTGGTCCTAGAAGTAAGAAAGATCCACTAGAGTATATTGAACACAGGAGTGATGTTATAAAGCCCATGCTTTGGAAATAAAATTTTTAAAAAGAAAGTAATAAAGAAAAAATATCCTAAAAATGAGACATTCAAAAATGAATTGGGATGCAAACTCCTTTTTATTAAAGAGATCAAGTCTTGACAAAAGATATTGCAGAGAAGAATAAATATTAGACCAGATAAACATTGAGGTTCCTTCCAACCTTAAGAACTGGCATCAATCATCTCATTGTTGGAAAGAGTCACATTCATCAGAATTGATCATCTTATAATCTTGCTGTTGCTGTGTATAATGATCTCCTGATTCTGCTCATTTCACTCAGGATCAGTTCTTGTAAGTCTCTCCAGGCTTCCCTAAAATCATTCTGCTCATTGTTTCTTATAAAACAATAATATTTCATGACATTCATATACCATAACTTATTCAGCCATTCTCCAATTGATGGGCATCCACTCAGTTTCCAGTTTCTGGCCACTACAAACAGGGCTGCCACAAACATTCTTGTACATACAGGTCCCTTTCCCTTCTTTATGATCTCTTTGGGATATAAGCCCAGTAGTAACACTGCTGGATCAAAGAGTATGCACAGTTTGATAACTTTTTGGGTGTCGTTCCAAATTGCTCTCCAGAATGGCTGGATCTATTCACAGTTCCATCAATAATATATTAGTGTCTCAGTTTTCCTACATTGTGTCCAACAATCGTCATTATCTTCTCCTATTATTTTAGCCAATCTGAGAGGTGTGTAGTGGTATCTCAGAGTTGTTTAAATTTGCATTTCTCTGATCAGTAGTGATTTAGAGCATCTAATCATATGATTAGAAATAGTTTTAATTTCTTTATCTGAAAATTGTCTGTTTATATCCTTTGACCATTTATGAATTGGAGAATGGCTTGAGTTAATTCTCTCTATATTTTAGAAATGAGGCCTTTATCAGAACCCTTAAATGTAAAAACAATTTCCCAAATTATTGCTTCCCTTCTGTCTTGGATCATTGTCTTAATCAGAGTAGCTAAGTCTTTCACAGTTGAAAGAGACCTAGTGATGGTATTGTTTAATCAATGCATGGCTATATAGCCCTCTTGATATAAATCCAAATTGTTTTCCAGAATAATAGGATAAATTCTACCAAAAGTGCATTAATGTCCCAATTTTTTCATATCCCCTTCTGCATTTGACTTTTCTGTCACATTAGGAAAGCTGATATATGTGAAATAGTATCTCAGAATTATCTTAATTTGAATTTTTTTAATCAGTGATGATTTAGAACATTTTTTTCATGTAATTATTGATAACTTTGAGTTCTTCTAAAACCTACCTGGTTATATCCTTTCTTAACTGGATTATTTCTATTTTTATAAATTTGGCTCAGAACATATATATTTGTATGTATGCCTATTATGTATATGTGTGTATGTATACCCATTCTCCAAAGGCATCATTTTATCTAATCTAGTCATTTTTAAAAATATTATCCAATATAGTCAACTCATTTCACATTTCTATTTAGAATGTTTCTAATTTCCTTAATAATGATAAAGATCTCAAAAAATAGATTTATCATTTTTCCATAAATTGTTTAACCTTATTGCATCTCTTTGATTTCTTCTTTTTTCTTCTTTTTTAAAAATGTTTTTCTTGCATCCTATATTTGTAAGTCAAAATTTTCAACTAATCTCTGGTCTTTACATCAGGAATGTTTGAAGGCCCTCTATTTCTTTAAATATTCATATTTTCCCTTGAAGGATTATACTCAATTTTGATGAGTAGATTGTTCTTTACTGTAATCTAAGCTTTTTTGCCTTAAGGAATATCATATTCCAAGTTTTCTGCTCCTTTAATATAATAGCTACCAAATTTTGAGTGATTCTGACCATGGTTTCATGGTATTTGAATAATTTTTTTCTTACTGTTTGAAGTATTTTCTCTTTGACCTAAGACCTCTAGAATTTGACTATAAAACTCTGGAAGTTTTCATTTTGTGATGTCTTTCTGTTGCTGACAGGTGGATTCTTTCAATTTCTATTTTACCCTTTGGTTCTAAGGTATTGAAGCAATTTCCTTTTTTTTTCTTTTCTTTTCTTTCTTTCTTTTTTCTTTTCTTTTCTTTTTTTTTTTTTTTTGGAAATTTTGTTCAATAATTTCTTGAATATGATGTTATGGCTTTCAGATAATTCAATAATTCTTAAATGTTCTCTCCTTAATCTATTTTCCAGTTCAGTTGATTTTCCAATGAGATATTTCACTTTTGGGGGCATTTTTCATTTATTTAACTTTGAATGTTTCTTGATGTCTCAGAAAGTCATTAGCTTCCACTTGCCCAATTCTAATTTTTAAGAAATCATTTTCTTAAGTTATGTTTTGTACTTTTTTTTTCTATTCATTCAATTTTGCTTTTCAAGAAGTTATTTTCTTCTGGATTTTGTGTATGTGTGCCTCTTTTATAAAGGTATTGTCTTTTCAAAATTGTTTTTCTTTACTTTCATTTCTTTACCTATTTTTTCCTCTGATTTGATTTCCCCTGATTTCACTTTGAAAATCATATTTTAGCTCTTCTAGGAATTATTGTTGGGCTTGTGTTTAATTACTATTTTCTCCCTTTCAGGCTTTTCTTGTAGCTGTTTAGATTTCATTATCTTCTTCTGAGTTTGTGGTCTTCCCTATCACTATGATAGCTTTTTTATGATAGTTTTTTTTTAATCTCATTTTCCCACATTTTCTACATTTCTTGATTTCTGTCAAAGTTGGGCTCTCTTCCCAGTGTGTAAATGAAGGTAGACTGTTTCCAGTTTTAGGCATTTTTACTATGCACTTTTCAGAACTAGTTTTTTTTGTTGTTGTTTTGTCTTGTTGAGGGGGGGAGGGAGATGGAAGTTTTCTGTACTTCCCATGTGATGTATATATCTTTTTCTTTTATTTGAGTCTTCTTTTACAAAATGACTAATATGTAAATGTTATACATAAATGTGCATGCAAGCATAACTTATATCTGATTGTTTAACCATCTTAGGAAGGGGAGAGAGTAAGCAAGGCAGAGAAGATAGAATTTAGAATTCTAAACTTTAAATTAAAATGTTTTTTAAAAAGAAAACAAAAATTAGAAAATGAAAAATATATATCCAAGATACAAATCAGATCCAAGGTAACCTTTGACAGCAAAGTACCAAGAACTAGAGATATTAGAAAAGGTCTATAGAAGTATCATTTGATCTGAATCTTGAAGAAAGCAGACTATTCAAAAAGGAAACTATTACAAGTATGTGGGAAAGTCATAGATAGGAAATTCTATCATGTATAGAAATTAACACCACAACTTCATCTGATTGTGTACATGGTCATGATTTGACTAATTTTCCAAATAAATGTAAAAAAGATGAAACATAAACAAATAGAATATCTGCTAAGAGTATATTTTAATATCTTTACTTTGCTGCCTTGGCTTTTTTTCTGGTTGTTAACTCTATCTCCAATTTGAAAGGCAAAACTTTATAACTATGAGATAATTAAATCATTGAGCACACTGAATAATCAACTGAATAATTCTATTATTCTAAAGCACAAAGATGGACATTATTTGAGTATTCTATGGATTATTGAGGAAGCAGCAGTCTATTTGGAAGTGAACATTCCCAGGATGTACTCTGCTAGCATAGTACACTAAATTGTAGTCTGTGAATAGCCTGAAGAGTTAATGCACTTACCACCAAGAGTAATTTAGGCTGTGGAAAGAATCTGGGCCAAATGGCATGATTTCTCAGCATGTACTGAAGATCCATTTTCTCTTTACCACTCCTGAATAACTTAAGTAACTTCCATTTGGCCAGGCCATTTCAAAACTCAAGATAATATCGATTCAGAAGAGAGAAAAAAGTTAATAATTTTGAAAATGAACCTATATCCTATAACCTTGAATTGTGATAAAAATATTCATTTAAACTTAAGAAAACTCCAACTGGAAATTCTATCATAACAGATCATATTTGTATTTTCTACAGCTAGTAGAATATTCTCCATCTTGTACTTTCAAATGGAAACTTAAAACATGAAATACACATATAACTGAGAAAGTCTTAAGTAATTCTAATAACTAGGAAATTCAGTTGCTATATTTCATGAAAATTAAAGGCAAAAATATCTTTCGAAAAAGATATTATCTAATGTAATTTAATTTGTAATTAATTATCAAAATAATGTTACAAATAAATGAATTATAACTACATGCAGATTTATAGGGATATATATATATTTATTTTTTCAGTTATAAAGATATAGATATATACATGCATAAATAGATTTTTGTCTATATACATACTTGTGTATATGTATATACATCTATCTACATATATATGTACATGTATGTACATATATCTGTATATGTATATTTGTATGTATACATATATGTGTATATAGACACATATGATACAAAGAACAAATTGATGAGCAATGGATAAATAAATTTAGATTATGATGACATTGCAACAATTACTAAAGTGATGAAAATTCATTTTATTTTCCTGGACAAATCTCTAGTAAATTTAAAAATGCACTAGGGAACATTTGTGAAGTTTTTATAGTGTAGTTTATATGACTACACATTCTGACTTTGAGAAGGAGAACTGCCCTGGAGGAGAAATCCTTCAGAAAGAAGAAGAGAGGGAACATAAGGACTCAGGGAGAAAAAAAAAAGTTTGCAACTGCAGAGAATGATTAGTACAAGGAAAAGGAGGAGGAGGCATCTGTTGGTGAAATAATTTTTAGAGATAATTAAGTGCATTCATCCAGAAATAACACACATTATACATTGTTTGCAGGCACACATGGCTTTACTAAAAACAAGAGAGACTTTCAGTAAGCCCACAAAAATAATCAGCAGTTTTGATCCAGTGTCACAAGAATGTCATCCCTCCCTATCACCCTACTTCAGCCTCCTAGAAACCCATTTGGAGTATGTAATGGTTTTTGTAGAGGATATGGCACTTACAGAGGTAAGCCTCATTGGGAAATAATGTCAAAAAGAAAGGAGCTTGTTCTCCTCTAGTGTTCCTTAAGTAGACTAGATTAATATCCCCACTCAATTCCCCTGGAATTTAATTGAATTTCTGAGCTTCTGAGGAGCTTCAAATGTGAAAAGAATTAGTGGAAATGTGCCCCCAGACTAGCATATGCAGGTCTGAATAAATGGAAAAAAAATTATTTTAACATAGAAACCAGCTACTCAGCAAATGTGGATAATCAGAACTAACCTGTCAGTCATCCTCATCACCACCCCAAAAATGTTTAATTGTAATACCAAAAATTAAAAATTATTTTGCCTTGGTTATCACTTAGAAAATCTATCTCTGTAATAAGGCTTATGCATATACAACTCTGCTCTTGAATTTTATTTATTTTTCTGATTAAATAAAATTAAAGCTTAATAAGGAGAACTATTTCATCTTTTTTGTTGTTACATTTCTAGATCCTTGCACAATTCTAACTCATACCGAGTTCCTGATAAACATTTGAACTGATTTGATTTCTATTTGTTTTATTCTGAACTTAACAAATACCAAATTAAATCAATGTTTCCATATACAACTTGGAATAGAAAAAAAAAGATATGTGTAATTATGAACACATTAACTTTTAAAATATAAAATAAATTGTGTATGTGTATATACACACATATAGTCCCACAAAGAAGAATAAATTGATGAAAATAAATACATACATTTAGATTATGATGATATTACAACAACTACTAAAGTGATGAAAATTCATTTTATTTTCCTGGAAAAATCTGTAGTATATTAAAATATACACAAGGGAACATTTGTGAAGCTTATAGTATATTTTCAAAGCTATCCTGTTAATCTGTGTTTCCTTTTGGAAAGAAGAGAAAAAGGCTTCCTTCTATCTCTTCTCTGCTTAAATCATATCTTTTTGAAGGAGGAGGGAAAATCAATTGCTACTATCTCTTCCCATTATTTCCCCTTCAAAAAATAATTGAAAAAAAGAAAAACAAAACCCTTGTAACTAATATATGTATTAAAACCAAACAAATTTTTACAATGGCTGTGGCTCATATTGCCTTCTATATGTTAAGTCCATCATGTCTGCTAAAAAAAATGCTTAGCATGGTTCATCATTACTTCTTTGAAATCACAAATGATTATTGCATTTATCAGAGTATTTAGGCCTTTCAAAGTTATCTTTGCAATATTGTTATATAAATTGGTTTCCTGGTCCATTTTACTTTAGTTCATATTAGTCAACCCAGGTTTCTCTGAAACTGTCCCTTTCATCATTTCTTATAGAATGATAATATTCCATTATATATTGTGATAAAAACTGTAGTAGAATAGACATTCTTTAATAGATGGGAATTTTTTCATTTTCCAGTTTTTACCACCACAAAAAGGATGGATATAAATACTTTTGTACATAGGAATCCTTTCTTCCTTAGTTGATCTCTTTATAGTATTGTATTCATCATGGAGTCAAAGCATATGCACAGTTTAGTGACTTTTGAATCAGCTTTTTAAATAGCTTTCCATAAAGATAGGTCCAATTTATAGCTCCAGCAATAAGCTTTAATATACTTGTTTTTCCTTACCTCCTCTATGTAATTGTGATTTTTCTTTTTTTCATCTTTGTCAATCATGCTTGTGTGAACTGGAATCTCAGAGTTTATTTGTTTTTAGTCATTTTCTAATCATTTTTGATTTGGGACATTTTTTTCCATATGGTCATTAATAGCTTGGATCCTTTTGAGACCTTCCTATTCATATCCATTCACCTATTAGAGAATGCCTATTGTTCTTACATATTTGCAGAATTTCTGTATGTCTTAAATATGATATCTTTATCATAGGAACTTGATTCTTAGATTCCCCTCACTTCAATTAACTTCTTATATTTATACTTTTGTTTTTGCAAAAATGCTTTTATCTAGATTTCAATATGGTGTTAATGATTTAGCAGGAAAGGTCCTAAGAAAATTTAAGCTGAGGACATTCATTTTCATGTTTTTGTACCAGGTTTCTGAATATGATTCTATTAATAATCATGCTCATTCAATCATTTAATTGTATTGCAGTATGAAATTAAAAGTGTATTTTAAACCAGGAAGCAGTGGGGGGGAGGGAAATGAGCATTGTATTAATTATATTAAGGACATTTGATTTTTTTATTTCAAATGCATTTAAGGCATTTTATTTTGAAAGAAATTAAAGAAAGAAAAAAATAGGCATGTCTTTCTTGCTCCATACTTTGATGTTATTTATAAACTGGGATAAGTGCTACTTCTAGCCAATAGATTAGTTAAAACAATGCATATATTCTATGCCTTGACCATTCTAACCTATTTTTGCTTAGCCTAGTTGAGACTTTGTGTAGAGATCTTGAATTTTTTTTCTTTTTTACTTTTTACTCTTCTCTTCACTACTTAGCATTGCCACCTATGCCCATTCTTCTCTCTCCTTCTTTTCACCTAATATATCATTTTCTTTGAAACACATATATGGTGCATTTCATACTGCCTATTCTTGTTTGAATTCAGACCATCTGTTACTAGACTCTTTGAGATCAGAGAATAGGACTCATACATCTTTGTATGTTTCATGATGCCAAACACAATACTTTGCACATGGGAAGTACTCAGTCAATGATGTAGAAGTGAATGGATAATAGATGGATTGAGGGATGGATGAAAGGATAAAAATGTATGGATGACTGGATAAATATTTAGTGAGGTGTTTGTTGCTTTTACCTGCAGCCCTTCATATTCATATATTCAGACTTAGAAGAAACTAAATAAATAGCTTGGGGGGGCGGACATTTGGTAAAAGTTACTTTAAATTTATTTGAGGAATATGAGTTCACTGGGAGAAAAATGCTTCTTAGTGAAGGAAAGGAGAATTTATTTGGGCAAGTAATAGTCCAAAATCTAAGCTATATTTTTCAAATCTCCAATATAGTCATTAAAGCAAAACAGTGCCAATATACACAATGGAGTTGTTATTTGAATGATTTTTTTTGAATGAAAGTATATCTATCATGTATTTAAGAACAGTATTGTTTAAAACCCAAACAGTGTTATTCTTTGATAATACTTAATCATCTAAAAGTTTTTTGTTATTGTGGAGGGTTGTTTTATTATTGTTGCTGTTTTGGTTTGTTTCTTTTGTTTGTTTTTGGTGGGGAGGGCAAGATTTGGAATATTAGATATGATTTCCTATTACTGTAGATGTGAAAAAAAATAGGTTAAGTTGAAAAATAAACTGATATTTTATCCTACTGATATTGTAACAGAACACCAAAGAATTCAAATATGAAGTAAGAGTTTGGTTTAAATATTCCAGTGATAAGACTAAATGGAAAAACAATAACATTTAAGTTATGCCAAAGAATTCTATGCAAAAGAAACACTCTCCATTAGTGAGCACATGTACTTAGTGTGGGTGTGTATATATATATATATATATATATATATATATATATACCTTTAAGACTAATAATATATATACATATATATATATGTGTGTATTTATGTACATACTTATATACACATTTCTCTATATATATCTTATACATATATACATACATAATATAAACTTCTTGACATAATATAGTAAAGAAATATGATTAGCCTCTACTTTTAAGTAAATGTGAATGCTACAATGTAAGGCTTGCAAAAATTTGCAAGTTAATCCTATTCATTCCTTTATCCTTTGCAAACCATCTGGCACAAAAAACCAAATGAGCCCTGCCAAATATAGTTAGTCACTAGGACTACTCATTCAGATGCGATATAAAACTCATACTCACTCATCTGTATGTATATAAATGTCTGGATGTTTGGTGGTTTTAAAGTAGTTTCTGTTATGATGGGAAAAGAAAATGAACTGGTCTACATGGCAAGGGTAAAGGATAACAAGCAGAAAGACAGATTGCTGTACTGGTGCCCTCCTAATGTCAACAGAAAGTGAGGAAGGCTTCTGCTGTGTTAGTTGGACCCTTTCCATTTCTGGTGAGCTTATGGGGAGACATGAAAAAGATTCTCCTTGGATTGTTAGGCATGGATAGATTGCTATCTTTGTTATTTGAGGGAATTTATAAATTGCTAAGATCACAGATTCATTGGAGAACTGAGTGTGTTATTACTTAAGAGGGATTATGACTATTTTTATACACTGAAAAAAACAAAGAAAAAAGAAAAAAATATATAATAGCAGCAGTAACAAAACAAGGACTCAGATCTTTGCTACCTCCCTATATTCATTTTCTCATCTCCTAGTTCTGGTGAATTTTCTTTTTTTTCAGTTATTTTGCTCAGTACAATCAAGCAGATATAACATATTTCAAATAGGGATCAACTGATTTAAATTAAATAAAATAAATTAAACTGATCAAATCAGTGATTTTTATTGTAGGAACTTGACCCCCAAAACTTGTGGCCATGTTAACATATAGTTAATTAACTTCTAAAACATTTAGTTACTGTCCTGTAATTGTTTACTTTAATGTCAAACCATCAGCTTTTCTTAAAAGGAAGTTTCATTTTTTACTTATTAAGGAGTCTCTCTCCCTTGCTTGGTTAATGGACAGAAAGGTCTTATCCCTGTTCAACAACCTTAAAAGCAACCTCCCTCCCTTATTGCAATTCACACCTCTTAAGTGATATGACTTTTTTTTTTAATTCAGAAGAAGGATATGCTCCTTGATAAATCAGCTGATTTTACATTCTTAACTTGTTCCCTGGGCAAGACTCCCATTGAACTCCCCACGCTGATCATCAATGGGAGGTTTGTTTGTGGAACAAATGCAGAATATGCAATGGAGTACTGAGTATAGATGGTGGAGATAATTTTGTCTTGCATCACTGGTGTCATTTTCCTGGCAATGACAAAACATCTCAAAGCCAAAGTTATAAACATGTTTATTCAGCCAAGTTTGAGAACATAAATATATTGTTAATACATGCATCTGTTTACTAAAAGTAAAGTTATTTTCTAGATTTGAATGTTTATTATCATTGTAGTGACCAATGATGGAGCAAATTATTTGTAAGCAAATGGGGGTGGGAGGTGCTGGCATTTAGAAAATAAATAGTCTCCTGTTAAATATGGTCATGTCAAAAAAATCAAAATAGCTTCATTTGGATAAACCAAAAAAAAGTTAGTTTTGTGACTAAAGGCAACTGAAATGTTAATTTACAAAATATATAATATCACTGTGGCTTAGACATCTGTCTGTGCAGAATGACTAAAGCAAAGACCAATCAGTAAGTTTTCACTTGAAGTGATCCACTAATGCAAAAATCATATCAGTTAAGATTTTAAATTCATGTTAACATCAATATTTTTTTAAATTTTTAATCAGAAGCCAAGAATATTTCAGAAAAAATGCTAGGTAATCTTGTGCTAAATGTCAGCAACCTTTGAAAATATTATTTGAACCTCCATTTGTATAAGACAAAGTCAATCACATGTCAAAATGGAACACCTTTAACTTCAACACTGCTGAAAGCATCATTTCTATCTCTGGTACATTTCACATTGAGGCAGATGGCAGAATGTCTGCTATCCAAGGATTTTTGCATATTATGTTTAAAATATTCCTCTGAAAAACCCTACCTTTAAATGGTGGCTAAACCATTTAATCGGGATGGTGGGGACTTTGTCAAGCTACTCCCCAAGGAAATAGTTAAGAGATGGTATTTCTTCATGACTTTTTATAACATAGTGCTGTATTTATATTTCCAAGTCATTTTTACAGGGGCAGAAAATGCTTTTGGGGAAATGCAGCTAAACATAGGGCTTCTAAGATTGCTATAGTAGGTTTTTCCTAAATTGGTGACAGTTTGCAGTAACAGAGTTTTTGTAAACTGCTATTAGATGCATTTTTCAGCAGTGGAAAGAAAGCTACTGCTAATTTCAGCTGGATAGAAAGGCCTACAATTATATTTCCTTTTGCCAAGCAGAGCCATGGGAAATTTCTAAAGCAAAGGAATGAGCTGAAGTTCATTCTTTCTACTCTCTATTTATGCATATGTGTGCATGTCACAAATATCTGATGTGTTTCAGAAGTGGAGAATACAATTTTTTGCCTTCTGTTTCAAATATAGAAGTTGTATATAGTCATTGTTGAGTATTTTGAAGGTGACATTTTTGTGTGCTTATGGTAATTATTGAATAGTTACTATAACTATATTACTAAAAAGTAAAATACAACTGACAAAACAAGTCTGCTTGATGGAAGAGGCTTGCATTTTTTCCCTAATCCTAATTTCTTTGTGTTGGAGTAGTCAAGATTAGATTGAAATATAAGGAAGGTGTATTATTGATTAAAATACTAAAAGAGCTTGTAAGATGAATCAAGACATAGAATCAAGATATATATATAGGAACCTTCCTTACCAGTTATCTTTTAGGAACACATTGTATTTTCTCTTGGTCTTTAGCTCTTTTGTTATTCATGTATACCCATAAATGGATATGCACATAATTCTAATGTCTCTGAAATGCTACAGGAAGTGCTCACTCTTGACTTTCATCTGCTATCTCATTTTTCCTGTGCAACAAGTGCATCTCTATTTTTTTAGTTGTTGTTTTCAATAATGTTATAAACTAGAAAAACAGATTTCTAGAGCCCCAGAAGGTTAAAAAAAATCTATACTTTCAGGCTCCAATACAAAATCCAGCCACAATAATCAAGCTTTAAGCCTTAACACCTGGACCAGTATAAACTGTCTCTTTCCTAGGCTAAAGCCAAAGCTGACAAGCCCACACTAGCTAGTGCTCATTCCTTGTGTTAGCTAGAGCAATCAAGCCCTGTGCTTCTGAGAACCTACTCAGACCCAAGCCACAACTTAATGGTCTTTCACCACTTCTTTGCCCCTATAGCCCCACACAAAGCCTAAATTCCTAGCCATCAAATCTTAAAATCACCTACCTCCATCCAAGCCTAAACCACACTAAAAAGTTTCATGCTCTCAGTTCTCACTACATCCAAACCACATTCAGCAGACTCCACATCTGGAACTGCTCAGCTAGGAATAATCGTTACTAGGACACACTACTACCTGGCCCCGATGGGACCAGAGAATGGTCAATATCTGAGCCAAAAGACAAGAGCCTTTAGTACTGCAGGAGGCAAATTTACCCTTTGTTTTTCCTTCCATATCCTAAATTAAATGCCTTAGAGTACATCCAGGCCCAGCTCTAAATATTTTAACCCCTAGTCTTTACTGAACCAAATATTTAATCCTATTCCTTCACCTATCTCCACAGTGTTTGGAGAAAGAATGTGTTACAGATTAGAGGGACACCATCAATACCACTTTTCCACCCACTGTACCAGGATACCTTTCTTTCATCATTAAAAATAATTCACAAGGATAAGATTATTGATTTACTGATATTTTTTCTCTTTTGTGAATAGCAAACTTCCCACTGCTGAAGGCCCAAATCCTGTGATTCACAAATCATGGCTCCTTTCCTCCTGCTATCTCTACCTGCACTGTCTTCCCTATCCTGACAGTTACCCACATCCCCTGCCCCTATCATTTTGCTCTCTCCTTCCTCTTCTCTTGTACTCTGTCCTTTACTCTATTATTAACAAATTCCCCTGCCTTTGTATCTACTCTCATGCCCTTTTTATTTTCTCCCATATGTTAGAATATGGCTCTTTACCTCCTGGGTCATCCTGTCTATAGTAATGTGATTCTCATTTTCCCTTCCTTTCCTCCCAAGTCAAAGTATTACTTCTTGTTCTCCAATATTTCTTCCAGATGTTCCTTTTACCATCATCATTATAAATCTGCCCCTGTCACTCTTTAACCTCCCTTCCTTTGATGTACCCATCTCTATTTCTCCATCTTGATTGTTGTAGATAAATCTACTGGCCTCTAAATTATTCCTCCATTTTTCAAGGAGTTCAAACTCCATAACAAGAAATTTACTTCTATGTGAGGACATATTGACATGTGTTTGAAAACTCTGGCCTCCCAATTCATCTTTCTGCTATTTTATCATGATTTAGATAATCATTCTACCTCATTCATACTCAGGGATAATTCAGGTATCACCTGTGTAAACTCCATGATTTTTTTAATCTGAAATTCTTCTCCCTGATTATAATCACTGTTTTTCTCTGTATCATTCCCCTTATCCTATTCTGTATCCCCACCATGATATTTAGTCATTCTATTCCTCTCAACCCTCTTAGGCTATTATGCTAGTCCCAACTATACTAAATGTCCTAACTTTAAAAAAAAAAAAAAAAAACACCCCCACCAAAACAACAACAAAATCCAAAACCAAATATATGAGTTGATTTGTCTCATTTAAATTCAATTACTAAAATGCATTAAATAGTTACTATGTTGTAACAATAATTTTGATATCCCCTACTCAAACTAATCAGCATTTACTTAGTTCATTGTGATTTTATGGGATTCAGTAATTGTATTAGTTAATTAAGCAGAATAGGATTGTTTGTTAGTATGTATGTTAATGCTGTTAAAACAAGAGTTATACATGATAGTATCAAATAACTTCTTCTATATTAATAATATTGATATTATTGTAACAGTATCATTGTAAGATATAGGATAAAATCTTATGATTGTTATAGAGTAGTACATTACCTTTGACTGTGAAGCTGGTTATAAATTCATAATAGTTCTCACATTTATGAAAAACTGTCACTTTTCCATTGTGATCTTACTTCTTGCCCACTACTTCCTTAACTTCTAGAGTACTGCTGATCAAAACACCAGATGTTTGACTTCCTAGGAAAACCCCTAGTGAGGTGGCAGGTGGAAGGTCATTAATGGGAAAAACCTTCAGTTAATGATTCAAAATTTGCTGACAAATTGTTTATGATCAATGGACAGGCCTTCAACCAGTCAGAGTTTTCCTCATTTCTGGTGTAACCAATCATGAAATGGTACTGTCTCATTCTATTTTTAGTTCTCTCCAAAGTGTATAAAAGTAGCTCCCCTGATCATAAGGAAGATCTTGGACCCAATTGGTTACAGATGCTGGGTTCCCTAATAAATTGAAAATGCTTGGAAAACCTCAGTGTCCTTTTGTTGCACATTGGATTGAAATTTTTGGGTCACTATGTGCAAAGCATTTTGCTAGGCACTGATGACTGGAGTCCCTGACCTAATGGAGAATGCATTCTACTTGAGAAATTTATTAAATATTTGATATGATATAGGCACTGTAATAAATATTAGATACAGGGAAATAAAGCAAAAGGAGCTCCTGTCCTTAAGAAGCTTACGTTCTAATGGTAGAAATGATATGTGCATGTTGAGTTATATACAAGATATCTCTAGAAATAATAGAAAATAGCTTCTGTAGAAGATAGCTTTTGAACTGAATCTTGAAGGAAACCAGGAGTTCTAAGATATGAAAATGAGGTGGTAAAACATTCCCAGCATTGGGAATTATCAAGGAAGAGCCATAAAAAAGGAACTTGAGTACTATGTATGAGAAACAGCAAGTAAACTAGTATCAGTGGACCACAGAGTGCATGGAAGGTAGGAGTGGAAAGAACTGAAAAAAAAAAGAAAGATATTTTGGATTACTTGGTATTTAGGGGAGGAAGTGGGAGAAAGGAGGGGGAATTGGAACACAAGATTTTGCAAAGGTTAATGTTGAAAAATTATCCATGCATATCTTTTGAAAATTAAATTTTAATTAAAAAAGGGATAATTTGAGGAGGTATAGAATGTTAACAAATAGAGGATTCAGGGAAGACTTTATGTAGGATGTGGCAACTGAGCTGAGAAATTAAAAACGTAATTCCTAAAGGCAAAAAATAAAGAGGACGTGCATTCTAATTCTACCAGCTGCACTGCTTTGTTTTGACTCTACAGATAATATCCCCCAAAATTCCCTCCTGTTGCCTTCCTATATCTGTTTTTTTAGTTTCCTTTTGTGTATTATCTTCATTACATTGTAAGCACCTTGAGGACAGGAAATATCTTTTTTCTCATTTGTATCCTCAGGCCTTAGCATCAATATAATTTAAAAATATATATATATTAACTGATTGACTTCAAGGGCAGCTGATGCCCTCAACTGAGTTAGGATTATTATCTTTCATAGAGTACATAAAGCACAGAGATCAGGATTGCCAGGAGTTTGTCTAGTTCCAATCTCAGCTAGGGTCTGAAAATCTTTTCCTCCTCTGCAGTAGGGAGGTAGCAGGGCAGAGAATTAGCTTTTGTCTTCTTCATTCCTTAGCAGTACAGATAAAGGTAAAATATTTCTTTCTGGCAACAGGAAATAGACCAAAGAGTCATGACTTCTCTTGACCCAGCTTTGAAGTCTATATTAGGACCCTCATACTCAATATATATATTGGAGAATATGATATAATATTCTTCGATATATAATATATTGGAGAAAAATATTCTCACTATGAGAAACATCACTGCAGTTTACGAGTGGTCAATCTAATCTGAAAACTAAACCATAATAAGGCAAAGTATATTTTTTCTAATAACCTTAAACATCATAATTCCCCACTCATTAACTCTAAAATTCTCAAGTCTTTCATATGAAAATGAACAACTGAAACACAGAACTTTGAGATAGGATTTTGCCCTGATAAATGTGTTGACTCTATATTTACCTTCTCAATGTAAATGTTATCTTCTTATTGTTGTTGTGATAGTTGTAGTTCTCACTCCCTTCATTGATCCAAATTGCCTGTCTAAAAGAAGAATGCCCTTAAATTTATAAGACTTTTTCCTAGTAACTTTCACTCCTTTTTTTTACATTCTCTCTACACATCTTGGCATTGTCATTTACTCCTTAAGCCACAGTAATCTATTCAAGATAATTGCCAGATCTATTTCATTAAAGACCTATTTTCCATTAAAACTGAGCCCCATGTTGCTAAATATCTGCTAGATACCTCAGTTTTAATATTCCAATATTATCTTAAATTCAGCATCTCCAAAACACACCAGATTATCTTTCTCCTTAAACTTTATTCTTCTAAAGATACCTATTTTTTGAGAGTCCCATCATCTTCCAAGTCATTCAACTTGTTAAACTTGGGATCATTCTTAAATTTTCTATTTCTTTACCAATCCCATATCCAAGTATTGACTCCAAGTATTGTTAATTTTACATCTATACATCTATTTAATTCATCATCCCTCCATTCATATTGTCACTAGGATATTTTAGAAATGTGTCTTCCTTTTTATAGCCTCTTAAAATCTCTTGTAATTTGATTTCTAGCTTCTAATTCTCTATGCATTCTAATTCATCCTTTAGACAATTGCCAAAAAATGAACTTTCTAAAGCAGAGGTTGAACCAACTTATACCCTTGCCCAAAAAAAATCTTCAGGGGCTCATTGCCTCAAAAATAAATTACAAAGTCTTCAACTACATCTCTTTAAAAGTCTCTTTAGCCTGTTTTACCCTTATAGTTATTTTGTTTTATTGCATTTCAAATATACTTATTCTAGACAAACTGATATAGCATACCAGAATGCATTATTCCATTTCATCTCCATTCATTTCTACTGTGTCCTGTGGCTAGAATGTGTTCCCTCTTCATCTCTTTCTTCAAAATGCTTATTTCCTTCAAAATTCATTTTAAGTTCTATCTTCTCTCCAATTCCCTGATTTTTTACCCTTATACTGTTATCAAATAACATTTTTCTTACTTATCTCCATAAATGTGTGATAGGAATGGTTTTATTGTTTTCTTTGTATCCTCAACTAGCACTCTAGGTTTTGAATACAGTGGCCACCCAATAATAGTTGCTTAAATTGAATTGAAATTAAAAGCAACAAATATCTTTCAAGTAAATAGATGGGTTGGAATACAACCAAAATATCTTGTCTAAAATCATATAATTCATTTTCTAACAAAGACTATATATTTTCAGTGACATATTTAGTCACCTAGAAAACACAAGCCAAAGAGAACCCAAAAACCATGTTAGAAATGATGAGAAAATTATGAACAGAACAAAGCTTAAGTTATATAAGGAGAAATAGAAACAAGGTGAATGGATGTAGCAATAAAAGGAAATAATAAATCAATAAAAATAATTGGAAAGGAATAGAAAATGTCAATAAAAAGTACCATATTAATAAACAGTATTGGAATAGATGTCAAAGACTGGTAACCTTAGCAAAGGACACCAAACTACATCATAGATTCAGTATCTAAGAAGATAATATTTATGGTAGTTGTTAGAAAAGTGGAAAATAAAGCTGGTGGGAAGTGTCCATCTGACCATGAGAGATGGGTCAAAGTTTAGGTTATGTTGTATTTCCTATGCTCCATGTGAGACCATATTACATGATGCCAGCATCAATTTTAACTCATACTGAGTTGAAAATAATATATCTAAAGTTTCAAGTGTCTGGGGTGAAAATGTCATTTCAATGAAACTTTTTGCCACCATGTAGGATGGAAAAAGACAATTCAAGTTTTGGGCAAATAGATAAACATATGCTTCATACTAACATGAATTTCAGGTTGGCATTCAGAGGGCACATTATATTATCATAGTATGACAATGTTCCATTATATTTCCCATTTCAATGAAAGGATAGCCTGTTCTCTTGCCAAGTTGCTTATTTTGGGGAGAATTCATTTGAACAGGTTTGATATAATTTTGATTTACACTTGGCTACCTTGCATGGGGACAACATTACATTTTCTGATCAATTGCTCTGTTGTTCTTTAATAAGAATCATATAGTAGAAAGAACACAAAACTTTCATTTGAATCAGCTTTAACATTTACTTTTCTAGGTGAATGTGAGCAAATTTTTTGAGTATTAGTTTTATAATTTACAAAGTAAAAATGAAGCTATCTACCTTAAGGAATAGTTTTGAGGAAAACACTTTGTAAATTCCCAAGTGCTATGTTAATAGGAGTTGATAATAAGCATTTCCTAGGTGCTTACTTTTTTGTCAAGAACTGTGTTACAGGCTGGAAATTAAAAAAAAAAGAAAAAGAAAAAGAAAAAAAAAAAAAAGCTGAAAAAAGGACAATTCCTGTCCTCAAGGACAGGAATTTATATTCTAATGGGGAAGATAACACATAAAAGGAAGCTGAAAAACAGAATAGGGTAAGTACCTACAGTGGAGTCTAGAGATTCTGGAGTATTTAATTTACAAAAAGAGTTGGCCTGGGCATTTTCCTTAAAGTTAAGGTTCTAGAGGATCCAACTAATCAATGGAAGAGGCTTTGGGGTTGGAGTATACTTCCAATGTGAAAAATCTAAGGTTGAAGTGAACTTCCTGGATGAAAAACTTCTGTTGCATAGCAAAGAAAGTCTAGAGACTGAGGAATTCAGTGTACAGAAAAAAAGAAAGGTGAATCTATTTATGTTGTGTCTTGCTTTCTAGAGCCCCCACACCAGGGTGATTAAAATGTTGAGTCCTGCTCTCTAGAGTCCCCCAAGTTGGGTTGACAAAATATACTGTTGCTTTTTAGAGCCCCCACACCAGGGTGATTAAAATGTTGAGTCCTGCTCTCTAGAGTCCCTCAAGTTGGGTTGACAAAATATACTGTTGCTTTTTAGAGCCCCCACACCTGGGTTGTTAAATATACCTTCCTAGTGCAGAAGTGATGAGGTGGGACACCTGAGGTGGTGGGAAAATGGAGTCCATTTGTTCCAAGGACTTTCCCCTTTTTATAATGTAACAAAAACAATACTAAGCATGTGGAACCACATAAACAACTTGCTATTGTATGTAGTTTGCCCCCTGGTATCATTCTTCCACCTGCTATTACTCAGCTTCAACTACAACACAGGTTATCACCGCCCCCTGACTTCTCAGGAAGGCTAAGAGCCCTTAGGGGAGATGGGGAGCTGAACCGACATTGTTAGCAGGTTCCCTCTGGGCTGAAGGGTCTTATACCTTACCCAGAGTTTCCCCACTGACTGTGACCCTCTACATATTTACCTTTAAATTAAGCTTATGTTTCTTTGGTAAACTTAAAACAGCAGATGTTCTAGAATTGAAATTGAGGTCAAAATTGGAATTGAGAAGTCCTTTATTTTTATCCCACTTCAAACATTTTACTAGTTATGTGATTGTGAGCAACAATTTCAACTTCAATTTCTCTATCTACTAAATGGAGATATTAACCATGTTACAATTACTTCACAGGACTGTTGTGAGGCACAAGTGAGAAAACATGTAAAATACTGAAACGCTTTGTAAGCCTCAAAGAATTATATTAATATAAGCAGTCATTAATCACATATTACTGGCATACAGTGAACATATTTATCATTTGCTTCAAACATCCCAAACTGGATTCCAATAGACATCTTAAATTATAAACATGTCCAAAATAAATTTCATTATTTTTCCCTTGAAACCTTTTCTATCTCCTATCTTTCCTATTACTCTAGAGAGCAATACCATCCTCTCAATCCCTCAGGCTCACAGTACTGGTGTCATCCTTAATTTCTCACTATCTCCTTCCAGACTCATTCTATTGTCAAAATCTGTTGATGATACCTTTGTAAAATTTTTCAGATGTCTTTCTTTTTTTTCCCCCTCTGAGACACTCTACTTCACATTTTTATTAGTTCACTCTTGGACAACTGAAATAACCTGCAGATTAGTCTGTTTGTCTCAAGTCTCTCTCCAATCCAATCCATTCTTTCTTAAGCTACCAAAGTGATTTTCCTGGATTCAGATCTGATCATGTTGCATTATCCCCTACTCAATAAATTCCAGTGTTTCTCTTTCTTGTTCAAGATCAAAATCAAGATCTTCTGTTTGATGCTTTAAAGTCCTTGATTATATTATCCTCCCACTACCTCCAATCTTCTTGTATTTTAATCCCTACCACATGTTCTTTGATCTAGACTAGAGTTTCATGAAGGAGACATTCTATCTCTCAGTTCTAGGCATTTTTCTCTGTTTCCCCTTGCCTGGAATGCTCTCCCTCCCCTGCTCTGATTACTTACTGCATTGGTTTCCTTTAAGTCCCAGGTAAAGACCTATCTTCTCAAGGAAACCATTCCTAACCCATCTTATTCTTGTACCTCATTTCTCTTATTTCCTATTTAACTTCAGTATAATTTGTTTCTACTTATGTGTTTGCTTGTTGTCTTTCCTGTTAAACTTCACACTCCTTGAGAGAAGGGACTATGTTTTGGCTCCTTTTGTATCCCCAGTGCTTAGCATAGTATCTGACACAAAATATGCATTTATTAAATGTCTACTGGCTATAGGAAATGTGAAAGTTTGCACAAATAATTAAAAAAAAGCATAGAAATCTGGGATTTAAGAGTTATAAAGGATATTAATGGTCATCTAGTCCAAACCACATCCAAAAAAAAAAATTTCCCATTAGATTATACCTGTCTCTTCTTGAAGACTTATGTAAAGAAGCACCCACCATTTCTAGAGGCCTCCCTTTTCCCCACTTTTCTTTTGTAAAGTTCTATTTATATGTGTGTGCATGTGTGTGCATAGTCCTGATATCAAATCTATATTTGCTTCTTTGCCATAACTATCCATTATTCTTGGTTTCTTCACTATTGGGGCCAAGCAGAATAAGTCTAATCCCTTTTCCACATAATAGCCTTTCAAGTACTCAAAGACCGTAGTCAGACCCTTTCTGAGGTTTCTCCTCTCCAGGTCTATTCTGATCATCCTCCAAATTATTATGTCTTCTTCTTTTTTTTTTTTTTTTAAATAGTGAATGCCCACAACTGAATACAATAGTCCCAATGGGCTCTAACAGGTGCAGAATACAGAGGGACTATTACTCCTGTATTCCTGAAGGCTGTGTTCCCCTTAATGTAACCTAAAATCACATAAGTTTTTTTGGCTATATTATCACATTGTTTGATTCATTGTTAGCTTGCAGTACACTGAACAATATCCAGATTTTTTTTTTCAGGAAACTGTTATCTAACTGTACATATCTATCTTGTACTTCTGAAACTGAATTTTTTTTTATACTTAAGTACCTTTTAAATTTCATTTCAAAATTCCATTGCTTTAGCTTTTTCCAGGTTTTCTAATAGTCATTTAATGAATATTTTTTACAAATCTTCTATATTTAAATCATGGTGCTAAACACAAGATACACCTAAATATATACAACAAAGATCTTATACTTTGCTTATAAAATCAATATTTTAAAAGAGTCTTTCAAAGTATATAAAGTAAGTATGATGCAATAGAAAGAGTTTTGGGTTTTGAGTTATGATGTTATTAGGCTGCCTATCAAACTGAAAATCTACAGTTGTAGTGTGAACTTCATTGTGATATGCCTGTGAAACCTGGAGAGTCTACCAACACCTTGCCAGAAAATTGAACCATTTGGATTGAAGGATCTGAAGATTATCTGGCACAATAGAATACTGAACACTAAGGTCCTTTCTCAAGCAGAATTGTCAAGCATTCAAACTCTACTACAGAGAGCCCAACTCAGATGACTAAACACACTATTTAAAAAAGACTATTTAAGAGAGAACTTGCACAAAGAAAGAGTTCACATAAAGATCACTAGAAGCATGACAAGGACACTCTCAAGGTCTCTCTGAAGACCTAAAGTATTGAGTGTGAGACATGGGAGACACTGGCAACAGACTGGTTGGCATAATGTGCCTGTACCAGTGAAGGTGTACTCCATGAGCAAAGCAGAATCTCAGTAGCACAAAGAAATATGAACCAGATAAATGTTCATACAGACTATTTATGCCTGACCTGTGATAATCTTACAAATTTGTAGTGTACTAATCTGTCACAGTCAAACACACTATATTTTGACCCCAATATTGTTAAGTCTTTGGTCTTCTTCAAGTAGGAAACAACATTGTAATGCCATAAAAGTGCCTTAACTTCCTATAATTTTAATTTTCTTATCTGTAAAATGGAAATAATATCTTTCATGCTATCCCCTGGAATTGTTGAAGGGATAAAATGAAACAATCTTTCTCACTGAATTTGTAAACATTAAAGAGTTATGAAATTCCAGTTATTATTATCCATATATCCATATATGCAATTATGATGTCATATGCAAAGAAAACAGATATGAAAAAACATAGTCAACTCAACCCTCTAAAATCTACTAGTTCTTTTTCTCCCTTTATTAAAAGAGAAAGAGTTTTTCTCTCATAAGGAAAAAATAGCTACAATCAGCTCCCTCAACATAAAACAAACAGTCATATAAATTATGTTGATCTATGGAAACTTTAATGTTCCCTCGATTTAACTAAGGGCATGATGACAGCTAAGTTCAAAATAGCAAAGTACTTAACACATTTCTCACCCCTTGCAAAGACAGGGAAAATAAATAAATAAATAAATGCTGAAGCTATAAATGTTTCAAAGAAGCTGTTTAGGGGGAAAAAACGCATAAATTCAGAACTTTCCTTATGGATGTTTATGTTAATTTCTCTTTTATTTTTACCTTGCCACAAAGCTTCTCTGTTCTGAATCTTGAGCAAACACTATTTCAGGGATATCACTCATGGTAAAATTAGGGAAAGAATGACCATCAGTTAATATGTCCCTGATGTGTTTCATTCAAGCAATAGAACACTGGTGAGATAAAGAAATCTTTTGCCATTGGTGTCCTTAAATTTTCCTGAGAGGACTTCATTACAATATTGACTTTATTTTTGGGAAAGTAAAAGCATTTAATGGGACTGCTATGTTTTTCCTCATTAAAAAAATCATTGGTTCAAAAAGTACAGAGAAAACTGAGTTTGGATAGTACAATTAGGATGATATACAGTACGGTGTGCTAAATAGGCAATTTACTTCCAATATTATTGCTGTTTAAATTTTTAATCTGGTATTTGGTTCAGTAAATGAGTGAGCATTTGTGTGTTCTTAGCACCGTGTATAATACCAAACCTGTGATTTCATGTGTAAATAGAACTACTAGAGAAAAAACTTCCTTCTGCCAATGAAGACTGGATTTGTTATCCAAACTTGTCTTAGAGAGTTATTCAGACATGGAAGTTTAGGATCATAGTTTTAGAACTGGAAGAGATATCAAAAGTCCTAAATTCCAAACATTATCATATTAGAAAGCTGAATTCTAGTGTTGTGATCAAGGTCACATAGGTATTAAAAGACTTCTTTACAATGACACTTAAATTATGTAGCAATGGCAAAACTTGAACTCAGCCTTTTGAATCTGATTCAAGTTCTCTACTATATCAAACTACATCTCAGAACATACATTCTATAGTATACATCTTCAAAATACTTTCTACTTCATAATCAAAAATAAAAGTAGCTATTGAAAATATATTATCTATATATATTTTAAGTATTGTCTAATGAAGATGAAATAAAAAAAAATTAAGGAGAATCCATAATCTTGACCATCTTTGTCTAGAGAAATCATTGGCATTATAGAGTCACTAATTAGGCAATAGAAAATTTATATATTGTTATTAACTAATGCATTACAAATGTGCAATAGCAAAAGATAAGCATTCTTAATTATATTATTTTATTCTTCTTGGAATGAGGGAAATGAAAGCTATGTATAATCTCTTCTTGATAGAGAAAGACAATCTTTTTCACACATTAGAATTTAAGAAGCTCCCTGTTCTACATAGAATATTGCCACAATGATTCCTGTTCATTTAAATATATATATGTATATATATCTTTATACTATAGTGGTTGGAAAGAGTACATCTAAAAAGCACTGGACAAGGGCCCTCACCAATAATTGATCAGGAAATTGAAAGACAATTTTGAATACCATGTGCCAACTAAATGCCAATTTAGAAACTAAATATAACTCCTGAATTCTGCTTGCACTTTCAAAATTACATTCCAAACTCTTACAGGAGAGCAAAAATCCCATAAATTCCATTCTCTCATGTACAGCTAAAGTAAAATATGCTCCAGAATGAATGGCTCTGGTAAAATAGTTGTTAAAATACAAAACTCTTCTCAGTTTGAAGTATTGTGAGCAGAGAACATAAGTTTAGTGCTAAATACTAGGATGCTTTCTACAATAAATACATGGTGGTATACCATCTACCAAATAAGTCCCCACTATCAAGGTTGAGGCTGCACAAAATTTTGAATATCATCTGAGTAAAATAAGCAAACTGAAATATATGTTTCTATGTATGTATAATATTTAAATGTTGATACAATGTGCAGTAAATCTTATATTAAGAAAAACAGTAAGGGAAACTAGTAAACAAATCAAATCTGGACAGTTTTAGAGGAAGCTTTCTGTTTATCAGCCTAGTTTCAAATGGAATGGAAAGAAAGACTCTAAGCATGAGAAGAACAAGAATTAGTTATTTGTTCCTTTGCTCACTGAGACAGCTAATAAGAAGGCCCACATGTCTACTAAAAACTAGAAAAAGATCTCTAATTTATTTTATGTGGGTCATTGAATTGCCACCATTAGATGACAACTTATTGTCACTGCTGATATTCATGAAAATTAAGGGAGGTTCCCAGAAAATAAACTGATTTTCTGTAACTGCTTTCTCACCTTAAGAAAGGTATTTGTGAATCATCAGATCTTCAATGAAAAATAAAGATTTCTTTTGTGAGGTTTAGCTTTTGCATTTAGATTGAAAATCAAAATTAAGATGCCAAATTTTATGTAGATTTTTTCTAAAAACACAGAATACAAAAGCTAAAAAGCAAATGTTGAAAAAAATAACTTGAATTGGATCCTTATTATTCCTTCATTCCTTCAACAAATATTTATTAGAATTTTATGTCATTTAATGGTTATAGAGATGGGAAAGACTTTGAAAGTTCAGAGATAGTAACTTTTTTAAGTGGAGAGGGGGACATTGAAGGAGAAAAAGTGAGAGGGGGAGAGAAAGAGAGAGAGGGAGACTATAAATAGTTAAGTTATGGGATTTAAAGTCATCTCTAGGATATTCAAATCCACACCTTGAGAGACCAGGAACTACTAGCAGCTGGGCAGTGTCTCAGGAAGGCAGCTGGTGGGGGAGAAAGAGGTAGCTCTGCCAGCTGGTGCTCAAAAATACTGTGAAGCTCAAATGCATGATAATCAGCTCGTAAAAAGTCATTGCCATCATCATGAGTGGGATTGCATCTCCTTGTATCCCTCAAGCCACACTCCTATGACTTCTTTTTTTCAAATATTCTTTAAAAGTTAATTTTAAATCAACACATTAAACACGCATTTCTTAAACACATATGACATGGAAGGAACATGGAACTATAAAGATCAATGAGACAGGCTTTGCTCTTGAGAAGATTGCAATCTAAAGGGGAGTATTAGAACAGGAACCAAAATAACTACATGATGGATAAATTCTTTTACTCCTTAAGATTCATCATTGCTCAGCATATTGAAAGGACAGAGATAGTGAGACTCAGCCTTAGGACCTCTGTTTACCAATTCTATTTCTGTTTGAACTCTCAATTAATGGCTCATTTCAGCAGAATTACTGGCCCCTCAGTAAGCTGTCTGTGATTACCTAAGTTCCATTTTATAAGTCAAAAGAGTTCTCATCTTGTCCATGCATCTTTAAGACTTTAGTAGTCATAGATGGAAAGAAAGTATTCTTGGCATAGGAGGATGGCATGAAGAAAGAGGATGGCAGCAATGAGTTTCAGGAAAAAGTAGTATTCCAGATATGATTGAAATCTAAAATGAGTTTTAGTCTTCCTCCCTCCCCTCCCCCCCCCAGTTTTATTTATATTAAAAAAAAAAAAGGTCAAGTAGACAAGATGAATGGAGGGGGAATAAGATTTGTTGAAACCTATGCCCCAAGTGAATAGTTTTGGCAGTGTTGTTTATTCTTTTTTTTTTTTTTTTTGAAGATTTTTATTTTCAAAATATATGCATAGTTTTCAACATTTATCCTTGCAAAACCTAGTGTTCCAATTTTTTTCTTCGTTTCCCTTTACCCACTCTCCCATAGATGCAATTAACCCAATATCTGTTAAACATGTTAAAGATCTTCTATACATATATCCACAATATCATACTACACAAGAAAAGTCATATCAAAAAGGGAAAAATAAATGAGAAAGAAAACAAAAAGCAAACCACCAAAAAAAAAAAAAATGAAAATACTATATTGTGATCTACACTCAGTCCTCATAGTCCTCTCTCTGGGTGCATATGATTCTCTGAATCACAAGTTCATTTTAACAGCTTGTATCAGCTCACTGTTGAAAAGTTTTAGATCTGATAAAGCTAGGCTACCTTCATTTTCATTTTTTCCCTTAATTCTCTTGAAATTCTTGACCTTTAGTTCTTCCAGATGAACTTTCCATCTAACTCTGTAAAATATTTTTTTTCTAACTCTGTAAAATAATTTCTTGAGAGTTTGATTGGTATAGCACTGAATAAGCAGATTTATTTAGGTAGGATTATCATTTTTATTATATTAACTTGGCCTACCCATGAGCATTCGTTATTTTCCAATTTATTAGATTTGACTTTATTTGTGTGAAAATGTTTTTTAATTGTGTACATATGATTTCTGACTTTGTTTTGCCATATAGACTCCCAAATATTTTATATTATCTAAAGTTATTTTAAATGGAATTTCTCTTTATATTTCTTGCTGTTGGATTTTGTTGGTAACATAGAAATGTTGATGCTTTATGTAGATCAATTTTGTATCCTACAACTTTGCTAAAGTTACAATTCTGTAGTTTATTTTAGTTAATTCTCTAAGATTCTCTAAGTATATCATCAGCAAAGAACTCTAATACCTTTAATTGCTTTTTCTTCTCTTTTTGCTAAAATTAACAATATTGAATAGTAATGGTGATAATAGGCAACCTTGTTTCACCCCTGATCATATTGGGAATGATTTTAGCTCATCTTAATAATATATGATAGTTCATTATATACTTCAACAACAATACTATATGATGACCAGTTCTGATGGACCTGGCCATCCTCAGCAACGAGATCAACCAAATCATTTCCAATGGAGCAGTAATGAACTGAACCAGCTATGCCCAGAGAAAGAACTCTGGGAGATGACTAAAAACCATTACATTGAATTCCCAATCCCTATATTTATGCCCACCTGCATTTTTGATTTCCTTCACAAGCTAATTGTACAAGATTTCAGAGTCTGATTCTTTTCGTACAGCAAAATAACGTTTTGGTCATGTATACTTATTGTGTATCTAATTTATATTTTAATGTATTTAACATCTACTGGTCATCCTGCCATCTAGGGGACGGGGTGGGGGGTAAGTGGTGAAAAATTGGAACAAGAGGTTTGGCAATTGTTAATGCTGTAAAGTTACCCATGCATATAACCTGTAAATAAAAGGCTATTAAATAAAAAATAATAATAATAAAAATAAAAATAGGGAGAAATAAAAAATAATAATAATAATATAAGATACTTTCTAAAGGTTTTAGATATATGGTACTGATCATTTTGAGGAAAACTCCATTTATGTTATGGGCCAGAACTCTGAACTTGAAACAAGGATGCTTACAAGGTACTAAGTGGAATTGATGAGACAATGGTTATCTAGTTTAGCATGGTTCAGTATGATTGATTTAATCTTACAACAAATAATGGTTTCCTAGTGATATAATGATTGGTTTATACTCAGTGTGGAGAATATAAGCAGGGTCTGAGAGCCACAGAGGAAAAAGTGCACTAGAAGCTCTCGGAGCCAATTTCACCTTCAGTCAGACTGCTGGTGCCTGGCCTGGCCTCCTTTACTTCCTCACTGAGACTAAGGCTGGTCTGAAAGGTTCTTCAGAAAGCTGCCCAGCCCCAGGAAGGAGAAAATAAAGGATTTGGATTTTAGCACCTGGCTGTTCTTGTGATGATTTACTTGGACTGAAAAGAAGGCTGCTCCCAGAGATCCCAAGAAAACTGAACCAGAGAACATTACACATTTATTCCTATGTTCTCTAGTGTTTTCAATAGGAAAGCGTACTGGATTTTGTCAAATGTTTTTTCTGCATCTATTGAGATACTCGTATGATTTCTGTTAGTTTGGTTATTGATATAGGTCAATTATGTTAATAGGTTTCCTAATATTAAACCAGTCCTACATTCCTGATATGAATCCCTCTTGGTCATGGTCTATTAACCTGGGATAATATGCTATAATCTCTTTACTAATATTTTAGTTACAATTTTTGTATCAATATTCATTAGGGAAATTGATTCATAATTTCCTTTCTCTATTTTGACCCTACCTGGTTTAGGTATCAATACCATATTTGTTTTATATAAGGACTTTAGTAGAGCTCCTTCTTTCCCTATTTTTCCAAATAGTTTGCACAGTATTTGAATAAATTGTTTTTTTTTTTAATATTTGGTAGAATCCATCTGGCCCAGGAGATTTTTTTCTTAGGGAGTTGATTAATTATTAAATTTCTTTTTCAAAAATGGGACTATTTAAGTAAATTATTTCTTTCTTTGTTCATTTGGACTACATAGATATATTTTTGTAAGTATTCATCCATTTCACTTAAATTATCAGATTTATATTCATATAGTTGGGCAAAATAGCTCCTAATTATTGCTCTAATTTTCTCTTCATTGGTGGAAAGTTCACCCTTTTCATTTTTTAGCTATTTGATTTTCTTTTTTTAATCAAATTAGCTAAAGGTTTATCCATGTTACTGATTTTTTTCATAAAACCAACTCTTAATTTTGTTTTTTAGTTCAATAGTTTTATTAGTTTCATTTTATTAACCTCACCTTTTATTATCAGAATTTCATATTTGGTTTTTAATTGGGGGGTTATAATTTGGTTTTTGTCTAGCTTTTTTAGTTGCATGACCTATTCATTGATCTTCTCTTTCTCTATTTTATGCAAGTAAGCATCTAAAGATATAAAACTTCCCCCAAGAACTGTTTTGGCTGCATCCCATAAATTTTGGTATGTTTTCTCATTATTGTCAATTTTCTTAGATAAAATTATTGATTGAGTCAATGATTTGTTGTTTCACCCACTTGTTTTTTTTAGGATTAGATTATTTAGTTTCTAATTAATTTTTGGTCTGTTTTTCCCTGACTTTTTATTACATGTAATGTTTTTAGCATGGTGATCTGACAAAAGATGCATTTACTATTTCTGCCTTTCTGCATTTGAATTTGAGTTTTTAATATTTTTGTACATGGTCAATTTTTGTGTAGGTTCTATGTACCACTGAGTCAAAAGTATATTGTTTTCTGTTCTCATTCAATTTTCTCCAAAAGTCTAACACCTAAATTTCTAAAATTCAATTTACCTCTTTAAATTCTTTCCAATTTTGTGTTTCATAATAGAACAAGGATGAGATCCCTTCCAATATAGTTTTGCTGTTTATTTCTACTTGAAAATCTCTTAATTTCTTCTCTAGGAAGTTGGATGATATATCAATTGGTGCATATATGTTTATTATTGACATTATTCATTATCTATGATACCTTTAGCAAAATGTAGTTTCCTTCCCTATCTCTTTTAATTAGATTTATTTTTGCTTTTGCTTGATCTGAGATCAGGATTGCTACCCCTGCTTTTTTTTTTTTTTTTAACTTCAGCTGAAGCATAATAGATTCTGCTCCAGCCATTTACCTTTACTCTATATGTATGACTGCTTTAAATGTGTTTCTTATAAGAAATAAATTTTAGGATTCTAGCTTTTAATCCAGTCTCCTATTCCCTTCCATTTTATGGGAGAATTCATCCCTTTCATATTCACAGTTAAAATTACTAATTCCATTTTTCCTGCCATCTTATTTTCCCCAAGTAATACTTTTCTCTTTCCTTTATCCCCTTCCCTTCCACCCAATTTTTTGTTCTCACCACCAGCTCTTTCAAACAGTCTTCCCTTTTTACAGCCTTTCCTCCTTGCTTATCCCTTTCCCCCTCTACTTCTCTATAAGATGAAACAATTTTCTCTGTCAAACTAAATATGTCCTATAGTCTCTCTTTGAACCAAATCTGATGAGATTAAGTTTCACACAATGCTCATCTCCCTTCCTTCTTTCCCTCAATTATAATAGGTCTTTTTTGCCTCATGTGGTATAATTTCTTCCATTTTACCTCCCTTTCCTCTTCTTCCAGTACAATCCCTTTTCCACCCCTATTTTCTTTTTTTATATCATCACAATAAATTCAAATTATACTTACACACTCTAAGTATAAGCCTAAGAAAGATAAAGTTCTTAAGAGTTAAAAATATTACCTTCCCATATATGAATGTAAACTCTTTAACCTTTTTAAAAAAATAGTTGTTTTTTTCCTTTTTTTAACCTTTTTATACTTCCTTTGAATTCTTTATTTTAAGATCAAGTTTTCTGTTCAGCTTTCTTTTTTTATCAATAAAGAAAATTCACCTTTTTCATTGAATATCCATCTTTTCCCCTGAAAAATAATGCTTAATGTTGCTAGATAGTTGATTCTCGTCTGCAGTCCAAACTTCTTTGCCCTGTGGAATATCATATTCCAGGCCCTTTGATCTTTTTAAGTGGAAGCTGCTATGTCCAGTGTAATTCTGATTGTGGCTCCTTGATATTTGAATTATTTCTTTCTGGCTACTTGCAATATTTTCTCCTTGATGTGATAATTCTGAAATTTAGCTGCTATATTTCTTGGAGTTTTCATTTAGGTGTTTCTTTCAGGAGGTGACTGGTGAATTCTTTCAAAGGCTATTTTATTTTCTGGTTCTAGAATATCAGGGCAGTTTTTCTTGATAATTTCTTGAATGATGTTGTCTAGGCTCTTTTTTCCATCATGGATTTCTGGTAGTTCAAAAATACTTAGATTATCATTTTCAATGTCAGTTATTTTTCCAATGAAGTATTTTATATTTTGTTTTATTTTTTTATTTTTTGCTTTGCTTGACTGATTCTTAATGTCTCATTGAGTTATTCACTTCCATTTGTTCAGTTTTAATTTTTAATGAATTATTTTCTTCAGTTAGCTTTTTTATCTCCTTTTGCATTTGGTCAATTAAACTTTTTTTTATTTTTTATACTAAGTTTATTTCTAACACACATTACTTTAGGAATCATGTTGGGAGAGAAAAATCAGAGCAAAAGGAAAAACTATGGGAAAGATTTTTAAAAAACATAAAAAATAAATGAACATAGAATATATTGATTTACATTCAGTTTCTTTAGCTCTTTTTCTGGATACAGATGGCATTTTCTTTGGGACTGCTTTGGATCACTGAACCACTGAGAAGAACAAAGACTTTCTTAGTTGATCATGGCACATTTTTGTTATTATTTCGTACAATGTATTCCCAATTCTGCTTGTTTTACTTATCATCTGTTCATATAAATCTTTCCAGGCCTTCTTCTAATAAGCTGTTCATCATTTTTTATAGAACAATGATATTCCATTACCTTCATGTACCATAGCTTGTTCAACTATTTCCCAATTGATGTTCATCCATTCCTTTCCAATTCTTTGCCACCACACACACACACACAAAGCTGCTACAAACATTTTTTTCATATGTGAGTATTTTCCCCTTCTTTAGGGTTTCCTTGGAATACAGTAATGGCACTGCTGAGTCAAATACTATGCACAGTTTTATAGCCTTTGGGCATAGTTCAAGATTGCTCTCCAAAATGGTTGGATCATTTTACAATTCAACCAAGAACACATTAGTGTCCCCGTTTTTTCACATCCTTCAACATTTATCATTATCTTTATTATTGATCATTATCTTTTCCTGTCATCTTAGCCATTCTGAGAGGTATGAAGTGGAACTTCAGAATTGTTTTAATCGTTTAATTAATGAGTCCTTATCAATTGGAGAATGACATATATAAAGTTGACACAATTCTTTACATATTTTAGAAATTAGTCCTTTATCAGAAATACTGGCTGTAAAGACTTTTTTTTTCCAACTTTGTACTTTCCTTTTAATCTTGTTTCTTTTGGTTTTGTTTATGCAAAAATTTATTAGTTTAATGTAATCAGAGTTGTCCATTTTGCCTTTTAAAATGTTCTCTAGTTATTCTTGATCATAAATTCCTCCCATCTTGAAAGATCTGATAGGTAAATCATTCCTTGTTCTCCTAATTTGTTTATGATATCATCTTTCGTGTCTAAATAATTTACCCATTTTCACCTTATTTTGGTATGGGGTGTGAGATATAGATTTATGCTGAGTTTCTGACATATTATTTTCCAGTTTCCCAGCAATTCTTGTCAAATAGTGAATTCTTATTTCAAAAGCTGGAGTTTGGGGTTTTACTCAATTGCTGTAGGCCTTGATTATTATTTCATGTGTATTTAATCTATTCCAGTGATCCATCATTCTATTTCTCAACAAATACCAAATACTTTTGATGACTGATTATAATATAATTTTGCATTTGGTCCTGCTAAGTCACCATCCTTTCTATTTTTTTTCCATTAATTCCCTTGATATACTTGACCTTTTGTTCTTCTAGATGAATTTTGTTATTATTTTTTCTAGTTCTATAAAATCATGTTTTGGCAGTTTGATTGGTATGGCACTGAACCAATAGACCAATTTAGGCAGACAGGTCATTTTTTTATATTAGCTCAGTCTAGCCATGAACATTTGATATTTTCCCAGTTGTGTAGATATGACTTTATTTGTGTGAGAAATATTTTGTAATTGTGTTCATATGAAGATGGTGGAGAAGGTACACACAACTTTCTAAGCTCCTCTCATACCCTCACGACCAATTATTAAAGTCAGCCTCAAAAATAGCGTTTGACTGGTAAAATTCACAAAGATTAGAAGTACAACAACTTACCAGCCAAAGATAATCTGGAAGATCATCAGAAAAGGTTTGTCCTGAGTGGTGGGAACAGACTAGCATAGTCAGGAATTGAACTAGAGGGTAGCATATTGAGCAGACTCAGTGAGGGTGGCCTCCATGATTAGAAAATTTACAGAGATGACACTACCAGATTCTAAAAACTCTAAAAAATCTCTATAAATTCCAGAACCTAACAAGATCTGGCTATACCCACCCAAAACCAAAAGTGACTCAGCACAGACCACAACACAGCTGTGCAGCTGCATTCTGCAGCACTAGCTGGGGCAGTCACAAATCTGCACAACAGGGGGATTCAGCCTGGGACAGCCTCTAATCTGCACAGTGTGGGGCTCGGCCTGGGGCAATAGAACTTCTGCATCGCAACTATGCTTCCCTAGGCAGAGACACTTCCTGTCCATGGGGGGCTATTCGCTGGTCAACTGATAATACCCACAACCCCACTGTGGGCTTTGGCTTGGGGTAGTGACACTTTCACTGCTCAGCCTCTAGCCCCAAAGCAGTCACTAATCCTCACAGCAGGATTCTTCACTGGGCACTTCCACAGCTCAGGCCCCTCAGGCCTGACTCACTTCTGGGGGTGGGGAACTTTTTCCCAGAGCACTCCCGTAGTCACTCTTTGCAGCCTGTAATGAGCTGAGGCTTGAGTTGATGCACTGAGGTCCCAAGCACGTGAGGCTAAATAGTAATTGGACTATACTCTATTAATATACATGCTTGGATAAAGAATGGCCCCTGCCCACTCTCTGTGCAAGTCCTGATGTGTTGAATAGGAAATGATGATTTTGGTGGGCAGAGGCAGAGAGACAGGAAGAGAGGCTGGGAGAGATTGGGCTTGGGTTCTATGTTGGTAGCTGCTGGTCGTGTGGCTGCTGGTCTAGCTAGCTTCTTGACTCATCTGCACACATTGCTATTGCCCATTCTCTTCCACTTCCAATCTTTCTTCACTGAGAATAAAGATTGATGATTTTCCCCTAACCTGAATTCCTGACTCCGGCTGATTTTAAAATATGCGGTCTTCACAGCAGCCCATTTGTAGGACAGTTACTGTCCATATATCTATCCCTGCTCTGCAGAGGAAGCTGGTACCCTCCTTGCCCTGAAGGCAGACCCTATGGGCTTTAAAAAAAAATGAGTAAAAAAAATCAAAAGGATGATCAATAGCTTCTATACAGAAAGACAGCAGGTTTTCAACCCCAAGGAGACTAATAGTGAACAGACTCCAGACAATATCCCAAAGGGGGATGTAACCTAGCCCCCATCACAGAAATCTCTCCTAGAACAGACTATAAAAAAATCTTGAAAGAGAGCTAGAAGAAAAATGAGGAAAGGAAAGAAAAGCTATGCAAGAAAGTAACAAATTCCTGAAATGTGAATTGGAAAAGGTAAAGAACTCCCAGGAAGTGCAGGGAAATAGAATCTGTGAATTGGAAAAGATAAAGAACTCCCAAGAAAGTAGGATTTGTGAATTGGAAAAAGAAAATAACTCACTAAAAAAACAAAAATCAAACAACAATTAGTGAAATGGAAAAAAATTCCATAGAGCAAAACAACTCATTTAAAAATTCAATTTGATAGCTACAAAAAGAAGTAAAAAAAGCTAATGAAGAAAATAACTCATTAAAAATCAGAACTGAACAAATAGAAATGAATGAGTCATTGAGCCATCAAGAATCAGTCAAGCAAAACCAAAAAAAATTGAAAAATGAGGGGGAAAAATGTTAAATATCTACTTTGAAAAACAACAGACCTGGAAAATAGATTTAGGAGAAATAATCTGAGGATTATTAGATTTTCCCCCCCCAAAAAAGAGCCTAGATACTATTTTACAGGAAATCATCAAAGAGAACTGCCCAGTTATAATAGAATCAGAAGGTAAAATAGGTATTGAGAGAATTCATCAAACACCTTCTGAAAAAGACCCTAAAGTAAAAACTCCAAGGAATATTGTGGCCAAATTTCAGAACTATCAGATGAAGGAAAAAGTATTACAAGCAACCAGAAAAAAAAAATTCAAATACTGAGGTGTTACAATAAGGATCACTCAAGATCTGGCTGCCTCCACATTAAGGGATTGAAGGGCCTGGAATCTGATATTCCAAAAGTCAAAAGAACTTGGAATGAAGCAAAGAATAAACTTCCCAACTAAGCTTTAGCATTTTCTTCCATGGAAGAAGATGGACATTTAATGAAACAGATGAATTCCATTTGTTTCTAAGGATAAAACACATCTAAACAAAAAAATTTATCTCCAACCACAGGATTCAAGAGAAGCAGAAAAAGGTAAAAGAATTGTTGAGAACTATATTTCTGTTATGGATATACATAATGACTGTGTATAATTTGATTTTACTGATATAACATAAAAAAGGAAGTAGAAATGGAAAGGGGATAGTGTCAGAAAAAGGGAAAGGGGGAGATAAAAAGAGGGAAACTACATCCCACGAAGAGGCAAAGGAAACTTATTATATCTGAGGGAATTTAGAGAGGAAGAGGAACATTGTGTGAATCTTACTCTCATCAGAGTTGGCTCAGAGAGAAAATAATTGACATATTTGTTTTACAGAGTATCTTCTCTCACCTCATTAAAAAGTGGGAGAGGAAAAGGGAAAAGGAAAATAATAATAAAGGAAGGATACAAGAAAGGGGAAGGGATTCAAAGGGGTGAGGGAGGGATCCTAAAGAGGGAGAACTTTGTAACACAAGTGGGGCCCATTAAGCTTAATACTGGGAAAGGGGATAAAGAGGGGCAAGAAAAAGAAAAGCATAATCTGGGGATAATAAGATGGCAGGAAATACAGAATTAGTCATTTTAACCATAAATGTGAATGGGATGAACTCTCCCATAAAGCAGAGGCAGATAGCAGACTGGATCAAAAGTCAGAACCCTACAAAGTTGTTTACAGGAAACACATATAAAGCAGGAAGATACATACAGAGTAAACGTAAAAGGTAGGAGCAGAATCTATTATGCTTCGGGTGAAGTCAAAAAAATAGGGGTAGCCATCTTTATCTTAGATCAAGCAAAAGCAAAAATTAATTTAATTAAAAGAGATAAGGAAGGAAACTACATCTTGCTAAAGGGTAGCGTAACAGTGAAGCAATGTCAATACTAAACATATATACACCAAGTGGTATAGCATCTAACTTCCTAAAGGAGAAGTTTAAAAAGTTTCAAGAAGAAATAGACAGCAAAACTATAATAATGGGAGATCTCAACCTTGTACTCTCAGAATTATATAAATCCTAACCACAAAACAAATAAGAAAGAAATTAAAGAGGTAAATAGAATATTAGAAAAATTAGTTATGATAGATCTTTGGAGAAAATTGAATGGTGACAGAAAGGAGTATATGTTCTTCTCAGCAGTTCATGTTACCTATACAAAAATTGACCATATATTAGGAAATAAAGACCTCAAAATTAAATGCAGGAAGGCAGAAATAGTAAATGCTTTATTTTCAGATCACGATGCAATAAAAACTACATTCAATAAAAAGTTAGGGGTAAATAGACCAAAAAGTAATTGGAAACTAAATAATCTCATCTTAAAAAATGATTGGGTGAAACAGCAAATGGGAATGGGAAGAGACTTCCTAGGCATCTCCTCATAATAAATGAAAAAAAAAAAATGAGGCTCACACTGATTGTAAATATCAGAAATATAAGTTAAACCCAAGTCCTAAGACTTCAGAGTCAGTTCTTTATCCAAGATCTGATATTTGCTTAACTCTGGGAAGCTTCCTTTGGCAATCTGTACTGGTAAGAGTCATAGTTTTGTTGTTGTTGTTTGTTTGTTTGTTTGTTTGTTTTGTTTTGTTTTTGTTTGTTTTAATTTTAGATGATTAAATTCACTTTTTCATTGGTTCATTATTTTGAGACCATTATAGTTATTTTAAATTTCTTTTTTGTTTGTTTGTTTGTTTGTGTGAGGCAATTGGGGTTGTGACTTGCCTAGGGTCACATAGCTAGTAAGAGTTAAATGTCTGAGGCAGGTTTATACTCAGGTCCTTCTGACTTCAAAAGGGTTATTCTATCCACTGAACCATCTAATTGCCACTATTATAGTTATTCTACTCAACATTTAGACTTAAGTTGTTTACCAAGAATCTTAGAATCTTAGCATTTTAGATTTAGAGGACTTCAGGGTTCACCTAGTTAATCTGCTTAATTTTTTCATATATATATATGCTTGTTTGTTTGCTTGTTTGTTTTGTTTTCTCCCTATTTCTACTATCTTGTGGCTGAGTCTCCCTAGCTCATCTAAGACTAGATGGACAGTAGCCACATGTGAATAGATTTAATCTCACTGCTATTTAGCATGGAAGTTTCTACTTCCTTCATTTACATTCCACACCTCCTTAGGTAGTTTTAGGACCATCCCCCCTCCACCTTTCTGGGGCTCCACATGCTAGTGCCAGATTAAAGCCAATAGGCTTTTAGTATTACTACAACACAGAATTCCAGAACTCAAGTGATTGGCCAGGCTCAGCCTCATTGGGAGCAAGGATTATGGACATAAAGCACCTCTTCCACATAAACCACTTAACTTTAAATATAATTAAAGCCTAAGGTCACAAAATAAGTTGATCAGATTCTAGACCTCTGCAGAAAACTAGAATTCATATCTGCTGATTCCCAACCCTGATGTTCTCTTTACTAGATCAGAAATTTAAAAAAAAAAAAAACTGTAGCTTGGTTTATTTTCAGTCGATCCTAGCCAAAGTGGGAAAATGAAAGAGTCTGTTTAGACAAGTTCAATTTAAAACTAGAAATTGTTGATACTAGTAGACTATAAGCTCTGTGACAGCAGAGACTGTGTGAAATAAACTTGTTATTCCCCTTAACAACTAGAACAGTCCTCTGAGTACAATAGCTAGAGAATAAATTTTTGCTGAATTTAATTAAATTGGGCAAAGTGAGTTTGATTCAATTCAGTAAACATTTATTACATGCCTGTTCTTTTCAGAAGATTTTTCTATGAAAGACAAAAAGGAAACTGTCCATACCCTTGAGGAGCTTACATCCTAATGTAGTGGGGTATGGAGTACAAAATACATATTAGTTAATGAATAAAGTAATACACATATTTTAAAGAGATAGTGTTAATAAGTGAACAGGACAAGGATCAGGAATGGGCTCTGATAGATATTAGACCAAGATTTGTGTTTTGAAGGAAGATATGGACTCTAAAAATTGAGGGGGCGGGGGAGAATATATCCCAAGCAAGGAAGACCATTTTGCAAAAGCATAGAGGCAATATAATAAATGTTATTTAGAGGGGAAAATGTAATAGGCTCCCCTCCCTTCCCAGAATGAAAAATATGTGAAGGGAAGTGATGTGACTAAAACTGGAAGCTCTGAAAACCAAACTGTGGAGGGCTTTAAAAATGACTGATTAGAAATGTTGAATTTTGTCCAAGAGGTAATGTGGAGCCATTGATAATTTTTTTAAGAGTATTAAGTGGTGAAATGATCAAATTTCTGTTTCTAAAATACTAATTTGAAAGCTATATGAAGGTTGAGCTAGAGAAAAAAGAGATTAGAGTAAGGGAGGCTAATCAAGAGGCTAGTATAGTACAGTATTCTTCCAGGAGTAACAATAACCCGAACTGGAGTAAAAACTATATGAATGGAAAGAAGGTAGAGATGAATGAGATGTTGTGGATATAGAAATGAAGATACTTGATAACTCATTGGCAATGTCCCAGTACCACCATGTTGCTATTTTTAATACTGACACTGGGATTCCCTGATGTATGTATGACTCACCTGTCTTTACTAGCAGAACTTTTCCCTAACACTATGCTAAGACACATTCCCCATTTTTTTAAACAATCTCTCATTCTATTTTACTCTCCCAACCCCTATCATATTAGATATTCAACTATAGAAGAGCAAGTTCTTCCTTAATCTTTGCTGCTTTCTCATCCTCATGTAACTCAACACTGCTGCCCAATATCTCACTTTATCAGCTTGCCTCTCCTGTTGTATCCTCTGTTCTTTAATAATTAATAAATTTCCCTTTATTTCACACCTTCTTCTTTCACATTCCTTCTATCTTCTGGCTGTCATTATCTGACTCTTCCTGGATGATAGTAGATCTAGGTTCATCCTATGAGAATTAATCGTACCTTCTCTCACATTTCTCAAGTCAGTGTTACACGTGTTAGAATATTTGGAATTACCAATTCCAGACTCTTCCTTTTCCAACATGACTCGGCAATCTCTCCTCTTTTGATGTTGACTCTTCAAATTTTCACCAATATAAATTCTTCTTTCTATTATCTACCAGCTCCCCTATCCATAATAAGACATTCTCCTTCCTTTAGTAATGAGTTCAATTCCTAGCTCAAGATATTCTTATTTCTGTCCTTACCAATCCATCAATAAGTAGTTATTTATTGCTAAGTGATAAGTACTGTATTAAGCTCTGGGGATATAAAAAAGCTAAAAGATAGTCCCTGCTCCTAAGTAGCTTAAACTATATAATAGGGTAGACAACATGCAAACAAATATATTCAAAGAAAGATGTATACAAATAAACAGGAAATAATTAATAGAAGAAAAGCACTGGATTTAAAAGAAATTGGGGGAGACTTCTTGGAGAAGGTAGGATTTTAGATGGATTTAAAGGAAATCAGCAACATCTATAGTCAGAAGCTTGAGGAATAGCCAGAAAAAAATGCACAGAACAGACGGATGGATTGTCTTGTTAGTGGAATGGCAAGAGAGTAGTATCATTGGATTAAAGAAGACACCTAGCAGAGTAAGATGTAAGAAGACTCATTATCCAAGAAGAAAAGAAGGCACTAATAAAAAAATGGTCTCAAATTCTCCTATACTAAAAACAAACAAAAAGAACTCTTTTCTATATCCCACTGTTGCTGCTTAATTCTGGCTCTATTTCTCTCTTCCTTTTTTGAATCAATTTACTTGAAAAATCATTTATGTAATGCTTTCATGTAATTAACTGAGGATTCATTTTTCACCTGCCCTTCTTAACTTCCTGAATGGATTATTATAGTCAATACTTGAATTAGCTTGGATATTACTAGGATCTGGAATGTGTCCATTCATTCAAGAAAGTTTAATGGAGCACTTACCATGAATAAAGCAAAGTGCTTGGGAAGACATTTTTATCAGTTCACTTCTCTCTAGTCAAGGTTCAGTCTATTACTTGCTATGAGGTCTATTGCAATAGTATCCTAACTTGCCTCCCTCCATCCCATCTCTCCCCACTCCCATCCTATGGCTTGATGGCTGCCAAATTTATTCAACAAAAAATATAGATCTAATCAGGTTACCTACCCATGCCCCACACTCAAAAATTTTCAATGACCTCTCAATTTTGGGGGGATACAATATAAATTCCTTAACTTGACATTTTGAAACCTCTATAATTTGGCTTCAGTCCTACCTTTACTGTAAAATTATTTTCATTTTTCTTTGCCATTTTTCCATTCTGGACAAAATGGCTTTAACTGTTCTCTGTACATGACATTCCTTTTCATGTACCCATATTTTTATACAAGTGGTCACCAATCATCCCTGCTCACCTTCTCTTCAAGGAATTATTAACTTTCATTAAGACTCCATCATATATGCCATCCCCTACATGAGACTTTTTCTAAACCCTCTTCCCGTCATATCCCCTTATATCTTCCCTTTTGAATTATTATATGTGCTATATTTAGTAAATTTTGTAAATATTATGTCTTCCTAGTACATGCAGTATTAACTTTTTTGTGCGAGTCATGAATTCCTTTTGACAGCCTGGCAAAATCTGTGGATCATTTCTCAAAAGTATGTGTGAATATGTATGTGTGTGTGTGGATGTGTTAATATACAAATACAAAGATATATAGATATCTGGCTATCCACACTATGCATAGCAAAGAAAACTGAAGAATTTAACAACTCCTTTCAGGCTACAGCTCTTGCCCTTAACCCTGCTTAAATTGCAATCTCCCCCTTTCCTCCTTGCACCTTTCTTACTATTGATATAGCAAGTATAAGCCTATTTCTTAGGACAGGGTTACAAAAAAGACTTTTTTTTTCTTACAAGCTCCCCAGCAACTGGCCTGTCACAGGGCTATTACTATCCTGTTTTCCTATCCCACTTACCCCCCAGTAACAAATTTGTTCAATCCTATGGTACCCCACTTCACCAGTGGAAACCTATATAAGCATGTCCTTTTGTTCCTTTGGAGAGACTCTGCTTTTATGAGTAGGGTTCCCATTTTGACAAACTAAATAAACCCTCACTGGTAATAAAATTTATGATATTAGGTTTGTGTTATGATTTGGAGTTTGGGTCCTGCTTCTGGTTTGTATTGACACCAATAATTATACCCACAGTAAATGGTAGAAGACAATGGGATTCTCAGATGAAAAGACAAGTGAAATGTCAAGGTTCACAAATTGGGAATTCTTTGGACTCCTTCACTCAAGATAGCCTTTATGAGTCAAAACTGAAAACTTGGTGAATTTTTGTACTTAGCCAGCAAGGATTGACCATGGCACACTGATCCACAAATGGTAATTACCCCTTGCTCCTTACCACACTAATCAATTGAATGGTTTGGTTTGTTTCTGAGTTAGGAAACAATTTCTCTGGATTAATTGAAAAATACTTCACTAACAAGTGCTTCTATGTGTCTATCTTGTCTTTGTTTCAGTTTGATGTTTTCATTGGTATGATATCTAGTATGTTATTGGTATTTGATGTTTTGTTAAGATTCAACTAACATTTTTTGGTAGTCTAATCAGTCAAGGGAAAAAGAGTGTGTGAATACTGGAAACTTTTGTGGAACTTTCAGAATGAAAGTCTCTCTTCTTCTTTCCTCTTTCCTCCTCCTTCCCTTCTTCAATCCTTATCTACCCTCATCCTCCTTCCCCTCCTTACCTTTCCCTTTTTGTCTCTCTCCCTCCCTCCATTTCTAACTCTAGCAAAAGTTGAGTAGATAGACAGAAGAAACACTGATAAGAGATAAGAGAGAAGGGAATCTTTTTCCTTGTCTGCAGAAATTTATGGTGTTATAAACTAATTAGAGACTAAATTTGTGACTGAAATGTAAGTACTCTATTGTGAATTTACAATTTGTGATTTGAATAATTTACCCACAATACATGTATATCTATTTATATGTATACATATATATGTATTCTGAATAATTAAATTATTATAGAATATCAGAATAATGTTTTGTAAAAATAAAATATATACAATTACAATGGAAAATAATAATGTTGATATAGTTATCAAAATATTAAGAAAATGCATAAATTATTATAGAAATTATTATATTTATTGATTATTATAATTCATAGAATAATGTTTTGTGAAAAAATATATATACAGTTACAAAGGAAACTAATAATATTGACATAGTTATCAAAATATTAAGAAAGTACTTTCACTCCAGCTTAAGAACCTTTGAGGGATGCTTATTGAAGACTTAGACAGTTTTATTTTTGTCTTTGTACTTTCAACATCTAGTACAATTTCTTACACATAGTAAGAAATGTAAATTAATACAAATTCAGATGCTACAGGGATGATTTATATTCTTATAAGCTTGTAGTCTAATAAGGAGAATTAATACAAACCCAGATAAAAGTACAGAATATTAGAGAATTTATTAGAGAATTACCCCTCCCCCCCCAAAAAATAGGCAAAAGACTGCTAGATTTGGAGGCAGAAAAGCTATATTCAATCCCCTATGTTCTGCCACCTATTGTCTATGTGACCTTGGACAAATCATTTTAAATTTTGGTTCTGTAAAATGAATAAATTATCATTAATATTCTCTTCAGATCTAAATTGAAATCTATGATCTTATGAATTTAAGAAAATCAGGAAAAGTTTTCTGAAAAGATAACATCTGAGTTGGGTTTTAAAGAATTAGTAGAAATTAAACAAATCAAAAGATTTAAGGAATACATTTCAGGCATAACCAATATCATGAGCAAAGAGATGGAAACTGGAAAGTCTAGGGTATGTTCAAGAGAGGAACAAAGTCCACTTTGCATGGAAAAGACTGAATGGAGCAAAGTGATATGAAGTAAAAAGAAGAGATAACCTGAAATAACTGCTCACCAATGATTCTATGTTAAAAGCCATGGATGGTACACAAATATATCATATTGTTACCAATTATTTTCCTGAAATAAATCCTGATAGCACTGAAAAAATGATTTTTGACTTAGCTTTGAAAGTACATTAGGATGTTATATATAACTGGGAAAAAAGCAAATCACCAGGGATTGTCTTCTACTACCCACATTTTCTTTTCTACCAAAGAGATGAAATCTTGAATGATCCATAATATTTAGAATAAAAGAGCTCAAATACTTGTAAAAATCCTTATTGATATAATATTCTGACACAGTGAAAGATAGTACATAAAAAGTCTGTCAAGGCTTGAAACCTTAATAAAAATAACAGTTTTGCTTGATTCACCTTATATCCTATCTTCCAATCTAACTCTCTGATTTTGATCTATGTGAAGCCCCAGGTAATCCATTACTCTTGCTGGAGTCACGGTATATTCTACATAGTCACATTTCATGCATAATGAAGGTGGCAGTGAAGTACAAAGGTTTTTTATCAACTTATATAGGAACACATGTACTGTCTAAAGGCAATTTATGAGGTAAATTTTGAGAATGTAAGGAAAAGTCTATGTAAATTCCTAGCTCTTTAATAGAACATACCACTTAAAAGATATTTGAGGGAGGAAATTTTTTTTTAGCTTGTCCAGTTTTTCATGTCTTAAGTTCTTGGGAACATATCATTTCAAAAAGGTTTTCCTAAATCAGAAGAATTATTGCTTAGATTATGTGCATATATTCTTTCTCTTTATATGTATATATACATATATATAATGTATAATATATATATTCACATATGTATTCACAAGTATTACATATGCCTATATATGTGCATATGGTATCTGTGTCTGCTTATATACATGTGCATATATGTATATATGGTTCCTTTTTTAAGTCATTATCTTAAACTATCATTAAGAGTTTGTAGGAAGAATTATCTGGTCCAGAAGAATAATAATGTAAATAAAAAGACAATAAGAAAAAGATGAAGTCTTTGTATTTATAATTAACCAATAGTAGTCCTAGTGAATAAACAAGGATTGATACATATTTCTAATCTCTTAATAAAGAAGCAGGTGATTCATTTTGTGAACAGAACATTGTACATATATATTTTCTGAGCAGAACATTGTACATATATGCTAAATTGTAGCATATTGAATGTTTTTGCTTAATTATTTTTAAGGGCATGCAGTATGTATAATCTGTTTTTATATTTGAATATACTATTTACTTAGCATAAAGAGTAATGAAAAAATATTTTGTGACATTTAGCTTTCAAATGTTTCAATATAACAAATGGAGAATAAAGCCTTATTACCTTGTATGCTATTCCCCAGGCAGTAAAGACTCAGAAACATAGCAGCACATTGGACTTTCTTTGTTTAAATATTCAAGAGATGGGCAATGCCCTCTGACCTTGGACAAAGTCTAAGAAACCTCCACTACTGGGACTTAGATACATTGCCAGAATTCTACTGTGAAAGGAAGTGAAAGCATCATCTAGGAAGCCTGGCTAGCATAAGTAGATATCAACAGAAAGAATCACTATCCAGAAAAAGGAGAAAGGAAGGACATGTTTCATTTATTTATTTAAAATTAATAAAATAAACAACTTTGAAGGAAAATAAAGATAACTTATTTGGTCTTCATTTTTATTATTCAGTTCATTTTACTAAGACCTTCTCATATCAGCATTTTTTAAGGCATATCATATGACTTTACTAGAGAAAGAAAGCACTTCAAAAAGCCTTCAGAAATTAAGTCAAAAATTCTGAATCCATTTTAGTTGGTTTATACACACACACACACACACACATCCCTACAGCCCTATACATGTACCTTCAAGGCAAAAGGATGGAATCTTTCAAGATTCTTTCAAAATTTCAGATTCTATTAAATCTTCAAATATCTATTGGTAAATCGTTTAATCCACTAAATGGTGATTTTAAAAAGACATGCAGAAAAAGGAAAAAATAAATGGGATTTTATGAATTTGAAATCTACCATTGCATTAGTTTTTTTTAATGTATATAAATTGTGTTTTTTCAATACAATAATATACAAATAATACAAAATCTTGTAAATACAATTGTAAAACTATTCCTTTTATTTGCTTAATCTGCCTGGTTAATTTTCATCACTATTGGCAAGGCTCAGCCAAAACTGAGTTTCTTTTTCTACTATTTTAGGTTCTAACAATAACACTTTTCAAGCTATATAAACTATTTACCCCATAATTCAACCCACTAAACATATTTTAGGTAAAAAATCTTTTATTCTCTTCTTTCTATATTATTCTTTTTATTAAAAAAAACTTTTTATAATTTTTTTCTGGGATGGAGACAGAACTTCCTTTAGAGAAGGAATTTTTAACCTGCTAGTCATAATTAATTTTTTATAAAAAGGATAACTGTATAACTACTTAATTCATTTACTTTGTAGCCCTCTATATTTTATTTTATTTTTTGAATTTAAACTAAACTTAAGATTCTTAAATTCACTGGACTGCAAAGTGGACCATCAAAAAAGTTCTAACAAAAATGTTCAAAGAAAAAGTCATCCAACAAAAAAAGTTAAATACCTCTATTTTAGGGGATGGATTAGATTTTTCCCTATGTGTACAGCATACATCATTAATTAACCTAATTCTTGAGTTGGATTAAATTGGGATTAAATTAAATTCTACACGGGGGAGTTGTGAGACCCAAATGAGATAAAGGATGTAAACAACTTTCAAGATTTAAAATTCTTTTTAAATACCAGCTAGTCACATTGAAAGACTAAATATATATATTTTTCTAAAAGACTATTTTCCAAAGAACTCATAAAGTAGGCATTCATATGATGGTAGGAAGAAGTGACACAAAGACACTTTTAAAGTCTTTCTGAAGAATTTTGGTATCAAGTATGAGACATGTGAGACACTGGCACAGGAATATCTAGCATCAAAGAAAGTATTGTGCTCTGTAAGTAAAGCAGAATTGTGATAATTCAAAAGGAATGTGAATTGTACATACAAACTTAGAGACATCTCCCTCCCAAATGATCAAGTGAACTATTGTATCTAAATATGAGCTCATATTGTTTTAATCAGCCACACCTGGATGAATAGTACATTGATCCTCAACATCATGATGTCATTTTGGTCCTCCTTGAGCACAAGGGACAAACAATAACAAAATATCAGCTAAAATTGTTATTAATCTCCAGTTCCTAGGTCTCCAATCAGCTCATAACTTCATTCCCTGAGCCTCCTGTTGCACTCCAGGTGAGCTCACATGTGGATATATAAAGCAACACAAGGGTGTTGCTGGTAAATGTTTGGGATCATACATATTTGTATCAGTAGTTATAGTATTATGTTATAGGGACATAGTAGACACCTAGTAATGCACACATTCTCTCACATGGTGACAAATTAACTCTCTCTCTCTCTCTCTCTCTCTCTCTCTCTTCTCTTTTCCATTCTGCTTTGTTCCTTTTCCTGTAATCATTATATACTTATTTATATGGATTTTCCTGAAAAAAATGGGGAGTCCTTGATATATGATTTTATCAGTAATAGGCTCTTCCAAACTCTCTCTATCCATACAAGTCAGTAGCTTATCTGTAATTTTAGAGTTCCCTGAGAGTATTGAGAGGTCCAGTACCTTGCCTTTGGTCACATAGCTAATCAGGTTTCCCTTACACAAAGGTTTGTACTTTCTCCACAGTGGCATGCAGCTTCTTATTGAAAAGGGAATAGAAAAATATGAATGCTGTCACATCTGACTTTTCTTTTGTCTTTAAACTTTATCCCATGGTACAAATCTTCCTATGCTCATGACTACCTAGTACTTTACTACCCTTTCCTATCCCCAAGTTCATTTTCCACCTATTCATCCCAAACTTTGGAATGTTCAAAAGCTCTTGACCTGATGGCAACAATGAGTGCAGGAGCATTAATATGTAGACATTGGTGACTTAATAGAGTAAGCAGAAAAAATATGAGACAAAGTTGAAGAAGAGGGGTTGAGGTCAATAAAATGATATGTTCAGGCAAAATTGCCCTTCCTGTTCCCTAAATGTAAATTTTCACTGTTAGGGCATTTGACTACTATCCATTAAATCCATCACAGGGCCATTTCTAATGATGAAAAAAATTATTAGTGAATGGTAGAAAATGGAGGTGAATAGTCATTTGGCAATTGTTCAGTGGTCTGTAAAATGAATTTCTGATCTCAGGCCAGTCATAAAACACATTATCAGAACTGACGCAACTCAATGCATCAGACTATATCAGTCTCATCAGGGAAGCCTAGCACTAACTGAACCCAGCCAATGGAATATCTCTATATAGATACAGAATCTATAAGTCAAAATTAAGGATCACTAGTGAGGCAGTAACTTCCTCTGCTTGAACCATTCTATGAAGTAGTACATGGCTTTTGCTCCTTGAGGAGCATCACATTCACAAAATCAAAATGGAATCCTAGATCATATAGAGTCCCAGGGGGAGGGTGCAGGAGGTAATTGTCAGAAAAAAGGAGTGCCCAATGTCTTTTTTCTTACACTTTTAAAGCTTCTGAGATTCTGACTATTCCATGAAGTTTTCTTGAATTAACCAAAAAGAAATGCACTATTTCTCCCTACTCTGTATATAGAACTGTCTTTATTAATCTTTTGTAGCTCTTTTCATCAAATGTCCATACCTATTACTAAGCTGCCATTCTTCAATCCTAAACTAACTAGGTATTATGTTTCAATCATTATGCTAAATATTTTATATTATCTCATTTGATCATCACAACGATGCTGAGACAAAGATATTATTTTTACAAATGATGAAACTGAGGCAGAAAGAGGTTGTATCATTTGCCCATAATTACACAGCTAAATGTCTAAGAATGGATTTGAAATCAGGCATTCCTGATTCAAGTTCAGCTTTCTATCCATTGTACCACCTAGCTATACAACCCCTGTAGTTACTTTCTGACAAATATCCCTTCCTGGAGCTCCTGGGTAGAAAGCACTACTTTAAGGATTGAAGAATACTCTAAAAGTTTCTACTCTTCTCAAATTCCCCTCCCCATGCCTATGTATGCTAATAGGAACAGTATATAATTATTTTTGCTATTCCTTTAAGCTATTTATTTGATGTTTTTAAAAATACTTTAAAGTCAGCTTTCTCTAGATAAAGGTAAAATCAATCATAATTGCATTTGAGCCATTAATTGAACACAGAGAATGCTAATGAGGAGATGGCAGTGACTAATTTAAATAAACAAATATATGTGTGTGTGTGTATACACACATATATATTTATCTCTCTATGTATATCTATCTCTATCTATATAAAGATATTTATATGTATATGTCTGGAACAAACCCTATCCTAGTGATCTGACCAATTCTGTTCTGAAGACTCTTAGCTTTGATGATTTTATTAATAACCTGAATTTTTTTTCTAACTGCCTCAAAAAAAGTAAAAAAGAGAAGCTACACGGACCAAAGGGTCTGTTTTCCTCTAAGCTCAGACACAGTAGGCTCCAGGCAAAACCACCAACCTAGAGCAAAGGGAAGGGGAAAGGGCAGGGATGATGGGGGCCTTGATCAAAGAGAAGTTTATGCCCAAAGCTAAACACAGTGGGAAAAGAGAATCTTGGTCTGAGAACAATTAGAGGTTTCTCCTGTCTGTTTGAAAAGAGGAATTCTTACTCTGCCAAACTTTGGCTTCCACAGTGATACTGAATGATTATACTTTATCTCCATAATATATAGTGCAAATGTGTACATTCATGTCAAAACTTCTATTGTAAACAATGATATTCATGTCATTTTACATATTCAAAGCCTGATATAAAACTAGCAAAATGGAATTTATTTGAGAGAGTATGTTCTAATCATAATAACTGAGTTTAAAGCCTAACTTTTACTAGATAAGTAGAAAACTCATTACTTTTTACCTGTATGATGTTACCATTTTACCTATCCTTTCTGTGGCTGTTTCCTCATTTATAAAATGAGATGGGGTAGAGGGCTTGTATTAGATAACTTCTAAAGTTCTTTGTACCTCTAGATTTGTCCTAGTATGCTAGGATGGTGAGCATAATAACAATAAAGATAAATTCTCATTTTCTGGCATAGACTGACCTTACTCTAAATATCTGAGTCACTTTGCTCCAGAAAAAGTGCTGAGAAGCTTCAGTCACTGATTGAAGGGGAAAGACTTTCAGTGATTACAGGTATATAATGGAATTTAGAACTAGAAGAGACTTTAGAAGTCATTGAACCTAACCTTTTTTCCCCCTTATCTGTATAAGAAGAGAGAATAATATATTTTATATAAGTTTTAGTGGTTATAGTGGTCTACAACCCTACCCTATGCTTCTACTGATGTTTCTTTTTTTTTACATTTAAATTATTTTTAAAATTACAGATTATCTTTTCCACCTTTTTTTATCCTCGATACTATTTTCCATAGGTATCTCTAATGAGACTATTTCTAAATTTATAGAGATTTTTTTCAAAGTTTCAGTGGGTAACAAAATGACAAAGAATATTGCTTGTTGTTGATGATATTATTTAATATCTTATGGAACTGCAGGCAGGGGCAGAGGGTGAAGGGAAGAAGATTTTCTATGTCAAAATAAACACCTAATTTTGTAAGGACCATTCCAGCTAGAGCTTCTCTATAAAACTTCAATTTTTTGTACAAATTTGGAATGGGAGAGAAATGCAGAGGACAAAGACATATGTGAGATTACAGAACAAGAAAGATTTTCATATCTGAGATGTAGCGAAGAATCTCCTAGATGTCAATAGGGAGAGGATACCAGCATGGGGTCTGAAGGAATCAATTGATCATCCTAGAACTCTTTTATGCTCTTTACCTGTCTACCATAATACAGGTTATAGTAATGTGTGCATATACATGCTACAATGGGGTTTAACAATATAGTTTAGAAAAAGCCACAAAATGGGGAAGAAACATTATATATTTTGTCCTGGCAGGGATTTCAGAGTTTACATCTTTCCTGCCCCAGCCCCTGTCCCTTTCTTTTGGAAATTAGGTGTTAAAACATCAACTTGATATAACCCCTGGGGTTTTCCTTGTTCTATTAATGATGCCAAACTAGATTTAGACTAGAGAAAGACATGATTTTCTAGTCTTTGGAGACCCTATCTATCTTCACATGATCATGGAGTAGATTCCTGATCTTTGTACCTTCTGATGGTGACATCATCTTTTTCTGTGTGTTCCTCTGTGAATATCCTTTCCTATCTATCCCTGTCCCCATATATCAAAAGTGCATGTAGTGTAATCACTGACTCTGAAACCTAAAATTCAACCTTAGACACCTGACAGGTTGGGAATCAATACTAAAGGAAATGACTTGGGAAGTGATTGTATTTGGTATATTTTTGGTGCTTCTTAATATCAAAATGCTTTTAAAATTTAAAATCAATGTTCTTTTTCTCACTGTAGTATGCAGTTATAATAAAAGCTAACAGGTCTAAAAGGGAAATATACTCAGGACAGCACAGAGCTGTTGGTTTTAAGTAGCTCTTGATACAAATGTGCCATGAATTCTGGGAATAGATTTCAGAAGATTCATGGTTAACCTATTTATGAACTCTCAAATATTTGTGCAATCATTTTTGTTAATCTTAAGCTCTTTCATGACCTCAAGTTTCTTTTGGTGTCATGGTTTAGAATAAGTGATGAGAAAAATTCTTCTGACCCCACTGTTAATTTGATAGGAATACTGTAGTTTGGTGAAGTAAATGTGGAGAATGTGAGAGACTGAATCTCAGCCAGCATCTCAGGCAAGGATAGGGGTTCTAGGACAGGCAGTGATAATAAACATTGATTTGCAGACATCAAGGGCAGCAGGAGCAGCCCTCTGTAACATCTTAAACCTGTTAGCATAAGGCTACCATTCTGCTATATGAAGCTGTGTGTTAACCCCATTATTCCCCTTTAGTTCAAAAATTTGTATCCTCAGGATGTTTTTTTTTTTTTTAATGGGACACTGGGATAATATTTATCTTAATAAAACTGGAGACCAAGTGAGTTATAAGGGATTAACATTCTTTATCTCAACTAGGAGTGTTAACTTCTGCTTTTCACTGCCATTAAAGACCCGTGATTCTGACCTCTCAGGTAATGAACATAATACAGCTCACCATAGTTGAAAAGGAATTTACTCTCTACATACATGAGCAGGAATTGGCCTCTTGGATGAATAGCCATCTGGAGGATAGAGATGTCTTAAAAAGACTGTGTAGGGGAGCTTGGCCTGAGCCTCAGGAACTTCTCAGAATAAAATAAACCTTTATTTTTGTATAAGTTATTTCTGTCTGGGCTTATTGAGAAGAAACTTTGGAGAACAATTAACGGCCAAGAAGACTCATATTCATTATGGATTGTTACTGCATAAGTAAAGCAACTGCTTGAACATATATCTAATACCCTACATGAGTTAATATATTACAACAGAATGTGTTTTTATCTCTGCTTGAGATATATGATCAAGAGCCACATAGGACAGGTAAACTAGATTCTACATTATTAACTTATCCTCATTAGTGAAATATAAATTAATTTAATTACTTAACTATAAGAGAGAAGAATAGGTTCATCTTTTTTTTTTTTTAAGGAAATTACCTAGGGATAGATGAAATTAAGTCACAAACTGGAAGTTCCCTTATCTAGATCTAATGTGTCTTCTCTTTGTTATAGAGAGAGTTATTCAATTTTAAGTTTCTGAACAAGGAAATTAATAGAATATGTAACATTGAATGAAGTGCTATAGAAAATTTGAAATAATGAAAATTCATAAGTAGGGTGTTTGGTTATCCTAGAAAAGATCAGTTCATCTGCACACATATTCCTAAACACATTCACATATTCTGTTCAAAACCTTCCAGTAGATATGTGGTTTTTCCTTTTGCTTTTAACTAGTGAAATCATTCCATATCTTGATGACAGCCTGGCATATTTCCTGAGGAAAAATGACAAATGAAAGTGAAAAAGACAGACACAGGGTCAAATCTATACTTGCTTTGCAGAAATACATATCACAGTGACAATTTGTGAAGTGTTTAGCTTAATGGGTATTTCTATATGGGAGAGCAATTGCTCAATTGTATTTATAATTCAAGTTGCAAATATAGCTCAATTTTAAACAAAACTGGCTAACTCTGGGGTTACTTCATCTGGGCCTTAAATTTTTCATCAAACTATAAATCCCAATCTTTACTATATATATGTTGAGGAAAATATAATTTAATGAAATCTGTACTTTTTAATTGAACATGGGTGAGATGGCCAGAAGCAAGAAATAAACTCTATTTCTCCTACAAATGTAATCTGAGAAAAAATAGGCATCTTAATAGATTTTCTGATCCCTTTTCCTCAGCTAAAAAATAGACACAGTAAGCAGAGTCATTGGTATCATTCAAACAAAAAAGTTTATTTTTGAGGATGCTAGATAACTTGGGATGGACAACATTATCACAGTGGCAAAAATGGTAGATAGTAACACTTAGAAGTTCAACAATGAGGAGAAATATATTTAAAGAGCAAGAAATTAAACAATTACTATTAAAAAAATTAAAATTTGGGAAATTCTCACAGTATTATTAGCTATTGCATATTTGACCAAAGCATCCCTTTTTTCAGCTAAGGAAGGTAAGATATAAATAAAAAGGTACCAAAGATTTGTTTTTCTCATCATGGAAAAATATGGGACATTCCAGGACTTACAAGGAGGTAAAAAGTGAAAAGGTAGATAGGTTCATATACTATAATGAGATTTTAGATATATTCATTTATAATTAGTGTACTATCCTTCCCCTGTTAAGGACAAGATACTGAGGAGGAAAGCTGTCTATTGAAGGAAACCTTATTCATTTTATACTGTTCTACAAAAAAGGAAGGCTATATGTTAAAGAAATGGGTTGCTTACTTCTGCTCTTGTAGATACAGAAAAAGTCTCAACTAGTTATGAATTCTGGAGCTCAGACTGAAGCATATTTGTGTTCAGTATTTCTTTAAGTTGTTTCTATTTCTTGAATGAGTTTTGTGTAAGAACAGTGATAAATCATAATTTCTTTTTGATGCATATCTGTATGCTAATCATGTGTAAAGGTGGGGAAGGGAGAGGTGGCAGGGAAGTGTTTAATGGAGAATACCAGTGAATAGTTGTAAATAGACACAATTCAACCAGGACAGATATAAGTAATATAGTTAGGATTTTATTCCACATTGGAGGCACTGAGCTGTAATTGTGAGAAACCTTTATGGTTATGGTTTTATTAATAACTTTTATAGGCTAATAAATAGGGGAGAGATCTATGTGAATCAGTCATTTTTTTACCCTAGAGTCATCATTGAACCAGAGTTAGGTGACTGGTGCAAAAATCCTTTGGTAAAGCTCCATCTTCCTAAAAGGCAGAACAAAGCTAAGACCTAAAGAAAGATTATACTTGCTGAGACTTCTGGTGAGAGGAGAAAGGTTAGTTTGGAAAGAATCGGGATTACTTGACAGTTAGAAAACAGAAGAAACAAAAGAGCAAGACTGGTTATCTTCCTTCGATATTCAATTTCTACACTAAACCTCCAGACTTTAAAAGATAGGCATTGAGTATACGTCCATAATTTCACAGTTGGGGAAATTGAGATCCAGAGATGTTATGTGAGTTTCCCTTTAACACATTGTATCTGCAGTAGCATTCAAATCTGGGTATCTTTGACTCCTAAATCCCAATCCTATCCATATGTTATACTAAATACCTTTTTACCAGGTTGCTTTCTAGGTTTTGTCCTTATCTTGTTTTTCTAGACTCATTCCATCTTACTTCTCTTCAATCTAAGCCAATAAACATTTATTAAATGCCTCTTATGAACCATGAACTGTTCATTAGGGATACAATTAATACAAAGACTATTTCTACCTTCAGTGAGCTTAAAATCTAATAGAAGCAAAAAGAGGCAAGAAAGGACAAGGGAATCTTCTTCTATGGAATTGAAAAAACTAGGCACAGCAGCAGATGCAAAGTGGAGTAAACCCCAAAATTCAGTTTCTATCTTTTATAAAGAAAGGTATTGGGAGGAGTTTGATATTCCATCTTCTCCAGCTCTCCAATCAGAGGGGAGAGAGGTGAGAGGCAGGGGATATCAGTGAAGGCTGAAGTTAGGAAGATGATGATAAGATTAGAAGTAATGAGCTTAAATTTGGAGGGGTGCTTTGCTAGGTAGAATTAGGAAGGAAATTGGCGGGGAAGTAGATCTAGAGTGAGGAGTCACTATTTAAATTATTCAAACATGACTTTACAGCCAAATTGGGATCTGGCCATTCCTGAAATCAAAACTTCATTTCTTTTTGACCATGTATACTTTTCTTCTATAATTGGAATGTCCTACTGCTTGCCATCTGGGGGAGAGGATGGATGGAGGGATGGGAAAAGTCGGAACAGAAATGAGTGCAAGGAATAATGTTGTAAAAAATTACCCAGGCATGGGTTCTGTCAATAAAAAGTTATAATTATTAATAAATAAATAAAGCACTTGTCTTAGAATAAAAAAAATTTTTTTTTTGGAATGTCCTACTTAGTCATCTTTAATTCTCAAAATCCTTTTCTTTATACAAAATAATACTCAGGTGCTATACCCTCTGTAAAGCTTTTCCTGATTTTCCCCTTAATGCATTGAACTTTTCCCCTCCTTAATTTACTTTGTATTTACTCACCTTTGTCTGTGTTTTGCTACAAACTTCTCTCCTCTACTCAAACCTCTACTCTACTCAAAAACATCTGGCCTTCCCTCCATTTCTCTTAGTAGAAGACATCACTTGACATTTAACTGAAAAAAAAGGGCTAGCTTAAATCACCTTCTCTCTTTAGCTCTATAACATATATCTCCATTCTCTCCATATTTGTAATCTAAAAAAAAATTTGTCCTTTCCTTCTAATACCTAGACTTCCAAATCCTCTCTTATTCTTCCAAAGTTTTTCTTTTCAATAATCCTCTCCATTTTTCAATCTCTCTTTATACAATGTCTTCTTTCTCTAAGGTACGACTGTTCCAAATATCCCCTATACTGGAAAAGGCTTTCTTATGACCTCCTTCCCCTCAAATTGTCATCCTCTATTTCTCCCTTCTTTGAAAGCCAAATTCCTAAAGAAAAAAAATGATTTATGTATTTTGATACTCTTGAATATTCTCTTCTCTCTGGGGTTAAGTGACCCTGATCTTTCCAGCATTTCTGCCCCATGTTTTTTCTGCCTCCTTTGTAAGATCTTCATGGATCTGATTATCATCTCTAAGCAGATGATTCTGAAATCTACATATTGACTTGTCATTTTTTCCCCCTTAGTTTGAGTACTGTATCACCCACTGCTTGCTATATATTTTCTATTGGATATACCATAGGCATAAGAAACATGATATTTTCAAAACAGAATTCATTATTTTCCCCCTTAAGCCCATCTTAATTCCTAACTTTTCTATTCTATCATGAACACCATCATCTTTCTAGTCACCCAGGCTTGTAACCTACTTGTCATTCCCCACTCTTCACTCTTACTTCTAATTCATATTTAATTAGTTGTCACATCTTGTCAGTTCGACCTCAAAAATATGTCTTGTGTCTATCCCCGTCTCTCCACTCATACATATATCACCCTAGTTCATTCTTTCATTTTCTCTTTCTTGGATTATTGCAATGCATCTGTTTTTTTTTTTTTCTCCATGTTGCCTTTCTCTTTTCAAATATGATCTCTTTTTTAGCTCCAAAATTTGTATTCTTGGAGCACAAATTTGACCATGCTTACTTACTTACTTACATGCTAAAAAAAATTTGGTGGCTGTCTATTGTCTTCAAGATAAAATACAAACCTGTCTCTTTAACACACAAAGCCCTTGACATTCTAGCTGTAGCCTACTTTTTCAGGATAATTACACATTACTTTTCCTCATATATTCTATGTTCTAGCCAAACTGGCATAATTGTCACCATGCTTTTTGCATCACATCAAACTTCCTGCCTCTATGTTTTTTGCATGGGCCATTACCACAGCCTCAAATGTTCTCCCATTTCATATCTGTCTCTTGGAAACTTCCCTTTAAAGTTCAGGTCAAATGCTGCTTTAAAGAAATAGGCCACTATTCCTATTTCTTATTATTGTTTCTCCCCCACTACTTAAATTCTTTTGCATATATTTCCTAAATACTAGGCAGCTATAGCCCTAATCCCATTTAATTCTAAAAGTCTGACATTCCAAAGCAAAGTCAATATTTCTCTTGAGTTTCTAGGGGTAATGTTGAGGGGTTTGGGGCTGTCTCTTTAACATTATAGCTAAAGAACTCCCACAGATTATTTCTCTTTTTCCTTCCCATCTCTGTTATGTTTATCAGTTGATGTCAATTATCCAGTCAGACTTAATTAGCTTTTAAAGGCACATTTACCAAAGCAGTATATTAAAAACAAGAACGAAATATAGTCCTGAAAGTCTTTGCCTTTTCCCTCAATATTTATAGAATCAGGGGGAAAGTGGGCTGAAGTTTATGTGGCAAAAGGGTAATACATAGCTCCTCAAAGTTCTTTTCCTTCATTTTTCAAGATATTTCACTCAGTTATACTATAATTTTTCTGCTAAGTTCTTTTTGGAATCCTGAATTTATTTTTCCTTATAACAGCTAGTGTATCCTCAGCTCCCAATGCAGATGCTGCTGTTCAGTTGCAGTGGTCCAAGGTACTATACCTATCAAAAATTCAAGTCTTCTGCTCCTCCAGGGTTCAGATTTCTCCTTTGATCAAGAAGGTTGGGGGATTCCATACTAGAGGCACTTTTACATTTATTCTTCCCTCCCTCCCCCCGACCCCCCCCCCCAAAAAAAAGAGTTATTCAGGGTTTGGCTTGAGGTTTTCACTATTAAGCTGCTTGATCCTTGAATCCAGTTCTGAACTAGCTTTGTATTCTATCAATAGCCCCCCTGACATGACCACATTTTCCCAGACAATATAAACAACCCTATGCAATTTTACTCATCAAAAGCTTTCAAAAAGTGATTGATCAAAGATTAATTTTACATTTAGTTTCAAACCTATGCTTTATTGTAGAGTAGCATTTTCACCTGTTTTATAAGAGCATATGCTGACATTTGTTTTGATAGTGTCAGGTAATAGATTGATTTATTCAATGCCCCCCATATGTATAATTTATATTTACTTGTCTGTAAACATGGTTTTCCCCCCAATAAAATGTAAGCTTTTGCAAACAGAGATACTTTAATTTTTATCTTTGTCTCCAATAATTATCTGAGTGGCTGACACATAAAAAACACCTAATAGAATTAAACTGAATTGTTTTTCCCAATTGAAAAGGACAGTAACTGCTGTTTGTGTTACTGTATCACCATCCATGTGTGTTACTGTATCACCATTATCTAACAGTGATCTTTATAGTGTAAAAGCTTGTTGAAGTATTCCACCTTTTTCATGTGGAAATTAAAAAAGTGAAACCATTTTTGAAACTTTTCTATTCTGAAATGTTCCTGAGGGAGTATTATTTCCTGATTTAAGAATGATTTCATGCATGTACCATAATTTTTTTTTTAACAATAAAAGTGCTTATCATTGGCTTCTGAAACATGAACTGTTCATCTTAGTATCCACTTAAATTAAGTCAAACCTATTACAACCACATATCAATTAAAAATAGGTTAATTAAAAATAAACCTGTTTGTGAAGAGTAAAAAACCTAGGCACATTAATGGCTCTGAGATTCCAGAGATGCAGTATCTGTGTGATGAAGAGATCCCTTTTCCTTGTTTGCTATTTCATTGGTCACTAAGGCAAGTACCCATTATTGACAGTTTCCTCAGTGATTAGAACCAAGTTGTCTTCTATTTTCCCTGGGCTCTCAAATACCTGTTCTCTAGCTAATCTTTTTTCTCTTAAAGTTGGCTCATTGCCTTAGCTTTCCACAAACATTAATATTGATAGTAATATAACAATATTACCTGCCAGTAACAGTTACATGAATACATAATGACCTTTCTGTAAATTGCTTCACTTCTAATGAGATCCCATTTACCTTCAGATTATGCATATCACTTCAAATCAGCCAACCAACAGAGTTAACCAGAGTAAGTTAGGCAGGCACTCTATATAATAGAAACTCATTTTTACACATGCATTAAAGTTTATAAATAACTTTCTTTACAACATCCTTATATTTTTCTCAGAGCACAGATGACAAAGCTACGATTGTGAGGACTGGGGATGTGTCTATCGCTGGTCAGTCAACTAACAAGGATAAAGAAAAAGAGCAGGGTTTCCAAAATGTGGAAGTTGATTGGGTCCCATGAATTTTATACAGCAGTACACTGGCATTTTGCTTAATTTCACAATAACTTTGTCAGATTATTACAAGAAATTTCTATCATAATATCTCTAAATCCACAATAAATGTCAATAGTTCAGTTACCTAGGCTAAACCCAACATGATTGGTCTAGTGACTCTTTTCTCCTTTTTTTCTCTAATATACTCCCCGTGTGTGTGTGTGTGTGTGTGTGTTTCCAGAAAATAGGGAAGAAAATCACGTTAGGTTTTGTGTTTTTTGGAGGGGTTGGCAAAAATAAAAATATCTTTTCTCATTAAGAAGTAACAAAAAATTAAAAAGAATTAGAAATTATATGCCAATTAGTACAATTCCCTATTTGAAACTTTAAAGGGAGAAAGTAGTTCTTTAGGAATATGCACACATTCTATTTATACTCCTTAGGTGCTTCTGAAATGAGAATCCCTTGTCTATCAGAAGATTTACTAATAGAATATCGTTCAGAGAATTCATGCTCCAGGCAAAGATTGGACTAAATGGTCTCTAAGATCTCTTGCTTCTCTGATATTCAATGATTCTATGGCATATGTCCTGTAAATGAATCTTTTAAAGGGATATCTGACATTTGTGGTATTTGAAAAATAGTATTTGGGGGATATTTTGTAATGCCGGAGAAACTGAGCAAGACAGAAATTAGAGAACAATTTAATAGTTTATTAAAAGGAGAGATTTTCTGGGACCAAATGATCCATGTTTGGTACCAGGGCTGAACAAGACTATCATCTCAAAGAATCCAGCCCTGAGTATCAGACAGCAAGATTTTTTTATAGGATAACAAGACCAATGACATAATGGGGGGAGGTACCTGGATGGGGATAACCTAATAGGGAAAGACACCTAAGATGACATAGTGGAGGGAGGTACTGGAGAGGTTACTGATATTCTAATGATGTCTAAAATGGATAGATCTTTATCCTGTCAAACATTAAGAAAGAATGATTATAGCCTAAAGATAAAAAACCTTTATCTCATCAAACATTAAGAGGGAAAGATTATAACCTAAGGCAGAGTAACTAAATAGGACAATTGGGAAACTGGGTCAGGACATTAAAAAGGAACAGTGGCACAACAATATCTACTCTGTCTTTTCTTCCCTGATCCCTGCCTCATTTACTATCTTTCCCCATATATTCCCATACAAAAACTTATATGAAGAGTCAAAAAGGACAGAACACTGTAGTGGAAGATTATGACAAGACAGAGATATGCCTGGAGGATAGGTTTGGTTTGCCCAGCATGTTCTCAGAGAGAATTACTATTGACTTTTTCTCTTCCTTCGAGAAAGGGACCATTGTTAATAGAGGAAACAGGAGAGAAGAGGGGCAAAGCTCATAGTTCAGACGAAGAGTCTAGGTAAAGACAGAATTAAAGAGTAAAACGTTACTCAAAAGGGAATCTACTTGGTAGAATTAATAGAAAACAATAATATCTTATAAATGTATTTTTCTTTTTTACTTATAGTAGGAGCTATAAATTATTCTTCCCAGCACTCATTGACACTAGAGGAGTGCTTTATACTTAGTAACATGACCCTTCTCTGAATTTCATAGGAAGCAACTCAAAAGTAATTTGTCATACAAGGTAACAGTATGTACTTTCTCACCTAGGGATTCATTTTAGCCTTCTCTAAGGAGAAACAGTCCTTCTTGCACAATAATTTAAAGAGGAAATTCTTGCCAGTGCAGGTTATTCTTTTGCTCTACCTTTGCATTAAGTATGGTGAAAATTGAATTGAGGATAACAAAATTGTTGGGGGCTTACTAAAATTGAAGACATAGATTGACCAATTGAGTGAATGCTGAAAAGACCTAGAAATTCTTTAAGCTGCTTTGGAAGAAAGACATTAGGCTCAAAATAAGAAGCAAATAGTTCCCTTAAAAGTCATAAAAACCCATAAGAGGAGGGTCAGGCTCAGCTAGAGAGGAAGGAGCACCAGGAAGGATGCCCAAGTTGCTTAGTAGCTCTGGAAGTTCTTAGACATAGCTAGATCTATTGTGAGGATTAGCCCTTAAAATACAGAAATCACAAGACAGAGGCCAGCATTGTCCCTGAATCCACTGTGACTAAATAAGCTAGACTGATCAGTAGTTAGAATATGAGTTTGGAATTTCTAGAATTATAAGTAGAGAGGATCTGTGTCTGTTAAGAAGTGATATATTTTTCTCTTTGTTTTGTTTTTTGATTACCATGTCATATGGATTGATATTTTCCTAGCTATTCCTATTTTGATAAATTCATAAGTTTGTAAGCATAAGTGACTAGAAAAGGAGGAAAGTCTTTAGAAAGACATGAGCCAAAATTATTTGGTCCCAAAGGAATAATTGTGGATGGGAATTGATCAATGCAGCTAAAGGATGGAAATAGAGGAGTATTGGACTTGGATTCAGGAAGACATGACTTTTATGCATGCTTCAGCAGCCACCTAATAGTGTATTTATGAAGAAGTTATTTGAAGAAGTTATTTAACCTGTTTCAGCCTTACTTTCGTCAATGGGAATAATAATAATGAAATAATGTTGATAAAACATTATATAAAAGAAATCTATCAGAGAAAGATTATGAGATGGCAGAGCATTTAAAAAAAAAAACCCACATGCGCTATATTTCACAGTCAAAATAAAATTGGGCTTCAAGGTTAGTGAAAATTGGGGCAAAACAGGAGTCCTCCTAGGATAACCATAGAAATCCCAAAGAAAGACTCCAAGATAGAGGATTAACTACAGTGAAGTATAAATCTCTCCAGGCTAACTCCTGCTCAACAACAAATAGAGAACCCTGGACTAGCTGGATTTGAAGGTAGTCTCACCCGGAATCACAGGAATTTTTACCTCCACATGTAATGGCAAAGAAACTGAGCAAGACAGAGGTTAGAGACCAATTCAATAGTTTATTAAATGGAGAGAGATACTGGGATCAGATGGATCTTGGTCAGTCCCAGGGCTGGATGAAACTATCATCTCAAAGAATCCAGCCCTGGAAGTCCTCAGAGGGCCAGCCTTTTATGGGATAACAAGAACAACGACACAATGAGGGAGGTACCTGGGTGGGGATAACCTAATGCGGGGAGGTTACTGATATTCTAATGACATCTAAAATGGATAAACCTTTATCCTGTCAAACATTAAGAAGGAATGTCTATAACCTAAAGATATAAAACCATTTAAGAGGGAATGATTATAGCCTGGGGTTTGGGGGCAGAGCAACTGAGGTAGACCTTTATCTCCTCAAACATTAAGAGAGAAAGATTATAACCTGAGGCAGGATAACTAAATAGAACTGGGTCACAACATTAAAAGAAACTGGGTCATGACATTAAAAGGGAACTTTGGTACAACATACACAGCAGTCAAGGAAGAGTGAGGAAGTTCTCCTGTTAAGGAATGCCAGACCCACCTGAGCTGCTGAGACACAGTTTTGGGTGAAAAAAAAAATTGCCATACCTGGACAGTACAGAAGCAGTGAGACAGGGAAGCTGCTGGCTTTGGGTGTTTATAGGAGAGTAGAGTTCTAGTATGTGGTTCCACAGTCAAAGGGACCATCCTCCTCCACCCCACTCTAGGAGTAGAAGTGCTTACATTATTAAGTTCTTTTTCTTTTCTTTTCTTTTCTTTTAATGAACAGGTAAAGGAGAAAGAACTCAACCACAGAAAGTTAGTATGGGAATAGAGAAGACTGGTATTCATCTTCAGAGGAGAATACTTAACTAAAACCAGCCTCCCCTGCCCCACAGAGTAACATTAAGTGGCTTTCTTCCTAAAAAGAATTTATAGAAGAATTCAACAAATACTTTAAAAATCAAATGAGATAGATTAAGGAAAAACTAAAAAAAATAAGAAAAATACAAGAAAAATAATGTTATGAAAATAAAATCAACTAACTAGAAAAGGAGTTCAAGTCCTTTATTTAATAACAGCTCTGTTTTTCAAAATACATGCAAAGATAATTTTCAACACTCACCCCTGCAAAATCTTCTGTTCAATTTTTTCTCCTTCTCTCTACCTCCTCCTACCTTAGACAGCAAGCAATACAATATAGGACAAGCATATGTGATTCATCTAGACAGATTTTCACATTTATCATGCTGCACAAAATGATCAAATCAAATCAAAATCAAATCAAAAACAAATCAAAAAGGGGGAAAAAGACAAATTAAAAATAAGTAAGCAAACAACAGCAACAAAAGGTGAAAATACTATGTTGTGACCCATATTCAGTTCCCATAGTCTTCTCTCTGGATGCAGATGGCTCTTTCCATCCCAAGTCTACTAGAACTGGCCTGAATTAACTCATTGTTGAAAAGACACATCTATCAGGGTTGATCATCCCATAATCTTGTTGTTGCTATATATAATTTTCTCTTGATTCTCCTTACTTCACTTAGTATCATTTAGTTCATGTTAGTTTCTCCAGACATTTCTGGAATCATCCTCTTGGAGATCCAGAGTTTTAAAGCAGAAAATGACTCTTTGAAAATTAGAATTGGACAAAAAGAAGCCAGTGAAGTTATAAAAGACCAAGAAAAAAAAAATAAAACAAAATAGAAATAATGAAAAAAAATAGAAAAAATTGTGAAGCATCTTTTAAGAAAAACAACAGATTTGTAAAACAGATTAAGAAGAGAAAATATAAGATTAGACTACCTTAAAGCTATGATAAAAAAAAAGAACCGTGACACAATATACAAGAAATAATTAAAGAATATTGTTCTGATGTGATAAAACAAGAGAGGAAAATAGAAAGAGAAAACTGCCTTTAGATGGTTGAAAATTCTGAAAATGAAAGAGCTATTTATCTAGGGTATATGGGAAGAGAATTTATCAGATTGAGAAATTTATTTCTAACTCAATCTGGTAATGGAGACATAGAGTTAGAGAAGAAAAGTATCAAGAAACTCAAAAGACCTTGTAGCAAAACCTGTGGAGCAGAGAGTAAAGACAAAGGAACTACGGTGTTTCTAAGCCCTTAACAATAGTTTCAGGACATGCCCAAATGAGATCACAATTTGCCTAAGGAGCTTCATTTCAGGGCTATTATCTGTGAGCTATCATAAAAGAGAACAGGAGACTATCCTCTGAAAATTGCATAAAGGAAAAAGTTACACTGTGTTGAAACTGAAGAAATACATGAAGTACCTGGGTACCAGGTCAAAAAAAGTGGTTTGAAATGTGAAAAATTCATGTGAGACATTTATCATGATCATAGAAGATGCCATTTATGGATGTGAAAGTGTTCACAGGTTAAATCAAATAGAATTAAACAATGTGTTTTGAGTGAAGTGGACTTTAAAATTAGAGGGAAGATGGTGAGGAAAGTAAAGGCAGAGTCAAAGAATTGGGGAGGATTTTGGAGGGAGGGGTCTAGTCAAGAACAAACTCCCATGCATATCTAAGTGGCCAGGTATATTGTGAAAGCAGTTGCAAGAGAAAGAGGAGGCATCTCAAGAATGTTAATCAAGACAGTCTTAGGAGTTGGTCTACTTCTGTTTGTGACAAGGGAAAGAGGACGGATGGCTTAAAATTCTGACAATGGTGGCAGGATGGAATGTTTAAAGTTTCTGTTCCACATGTTTATCATCAAAAAAACAATAAAGATGTGTATCTTTGCCAAGGCTTTACAGATCCTCAGCAGCAGACATTTTCTGAGAAATTCCACTTAGGACAATGTTTTTGTGTAGTCCTATGCAAAGCATAACTTTAAACAAATGGGACTATAAATGCCTTTCAGGAAAGTTTCTGACAGATAAGATCATTTCTCATGAACTTTATTTTGAACCTTATTTATTTTTCTAGGTGTCTTATTCATTGAGTTTTGTGAATCTCATTCATGAAAGGTGAATTATCGATGATATACTGGTTGTCTTCTAGATTTCCTGGGTAGAAATTGCAAGTTAGAGAAATGGTTCCCAAGTCTTTCCTGTTCTATTAAAGCCTCTGCCATAATAATTGTAAGCAGCTGTGTGAATGATAAATTGGAGAACAAGGATTAATAGGAGTCAGAGAGATCAATTTAGGAAACTAATGTTCAAGTGAGAGGTGATGAGTACCTAAACAAGATTAGCAATTGTAGGAGTGTCATGAAAGGGATAAATGCAAGAGATGGTGTAGATATAAGGATCTACCAAATGTATCTGCTGATTGGATGTGGGTGTTGAAGCCACAAATAAAGGAGGCATCCTATTAATCTTCAGTGCTTTGAATGTTGTTACCTTGAGGTTACCTTTTCTTATCTTTAGAATGAAAGAGCTGTATTAGGTGATCTCTAACATCTTATGCAGCTCTATGATTCACATCACATGCAGATGTATAATTTTATCTCTTTTTGAGACATGTATATGAAGACATATAGTTGTCTGTTTTCGGAAATTGTACATCAGATAGAAGAAAACCATTTTCATATAAACCTACTTCCTCTCTTCCTACCTCCAAATGCCCTATGCCTTTAAATGAATGAAACTGAAAATTTTTAAAGGAGAGACAAAATGATGAAGCATAGCAATTTGGTAGTCAAAATATGTATACTAGCTAGCAAGAACAGCCTTAAGCTGCTCATTTTAATTTCAAAATTGTTTTCAGAGGAAGGTGGGTGGTCACTGTGGCAATAAAAGCCTAAACTCTGGGTAGTTCACAGTGGAGCATTTCAGTAAAAGGAAAGATAATATGATAATAGAGTAACTGGATAAAATAATTAGGACAAGACTGGAGAGGTTCTTGAACAAAGTGATAGTTATAAGCAGTCTCTATAAGGAAACAAAGAAAAAAAAAAAAACCAGCTAAATATCACATCTGAAAATATTCTACGAAAGTGTTCAGTGTTATATCTTAGTGTAAGGAAAAAAAGAAAGACTAGATGAATTGTACTCTTATTGCTATTTGTAATGCTCCTATTAAGAGAAGTTGCATTAGATATATTAATGCGTTTGGTTCTCCCCTAATTTATGATTCTCTTCCCACTTTAATGAGATCTGCTCTACAGCCCATAAAATAATTGTTATGGTAAACTGACTTTTTAAAATTAGCTACACACCAGTTGGTCCAGAAACCTATTCCTTGAGACTATTCATGCACAAAATACCTTTGTGTGAAACTCTTTCCAAATGTGTAATGACTGGAGGAAGTCCAGAAGTTTGCCCGCAGAGTCTCTCTGCATGACTGCCAGTGGAAGCAGTCTTACAATTTCCTTCTCTGAGAAACATTACCATCAGAATCTCTGCAATGTTGATATGCTCAGGCCACTCACAGCCCGACACCAAGAACACATCCAGTGTGAAAGCCCTTTCAAAGACAACTTAATGTTCTTTAACCTATAGTGAAATACTACATGGCTGAGCATCTGACTTCATACTATAATTTCCAATGGTGTCTCTTCTCAAGGGTTCATAGGGGAAAAGGAAAGAAATTTAGATGGGATGCTTTATTCTATCTCTAGAATCACAAGCTAACCACTTCCCATGAATAAAAAATGTTTTCCTCTGATATTAGCTATCCTACTGTGATTGTTATTCCACCACAGTGAGTCCTGTTAGAAAAGACAGACAGGGTCATGAATGGGCAGTTAGATTCTGTCGAAAAACATGGGGAGGAACTGGCTTTCAAGGCGTGTGGTCAAACATTCAAGTGCATAGAGGATAAAATAAAATAGGGTTTCTCCTGAGCAGTGTTGAGTTGCAGTCATTTCCAAATATTGACTAATGGGAAGAATGCCAGAGAAGTGGGGAGAAGCATAGGTTGATTCATCTTTCCTAGTTAGTGACCTGATTCAAAAAAAAAAGCTCAACAGAGCTCAATGTGTATTAATTTATTTGTTAATTAATATGATTTTAAAAAATATTCCCAGGTACATTCTATATATTTGGAAAAGAAAATATTACTTCTCTCTAAGACAGACTTAAGTCTTCAAAAATCTAAACCCAGTGCATTTTCCCCTCCATTATGCTGTCTCTCATTCAACATGGGATTTAAAATTTATAGTATTGATAAAAGCAGCAGTTTTATTTTAAAATTCAACATAGTGCCAAAAAAGAATGCTGGACTTAATAATCTTGTGGAAATTATTTTATCTTTTGGGACTTTAGTTTCCTCATTACTAAACTGAAGAAGTTAGCTTAAAGGAGCTCTAAGATACATCCCAATCCTAGATCTTTGATCCTTTTATCCAAATTTATCTATTTAAAATGAAGGACTTCACAGCTTGAAAAAATTGTGCTTTAGACAGTGGCACCTACAACTTAGGGTGATATTGTGATACAGCACTCTAAAAATTCCAGATGATGCAAGTTAGTTGTAGCACTATTAGCACCCCCCTCATCCTTTTCCCTGGGTGTGGGGCAGAGAAGGAAAACACGGACGACAAAAACCAAAGCTACCTAGTAGCTAGATATGATAAAGTCATAGCGAACCAATTGGTACATATAGATATGCATAGTAAAGAATCATTATTACTCTAGATTGGTGCCTTTTAGAAAAGAACTAATTTTTATTTGTTGACTTCTAAGAAGTAAACTATCTTAGCACTAGCTTTTGTAAAGTACTTGTAGCCAATCTGTGGTTTTGAGCTAAGCTGGTGTTTTCTGAAATGCTTTTTTCCTTCAGGACCTGTACAAGATGGACGTCTGGGACAGAAATTAAATGAACAGTGTATATATCTCACATTTGTTATAACTCAAATAATTTTAATTTTTTTTCAACTAACTATAATAGATATGAGCATAGGCTGTGTCTTTGTTCCTTGAAAATCCAGATCATGAGAGACAAATCTGGTGTGTCAAACAGTATTTCAAAGCCTAGATTTCTGTTGTTTCATATAAAAGGTGAACTTGCATAAGTAAGAGAATTTGCTCTAGCAGTGTAGTTTCAAAATTCAAAAAATCTCAGACCATTTGTTTCTAAGCTTGAGAGTCAAGTCTCATCAAAGTGCTCTTCTATGTTAGTTTGGGCCAAGGAGGACTTTCTTCTTACAGATGAAGAGTTCATGGAAATTATGGTCAAAGTGAGGTTTATACGAAGTTAAGATGATGGGATGGAATTGGCGATCACCTTGAATAGGATAAACTGAGTGAAGACCTCTCATAAAAATGTAGCCACAACCTATACCCTAATTATAACTCATCACTTGCACTATAGTCAAAAGCTGCAGAATAAAAGTCTGAATGTTCACTTATATTTCCTTTCTGATCTCCCTGCTCTTTTCACTACAATTGGCATTAAGTTCCTAATATGATAAAGAATGTGTCATCCACTGCTATTTTTTGTTTTTAGGGTAGATTTTTAATCGCTGGGTAGATTTGTGCATTAGAAGATGAGCCTAGACTCCCCCAACTAATGGGAAAAAAAGGTCAGAAAAAAGTAGGGACTTCTGCTTTAGGGTCTATATAATCCTGTTTTTGCAGCTTGTGTTTTGTACTCCTCTCATGAGGACACCTTGTCTGCTGAGAGTTGTTCTTTCTTGCTAATTTGTAATAAATCCCTTTTGCATTTTATCTTGAAGGTCTCTGATTTTAAATTTATGTAAGAGTCACTGTCCTACATAAACTCTATGGTAGTTCAAGTAAGCAAGGAACCTTTTAGCAGGTTAAAGATGAAAAATGTAAATCACATTCAGATCATAATATCTAATTTAAAACATAGATAGATAGATAGATAGATAATGTCAGGTTTTGTAACAATTTCTGAAAATACAAAAATAAGGGGGGGGGGAGGGGCGGGGAAAGCTAACCTTATATTATTCTAATGCAGAAAAATAATACCAGACAGATATTTTACTACGTAAGAATTTAAAAGAACATATTTTAAAATTTTATATTTTATATATATATATAACCCTCTACATATATGTATGTATGTATGTATATAGCTTTTCCTCTCAAATCACCAAATTAGGGACTCAACAAAGTGAACTGAAGATAGTTTGAGCTTAGGAATGAACTTCTTCTTTACTCCTAAACCTTTTAAATTTCTTAACTGCCTAGTATGTACTCAGAAGGGCTCAATGAAAGAGGGGGTGGGCATAAAGGGTAAAGATTCAAGGCTTCCTCTGAACAATTCCAGGTATGAACAGTGAAGCTGCATAACTGCTTCTCCTCAGGGAAGAACAAGGTTACTCCAAAGCATGTTTTGATAGTGCTTTAAAAATTTTCATAATGACTTAACTATAAGAGACCCAGAAAATTAAAGCATGTTCAGAGAGGTCAGTGATCCCTAATTGACTCCTAGAAACATTGACAGCTGCCCAATTAGAAGCCAAGAAATTTGACCTGAAAATCTAAGCCAGATGATCCATTTTGAGCATTTTGGTCTCCTCGCTTATTTCTGAGTGGGAAAATGAGGGCTCCAGTGAAGCTTTCAGGTGTGAAGAAAATAGCATCAGAGGAGATAGTAGGCCTACAAGTACTCACAAACATAGTGTCAATGTTTTCCTTCCTTTGGGGTTTGTTATTTGCTGTTCTGAGGTAGAGTGATGGATGTACAATAACTGTTATATTTGAGAGGGTGGAAGACTTGAAGTTTAAGAATGGGAGTGTATATTTACAATTGCCCGTTGCCAAGACAGATGAGGTACAAGCATTTATATGAGAAAGTGACCTATGAAATAGGATAGAGATATAGAATCTGTTGGAGAAAATTTCAACCATTAATTATACCATATTCAGAAATTAACTTAGAGGAGCAAATGCTTGGTAGAGATTCCTAATTTCCTCCCATACTTCTCAGAGATAAATTAATAAAAGGGAAGGTGTGACTCTGGTTCAACAGTGAGGGATTGTTTATAAATTTGTTTTTGTTACATACTACCAGTAAACTTTCATTTTGCAAAAGCTCAGTGTGGTTATTTGGTCAAATTATAGTGATAGGTTTTTTTAAAAAATAATTTCTATTCTTTTACCCCAATTACATGTTGTTTGATTTGTATTTCTCTAATCAATAATGATTTAGAGCATTTTTAAAAAATATAACTATAGATGGCTTTAATTTCTCCATCTGAAAATTGTCTGTTCATATCCTTTGACCATTTATCAATTGGGGAATGACTTGTATTCTTAAAATTTTGACAGTTCTTTATATATTTTAGAAAGTACTCCAGCTTCTGGAATAAGAACTCATTATTTGACAAAAGAACTCATTATTTGACAAAAATTGCTGAGATAACTGGAAAATAATGTTCCAGAAACCTATCAGAGACCTACATCTTACATCCCATACCAAAATAAGGTCAAAATGGGTACATGATTTGGGTATAAAGGATGATACCATAAATAAATTAGCAAAATACAGGATAATTTGCCTATAAAATTTTTGGAAAAGGGAGGAATTTATGACCAAAGAACTAGAGAACATTATGAAAGGTAAAATGGACAATTCTGATTACATTAAACTATTAAGTTTTTGTACAAACAAATCCAACAGAAAAAAAGATTAAAAGTACAGAGCTGGGGGAAAAAATTTTTATCACTAGTATTTCTGATAAAGGTCTCATTTCTAAAATATACAAAGAACTGTGTCAAATTTATCAAAATCCAAGTCTTTCCCCAATTGATTAATGGTCAAAGGATAAGGATAGACAATTTTCAGATGATGAAATTAAAGCCATCTATAGTTACATGAAAAAAATGCTCTAAATCACCATAAATTAGAAAAATGGAAATTAAAACAATTCTAAGGTACCATCTCACACCTCTGAGATTGCCTAAGATAACAAGAAAATATAATAACAAATATTAAAGGGCATGTAGGAAAACTGGAACTCTCATACATTGTTGGTGGAGTTGTGAAATGATCCAGATATTTTGGAGAGCAATCTGGAACTATACCCAAAGGTTATAAAACTGTGTATACTCTTTGACCCAACAGTGTCACTACTGGGTCTGTATCCCAAGGAAATCATAAAGAAGGGGAAAGGACCCACATGTTCAAAAATGTTTGTAGCAGCTCTTTTTGTGGTAGCAAAAATTTGGCAAAGGAGTGGATGCCCATCAAATGAAGAATGGTTGAACAAGTTGTTATCTATGTAGATAATGGAATATTATTGTTATGTAAAAAATGATGAACAAGCTTATTTTATAAAGGCCTGGAAATACTTACATTAACTGATACTGAGTGAAACAAACAGAACCAGGAATATATTGTACCCAATGGCAGCAAGAATGTGTGATGATCAACTGTGAAAGGCTAGGTTCTTCTCAGCAGTTCAGTGATCCAAAGCAATCCCAATAGATTTTGGACAGAAAATGCCATCTGCATCCAGAAAAAGACCTAAGGATACTGAATGTAAATCAACACATACTACGTTCACTTCTTTTTCTGTTTTTTTTTCTTTCTTATTGTTTTTTCCCTTTTGCTCTGATCTTTCTTTCTCAACATGATTAATAAATCAAGGTGCATTAAAAATAAAAATTAAAAAAACTTATTACAATTAAAAAAGAGAGGTAAAAAAAGAAAGAAAGAAGCACTGGCTGTCAAGATTTATTTTTCCAGCTTTGTACTTTCTTTTTAATCTTTTTTCTGTTGGTTTTGTTTGTCCAAGCCTTTTTTAATTTAATGTAATCAAAGTTATCCATTTTGCCTTTCATAATTTTCCCTAGTTCTTCTTTAGTGAAACCCAACTCTTCTTCAGAAGTCTCCCTTCTCCAAAGATGTCATAAATTATCACTTGTTTTCCTAATTTGTTTATGGTATCATCCTTTATGCCCAAATCATGTACCTATTTGACCTTTTTTTTTGGTATGGGGTGTGAGATGTAGGTTTATGCCGAGTTTCTCTCATATTATCTTCCAGTTTTCCCAGCAATTTTGTCAAATAGTGAGTTCTTATTCCAGAAGCTGGAGTTTGGGGGTTTATCAATACTAAATTACTTTGAGTCTTGATGGTTGTGTCATGTGAATCTAATCTATTTTACTGATCTACCACTATTTCTTAGCCAGTAACAAATGGTTTTGATGACTGTTGCTTTATAATATAGTTTCAGGTTTTGTACTGCTAAGTCACCATTCTTTGTATTTTTTTTTTCATTAATTCCTTTGATATTCTTGACCTTTTGTTTTTATAGATGAATTTTGCTATTATTTTTTCTAGTTCTATAAAATAATGTTGCACTTTGATTGGTATAGCACTAAAAAAGTAGATCAATTTGGGCAGAAATGTCTATTTTATTATGTTAGCTCAGCCTACTCTTGAACAATTGTAATGGGCTGAAGCTTGAATTGATGCACTAAGGTCCCAAGCATGTGAGGGTAAATAGTAATTGGACTATACACTATTAATATAATAAAGAATGGCCCCCACCCACTCTCTGTGCAAGTCCTGATGTGTTGTATAGGAAATGATGATTTTGGTGGGTGGAGGCAGAGAGTCAGGAAGAGAAGCTGGGAGAGATTGGGCCTAGGTTCTATGCTCCTAGCTGCTGGTTGTGTGGCTGCTGGTCTAGCTAGCTTCTTGACTCAACTACACACAATGCTATTGCCCATTCTCTTCCACCTCTGATCTTTCTTCACTGAGAATAAAGACTGACGATTTTCCCCTAACCTGAATTCCTGACTCTGACTGATTTTAAAATATGCGTTCTTCACATCTGGCACCCAATGTGGGGTCTTCACAAACAATTGATATATTTTTTTAATTTTTTAGATCTGACTTTATTTGTATGAGAAGTATTTTGTAATTGTGTATATACAGTACTTGAGTTTGTCTTGGCAAATAGACCCTCAAGTATTTTATTTTGTCTACAATTATTTTAAATGGAATTTCTCTTTCTATCTCTTGCTAATGAGCTTTGCTAATGAGAATGTATTCAGCTTCTCTCCATTACAAATAATGGTTTTAGATAGATAGTGCTTTATATTTTAAGGAAAGCTCACTTTATCCATGTGCTCACTAGTATTTTTAATAGGAATGGGTGCTATATTTTGTCAAAAGCTTTTTCTGCATCTATTGAGATTATCATATGATTTCTGTTGGTTTTGTTGTTGACATGCTCGATTATGGTAATAGTTTTCGTGATATTTAATTAACCCTGCCTTTCTGGCATAAATTCCACTTGGTCATAGTATATTATCTTGCTAATAAGTTACTATAATTTCTTTGCAAATATTTTATTTAAAATTTTTGCAGCAATATTCATTATGGACATTATTCTGTAATTTTCTTTCTGTTTTGCTCTTCCTGGTTTAAGTATCAGTACCATATTTATGTTACAGAAGGAATTTGACAGTACCTTCTTTACCTATTTTTCCAAATAGTTTACATAATATTGGAATTAATTATTTTTAAATTTTTGATAGAATTCACTTATGAATTCATCTAGCCCTGGAGATTTTTTTTAGGGAGTTCATTCATGGCTTGTTCAATTTCTTTGTCTAAATTGGACTATTTAAGTATTTTACTTCCTCTTCTGTTAATCTGAGCAATTTATGTTTTTTTTTGTAAATAAACATTTCTGTTAGATTATCACACCTGCTGCCATATAGTTGGGCAAAATATCTTTTAATTATTGCTTTAATTTCTTTGTCATTGATGGTAAATTCACACTTTTCATTTTTGATGCTGGTGATTTGTTTATTTTTCTTTCCTTTTTTTTTCTAATCAAATTAACCAAATGTTTATCTATTTTGTTGCTTTAAAAAAAAAAAACCTCTTAGTTTTGTTTATTAGTTCAATAGTTTTCTTACTTTGAATTTTATTAATCACTCATTTGAGTTTCAGAATTTCTAATTTGATATATAATTGTAAGTTTTAAATTTATTTTCCTAGATTTTTTTAATTGCATGTCCAATTCATTAATCTCCTTTTTCTTTATTTTATTCATGTAGCTATTTAGACTTAGAAAATTCCCTTAAGAACTGCTTTGGCTACGTCCCATAGGTTTTGACATGTGGTTTCATTATTGTCATTCTCTTGGATAAAATTATGAATTGTTTCTGTGATTTGTTGTTTGATCAACTCATTTTTTTAGAATTAGATTGTTTAATTAACATTTGGTTTTTAATCTATCTTTTCAGGCCCCTTTATTGACTATAACTTTAATTGTATCATGGTCTGAATATAGAAACATTTCTGTTTTTCTGCATTTGTGAGGTTTTTATGGCCTAATACATAGTTATTGTTTTGTGAAGGTGCCATGTACTGTGAAGACAAATGTGTATTCCTTTCTGTTCCTATTCAATTTTCTCAGAAGTCTATTTTATCTAGATTTTCTCAGACTATTAATCTCCCTATTTCTTTCTTGTCTATTGTGTGATTATATTTGTCTGATTCTGAGAAGGGAAAGTTGAGATTTCCCACTAGTGTTGTCTTGTTGTCTATTTCTTCCTATAACTAGCTTAAAATCTTCTCTAGGAATGTGGCTGCTCTACCACTTCGTGCTTACACATTTAGTATCTTTACTATTTCATTGTGTACAACACCCTTTATCAAGATATACTTTTCTTCCTTATCTCTTTTAATAAGATTTATTTTTTATTTTTGTTTTACCTGAGATCAGAATTGCTACCCCTGCTTTTTTTTTTTAACTTCAGCTAAAGCACAATAAATTCTGTTCCAGTCTTACCTTTACTCTATGTGTGTCTCTCTGTGTCAAATGTGTTTTTTATAAATAACATAAGATTCTGTTTCTTAATCCACTGTGCTATTGACTTTGGTGTTATGGGAGAGTTCATCCCATTCACATTCAATTATGATTACCAGTTATAATTTCCTCCATCCTATTTTCTCCCATATATATATATATATATATATATATATATATATATATATTTTGTTCTCTCCACCCATTTCTTAGTCCTATTTTTTTTTACCTTTATTTATTTTTATTAATTTATCCTATTCCTCCTCCTACTTGAGGAAGGTTAGATAAATTTTTATAACAATCGAATGATTAAGTTATTCCCTCTTAAAACCAAAACTGATGGTTTCAAGCTTTAGACATTGCTCATCCCCCTCTCTTCTTTCCCTCAATTGTAAGATTGAGGTCTTTTGATTCTCTTGGTATGAACTAGTTGTCCCATTATTCCTCCCCTTTCTTTTTTTTCAAGTACAAATATTTATTCACTCCTCAATGTCTTTTTCTTTGATATCATCATATCAGAGTCCATTTACAACCACACCCTGGGTCTATGAAATGCCCAGATCTTTCTGCCCCAGCGACATTTACAGTTGTCAAGTGTTACATTGTTTTCCCATCTAGGAAGATAAACTGTTTAACCTTTAAATAACATACATACATACATATATATAATTTCCCTTGTTTACCTTTCTATACTTCTCTTGAGTCTTGTGTTTGTAGATTTAATTTTCTGTTTAGTTCTGTTTTTATCCAATAGAAATGACTAAAAGTCTCTTACTTCATTGATGCTCCATTGCCTCCCCTGAAAAATGATGCTGAGTCTTTCTGGATAGTTATTCTTGGTTGTTAACCTAGCCCCTTTGCCTTCTGGAATATGGTATTCCAGGTCTTACCCTTTATTGTACATACTGCCAGATCCTGGGTAATCCTGACTGTGCTCTTTGATATTTGAATTGTTTTTGTCTGACAGCTTGTAGTTTTTTTTTTACTTGAAGCTTTAATTCTGGAATTTCATAACAATGTTTTTTGAGGTTTTCCTTGTGGGATCTCTTTTCTAAGGTGATCAATGAATTCTCTCAATTAGTATTTCCCCCTTTGATTCTCGAATATTAAGGCAGTTTTCCTTAAATATTTCTTGAAGGATGCTATCCAGGCTCTTTTTTTTTTTTGGTCATGGCCTACAGGTAGGCCAATAATTTTTAAATTGTCTCTTCTTGATCTATTTTCCAAGTCAGTTGTTTTATCAATGAGATTTTTCACATTTTCTTCCATCTTTTTTCATTCTTTTTAGATTGTTTGATTAATTATTGCTGCTCACAGAGTCATTACCTCTCATTTACCTTCTTCCAGTTTTTAGGAAGACTGCAATTTTCTTCAGTTATCTTTTGTATCTCTTTTTCCATTTGGTTAATTCTACTTTTTAATAAGTTGTTTTCTTCAGACAATTTTTTTCCCCTTCCTTTCCCAAGTTGTTGACTTTCTCATGTGTACCTCTCATTTCCTTTTATCATTTTTCCTTCTACCTCTCTTAGTTGCTTTTTAAAGTCTTTTTATGAGTACTTCGAAAAAACCTCTTTACGCTTGATCAATTCATATCCCTCTTTAAGATTTCTTCTGTGCATATTTTGTCTTCCATTGGGTTTATGTTTTGGTCTGCTCTATCACCACAGTAGCTTTTATGGTCAAGATTCTTTTCTACTTCTTGCTCATTTTCTTTCCTTTTCTTTTGGCATTTCCTCTTTCTTACTTTTTTATGGTTGATCTCTGCTTTGGGTTAAAGGGGATACTGTCCCATGCACCTCTGAGCCTTGGCTTTAAGTACATAGGCCCTGTGTGTTTGTAGAGAGTAGCTTTGCCTGCTATTTTCAGGAAAAGCCTGCCTTTCCTGAGTTTTCTTTCTGAACTAGGACTGGAAACTGTCTTACTGATTTGTCCCTTTACTTAGCCAGGACTGAGTGTCTTAGTTGCTGATTTGCTGTGATTAATTTCTCTTTTCTCCCCACCAGCTTTCCCAGAGTCTATCTGACCTGGGCTGAATACCCTTTTTACCCGAGTTAGACTGACCTTTTCCAAAAATTTTCCAGTCTATCTTGAGCAGGAGAGTGGTTTCATTACATCAGACCCTGTTCAAAGGCTTGGTTTCATGTGATTTTCCTGGGAAAGTGGGAGAACTAGAACGGTTTCCTGACTTTACTCTGCCATCTTGGCTCTATATCTGGAAGTGTTCTAAATCATCCTATTTGTCATTTTATATGGTATAATAATATTTTGTTACAATTGTATACCATAGATTGGTTAGCTATTTCTCAATTGATGGACCGTCACTTCAATTTCTAATTCTTAGTCACAACAAAAAGAGCTGTTATAAATATTTTTGTGTAAATAGGTCCATTCCCCCTTTTTTGACTGTCTTTGGGAAAAGATATAGCAGTGGTATTACTGGATCAAAGGATATGCACAATTTTACAGCTGTTTCAACAAAATTCCAAATTGCTCTCCAGAATGGTTGGATCCATTCACAATTCCACCAATCATTAGTGTCCCAATTTTCCCAAGTCCTCCCCCAATCTTTATGAACTAGAGTGATAACTAGAGCAGAGAGCTTTAGAGTCAGAATGGCAGAGAGCTCTCTAATTTGCTCAAATCTGGTCAGCCTATCATTACCTAGTACAGCAACCAAACTCAGATATTCATGCTAGCTATATGAGCTTGCCCAGACCACTTAACCTTTGTGTCTTTTGTCAAGTCTTTTGCCAACCTCAATATCCTCCAGGATCCATTCCTCATCTATGTTTCAGTAATCCTGCAATCAAACAGTTTTCTTTGTCCAGATAAGAATTATCTTTTAAAATAGAGATCTCAAGGCCTCATTTAACTCCCTATTACAAATGATGAAAATAGTAGATGGCAAGTCCCAGATGAAAAGAGTTAAAATAGGTGGTTCCATTCTTGTTGGACACTATTCTTGAGCATTTCTGAGAGACAGACAAATGGACATGTGGAGCAGCTGGGGAGGTCTAGTGGATGGAAATCAGGAAATTCTGACTAGAGGATAGAGGTTTGGAGTCTGAATGATAAAGATCTCTCCAGTTTGCTCCTCTGGCCACCATATTCTTACCTAGTACAACTACCTACCTCACATATTTACACTAGATAAATGAGCTTTCCCAAGTCACTTAACCTTTGTGCTCCTAACTCGTTTTTTGTCAAGTCTTTTGCAAGCCTCAATATCCTCCATGATCCATTCCTGAAATGTTTCCATAATCTTGTGCCACAGTTTCTTCATCTGTAAAATAGGGATAATAATATGTACTTTACAAGATGGAATGAATTAACATTAGCAAAGCTTTGCATATTTTATGGGCTATAGAAATGCTAGCTATTCTTGTTGCTATTGTTTGTTAGGTAATAACTTCAGTCAGTCAACTAATGTTTATTAAGTACCTACTATTAAGTATTAAGTACCTCAGTGCCAGGCACTGAGCCAAGTACTTGGGAATAAAATAAAAGGCCAAAGAGGATATCCCTGCCCTTAAATAGCCTACAATGTAAAGAGAAAGATTAAGTGTAAACAGTTATGTCCAAACAAATTATAGATGAGATAAATTGGAAATAATTAACAAAGCAAAAATATTAGTATCAAGAAATGGAAGGTTTGTCAAGAAAGACTTCTTGAAATTAATAGGATTTTAGCTGAGATTTGAAGAAAACCAGAGAAGTTAGGACGTAGAAATGAAGAAGAAAGTTTCAAGCACAGAAACAAGTGTGCCTCCTGATGTCAGCTGGAGAAGGAGATGCCCTGGCAATTGTTTTATTTTCAATCCCCATTCCCTCTTACTATGAAGCTCAATTTACCTTGAATTTGGTAGAAAGGGCACTTCACTTTTACTGGGCTTTCTTAAAAGTATATATAAAGCTCCATTTTATGCCACAATTTAGTCTGTCTAGCCCATGGACTAGTCCTAGGGAAAAAATCACTTCCCCCATCCTATTACATTGATAATATTAAGTTTATTCAGAGAAAGTGAAGGGGACTATGAGATTTCTACAAGAGGTCCTTGAGAATAAAGTCGGTGCTTTAAGTCCTGCCTAAATTCAGTATTCATGGAAACTGTGTAGTTTCTGCCAGTCATATGATGTGGGACCCAGCAGGAAAAGCTGCCAGACCTGAAATAAGAGACTGAGCATTTAATAGGCTTGCTTGGGTTTGACAGCACCTTCTCTGTCACTTTGTTATCCCCTATTGTATCCCCTACATCAGGTAATCAGGAACCAAGAAAAAGTCATTTTGGGGTATGACATGCCCTCCTTCTGGGACCTTATTTCTTGGAGCTTGATTGTTCTTGAGCTTTTCATGATGGTTCAGGATGTGACCCGATTTTTGTGAAGGATGATTCAGGCTCCATATCCTAACCAGGCCATAGGATTCTGGACATGTCATCTTCCAGCAGAGATAGATAATTGCCTTCTTTTTGAAACAGCTCTTAGTTTACTACTGGGCCCTAACAGAAATATAGTACATTATAAAAGAGATTGAAACTCTCATTTTTGCTGAACTTTCTTGTCAAATGTCAAAATGCACTATGTTCATACTATGTGGAGTATTCAAATTGAATTCATCTTGGAGGGATCCACAGCATGAGCTGTCTATAGGTATATACATATAATGATTCCAGGGCTACTGCTAAGGCCATGGTTCAGGGAAGAGGAGTAGGAAACATAGATTATGGCATAGTGAATACAAAGCCAGACATAAAACAGAGAAGTCTTGGGTTTGAGTCCTGATTCTACAAAGAATGACTTTGTGACCCTAGTAAGTTATTTAATCTCTTAGATGTACAAGATACCTTTCTAATGCTGTTTCCGAGAAGATACTGATATCCATTGACAGAAAGAGTTCCCACATCCTGGAATTTCTTATACCAGTACAATCACAGATACGATAGACATATTTATCCTATACTTATCCTAACATTAAGGGAGGAGTTTGAAAGGGTACAATCCTTTGGTCATACTGGTAATTGGTTATGGATGTGTTATCAGGATCATAAAAAAGGAGAAGAAATCAACATAGGAGTGTTCTGGAGCCAGGTGAAACAGTTCTGTAACCCCATTGTTAAATTTTCAGTGTGAATATACCAAAAAGGCAAAGGCTACAAATCATGGTTTGGATTTTTGTTTTGTTGATTGTCTAGACTTAAGAAAGTGATAAAGAAAATGTTATAATGCAGATTGATCCTAAACAGAGGTGGGAAGGGAATACATTGATAAATAGAGGAAGCTAAAAATAAAAATAAAAAAACCTCAGGAGACCAGCAGGTACTAGATCAAATGCTTCTGCTCTATATTACTCCTTCCTGATGTCTAAAATTACAGAATAGGTCCCCTTGAATTATCTTAAAATGTTTCCTCAGTATGGGGACAACTATTGATAGAAAAAGTTATAGAGATGTAGATGAATAGCAATAATCTTTTTAAATAAAAAAAAAATAGAAAAATCACATTGACTATACAATTTGGAATCATGGACAGCAGTACAGTGGTTAGAATTACAGGCTTGGAGACAGGAAAACTGAGTTAAAATCTGCCCTCAGATATTTACTAGCTGTATACTCCTGGACAAATCACTTAATCTTGTTTGCCTCAATTTCCTCATTTGTAAAATGAACTGGAGAAGGAAATGTATTAGTACCATTGCCAGGAATACCCCACAGGGTTATAAAGAGTCAGACATGACTGAAATGATTAAATAATTACAATTTCGTATCATGGCAAAGAAAAGGGGGCGTCTATAGTAAAAAACAAACATTTTAAAAATTCTCATTATAGAAACTACTTCTGTTGTAGAAACACTAGGGAAACAGATTGAGAGATTTTCATGACTCACCAAGACACACTGTCAGATACCCTCCCTTCTTTCTACCCATTTTGATAATAGTGCTTCAGGGTGAAGTATATGCCTAAAAGTACTCTAATGCTGAAAAGAGACCCTAAGGCTTTAGAGCTTGTGTACAAAAGACTGATGATGACAAATTAGTCATGACTGAAGGGTAAGAATCTATTTGTGGCACAGGCTACATACAATCTTGTAGAAGCTGATCACTCAAGCAAATGATAGTGTCCTTGATTTCACACCCAAAATACAAGGGTGCAACTACTCTAGATTCTCCTAACTGTCTCTTATTGTAGGGTGCACATCAAAAGAAACTGATACTAACTGAAAACAATCAGAGGTGTGAAAGGCAAAAAGTAAAAAGAGGGAAGATTTGGAACTAAGGAAGTTGCATATTTAGAAGTGAAAGGATAATTCACTTTGGCTAGAATATAATACATATGTTAAGTTATGGAAGATTTAAGCATGGTAATATCAAACTGTGGAGGCCCTAGGAAGACATATAGTTTGTATATTTTATATTATATCTAATATCATAGGATTCAGAGATAGAAGGGACCATAAAATTTAGTCTAATATTTTAATTTTTGAAATGAAGAAAAGAAGAATAAATATTTAGAGATTCCTAAAATGATAAATAGATTTAGCAGGCTGAACCAAGGAGTCAAAGGCAAGTTTTCTTTAAATTTCAAAGGGTTCATTCTTCTCTACTACACTGAGATACTACTTACAAAAAGAGCATGTTAAGAAAATCTTGTAAAATTAGGCTATATTAGTTTAGAATGGATTAATTAATCAACCAATCAAAATTTATTAAATGCTTACAATGTGCTAGGTTCTGTGCTAAATGTTGAATATAGAAAAAGAGGTACAAGATACCTTGTACCTACAAGGTTGTCCTTCCCCTCGAAGAACTTAAATTTAATGAGTGACAATATGCAGACAAGTGTATACAAAGAAAGTTGTATATAGGATAATTATGAGATTATTAATGGAAGGAAAGCATTGGAATTAGGAGATGATAGGGAAGGATTCCTGCAGTAGATGAGCTCTTAGTTGGGATTTAAAGGAAGCCAAGAAACTCAGTATTCAAACCAAAGGAGGGAGAGCATTCCAGGCATGGGGAGCAGGCAAATGAAATGCCTAAAACTGCCTTGTTCATGAAACAGTCAGGATGCCAATATCACTGGATCAAAGAAAACATGTATGGGAACAAGATGTAAGAAGACTAGAAACATAGGAGGGATGAAATCATGAAGAACTTTGAATGTCAAACAGAGAATGTTGCATTTGATTCTGGAGACCATTAGAAACCACAGGAATTTATTGAATAGGGAACTCACATGATCATTTTTTAGGAAAATCACTTTAATGTGTGAATGGAGGATGGACTAGAAGAGAGAGATGAGGTAGACAAACCCACCAGCAGACTATTGCAGTAATTCAGACATAAGATGATGAGTCCATGTCCCTGAGTGACATCATGGTCAGAGGACCAAAGGGGATTTCTAGAAGAGATGTTGCAAAGATAACCTTTTATCTTAGCCTTAGTAACCACTTGGATATGGGGGATGAGAGATGAGGAATCCAGGATCAGAAGGTGACACAGCTCATTCACTCCTCTGCAGTCTGACTTCTCACTTCATGGCCCTACTTCATTTCTCTATTACTTCAGGCACAACTGATTAACCCTGTCTCTGAATCCTCCTTTGATTTCTGACTGTTATTTCTCTTGTATTATTCGACCTATGAAACTTTTTATTTATTCTTTGTTCAGTAACTTTCTATCTCCTCTTTAACAATGATGGTCTCCCAAGTTTCTGTCCCATTATTTTTCTCCATATATAACCTCTGTATGTAATTTTATTAGCACCTATGTGTTCAATAATCATTTCAGAAGACTTAATCATTCTATCTCTCTCAGTCTATCAATGCATCTAAATCTCTATTTCTTGTTTTCAAGAATGTCAGATTGCATTACCAATATCTATTGGATACCTCTATCCAGGTGTATCATTACCATCTAAAACACAACATACCCAAAGTAGAACTAACTTCCTTTTTTCACTAAACCTACTCCTTCTCCACAGTTCCCTTTTCCTATCAAATACATCATTAATCTTCCATTCACTCAAGGTCAGAATTGAGAGACAATACAGATGTATGGAAATTGAGTGGACCTGAGTTCTAATTCTAGGCTAATCATACAATTTCTCTGGGCTTTGATGACCTGATCTGTAAAATGATGGGGTTGGCATATATTATCCAAGATTTCTTCTAGATCTATATCAGGGCATACTGAAACAAAGCACTTCAGAAACTCATTGTTAAATTTGCATTGTGAGCTTTTATGCTTCAGAAATGGGCTATAGCAACAAATGAGAGCTTGTTGTGTTCATTGGCTTGTTGTTCATTTATGTGTGATACTCTGTGATCCCTTTGGGGGTTTTCTTGATACTATATTGGTTTGCCATTTTCTTCTCCAGACCATTTTTTAGATGAAGAAACTGAAGCAAACACATTTAAATGATTTGCTCAGGGTGACACAGCTAATATCAGAGGCTAGATTTGAACTCAGATCTTCCTCACTCAGGCCTGGCACTCTAGCTGCCCTGCTGATTGTCTATATTTAAAAAAATGTTAATGTAGATTAAATGAAGAAATGTTTTGCTTTACTATACATATTTGTAACTTTTGTTTTTCTCTACTTTTTCAACAGGTAGGGGAGGAGGGAAATTGAAGGGAGACAATTTAGAACTGAAAATAAAATAAAAAGATAAATAAATTTAAAATTGTACTTACATTCATTAGGATTGAGGAAGAAAAGACAATTGCTAAACATTTACAAGCACCTCCCCTGTAATGCTCTTGTAACATTATGTAAGTTCTACATATATATGAAGGGTTCAAGAAACGACCTCAGCATCAGATTGGAATCTAATCATTATCATCATCATTATCAATGGAATTTCTATGCAACTGTATAATTTACAAGGTGCTTTCTATCAGTTTTCTCATTTTTATTTTACAAGATCCCTTTCTAGAATTCTCTGGGTTACTAAAAGAAATCTTCCTTTCTTCTTTTCTGTCCTAAGATGGCTCATGGCTATTCAAATGAGATAAATGCCCTGCTCTTTCTGGAAAATCTGATGTTTAATTGTTGTGATTTTAAATGACAACAAAGACAAAGATGACTAGAAGTTAAACACAACTCTACAATGACAAGACTTACATTCTAGGATATGATTGTAATCTAAATATTTAAGAAACTTAACCATGTTATCCACAGGGTAAGCAGATTTACCTTTCTTTAATAAAGTAAAAAACTAGAGCACTGGAAAGCAAATCTATAAATATGTTTCCAGTTGCTTCATTCTATCTGATAGGAAGGGGGAGGAGGGCGGGGTGGAAAGGAAAGCATTCTAGCCTCAGGCCAATATAGCTGTAAGTATTTTACAAATACCTCTAAATTAGCACTTTTTCTAGCAAAGGACACCAGGGAGTAAAAGGAATTTGTCTAACTTAATCACAATTAAATAACCTCAAACACTCTATATCCCTAACACATTTGATAATTTAAATGATAAAGTTCTTATTTAAAAAATAGACTATATGACAAGATAGAGGTCTTAAAGAAATATCTAAAGCAGATGGCCCTAGTGACCTGAGCCTTGGGGAAATAAGTCTACTTCAACCACATGGGTGAGTGCCAAGTTAATCAGATGGGGTGAGAATTCAGCTCAGCCAGCTGTTACTAAAAGGAAATTAAGGACCATACTATACTTTGCTTCACAATGCAGCTAAGATATTGCCATTCCCCTTCCCTCCCCATCTCATAAAAAGTACAATTTCCTAAGAATGCACTATCACAGTTTTATGTATGAACTAAAAAACAGCCATATTCTTTTACAGCACATAAAGAATGCACACAATGCATAAAGAATATGTAAGTAAGATTTTTCTCCTGAAGGAGCAGATAATGTCTATCCTTCCTTTAGCAAACAAATGGTATTTTACTAAGATTAAACACTTTGGAAGGATACATGCTTTGGAATCCCCCAATACACTCACACAAAACAGATCTAAGATCCATATATTTATGTCACCATATGTATTTATATCTCTATACAAACTCCACCCTCCCCCTCACTAGGTGAATTAAGATACTGTTGCCTCCAGTATATGTGCTTTGTGCTACTATCAATTAGTAGCATTCATTCATTCATTTAGGCAATATGTTTTTATTAAACACTTGCTATCTACCAGGCATTGTGGTAAACCCTAGAGATACAGTCCACTGGAGAAGACAACATGCAAACAACTATATGCAATCAAGAGATAAATAGAACAAAATGAAAACAATAAACAGAAAGAAGGTACTGGTTTTGAGTGGGATTAGAAAAGGGTTCTTTGAGCAGGAGGGATTCTAGATGGGACCTGAAAGAAACCAGGGAATTCAGGAGACCAGAAAAAGAAGGAGAAAGTTTCAGATATGGGGGATAGTCAGTGAAAATGTCCTTCCCTTAAGGAGATGGAGTATCATATGCAAAAAACAGCAAGGAGACCAGTATCAGTGGATCACAGAATATTTGATAAGGAAGCAGGGCTGTATATTAAGGTGTAACAAGACAAGTAAGAAGGGGTTAACTTTTCTCAATACCTTTTCCTTTCAAAGATTCCTTCTGAACCTATTTTTTAGAATGGCAGCAACAGATACCATAGGAAGCCTAGTGGACCTGGAAACATGGCCATAGGAAGTGGGGATAGAGAGAGGGAGAGAAAGGGAAGGGAGGAGGGAAGGGAATATATAACACATATTTGTTGTTGAGTCATTTTCAGTTGTATCTGACTCTTTATGACCCCATCTGGGATTTTCTGACAAAAATACTAGAGTGATTTGCCATTTCCTTCTCCAGTTTTTTTTTTTTTTTTTTTTTTTTTTTTTTTATACAGATGAGGAAACTGAGACAAACAAGGTTAAATGATTTATGCAAGGTCTGTACTTAAGTGCAGACACTTAAGTAAATCTCTGAGATTAGATCTGAATTTAGGAATATGTCTTCATAACATCAGGCCCAGCATTTTATCCACTGTTACTTAGCTGCCCTTTACATAAACACACATACTATAAATATATGGATTTGGTCTGGAACTGTGATCTCTTTGTTTTAGGGAACCTGTAGTGAGGAATTTCCCTTCACCAGTGCAGATTATCACTTGCTCTGTTAAAGTCTCAGTGAGTTACCTGAGATAAGGATAGATGAAATAATTTGTGCCGTGTCACATAGCCAATGGGTTCAAAGTATAAGGTTTTCAACCAAGTCTTTCTGATTCTGAAGACTTGAGTTCAAATTTGGCTTTAAACACCTGATAGCAATGTGATTCTGGGCAAATCCTTTAACCTTTTGCCCTAGTTTACTTATAAAATGAGCTGAAGAAAGAAATGGCAGCTTTTGTCCAACAACAACAACAACAAAAAACCATCTAAACACCTGGTTTTAGAACACCAATTTCCATTAGGGCCACAAAGAACCAGATACAATTGGACAACTAGAATATCACTATTTATGCTTGTACCATGGGGTTATTGTGAGAAAAGGGCTTCATAAACTTTCAAGTGCTATAGAAATTTGAACTCTCCTTTATTTTCACATGCTGTCATCTGTCTAAAATGTATATGAAGATGGGGAAGTGCAGAAAATCATATATGACCATTTTGCCAGCATGGCCTGGCCTGGAAGCAAGAAAAGGATAAAATACTATCTAATGCCATCTACCCACTAAAGGTATAGATACCAGGCAGAAAGCAAATAAAGTAAAATGTAATTATAGCATCTACCTCATCAATAAACATAATTATTTCTCTTCTCTTAATCATATCCCCAAGCCTCTGGACTCTTGACACAAGCAAACACTTCATTATTACACATTTTAAATGCTTTAAAGGAGAAACTCAAATGAGGCAGGCTTTTTTTCCTTCTTTATCTGCTGCAGGCAGTGAAAGAATTTACTGTGTCTCAATGAGACATTTGAAATTTCACTCATTTAAATTGTCCCAACCTCAAAAGCATTTTAAACACAAATCCGTCTTCTTTTGGCAGTCTCAATGTCAAAAAGTTATCAAGGGAACAAAGCACACCTTCAGCCTAATCAAATGATACTTTTTACAACCGACATTTCCATTATCTAGAGCTAAGCTAAACTCTACAAACAATGAGCATACAACTGAAATTCAAATTACTCTATTTATAAAAAAAAATTGTCAGAAAATAGGAAATATTGAAAACTCCAAAGTGATGACAAACAGGAAAGTCAACTTGCTGAGAATAAAATAACCCTTCAAAATGCCAAACTCCACCCACAAAGATGTCAAAATAGCAAAGTAAGGATTGACAATGAAGTTTTTATGCCTCAGTTTGTCATGTTTAGAAAATGGATTTCTAGATACTTGCCATATGCCTCTCTGCCATTTGGGTAAAAACACATGCATACAGAGAGAGTGGAGCTGAGAAAAAGGTCAGAAAGAAGATAAGATCTAACTGGCAATTTTTTCAAAAGCCAAATGCCCAGTGATTTTTGATTGGTCATCTCCATTATTGTCATTTTTTTCTACCACCAAATCCTCCCTTCACAGTATATGGAAGGTTAATGAGGTGGTATGTTTAAACATTATTATCTTATTAAGAGAGGTATTATGTAAGTATTGAATTATGTAAGCACACACTAGGTTATATCTTATTTTTGTTGTTATTATTTTCAGTCATGTCCATCTTTTGGGGTGATATCATTTGAGGTTTTCTTGGCAAAGATACTGACGTGGTTTGCTACTTCCTTCTTCACCTCATTTTACTTATGGAGTCAAATGGAGTTATACAACCCAAGGTCACACAAGTAGTAAATATCTAAGGCTAGATTTGAACTCATGAAGAGATCTTCCTAATTAAAACCACAATATTACTGCACTTTCTAGCTGCTCAGATACCTATAGGTACTTTTATAGGTATAAATTAGACATTTTAAATAATAAAGCTAATAAATTTGAAATTGTAAGCATAAAAGGACTTTCAGGATCATCTTTTGTAATGGTGTCTAAAAGAAGTAGAAATAGAGGTCACCAATCTGAACACAAGGTTCCTTGGTGAGCATTTCTAATACTTTGTTGAATACTTCTCAACTATGAAGCTTAAAAAGGGATTCAGAATACTACTTGATCCTCATTTTCACTTCAAGACTCCCTCTGCTGTCATAGTTCAGCAATATATCCTGTTTGAGATTATCAACAATTCAGGGCCCAGTGGTAATTATTTACCAATTCCCAATAAATCATTCCTCTTTTCTCATTGAGTTCAGTACCCAGCTCCCAGTGTACCTTTCCACACTAAACTCCTGCTCTCATATTAAAGGGACTTTAAAACACGTTAATAGTCCCTCAAAAATCCTAACATCTTTTTTTTTTTTTTTTTTTTTTACAATGGGTTATACACTAAAACACAGGTATTATGAAAACTATCAATAAATCACTATAAAAATGGTCAAGGAAAAGATTATTAACAATGGACACACAGACTCTGATATGTCCACCACTACTGGCCACCTTATCTACAAATGTGGTGAAATTGATAAGAAAGAGGCTGCTAAAATAGGAAAATGCCTTACATATATTCCCTGGATGTTGGATAAGATGAAGATTGAATGTGAGTGTGGTATCAGTATTGATTATCTCTCTGTAGAAATTTGAAATCAGCAAGAATTATGTAACTATTGAGGACACAGACTTTATAAAGAATTTGATTACAGACATATCTCAGACTGACTATGCTGTCCTGCTGGTGTTGCTGATTTGGAGCTGGAGTTTCAAACAATGGGCAGACCTGTTAGCATGACCAACTGGCATATATACTAGGTGTGAAAAAACTGATTGTGGGTGTAAATGAAATGGATTTCACTGAGCCATCTTTATTACCCCCATCCCAGACAGAAGAGATATAAGGAAATCATCTTGGAGGTTAGTACCTGTATTAAGAAAATTGACTGCAACCTTGATACAGTAGTTTTTGTGCTAATTTCCAGTATATGACAACATTTTGGAGCCAAGTTCTAATATACCTTGGTTCAAGGGAGGTTAGTCACTCAGAAAGATGGAAATACTAATGTAACTACACTGCTTGAAGCTTTGGATTACATCTTGCCATCAACTCATCCAATTGACATGTCCCTTTATCTATCTATCCCTCCAAGTTGTCTACAGGATTGGTGGTATTGATATAGTATCTGTTGCCTGAATGGAAATTGGTGTTCTAAAACCAGGTATGGTGGTCACTTTTGCCCAAGTCAAGATTACAACTAAAGTCTGTTGGGATGCACCGTTAAGGCTTAAGTGATGCTTTGTCTAGGGATAACATAGATTTCAATGTGAAGGACAGGTCTATCAAAGATGTCTTCTGTGGTAATGTGGCTGGTAATAGCAAGAATGACCCACCTATGAAAGAAGCTGGTATTATTACACAGCTGAACCATTCAAGCCAAATTAGAGTTGGCTATGCACCTGTTCTGTGTTGCTCATATTACTTGCAAGTTTGCTGAACTAAAGGGAAAGATGGATTGTCATTCTGGTAAGAAACTGGAAGATGGCCCCAAATTTCTGAAACTGAGTGATGCTGCTATTACTAACTTGGTTCCAGGCAAGCCCACGTGTATGGAGAACTTCTTTGATTCTCTTCCTCTGGGTTGTTTTGCTGTTTATGACGAGGCAGATTATTGCAGTTGGTATCATCAAGGTGGTATTACAAGAAGGCTGTTAGGAGTTAGCAAGGTCACAAAATCTGCCCAGCAGTCTAAATGAATATTCTGTACAACATCTGCCACCTAGTCTCAATCAATGGTGGAAGAATAATATCAGAATTGTTTTTCTCAACTGGTCATTTAAGTTTAATAGTAAGAGACTGCTTAATGATTACAATGCATTGAAAAGCTTCAGGAGAAAAGAAAGGTTTTTGTGGACCATTTATTTCATGTCAGATTTAAGTAATTAGTTTTTAAAATAACTAATTTTTAAATGAAAACAACTTGACCAAAAATCTGTTTTACAATTTTGAGAATATTAAAAGAATTTATGAAAAACCTATATGTTCTTTGAGTCAAGAAATATTAGAATTTGATGGAGGTAGAAAGCATTTAAAGTAAACAGGAACAAATAATTATTTTGGTCACAGAATTTTTGCTATAATTTTTTGGAACAAAAGTACTGGCACTGGCAAGTGAGCTCATTTGACCAGACAATTGTAATTTTTGTTTTAAAAAAAGTATGGTTTACCTATAGGGTTAAATGGATTTTTAAGGAAATTGGCAATATCTTGTAGAAAATTTTATGTGTCCATTTTTTGAAATAAATTTACTAGCACTGAAATATGAATTCTTTCTATGGAGTTTAGCATTACCTCTTAAATTCTGATTGTGCCAAATGGAAATAATGTTATGAGTATGGGATATGTGATAAAGGTAATTTAGTGAATTAAAGTTAAAGCAATGAATGTTGAATATTCCATTAGCAGAAAACTACCATGTTGACTGCTTTGTTATTTCATCTCATACCACATACCAAAAAAGGTCAAAATGATTTGGGCATAAAGGGTGATACCATAAACAAATTAGGAGAGCACAGGATAATTTACCTATCAAATCTTTGGAGAAGGGAGGAATTTGTGACCAAAGAATTAGAGAACATTATGAAAGGCAAAAAGGAAAACTTTGATTACATTAAACTAAAAAAATTTTGCCCAAAGTTTTACCAAAACAAAGAAGATTAAAAGAGAAGTACAAAGCTGGAGAAAAAAAAAATTTACAGACAGTCAGTGTTTTTGATAAAGGTCTCATTTATAAAATATATAAAAAATTGTCAAAGTCATAAAAATATGTCATTCCCAAATTAATAAATGGTCAAAGAATATGAACAGATAATTTTCAGATGATAAAATTAGAACCATCTATAGTCATATGAAAAAATGCTCTAAATCACTATTGATTAGAGAAATAAAAATTAAAACACCTTTGAGATACCACCTCACACCTATCAGATTGGTTAACATGACAGGAAAAGATAATAAATATTGGAAGGGAAGTGAAAAAACTGAGACACTAATGCATTGTTGATGAAGTTGTGATGGCTGAATAAATTGATAAGAAGATAATAGAATATTATTGTTCTATAAAAAAGATGAACAAGATGATTTTTAGAAAGGCCTGGAAAGATTTACATGAACTGATGCTGAGCAAAACAAGCAGAACCAGGAATACATTATACACAATAACAGCAAATTGTGTGATGATCAACTATGAAAGACTTGGTTCTTCTCAGAGATTTAGTGATCCAAGGGAATCCCATTAGACTTTGGATTAAAAATGCCATCTGCATCCAGAAAAAAGAAGTATGGAGATTGAATGAAAATCAGTGTATGCTATTTTCACTTCTTTTTTCTCCTTGTTTTTTTTTTTTTTTTTCTCTTCCATGGTTTTTCTCTTTTATTCCAATTTTTTCTCTCCCAGTATGACTCATAAAGCAATGTGAATTTAAAATAAAGAAGTAAATAAAATAATTTTGCAACTTTGTTAAATGACCTCAAAATAATACCCTAAATATTGCTAGTAAGTGGGGGGTTGGGCAAACATTTTTAAGGGCTTAAAATTTTCTTGATTAAAATAAATTTGCTTGTTGCATTGTGGGGGGAAGCTATATAAAATATAGAATATTGCTGGGAAACAGCATGTTAGGTAAATCTTATTTCTATATGTAAGCCACATACAATAAAATAAGCTTTTTTAAAATTATGTGATTGTCATCTTAATATTTTTTTTAAAATTTTGTATACATACACACACACACATACACACAAATCCTAACATCCCAGTTCCTCAATTTAATTTTCTCCTAAGATCTACTCTTCTGTTCTCAATCAATATACAAAGATGGTCATCATCTATAAGTGTTCTACTTCTATGTTTAAAAATTCTGAAATCCCTTTTTTTTCATAATATTTTATTGTTCTCAGTTACCAATGATCTTTCTATTCTAGGTACTTAGAACAACTATCTTGACCTGGCTACAGTCTCCTTTTCCAATAATACTGAAAGTTTATAAAGTGGTTCAACTCTATACTATTCCTATTATCAAATCCTTTACTGCTTTAAGGTAGACACTCTAAATACCTTTTCATAAACAATAGTTAATGATAAAGAGGGCAGTAAACATATTCTTGTATAAAGAAAAATATATACCTAGTAATTGTCAAATGAAAAGACACATTACTATTGTAGATGAAGATTTTGATAAATAATATGAATAGAAAAATAATTCTCTTTTAATCATACTATTAAAATATGTGTAGAAAAAAAAGAGCTTTCAGTTAGAGTTTTAGACTGTATATGAGAAAATTATCTATGGCACTTTAGAGGATTCATCTCTTTGATAACAAATCAGAAGCAGTAGGAATAGTTTAATACTGTTTATTAAAATGTAGAAAAATGGGATTGTAAAGAAATATAGTTTCAGGAAACCAAAGAGATAAGAGATTTTTGGACCCATCAGAACAATAGTATGCTGAGTTCTTCAGCTAACTGGCATATGAATTTTATAACTAAAAAGCATAAAACCAAGGAAATTAGAAATAATGTAAATATATAGATATTGGTATATGATTAGTTTTTCAATGCTCATTTTGATAGGGGACATTTGAAAAGTTGTGGCTTCTAAAGTTAAAAAAACAAACAAACTTAAGAGTGAGAAGACTCTCAGTTAAGGAACTGAAATGTAGCAAGAGGCAACATACAAAAAAAAAAAAAAAAAAAAAAAAAAAGCAAGAGGACAGTAGCCAGTGAAGGAAAGGAACTTTAAGAGAAATGATGAAGACACAATACTGGGGATTGGAAAGTTGTTTAGCTGAAGCTATGGTGGGTCAGGGAAAGGTTTTTGCTGAGTGATCACTGATTAATTGAAAAGAAAACAATTTCATTGGTCTAGATTTCCAGGTATGACTATTACTCTTCAGCAGTAGACAATATAAAATATTTGAGAGTCTTAACCTGCCAAGAGAAACTCAGGAATTATAACACTTTTCACATAAATAAAACAATTGGAAATATATCAATTACTGAGAGATAGACCAAAATAATATGTTAAAAATGATCATTCTATCTAAATTAGTCTACTTATTCAGTATCATACCAATAAAATTGCCCAATAATTATTTTATAAACTTAGAAATAATAAGAAATAAAGCTAGATATTATTCTGGAAGAATAAAAGGTTAAAATATCAAGGGAATTAATTGCAATAAAATTGCAAAAAATAAAATAGGCCATGATGGCTAGAACAAGACAAAGAATTGTATCTTAAAGCAGCAGTCATCAAAACCATTTGGTATTGGCTAAGAAATAGAATGGTGAATCAGTGGAATAAGTTAGGTACATAAGACAATAAATAATCAATGACTACAATAATCTACTGTTTGATAAACTAGGCATTGACCAACATCTAACACCCTATATAAACATAAGGTCAAAATGAAGTACATGATTTAGGCATACAGGTGATAATGTAAGCATGTTAAAAGAGTAAGGTATAGTTTATCTGTCATATCTTTAAAGGAATTTATGACTAAAAAAATAGAGAATATTATAAAATGCAACATAGATGAATTGCACAAGCAAACCAATGTCGGCAAAATTAGAAGGGAAGCAGAAAGCTGGGAAACAATTTTTATAGCTGGTTTCTGATAAAGGCCTCATTTCTAAAACATATAGAGAACTGAGTCAGATTTTATAAGAATACTCCCCCGAATTAATAAAAAGTCAAAGTATATGAATAGGCAATTTTCAAAAGAAGAAATTAAAACCATCTCTAGTCATATGAAAAAATGTTAAGCATATGGACTGTCTTACTTTAGTATTTCTATTCTTAGCATATGGCATTATTCTTGGCATAAAGCAGGTATTTAATAAATGCTTGATGACTAAGTGACTACAAAGAAAGGAAGAGAACTGCCCACTCAAGACATTATTTTTATTTTTTAATTCTTTTTTGTTTTCTATTTTTCCATTTTTAGAAAGCATATATAATAATAGAAGAAATTATATGCATGAATGTTCATTTTTTCTTTGCTTCCTTGTAAGTTAGTTCTTTTGTTCTCTGCTGCACACTTTTTTTTTAAAACTTTATAGGACATTTCTACATAGGTAGAAATGGGCAGAGTTTTCTGGTCCTTCAAAAATCAATAGAACTGGCTTAATAGAATCAATAGAACTTAGCTAGGCTTAAGTTATAATAAAAATCAAATGATTTCTATGATCATTCAATCTGGATAATTATTTTTCCCTCATTGGATCCATGTGTAATACCTGAGTAACATTAAATTTACATAATTTAATAATAACAAAATTTCATAATTTAAAATTTTTTACTCTCGTTCAAAAGACATCATATAGTATCATTGTTGAATGACAGCATGCAGTTATTAAAATCTATAGTTTATTAAAATCTATAGTTTATCTGTCTAAAAAGTTAGAAATTTGAATATAAAGTTCAGAGTAATGAATATAAAAACTATATGACTGAATTTTACTTGTTGCAAGATAGTATCTATTATTAAATGCTATATAAAGAATTTCAATTGCTTAATTGACTTGACAGTGGTCAAATGGAAAGAGGAAATAGAGAAGAAATTAATTGCAGGATTGTTGGCTTTCCTAGTCCATGTTGTCTCCTAGATCACACTGGTTTGGGAGCTAGCTCCTTTCCAGATAAGGAAAGTGCCTTAGGCTAGCTTTATCCCATTATGAAAGTCAGTAACAATGAAAAAGGGATGTGATATTCTTTATATTCCAAATGTAAATGCAAGATTGCAACATTGCAGAATAATAAGTTCATCTCCTGCTTTTTGTAATTCCACCCCCACACATGATATATATATGTGTGTGTGTGTATGTATGTGTGTGTGTGTGTAATTACTGAAATTATCTATTTAAAAAGCATAAGCAGATACAAAAACTCTGAGCAGAATAAAAACTCCTTAAAAGCCTGGGATTCTATCACTTTGTATCCTATAGGCCAGCATGATGCCTTGATCCTAGTGCTTAATAAATATTTCCTTTTAATGAACTGATTTGAATATCTTCATCTCACATTCCTCTGACATTATCCCCTACTGTCACAATCTCCTTCACACTCTTCTGTTTTAGTAGGCCACCTCTTCTACATATACCACATTCTTGATCCCATCCCCCCATCAACTCTACCACATTGCTCTCAATATTATTAACACTTTTTTAAATCAAATTTTAACCTATCTATTCCTTCCTTCTCTGTGGCCTACAAACACGTCCAAATCTCCCTCAATCTTAAAAACAAAACAAAAATCTCTCATTTACCTTTACCAGCTTTCATCTTATATATCCTTGCCCTTCCCAACAGAACTCTTTGAAAAATTCATTTACACTTAGTACCTCTACTTCCTCTCCTCATTTCTAAACTTACAGCAATCTCTTTAATGACCTCATCATTCAACTGCATCCGCTCTCTCTAAAGTTACCAGTGATTTTTTTCAGTACCAAATCTTACTGTGTTTTCTCAGTCCCCGTCCTTTGGCCTCTCTTTTGATACACCTTCTCCTTCTAGGTCCTTCACCTTTTTTATGTCATGAACTACTTTGGCAGTCTGGTGAAGTCTATGGACCTTTTTTCATAATAATAGTTTTATGTCCATTTCTCTTGACTCACACAGCTATCACCCAAGTTCATAACTTAACCAACTCTTAAAGAAATTTCTGCAAAAGCTTTCTAATATGTCTCTGTTCTTCAGTCCTCCTGCTCCTTTATAATATATCCTCCACTACCAAGGCAATTTTCCTAAAACATGATTGTGATCTTGTCAGCTGTGGTAAATTCAATAAATTATGTTGATTCCTATTGGCCTCAAGATCAAAGAGAACATTCTTTCTTTGGTATTAAAAGCTCCTTACAACCTTACCCCTTCCTACATTTTCTCTTCACTTACTCTACAATTAAACCATATTGGCTTATTTGCTTTTCCTTAAACAGTAAACTATTTTTAAATCAATATGGTCTTGTCTTATTAGAATATAAGCTCTTTTAGGGCAAGGGTTATCATTTTATCCCTTTTTTGTATTCCTAGTACTTAGCCCAGTGTTTGACCCATAATAAATACAGAAGAAGAGTTTATGGATTGATTAAATAAATGATGATTTGGAAAACCTAATTATGTATGATATGTATTAAGTCACAATTATATAAATCAACTAGGGTACATTTATTATAAAATCTGTTACTGAAAGCCTATTACACTCTGAAATATTACATTTGATATCTTTGAAAGGCAAAAAGATCCTGAATCCTTTGTACTTGCTATGTAAGAACCCCAAATTAATTAAAAAACATTATTATAGAAATAGTTTCCTTTCCATAGACAGCAAACAATTCAAAGCTTATTGATCTCATGCAACCTTAGCGATAGAAATGAACCATATGTTTTGTTCAAATTAACCAAAATATTATGGGAACATATTTCTGTAATACAAGAGAAGTGTTTCTATAGCTCATGCTGACAAGTAGATTCTTAGCTTTTTTGAACCTATGACAGCTATGATTAAGACTGTGAAGGGGGAGGGAATTTATCCTCTTTTGAAAACTGAACATATGGCAACTATGTAGCACAAAGTACACAGACCAAGGAAAAAGACATACAAAGTTGGTCTGCTTTTTTGTTATGTTATAATTACCTGGGATTTTTTTCAACAACATCTGTTGGTTACCTGAAAGTTGAAGTGGAAAAACAAAATAACAGATAGTTATTTTCAGTAGTAGGTCATAAATGTTAATTTGGTTTTTTTTTCTTTATAAAGATATCCATGTTTATAATCAATAAGTAAGAACAGTCAATATGTGTAAAGAACACTTCATGATCTGCTTTCTTGATTGAGATGCATATAGGGGTATGTCAGGTAACCTTTATTGTGGCCCTATTCTCAGATGTTCAGGTATTCACTTTGGTTGATTAGGCCGTCAGACTCACCTTTGGCTCTCAGTATTATAGAACAGTTTTCTGTTGTAAATAAAATAGTCTTCTTTATGTAGCTGCCTCCTGATCTTTTTGATTTGCTTTTGGCAGTAGACAAACACATGGTGGTCAGTAATTATGAATGATCTTCAATTTTTCATATGTAACTTCACACAGAAGTCTGTGTCCTAGGAACATAAGGCCATAAATGAAAAGAATCAATGTGATCCAATTTCCCTAGAAAATATAAATGTAGTAAACTTGAAAATGATCAGATTTATCTATCAGTTTTAATATAGAAACAACCCATTACTGCCAAATAAATTCTAATATACTCACGATTTTCTGATACGCATTGGAAATACATGTGAAAGCCCTCTGCATAGCACAGGTGGAATCCACAGAGGTGAATATGATTCCCCTCTCTTAAGGGGAACTGAAATACATGTCAAGCCACAGGCTTTGATCCCCTTCAGAAATCAATATCCTACCTGGATTTTAAACTTGACATTGAGATGACACTAGCCCATTCCTTTAAGAATTGTGAACTTATTAAAGTTGGTTTCTCTTATTATGTAAATTCATTTTGAAAATCTGAGCTTGACTTAACTGGGGGCCCTGACCCATACAATTCATATTTCTTTTCTTTTTTTTTTTTTTTTTTGTATTTCTTTTTTTTTTATTTTTAATAGCTTTTTATTTACAAGTTATATGCATGGGTAATTTTACAGTATTGACAATTGCCAAACCTTTTGTTCCAATTTTTCCATCTTTCCCCTTACCCCCTTCCTTAGATGGCAGGATGACCAATACATGTTAAATATGTTAAAGATAAATTAAATACAAAATAAGTATACATGTCCAAACCGTTATTTTGCTGTACAAAAAGAATTGGACTCTGAAATATTGTACAATTAGCCTGTGAAGGAAATAAAAAATGCAGGTGGGCAAAAATAGAGGGACTGGGAATTCTGTGTAATGGTTCTTAGTCATCTCCCAGAGTTCTTTTGCTGGGTGTAGCTGGTTCAGCTCATTACTGCTCCATTGGAACTGATTTGGTTCATCTCATTGCTGAAGATAGCCACGTCCATCAGACAATTGATATTTCTTGTAGGTTATAATAACCTCCTTTTTGCCTCATTTTCCTGAGCTTGTCTAATTTATTAAGATGAAGCTCTAATGATGATTTTTTTTCTTTCAACAATGATTAATTTTGTCAGGGTGGGTAATCTATGGACTGATGTAGGTTACAACCCACCCATACTTCTTGATCTATATGCTTTTTATCCTTGGCTTTGAGTTGCAGCTAAATAATTTCACCTTCTATAAGCCTTTCTTGCTCCTTTTGATTCTAGTACCTTTCCTTGGTTGATTACATGCAAGTTATCCTGTACCTAAACTGTTTGTACAATTGTTTGCATATAGTCTCGCCCATTAGACTGTAAATTCTTTGACAGCAGGGACTAATTTTTGCTTTTCTTGATATTCCCAGTCCCTGGCATGGAGCAGACAATTAATAAATGTTTGTTTGCTTACTCTTGACTGAAAAGTCTTTTTGTAATTCTTCCAATATAGTTAAGGAAATAATTGGGAGAAAGAAACACTAAAATTAAGAAGGATAGGAAGGGATCACCCACTAACCACACTTTGTATGATTTTCTCCCACAGCTAGAAGGCTATTGTTAATCATTCCCTCAGATGACTGATTCAAGCAAATGAAACTATAATGAATCTGGAAGTACAAAGCTGAAACTAGAGATGGTTACTGGTCTTGTAAAGTTTGTAATCCAGTAGATCACAAATTCTAGAGAGAGAAGCAAGCTTAAAGGCCATTTAGTCTTGCTGCCTCATTTTATAGGTGAGGAAACTAAGGTATACATATGTTGACTTGCCCAAGATCTAATTTTTTTTTAAACTAAACTTTTTATTTTTCAAAACATATTCATGGACAATTCTTTAACATTAGCCCTTGCCAAACCTTGTGTTCTAATTTTCCCTCCCTTCTCCCATGTCCTCCCCTGGATGGCAAGTAGTCCAATATATGTTAAACATGGTAGAAATATATGTTAAATCCAAAATATGCATACATATTTATACAATTATTGTGCAGCACAAGAAAAATCAAATAAAACTTTTTTTTAAAAAAAAGCAGAATAAAATGCAAGGAAGCAACAATGAAAAGAGTAAAATTGCTATATTATGAAGCACATTCAGTTCCCACAGTCCTCTCTCTAGGTGTCAATGGCTCTCTTCATTACTGAACAATTCGAATTGTTTTGAATCATTTCATTGTTGAGGAGAGCCATGTCCATCAGAATTGATCATCATATAGTAATGTTGTTGAAGTATATAATAATTATCTCCTGGTTCTGCTCATTTCACTTAGCATCAGTTCATGAAGTCTCTCCAGGCCTCTCTGAAATCATTCTGCTAGTCATCTTTTACAAAACAATAATATTCCATAACATTCATATACTTTAATTTATGCAGCCATTCTCCAACTGATGGGCATCCATTCATTTTCCAGTTTCTTGCCACTACAAAAAGACTGCCATAAACATTTTTGCACATGTGGGTCCCTTTCCCTCCTTTAAGATCTCTTTGGGATATAATCCCAGTAGAAACACTGCTGGTTCAAAGGGTATAAACTTTCTGCTTGTAATTAAGATTGAGTGGAAGAATAGGTTATTATAATTCAATAGTATGTAGAACTCTGAGGTTAAAGTGTTTGAAGAAGTATCAATATCTATCTTTAAGGACCTGTGTATGGGCAGGAATTTGGGACTGAAAGACTATGGCCTAGGGACAAAGAAATCCTGATCTTAAATTTGCCTAATTTTATCAGTAACTGCTTGCATGACCTTGGATAGTATTTTAACTTCTATAAAACTCTACTAATTCAACAATAGATTGAAAAAAAAAAAGAATTTGGTGCTATCCCCAGTCAGTTATGGCATTATATAATTCTGCAATAACATGGTGAATGAAATGCATAATTTCAGAAGTAATAACAATAATAATGCGAAAAAGATAGGTAGAGTGTTTTGAGTACTATACTTGGAGTCAAGAAGAATTGTCTCTAAAATTTACAAGCTGCTTGACCAATGGGCTTTATCTCATTATGGCTGAAGCATAAAGAATACAAATTGTAAACTAACTGCAATCCGTGTGGGAATGGATATTAAGCACACTAGTTCTTACTTCAATGAAATCACACTTTTTGGATGTAATAATAATAATAATTCATAATAATAGATTCATAAAGCCTATTTCTCACAACACATCAATCTGCAAGGTAGTATTTTGTTTGGGGAGGGGATGGGCGGATCAAGGATTATAGAATTGATATATCTCCTTTGTCCTTCCCTCTCCCCCATTCAGCAGCACATGTTTTCTAAATGAGTGTCCCTTATTGTAGTAAATCAGCAGCCAATCCAGAAAATGAAGACAAACCACAAGTAAAAGTTATTTTTTGAAAACCAAATTTATTGAGTGATTTTGAAGTGAGATCAGCTGGTCCTTGGTTGCAACTGTGTGGAAACACAGCTGCTGAAGAATGGTCCCCTGAGCATTTCCAGTTTGGGCATGCTCTTCCAGACCTATAGGAGTCTAAGGATTCGTGTGCTCAGCTCATCCCACTGTTTGAGAGAGGGAAGGGGAATATATGGAAGTTGTCTCACTCCACAAGGGTGAGGAAGAAGAAAAAAGCAGTTCTAACCTAAAAGTACAGCTCTGTATACAGTGGTTGTACTTGCCTCTCAGATTATTTATTATGGCCTACAGTATATCATTCATACCTCTGTATATTCATAGCTATCTGCAGCTATACATACATGCATTCAAACACTGTCAATAAATAAATATGTTTCTATAATTATAGATATTAGCATCTATACATACAATCAGTCAATAAAACTTTATTAAATGTCTACTGTGTCAGTACTGGGAATACAAAGAGGCCACAAAAAATAGTCCCTGCCCTTAAAATGTTAACTCTCTGAGTGAGAAAAGCACTTATGTATAAATTATAGCATATGTAGGACAAATATGAAATAGAGGAAAAGTATTAAATGTGCAAAGGTTTGGGAAGAGACAACATTCTAGTTACCCCTCAAATGATTTTTCTCCCAGAGCTGGAAGGCTGTTGTTAACTATTCTCCAAGATAACTATCTTGAACAAGTGAAAATTTAGCTTGAAAGAGGGAAAGGGAATGGTATACACTTTTGACTCCTTTTAAGCAAAAAAAAAAAAAAAAAAAAAAAAATGGTCATAATAAATTAGATTGGGTGGATTTGGATTTTGAAGAGAGACTTTTTTTGAGAGAAGATGGAATTGTGTATTGCTAAACGATGAGTAGATTAACTGACATCTTAGAATATATTTGAATGCAAACTTCTGCCTCCTTCCATGGTTGAAAATTTAAAACAATATTGAACAAGTTATAAAGTTGTATTAACTTCATATACATATATATATATATATATATATATATATATATATGTAATTAGGTGGAGCAGTAGATGTTCAAATCCATCCTCAATTATTCACTTACAGTGTGACTTTGGGTAAGACACAACCTCTGCTTCAGTTTCTGTATCTATAAAATGGGAATAGTAAGGCCACTTACCTCCTAGTGGTTTTATGAGGTCTCATATGAGATAATTATTGTGAAGTGTTTAGCAATCACAAGTGTTATATAAATTTTAGCTATTGTTATGTCTCTTCCATCTATTAGATAAGTTATCTGCCAAACAACTTAATGTATTAAGTTAATTGGTTGATTAAGATGATTAACTAGCACAAATTTCAGGATTCTATTTCTTGTTTTTAATTTTAAACTGTTGTGCTTGAGTTTCATTTCCCTTTTAATCAGGGTATCCTTGCCCTATGGGTTGCTCAGAGTCTGAGGTTACAGAAAGAAAAGTCTAGGACTGACAAGAATATAAAATAAGAACTATTTATCCCCAAAACTATCCCACTTCAATCCAATGCTCTTGAGATGATATATTATACATGCCCCAAGTCTGAATTACAAAAAACAAAAACGAAAAAAAAACAAAAACAAAAACAAAAAACCCATACATATCCATATCTTCCTTTGTTTAATAAAAGTACATTTATTAATAAACTAAATAAAGGCTTCCAGGGTTGCCTTTTCAATAAACAAACTTGTTTCCCTTCCTCATTTTTTCCTTCTAACTCTCTATTTGTGGAGAAAATATACCAAAAAAAAAAAAAAAAAAAGGAGTCATTAGTATAGTAGATCACTTTATCGTTCTTGTCTGTCCTTCATTTGAAAGGACTATGACATCAGGGAAGCAATGCCATGAGATGCAAGTGAGGTAGAGCTAGCTGTGAGACCTAATACTAATTAATCTTATACTTTTCAATGCACTGCAATTAAATTTGATTAATCAAACCACGAAAACAAAACCCTCTAAAAAGAGACCATTATCACCTTGTGTTTTAGCCATTCTGATTGGCTTTTCTTACTAACTTGGTAAGGTTCCCTCTTTATTCAACTGTAGGTGGTGGACCTCCTTCCCTTAAGCAATCATCATAGCCCTCAAAGCAATGAGGAATGTGTCAAGAAAAAAGAATGCCAGAGCCAGCTCTAAGCAAGATTTAAGAACAGTCTAATGGTGGTTAATGTCTCTCGTGAGTATTCTCTACTTTTAACTAAAGTTCATTAGTTGCTTGCTTGGTGATTTAAGTCAAAATAATTGATGAAGTTGTTCTTAATATTGTTTTTATTGGTAATCTGTCTGAAAGGCCTATATATATATTATTAGTCGTTTGTAGGAATACATACATAATATATATATGTACACATCATATGTACACAGCATAATAATACATATAATATACATATTATATGCTACCATATAGCTAATATCTTATTGAAAATCAATTTACTCAAAATAATCCAATTATAAAATGGAATTCTAAAAAAAAAGGAATCATTTATGCTGAGTGGAAAGACTGTCTTATGGTAATAAAACTTATCATTATATTCAATAATTATTATGTATTGATAAACTATAGTTTAAATGTAAACCAAATTACATATTGATTTAAAAGTGGTAGTATAACTCAGTTATATTAATAAAATACTAGAATTTAGTCTCACCACATTATGTTACACCATACTATCTTATTTAAATTATTCTCACAACAGTCCCTGAGCACTCATTGCATGTCAATTTTCTGTAACATCTCAGGGTATAAATGTTATTATGTTACTAATCTTAGCTTTATTATAAAAGAAAAAGTGTGTGTGTGTGTATAATCATATACTTATAGACATTTTGTATTTCCTTTTATTCCTCCTGTAACATTTGTTTCATATTAACCTCACCTGGCCAAAACCTGTGCCATGGTATCTAAAAATTTGTTTAGAACCTTAAACATTCCTTAGATAAGAAGCCAGATGAAGAATCTCCACTGTTCTTGACTCCCAGGTGACATATAAAGTATTCTCAGACAGACTATTTGCGAACCTTCTAAATATTGTTTAATCTGTAATCTGACTTATTTTACCCATAAGGTTTGTTTCTTTAGGGAATGTATGAGATTTATTCTGTTTAATTTGGTTCAACTTTTGATATTGCAGGAAGTATGAGATTATAGATTTATCTTTTTAACTTTAATGGCTTAAGAGGAATGTACAAGATCACAAGTTGTAAATGAATTATTTCTCTGTCACTTTGACATGGTTTTGCCTATAAGAGAATTTGTGAGAATCCTAATTAGAGTTCAGGTTTTCTATGAGGTCTGAACCTGTTTGGAGGCATAATAATAAAACCTAGGTATTTAACTCCATAATTTTCATGTTGTTATGATAAAAATATTTGACAGCAATTAGGAGATATTGTTCCCATGACAATGTTCATATATATGTGCATAAATATGTATTATATGTACATATAGTTTTTTGTACATGTATAAATTTGGTATCATATATGATATTGAATCTAATCCATGCATAGAATATATAGTCTATAGAATTAACTCATGTGTGTGTGCCTATATGTCATATTTCTGTACCAATTATCCTAGAAACCAGGACAGAGCCCAAGCCAGCAATTGAGAAGGGATAGCACAAATTAATAATTTAAAGGGACTGAATCAAAGCTTTCCTGACATTTCTATTCACCTTAGTTTATAGCCCTGTTTAGGCAAGCATTTCACAATTCCCCAATACCTCACAGTTGACATTGAATTTTTTTTTATGCTTATAGACTACAAATAATATGTTATTCAAGATGAGGACTTCAAAATCAACAAGTAAACAAGCATTATTAAACACCTACTATGTGCCAGGCATTGCCCTATATTCTGGGACAAAGGAAAGATAAAACAATCTCTGTTCTCAAAGAACTCACAGTTTAATGGAAGCTATAAAGAAGCTAATTAAAGTGTGTGTGTGTGTGTGTGTGTGTGTGTGTGTGTTTAGACATTCTCATATCAATTTGATTAAATTTTAAAAATAATTTCCTATAAAATGATAAACAAACTTCATTAAAACTAGAAATTAGGGTTTGATTTAGTTTTATTCAATGAGCATTTATTAAGTATTTACTATGTAGAAGTCACTCGTCTAGGGGTTGTGGGTGGGAGGCAAGGAGATAATTACTGCCTTCCAGAAGTGGAACATATTCTTATATTCTAAAGAATATATAATAACTTTGGAATTCTTTTTCTTACTTCCTACCATTCTCTATCCCCACTATCCTGTAGTTTGCTTTTCCTATAATCTTCTCCACTTACTGGTCAATAAGTTCAATAAACATTTATTTAGTGCAAATCTATTATATTCCAGATATTGTGCTAACCACTGAGGATGGAAAAAAAAAAGTTGGGTAAGTTGACCTTGACCTGTAAAAGTTTACAATCTAGTGGAAGAGACAATATGCAACTACAGAACAACAAGATATGAGCAGGATAAATAGGAAACAGACAGAAGGGAGGCACCAGAATTGAGAGAAATAAGAAAAAAAGAACTTTTTTGGGAGGGGGGCAACTGGGGTTAAGTGACTTGCCTAGGCTCACACAGCTAGGAAGTGTTAAGTGTCTGAGATCAAATTTGAACTCAGGTCCTCCTGATTTCAGGGCTGGTGCTCTGTCCATTATACAACCTAGCTGCCCCTAAGAAAAGGAACTCCTAAAGAAGGTAAAGTTTTAAATGGGGTTTGAAAGAATCTAGGGAAGCTAAGAGGGAAAGAATTACAGACATGGAAAACTACCAGTGAAAGTTCCCATATCACAGAAACAAGAAATTGGTCAGCATCAATGGATTGAAAAATTGGGGGAAGGGTGTAAAATATAAAAAAGATTGTAAAGATAGGGGGAAACTAAGATATGAAGGGCTTCAAAAGCCTAACCAAGGTTTTGTGTTTGATCCTGGAGATAATATGGAGTTTATTCAGTTTGAGTGGTTGGGGTAACTTGATCAGTTTTTAGAAAAAATCATTTGGCAGCTGAATAAATGATAGATTGGAGGAGAGAGATATTGATGACAGCAGATCAATCAGTGGGCTATTGCAATAGTCCAGGTGTAGGGTACAAGACCTACATCATGGTCATGGAAATATCAGGTAACTGAAGAAGTCAAATTTGAGAGATGCTGAAAAATTGAAATTGATGTTTGATCATTTGTCCTGTTGAATTAAAATTTGAATACTATTCCAGTATTCTTCTCATTTGCTAAATCTCTACTGAGATGCTTTATGGAAAGAAACATCTATCCCTCATGGAAATAGCTTTAATGAACAGTGGGAATAGAATGTGAGGGGCTACCCTCCTAAATAAATTAATGGCTATGAAACATTTTAATTTTATTCCAAGTACTGTCAGACTATAAGTGTCTAGTGGGAATTTTAATTTTTAATTTTTTAATTTATTTTATTTTTTATTTTTTACTTGCCATAGGAACTTGCTAATCTAGCACAGTGTTAAAAGTTTGCAACTGAGAAATCTGGTGATAGCTTCTGATACTTAAGATTAGGACTAAAGAAACAGCACTGATTTGAGACATCTTCTTATGAACTCATAGACATTTCTGTAAATGCACATCAAGGCTCATTGTGTTTCAGACATTTTTGAACAGAGCTAATAGTCTAGCTTCATCAGTGGATGAAAGTAGACTGACTAATGTGTCAATTATATATACCAGGTTTCATCTCATAAAATACCAATTGCTCTGTTGAATGAGACTCTAGTCCATTATCTCCTTTTTTATTTTTCTTTTAAAAGTACTAGGGTTTATATGCTAAATTTCTTAACTCTTGTTCCATTTATATTTTTATTTAAGTGAAAAGAGTTTATAAGAAATTCCTCTACCTCTAAATATTGTGTAAGGCATAAACCATGCACTAAATAGTTAAGTATTTCACTTTCTTCCTTCCAAGTTTGAAATTGCTTCATGAGACACTGGAATGCATAACCAAAGTAATATCCTTCTGTAGAGATATTTCATCTGCCTTGGGTGGTTTAAATGCATTTCTGCCTGGAAATAGGTATTCGGGCTAAATGACCTTCTAGTCTTAGAAGCCTATAATTGTACAGGCGATAGCAAAGCAATCCAAAGAAAAGCAGGCATGTAAATAATAGCAAGTAAACAGTGAACAAAGGAAAGCTCTTTAAAACCTTGCTGTCATTAGTAATGGACAGGTTAATTTTTGAAGAATATTTCTGCCGTGTGTACTTAGACACGTATGGTTTAATTTTTGCTACAAGTATATGGTCCTGGAAGGTGAGCACTTCCCTTTCACCTCATTACAAAAGAAGCAGGTGGTATCCTATACTAATTGTCCTGGCTCTCTGCAGAATGTGAGCTGCAAAACAGTAACTAACAAAATGGAACCTAAAATGATTGTGTGGTATCCCTATAAGGATAAGTGATCCTTCTCCTGCTCTATATACACTTTATTTTGGAACAAGAATTCTTTTATTCCCGTGGACTATGAGAAGTTACTTGTCAACTGAGCCAGAACAACAGGGACAATTCTAAAGGGTCAATCACTGCTCTGTGAGTAATTTTTACTAACCTCAAATTATAAGGATGATTCTCAAAACTGCACAAAGTCGGTGTGGGTATGCCCTTCTTCCCCTGGAATGACCCAGCAGTTTATGGACATCTTGAAAAGATCATGTCTTGGGCAGGGCTCTCTCCTGTATTGTGTATTCTAATACAGAGCCTTAGAATCATGAAAGACAGCTGGCATTAGCTGCACTTCTTGGTCACCTGAGAAGTTGAATATTATTTACTAGTATTGGTTATACAGGGCAATAGTAAAAACAATGACAGATTGCAGGAAGGAAAAGCGTTATAGAGAGAGAACAGAGAGAAAGGAATCTGCTACAGATCTTTCTCCTCTTCCTCCCTCTCTCCTTTCTCTCCTTTTCCTTTTCCCCTCTCCCACTCCTTATCTTTCTCTCCCTTCTCATTCCTTTCCCTTCCCCTTCCCCATAGAAATTGGGGAAATAAACTTCCCCAGTCTAATTGGGAAGGGGGAATCCCCTAATTGGGAAGGGGGAAACTGGCTAAAAACTTTTTTTTACCCTTAGATGATAGGGAAATCCTTCCTATATAGCCAGTTGCTATCAGGAAGTTGCTTCAGGGGAGGCATAGATTGAGAAATACATTATTTGGCCAATTGAACACCAGAAATAACTTACTGCCTTTCGGGGATGGGGGGGGGTTTGGGGAGGGGGTAATCCTAGCTCAACTCATATCATGGGCAAGGGGAAAATCCATGGTCTTATTACATTGTCTGACCATGCTCCATGCAGGGTGATTTAAATCCTGAGGATACCAAGACATAAAGTAGTTCCTTACTTCAAGGAGTTTGTTACATTTGATTACAGTCAATAAATATAAAGTAATGATAAGGTAAATAAAAGGAGGACACAATAGTAGCTGGAAAGGTCAGGGATGGGTTTTCATAGAAGGTAGTACTTGAACTTAGTCATATAAATCATTAAGAATTCTTTTTTAATTTTTTTTATTTTATTAAAGCTTTTTATTTACAAAATATATGCCTCAGTAATTTTTTCAACACTGACCCTTGCAAAACTTTCTGTTCCAAATTTTTCCCTCCTTCCCTCAACCCTCCCCCCCTCCCCCTCCATGGCAGGTAGTCCAATACATATTTAACATAAGTATGTTAAATTATATGTTAAATCCAATATATGTATACATATTTATACAGTTAAATTGCTGCACAAGAAAAATCAGATCAAGAGTCATTAAGAATTCTAAGCCAGTCTTTTCAACAATGAAGTAATTCAAAACTTTCCAATAGATGTGATAGAAAGTGTCTTCTGCAGCCAGAGAGAGAACTATGGAGACTGAATATGGATCAAGGCATAGTATTTTCACCTTTTTTGTTTTTGTTTTTTCCTTCTCATGGTTTTTTCCCCTTTTGATCTACTTTTTTTTTCTTGCACAGCATGATGAATATAGAAATATGTTTAGAAGATTGCACATATTCAACCTATATTGGATTGCTTGCTATCTTGGGGAGAGGGAAGGCAGAAGAGAGAAAGAAAAATTTGGAACTCAAGATTTTGCAAAGGCGAATATTGAAAACTGTTTGTTCATGTGTATAGATATATGCATATATATATGTATGTATGTATATATATATATATATATATATATATTTTAAATAAAAGAATTCTAAGCCAGATGCGCCAGTGGAAAAGGAGCACAGAGTAAAAAAGAAGTCATATATGATAAATTTAGAAAGTAGATGGGAACATTTTGTGAAGAGCTTTGAGTATCAGAGTATATTAATCCTAAAAATTAGAGGGAATCACTAGAATTTATTGAGCAGAAAAGTGACATGGTCAGACCTGTGCTTTTCAGGAAAATGTTTTTTTTTTTAGCTATATAGAGATTTGTGGTTATATGAATGTAGAGAAGGGAATATAATAGCTTATATTCATATAGCATTTTCTACGTAGTAGGCATTACACTGTTTTAAAATTTTTTCATTTGATCCTCACAACTCGGGAAGATAGGTGCTATTATTGTCCCCATTTTATAGATGATGAAACTGAGGCAAACAGAAGTTGAGTGACTTCTCCACTGTCAACCATGTAGTAAGGGTGTGAGGTAAGATTTAAACTGGTCTTACTGACTCTGTACCTAGCACTCTATCCACTGTGACCTGAAGCTGTGAGATGTTATAAATGTAAAAATGACAAGATCTAAGAAAAAGCCTGATGTGTACAGTGAAAGAGAGTGAGAAATCAAGAATTACATTACTAAGCTTGCAAACCCTAATGATTTTTGACACTTTGGGCTAAAATAGGGATGAAATGAGTTTTGGATGAAAGATAATGAATTCTGTTTTATGTATATGGGGATGCCTATGAAACATTCAGTTTAAAACAACCAATGATAGAAACTAAAGAGAGATACAAGGGCAATAAACCTAGTTCCTGGAGTCATCTATATAAAGACCATGAGTAACTTTTAGGAGGTGATGAGTATAAAAATGTGAAAGAGAGAAGAGAAGAGAGCTTATGACAAAGTCTTGGGATAGTACCAGAATTAGTAGAATAAATGAAGATCTGCTAAAGGAAGTAGAGACCTAGAGATTATACAGATGAGGAAGAGCAGATAGAAAACAGGGTCATGAAAACGCAGGATAGGAATAGCAACTGAGAGACAATGGTCAACACTTAAGAAACTCACAGGAAAGTCAAGAAAGATGAGAACTGAAAAAAAAGGAGATTATTGATAACTTTGGTGAGCAGTTAAAGATGAAGTAAGAAATGTATGCAAGAAGAGAAAAAGTAAGAGGAAAAATGAGTGGGGAGGTTAAGTAGAGAAAATTAGTGAGGCAACTAAATGGTACAGTGGATAGAGCACTGGCCCTGGAGGCAGGAACATGGGACCAGAAGGGCCTCCAACACTTAATATTTACTAGCTTTGTGACTCTGGGCTAGTCACTTAACCCCAAATGCCTGTCAAAAAAGAAAAAGAAAACAAGTTGTAGACTGACTTTTTTTCTAGGGGTTTGATAGAGGGGGGAAAAAAGTAAAAAAAAAAAAAAATGTTTCTACATTAAGGGGAAATATAGTAAGGTATAGTTGAGGGTCTTTTTGTTTGTTTGTTTGTTTGTTTGTTTTAAGGATGAGGGAGATTTGGACATATTTAAAGAACACAGAAGAGTAATTGCTATTATCCAGGAAAGAGGATAGTCATAGGTAATGGAAGGAATGTGCATCTTTCTTTTCCATTGGATAATTCAATAGAAGACTCTCTAGAGAAAGTGGGGACTGGTGATTAGGGAAATCCAGAAAAGGTCCCCAGTTGTCAGAGTTTAAGGTGCTGTTATGAAAGTGAAGGAGTATACTGTTTAAAGACTTAAAGATCCAGGCTGAGATTTTAGTCAATTCATGGTGCTAGAGCTGCCATGTTGCTCATATAATTTTCAAATTAGCAGTTTTCCTCCTACCAATCATTGTGTACTTTTACAAAGAGAGATATGTGACATGCACCTGATGTGCAATTATATGCACCTGCAATTATGCCATAGAAAAATAATTAAAGGTCATACATTAGATAGAAAGAAGAAGTCATCAGTTGAAAATTACCTAATGGCACAAATAGCTCCTTGAGTGATACTGTGATAATATTTAGTTAATATTAGTTGAATGTTTATATCTTATGCCATTTAATATCACACTGTGCCACAAAATAATATTCCAAAAGGACTACTGAATAGTTGGTAACTGCAGGGAGTCTGCTATTTGAGACAATCACTCTTTTCTTGGGCAGGGGAAGGAAGTAATGAACTATGTTATATGATCATCTTAGCATTTTAACTAATTCATAGCTATAATTGGAGAACCTTGTTTGTCAGAAACAGAGACACTTTTCCATTCAGACAATAATCCAAACTGGAGATGTAAGTACAATCCATTGTGATCATTGACGCAGTTAGTTAGGGCATTTATTCTTTGAAGCTTAACATATCACATCCTGTACAATGATAAGGGAGTCTGTTCTCTTTTCCTTATGAGCACTTAGCTCTCCTTGATGTCAATGGGAGTTAGATCTCCATGTCGAGAAGAAAATAGACTTGCTAAAGTTAATCATAAGAATGATTTTTGTTCCATTTTAATGTTTTGTTTATTGGCCATGGAAATGTGATGTGAAGCTCACTGTGATTCCTATCTGATTTTCTAACTTAAGGAACAGAAGGTAATAGCTAAATGTAGAGTGATGGTAGCTGCAAATAGTTGCACTGAGGCCTTGTAAAAGGATTTTAACATTTTATTTAACACTTGGGGTTTTAGTGAGATTGCCTCTTAATACAAGTTAAAATATGGTCATTATAGATTTCCTTTTATCTTGAGATCAAATGACAAAATTGTTGTTCATGTGATAGATAAGACATAAATCAACAAAAAATATATCATTTGAACTTAACTGTGTGATTTATAAAACGTATATTTACATTCAAAGTAGGAAGGGCTAGTTTGACTTCAAACCACCTAAATGCATGAACATTTCACTGAAGATCAATTTATTCTTTAGAGATGAATCAAAAACATCTTTTTATGAAAAATGAGTTTAATTTCAATATAAAATTAGATTAGTAGATAAAAGTAGATTTTAAAAAAGCAAGTTGGTATAATGAAAACAATATTATACTTTGAATAAAAGCAAGACCCGAGTTCAAATCCTTCCCTCTGATACTTGCTGTCATTGGAAACAGCTACTATACCTCAAAACTCTGAGAAAGTCTGTCGATTTTTGAATTTGACAATCTGTAGTACTGGAGAGATTTGACTAAAATAATGTCCACTACAGAGAAGATCAATCGTCTAAATCTAACAAGACAAAGAAGTTATAGAAGCCAAAATTCTATCAATTGGGCTTGAACCTAGAAATAAAAGATATGGTACATTGCATTTAAAAAGTAAATTCAGTTGAAGAGAACAGCTTAAAAGCAGACAAGGGAAGTCAAACCCAATGTTTTAAGTAGTTTGAGACATAATACTCATTTATTTGTTAGTCAAGTTTAAAGTAGATTAATTCAGTTGAGCAGTAGAAATATCTATTCAGCACAAATGCTATGTTCATAAAGGAACTTTTATGGACATTTCTTGAGACAGAAAGAGAACACTGCCTCTAAGCACAGGTTTTTGTTTTCATTCATGTGTCTTTTGATAGGTATCTAGTAATGTTTGCAATTTTACCCTCCCCCAAGCCTCTAATCACTTATATCTATAATATCTATACTATACTCAATATATTGTTGGGAGATTGTGATCATACAAGCAATGGTCTGTCTACAAATCAGACCAGAGAATAGCATATTCTATAATTTCTATGACTTATATCCCAAATATTTTTATCTCCTTTTAATGAAGGAGAGACATTTTTCACTCATTTTGCTAACATACATTCTTTTTTTATAGATATAGATAGTACTTTATCCTTTAACACTGGATTGTGGGATGAGTGCTCCCATTAAATCAGAATGTTTGTTCCCTTATATGTTATGTCATTCTAACCATCCCTTGAATGGTATCACCCAGTGTGGACATTTCATTTTAATTCAGTTGATCAGAATAGGTATAATATCAAGGATTGCCAAAGTTTGGGTGAAGTTCCAGTATTTGAGGGAGTACTTCCATGAGATATTGTGATTTTATATTATAAGAATATGAAAGTCCTCTGTCATCATGACAAAGAAGATATAGGATATACCCATTGAGAATTCATATCTTACATCTGATACTACCCAAGTTGGCAAAAGAAAGCACCAAATTTTGTCTCTCAATTTGTCATATATACTATAATGTAGTGATTGTGTTAGCTCTTGGGAGGGTGACACTGTTAATAAGATTGTGTCATCCAGGTTATAGCTTAGAGATTCTGCCAGCTTGTGAGAAAATTTATGTTGCAGGTTGTTATAAGGTAGAATAGGGACCTCTATCATACATATATTTGTATATGCTTCTCTACATGTACCCATTTATTGAATGTGAATATATATGCATATTTGATCAAATGAAAGAGAATATTTGTTTTTATAAAGTATTAGCTGAGAAGAAATTATTCGTTTTCTTTAGGAAAACTTTGATTATCTTTTATTTTACAGATTTATTGTTTTGTAGTTGAATTATTTCCCCTTTATTATTTTTGCTTCTATGTTGATTTGTGCAATTTCAGTCATTGCTCAGATTTGTGTTTTTTTAAATGCATCTTATGCAGATTGCTAAGAATTTAAACATACAGTCAAATATATTCTGATTTTTGAAATACCTTGTCTTCTTCCAAACATTAACTAGATAAAGCAAAATATAGTTTAAGGAGTCAATCATAGATAACCATATGTAAATATTTCTTAAGGAAAACATTGTTCTGGTTGTAACAAAATTGTAGCAACTGAATTTATTAAAAAAAGAATTTGAAAATTACATCCTCTGGGGCAGCTAGAGGTGCAGTGGATAGAGCACTAGCCCTGACTTCAGGAGAACCTGAGTTCAAATGTGACCTCTTACACTTCCTAGCTATGTGATCCTGGGCAAGTCACTTAACCCCAATAGCCTCAGCAAGAAAAAAAAAAAGGAGCAGACAAAATTACATCCTTTGATTCCCCAGGTAAATGTGTAAGAATGTAAAGATTCCGTAAAATGCAGTAAGATCACTGGGCTACATAATCTTTCTTTTAGGTAAATGATACTCTGTTCTTTACAGTCCCAATGTAATGAACTTGAGGTAATGAAGGAGTGTATAAGAGACTTGTAAGACTTTTTTTTTTTTAATGCAACTTCCTCTTTATAATTCCAGGGGAAAATTCACCAAAATAATTTTAGGAGATCACTAAATCTTTGTATTGTGAACAAACACATCAAGATGATTTAACTTTAAATTGAGTTATACCTTAATTTAGATCAGGAGTTCTTAGAATGCAGTACAGATGGAAGGAAATTAGATGAGAAAATAGATCAATCCAAAGACTATAGGCTCCTTGGGAAATTTTAACGCTCTCTCTTATTTAAAATATAAGCAAGTATAAATATAATATATAGCATAAATAAATATGTATGGCATAGAAAATTGTATTTTGATTATAAAAAAAAAAGGAGAGAAGAATTTTTGGACGAATGCATTATCTTCATATTCTTGGCTCTTAGCACAGAGTAATCATCTAATAAATACTGAAGTGGATCAAAGAATGAAATTTCAGATTTAAGGTCCTTCTATGGTCAACTAGCCCAGCCTGTATTTAAGAGTTGCAGAGAAGAAAGATCAGAAGTTGTAAGAATCCCTTAGCAAATCAGATAGCAAAACCTAGGGGTCTTCAGACTATAGAGGGAGGGCATATGTTAAATGTTAAGATCTCATGATCTTTACTTTTCAAAACTTATTGTAGTTAGTGAATCCCTTTTCATCCAAGTGATGAAAGCAATCTTGTGGATCTTCCCAACCCAATCCAACCCGCCTCCATTGGGTTTAGACATTCAGAGGGAGTGGGGAGGGTCAAAGAGAAGACAAGGTGAAGATATGCCTTAGTGGTAGGCCTGCCATCTCCACGGGATCTGAGAAACACAGAGTCAGGAAATGGGGTAAAAAGAAGGTAAGAGAGGATGTTCCCATGGGAGATCTTGTGTGTATATATTTACCCAATTGGATATAATAGAGAACATCTGTAATTATGGTAGAACACCAATTGAGACACTCAGGAGTTCACAAAAGAAAAAAAAGGCAAGAAAGGAGCCAATAGTAAAACCCACAATCTCATAGTTATGCTCAAATGTCCCCCTCTCTTGAGAATTACAAACAGTCAGTACTCTAATTTTTAGTGATCTATGGCAAACTCAGGTTACTCTATTCTAGTTATCTACTATGAATGTAAATCACAAAAAGGTATGGAGGGCATCCTTACAATAAATTAATCCCAGTGGATTTCAGAGTATGTGATATCCTATAAAAAGAATGCTAAAGTCAAGCTTGATTAAATAATTGTGATGATCTTATACATTTAATCAGTAACAGTAAAGCAAGTTATCATTGGACAAAAGGAAAATGAAATGGGAGGATCAGTAGTCAGGCTTTAAAATGATTTAGGTTGTAAATATAATTGTCAGCTACTCCAAATATGTGCTGTGACTGGATATTGCAAAACACCACAACACTTATGTTATAAAAGTATGTACATAGGTTTTAAACCTGAAATAGACCTCAAAGATTATATAGTCTAAACTTTATAGGTAGGAAAACTAATGCCCAAAGAATGTAACTCAACCAATTTCACAAGGCAGTATGTCATAAAGCCTGGATCTGTAATTATTACCACTCTTTTCATTCTGAAACACTATTGTTTCATAAAGATGCTGATTATTTTTAATTCTATTATATTTTCATCTATTATGCCATCTAGTTTTTATTTAGCATATTTTTTTTTAAAGAGTGTAGATTATAGAATATACACCATGGGATAATTGTACTTCTAATAAGAAATAAATTTAAAGTTTAAAATAAAATGAAAAGAAATGATAATAGATTTTAGGGAAAGTAAGCTAGGTTTTTTTTTTTTTTTTTTTTAAAGAAGACAACAATAAAAACAATAGCCCTAGAGCCATTATCGAAAAATAAAAAGTACTTTTTCCCCTTTTTCATATCAGTTTAATTTGTAGTCCTATAGTGTATGCTTTTGGCCTACATGTTGAAATCAAGGCAGACAAGGTATCCCTTTCATCCCTCTCTGTCAAATCTTCTCACTAATAATAATTATTCCTGGCTTCCAGCCCTGAGAGTTCAACAAATGCTGAAATGTTCTCTGGTCTTCAGCTGCATTTTTTGCATTGGCTCTGCAAGTACAAGGAAAAACCTATGTGATTACTCATTTTATTTTTATTTTTGATGAGAACTAGGGAGATATCAAGTTTATAATCTGTAAATTTATGATTACTAATTATGCATCTATTTGCATATATGTATTATCCATAGTTTCATGTGATTAATATAGTTACATAAACATATATGGTATAATCATGTATACACTACCTATACATATAGTTATATGCAATTTACACATGTATACATGTGTCTATATATACACATGTATTATGTATATTATGTATATGCATACACACATATTCTTGATTTAGGTACCTTAAACTATATGTTGTCATTTTTTTTTGTTTTTAAGTTATTATTTATCTCTGTATCAGAAAACATAGTTAGCCCTTACAACATTTAACTAAGGCCCCTTAAAATTTTAGAAGCTTATGGATTTATTGTGTATATCTTAGAAAACATATATGTGTATGCATTAACTTCCCACTAAGCTATACCTATTACTCTGAAAATTATCAATATTAATAACTTCAGATAATAGGATTGAAAAATGAAAAGTACCTTGGAGATAATATAATATGATCTGTCATTCTTTAGATTTGGAAAGTGAGGCCCAGAGACAAGAGTGTTTGAGCAGAGTCAGAGAAATAGCAAATCCAGGATTTGGTTCTAAAGTCAAATCATAAATACCATATTGAGCAGGTAAATTCAATAAGATTCTCAAGAGCTGGAACTATGTCAAACATCTTCATATATAATTCATCACTTTAAAAGTATTTATTCAAATGACTTAAAATATTGTGACTATTGGAAAGATTCAGATCTGTCTTTGCCTCCACTAACTAGCAATGCGTTCTTAGGAATGTCATTTTAGCCTCTTGAGTCTCAGTTTTTTCATTTGTAAAATGAGAGGTGTGAAGTGATTAGTCCCTAAGGTCCATTTCCAGCCACAAAATTCAACGATTCTATTTTATGACTATCAATGAATAATCATCTAGTTACTTAGAGAAAAAATAGGAAAATGGAGTTGTAAAAGTTTGCTTTACCCTCGATTCAAATATTTATTTTTTTTTTCCTGGACCAAGGAGTTAGGTAGTTTCCACCCCTTTTTCAGTGTTCTACTCCATGGACCAACTATGGACATGTATTCCAGTCCACAAAGCTTTCTTGATTTAGCTTTGATCTCTGGGTCTTTAGATATTATCAGCACCATCTTTCATTTAGTTGAGATTGCATTGAAGTCTACATGTGAACCTTTTAAAAGCTGATCTATAATTTACATCAAAATAGTAATTGGCCCAGCCTAAGGTTAGTGTTCTCTGACTTTCTTAGGAAAGGATTCTTGTAGACAATCAAAAAAATCCCTTAGGCAAGATTGTGACATTATTAGTTTTTTATTACCTCCTTTCCCCTCCCTTCCCCACATGAGTTGCAGAATTTTAAAATGTAACTTTATAAACATAAATTCACATGAAAGAGAAGAGAATCCATTTTCACAAAGAAGTAACACAACACAATTGGGAATTCAGAACATTTATTGCAAGAGCTGAATAACTGTAAATAATGTTGAACTGGCAAAGCAGTAACAAGGATAACTGTTTAGATATTTATTCTGTCAAAGTCATCAAACACCCTTCACAAACTGACATAAGTACTGCAATAAGCAATGCACCCCCAACCCATTTTATATCATTATAATGTGAAAAAAAAAGTGAATTGCTATATACAAAATAACTTTTTGGTAAGAACAAATTAACTATCAGATTAGCAAACATTTTATTTTTTTATTATTATTATTTATTATCTTTAAAACTCATGTTTAATTGTGGTGTTAAGTTAACTTTCACTTTTCTCAGTAAGGACTTTTTTTTTTTTTGCATGCTATTTATTTGTTTAAATCATCTGTCATGCCTTAACAAAAACCTCCTAAGAATGTTCAAATTTGAATTTGTTTGTACGTGCAACTGAGATCTTATTAACATTAGGAGTCACTCTTTGGGTTTCACTTAAGTGACGTGATGCTGGTACCTGCCAGGCATTGACCAACTATGATAACAAACAGTTAAACAGCAATAATTAGAGATTTAACCCTTTATTTTCCCCCAACTAGCCTACCAGGAGAATGCTCTGTTACATCATGAAGGCACGACACATTAAATATTTTGTGGCTATGGTCTAAAACACATTTTACTACAACATTAACGCAGATGAGCATAAACACAAAAGCTGCCTTTTCAGCAATACAAACGGTCTTAGTTATAGACACACATTTGTTCAAATATAACTACTATTTTAAAATTATGATTTTATTTCTTCCACGTGCTCCAATTGTGATTCATTCAATTGCCTGAATGACAAACGACCTTTCTGATCACTTTGGATTGGATCACTTCCTGGAGAATATTACTTTTCCACTTCTTACTTTTTAGATGCTACTTATTAGAGATTATTTTCAATTTTGCTGCTTTGAAAAATAAAATGTTTTTTATAAAGTATAGGTTCAGAGTTTTCTAGCCTTTGCATAAGTCTTTTTGTTGTTCAAACATTGTTGATGGGTTTCTTTGCCAGCTCATGAATAACACGTGCTGTCATGCAAGAAGCAAGATTTCAGAACCTTTTTATAAGAAAAACACAAGTATTTTGATTTTCTTGGAACAGTGTATGTCAGACAGACTAATAACACAGAAACACCATCACTAAAAGAAATAAGCTAAAAAAGTAAAAGAAAAAGTAAAAGAAACAAAAAAGAAACAACGATAAGACATAGAATTATGCTACAATATATTTTAGGTGAACATTATAAGTACACAAAAGTCATTAGTAATAACTTGCTTCTATTTACAAATACTTGAACACTGATTGACTGACAAGTGTCCACTAACATTGTTAATAGCACAATAGGTTTATCATTTAAGTTGCTTGAAGTATGATGTCAAGTATAGTGGTCCCAGCACAAATCAATGACAACAAGAGCACAATTTTCTAATTGGATATGCTTTTCATCATTGCAATTCTTTGACCTCTCACTCTCCAAGTGTATCTTCTGTTGTTCATAGCAGCAGTCCAGGGTCAAAAAACAAAATTTGAGAAGGGATATTTGCACTAGAGAGAGAGAGAGAAAGCTGTGGAGTTTACTCAATTCTGGTAACTAAACCCACAGAAGTAGAAGTATTTTCTCCCTTAAGTCGCATGACATCATAACTTTCATAGTGCTAATGCAAAGATGTGCATATCCCTGTTATAAGAAGCATAGTTCTAGAAATCTACCAAACACGTAAAGCTCTGACACACACAGTATTAGCAAGTCTACATAGGCTAAAGTCATTTGGTCCCAAGGAGCCATTTCTTATAGCTGGTGTTCCTTGGGACTCTCCACAGCTCCTGACACCTGTTTATAAGACTTCAAATTAGCCAATGGTATGTCACTCATGTGGCTGCCACTGTTGAAGTGCCCTTCGTTGGTACCATACTGCTTCCGGTCATTGAACTGGTTCCTGTTGCTATCTTCTTTCCAGGTCCTGGTCAAAGTGTGCCCATTCACCAGTTTGTCCTTCTTCACCCATTCCTTTTGAGGGGCAAAGGTGGAGAGAGGAGATTTGGGCTGTTGGTAGGGACCTAGGCCAGGAGGCATCCAGCAGTTATCAGAGTGACCCAACACCAAACATTCTTGGGTGCACATCTCCGTAGCTTCAGCTAATCCTCGGGGACCCAGAGGCCCATCTGTAGAAGATAAGACAAAAAAGAATAAAGGAAAAAAAATACAGGTTAGGATTTCTTATGTTTAAGATTAGTTTCTTTAAAAGTCATTATATTGTCAATTTTGTTTTCTTAGAAGTTGAGTATTTAATTTATTCAAGAAAAGTACTTTCATTTAATCTATCTTCCTTCATTAGAAAGCTTCAAGCAAAAGTTAGAGAACCACTTCAATGAGAATGGGCTAGAATGGATTCTTTTTTGGGTATGTGATAGAATAAATGGCCACTGAAGTCCTTTCCAATTTCTTTCATTCCTGAATTGTCCCATTTCTACAAAATAAGAGTGAATTAAAGCATAGTAAAAATGAATTTTTCAACTATAGAGGTAGAATTATTATTTTGGTCTAAAACCATATTTTCTCTCTCTCTCTCTCTCTCTCTCTCTCTCTCTGTATATATATATATATATATATATATATATCCACCTGATCTGTATTTAGGTACTCTAACACATACATCTATACATCTGTTTCTCTACACATTCTCCCTAATATGTAGAAGAAAATAGCTATATATGAAACCATGAAAATAGTACAATATTATATTTAAGATTTAAAAACTTTGGATGATAAAATCTATAATTCCAAGAAATAACTTGCAAAAGAATTACTTAATATCCAGGACAATTAAAACAAGGCTGCACCAATGACTGCACGTATAAAATAGAAAACTTGGCTATTTGGCACATCAGCATTAACATTGTTGCTTTCATGAAGCCACAATGAAAATATATTTACCGATTTTCAAAATCCAACATGTATTAGGAGACTTTTTAAACCATAATATACTAGTAAGAGCATAGCTGGCCAGCTGCAGGCACTCTGAAATCTAATTCAGCATAGAAATCATCTACATGCTCTGCTGACATTTTCCTCCTCCCCTATCCTAAGGGGATTTCAAAAAGTATAAAATTGAAGAAAAGATGTTGATTTAATCATATATGGTATAATATTCAGGAAAATACTAATAAAACATCTTTATCTTCATCAGACTATGTGAAATATAAATTTGAACAAGGATTTCAATGCTAAGGTGTGAATTTAAAACTTTTTTAAAAGAAAAAATTAATTCAATTTCAATAAGTCAAAATAGTTATGGAAATAAACTTTTTTTCTCCCTTGATTAAGCAGTCAAGTGATAAGTGATAGTTTGGAAATTACGATTGATTTTTCAAATGAGGTTAAATGGATAGGCATGAATGCTATGGGCATATAGTACTTTAAAACGCAGACATTAATCAGTAGGAGAAAAAGAAAACATTTCTGCTAGTTTGGATCATGTCAGCAATAAATGTAATTTAGTAATTAGGATATACTAAATTCCAAACTTATTTTTAGCTAACACTATCACATTTTTAAGTACTCAGTAATTATAGGTGGTGGTTATAAGATTAAAAAAAAAAAAAGATAGCCATTAGCCTTCATAATATTCTGAGGTTGTTAGTTCTACAGGTTAATTATAGCTTTCATTTTTAAACATTCCTATGTGAATTAGGGAATCCCTTTCACAGATCAGAGGAAGGCAAATTTAGAAGGAAGGGAGAATTATAAGAATAATATCTATCCATTGACTAGGAACTGTAAATATTAGGAAAAGCTATTTAAGCTCATTTAAACATAAACTTTGTCATTTCTTTTTTTTGCTCCCCCTTTTAAAGAAATTATTCACACACAAAAATGTCTTTCATATCTATTTATCCTTTTCATTCCCATTACCTCCAGGCCAGGCCCTCATTAATCAGCAGTCTAATTTGCTGCTAATGTTGCCCCAGCTAATTTTCCTTATTGTGGTCTATTCCTTCACTCTAATCCATTCTGCCATCCACTGCTAGACTAATCTTATATTTGTTTGGTTTTCTTTTAGTGGGCTAATCTGAGAAAGAAAGAAAGAAAGAAAGAAAGAAAGAAAGAAAGAAAGAAAGAAAGAAAGAAAGAAAGAAAGAAAGAAAGAAAGAAAGAAAGAAAGAAAGAAATGCAAAGTTCATAAAAACAAAAATAAACTAAAAATTCATGTTTGTATATGGTTCTGAGTCTACTTATTTAAAGTACAGCCTTCATAGATTTGTCAACTGCTCAAAAAACTTTTGAAAACTTCTTTCATAGCACTTCTTCATTTGTAATGGCCCCATCTGCCTCTTGAGTATTCCTATATTCCATGATTTCCTAATCTGCTTGTCTCATGTCTCCTTACTGTCCTTAAAATATGCCAAACAACTCAATATTTTTCATGCTTGTTTCTTCAGTAGAAAATTCTCACACTTTAATCTGCTGATCTAAACAGCATCTAAACAAATCTAAACAAAATTTAAAGAAGCCCTTCAAAGCCTTCCTTTCCTTAAGTAATCTAACCACTGATTATATTCTGAACATCTTCAACATGTGGAGGTCACACAACATAATTCAGAACTTATATGACTATAACCTGATTCATGATTTCTTCTTGTGTGTTAGTCCTCCCTCCAAGTAGGCCCTTAAAGGAAGGTATTTACATCTTGCATTTCTATTTTTATTCATACACAATTATTAGAAGAATAGCCCCAAGCACATCATTAGGCATCCAATGGACAAATGATAAGGAAATCCTGGAAATTATAAGAGATCATCTAATTTATCTCATCCAGATACTTGTTCTTAAAAAAAAAAAAAGTCTTGAAATCAAAAAATCTGGCTGAATTCAATCCAAGCCTTGACTTTGAACAGGCTTTTTAACTACAAATAATTTATTAGCCAATAATTTTTTTTTGGCTAAGTTTCAGTTTACTGTATAGTAAACATGGGGAAATAAGGTCTATGCTACATAACTTACCCATCATTACCTTGCTCCATTTTTATATGTGTATGCTATCTTTCTAAACAATTTAAGCTACTTGAAAGAGATTTTTTTTTATTTGTATCTATATCCCCAGTGATTAAAGACATAAGTACTTAATAAATATTTGTTAATTGTTTAGATATCAATGGAGAAGGAAATGAGTTTGCCATCAAACTAACATATAAAACAGACCTTGTGTTCATTAATGTCAATAGTTCATCTATTCTGATATTTCCAAAAATAAAAACTGCTTTTTCCCAGAAAAAAAATCAATAATTAAAATAAAATCAATAGGATGAGAAGAGAAATTTCATACTGTACGGAAGCCTAATTCAACAAAGAATGCTGGATAAATCAAGAAAGAGGTCTTTTGGGGATATAAAATGTACATGTGCCACACAGGAGGGAGAGAATGTGTACATTCACAGATAAGCCACATTTGGAGAAATAGTGTTCATTCTCTTCATTTCTCATTTTCAGCTTAATCGATAGTTAACAAATGGACTTTAGTAGCAAAGTGGTATATCTTATGTCAATGAATGAAGGTTAAATTAAGAGAAAGACAAAGTTCCTGTCTTACTAAAGTGTGTTATGTGTGTGTATGTGTGTATATAGATTTACATAGATGTGCACATATATTAATTATACATTATTCGGTCCCTTAAATGAAATGTATAGGGTGATAATTCTATCTGTAGATAGATTTTTAGCAAAGTTTTGCTGATTCTAAGGTAAATCTTTTAGATAAAAACCTTAGCAGCTGGCCAGTCCTCTGTGTGTTGGTGCTTTTTAGATAGTGTTTTGATTATTTCACCCCTGAGACATGAAACAGAAGACAAAGTAGGTAACCTTTACACATGTGCCATTCAATTCCATATCTATCTATCATATCCAGTTGGTTTGAGCCTTATAGAAAGAAAAATTGGTTTTAAATACATTATAATGAATAATGCTAAATGATTTTGGAAGTTTCCTTCTGCAGGTACAACGTCTTTTATTTTTAAAAAAAGACTGTCTACTCTAGCATAATGTATCTATATATTTATACCTAATATCTTTCATTTCTGTGAGAGAGAATGATTTCAGGAATGTAATTAGTTCATTCTCTTTAAAGCATTCAGTCTGCAAAAAATTTTTTCAGTGATATCCAAAAAACTAATTGTTACCAAATAACAATAAAATAAAAATAAAATAAATGTTTAACATGTAAATTGAACCTGAGAAAGTATGTTTGATTAATGATTATTATTTAGGCCCCTCCTAAAATTATTTTTTTAATGATGGTTTATAATTTTAACTTATCTCAGCCTGTAGCAATGCTTTGTACAATTGTTTTCTGAATACCTATTAATTTTATAAGTACAGTCACTTCCATCCTTTCTGTTAAAGGAAATTAAAATCCCTGGTAAGTTTTTTTTTCCCCCACACTGAATTCCTTTATTGATTCCCCCCTACCCCTTTCTAGTATTTGTTTCCAGTGCAATCTGTAATGCATGAGCTCAGTTATCAGCCTTGGCTGTTTGAATATATAAAGACACAAGTGCTGATAAAATTGTACAAGCCATCTGTCACTGCATTTAAATGTTTTGAAAGCAAACACAAAATAACAAAACCCTCTTTTGAATGGCCTTGGTAAATATTTACATCAGCTCTGACTGTCCCTTCCTCCCTACTTTCGCTACTTGAGCACCACCCCATTGAGAGAGAGAGAGAGAGAGAGAGAGAGAGAGAGAGAGAGAGAGAGAGAGAGAGGAGAGGGAGAGAGAGGGAGAGAGAGAGAAAGAGAGACAGTCAGTCAGTTCTTTTCTAGTAGTTTTGGGTGTGAACAGCTGTCAGGCAGCTGTATGAACTGGTGCCTTGAAAGAAAGCAGGTTTAGGAGGGAAATTATCTATGCCAATAGAATCCTGACTATACCTAAATGGTAGGAAATTTGAGTGGTCTTTTATCTTATTTTATTATACCCAGAAGCTAAACTGTTGTTTCATTGATTAACTCACTGCTGTAATTAGCAAGTAGCTTCTGGCATGTTGACCAGCTGCTTTTCAACCTGCTTCTTCAAAATTTTCTAGCTCCAAAGAGGGAACTAGAGTAATTTTTTTATTGTGTTGCTTTACATATTCTAGTTAATTTTCATTTAGGTGTATTTCTGTGGCCTTGTATAAGCTGATATTCCTTGATTTGAAGAACAGTCTTCTGGTGGATAAAATAGTACTGAAGAGATTGAATTATCAAGTCAGATATAAACATTTCATCAAATTTTATACATTTTTTTAAAAAGCCTCTCTAATCTCATTAGCTTTTTTTAAGCCTCTGTTCAACTTCAACTTTTTCTCCATATGACAAATAACCCTAAATCTAACTGTGAAATGAACTTTTTTGATGAGAACAAGCATTGCTACTATTATGAAACTTCATTTGTTCATATGTTCTAATTTTACTGTTTTCCCCAAAGACTTGCACACTAAGGTGAGAAAGTCTCATGCATAGAACTGTGTATTGCTGAGTATACTAAAAAAAGAAGGATGATTTGACACTTTCGTTTTTGTTCAAATGGGCACAAAGAAAATCCCAGTTAAATTTAGGCTTGGGAATGACAGCTTTTTTTCATTTCTTTTTTATTTTTCTTCAATCATTTTCCATTTTATATAGACTTTTCCTTATGATTTATTATTCTGTTCACTGTTATTAGACTGTTGGCAATACTACTTAATTGTCATGCCCACATTCTCTCATAGGTAACCTTCCTATTAAGATTCTTTTGGGCAAAGCCAAAGTAGTGCATTTGTGGGTCTGGAAAGAATTGAAAATTATAGCTCCTTTGCATTACAGAGTCTTTGAACCTTTACTGAAACACAGGAAACTTGACTTTTTATAAAATAAATACCTAAATATCAGAGACATAACTTAATGGCTTCATAATATGTGCATTTACAAGTAATAATATTTAAATTTAATATTTTAAAAGCATTCTTCCTACATATTATATTCATGTTGGATGTCTACCTTGTAACATAGTCAATTCCAGCTCTGATTTAAGAAATCTAGATCCCTTTTCATTGTTTTTTTTTTTAATTTATAAACTGACAATTTAATATTTTTATTCAAAGAAATACTTAAAGCATCACAAATTGCTATGGTCAATACTGCCTTTTGATCAAACTTCTGGCCTCTCCAAATTTAGGTCTGCTCATTCTCTGACAGCACAGGGCAACTCTCTGGATTTGTACTATAAACTTTTCGAACCTGGTACTTACACTTTATTGCCATAGATTTTAAGAACCCATTATAAAATAGGAAAAAGGTCTTCAGTGAAGGACACCATATTTAAATCATTTTATTTCTAGTGACAACATACTATGGTAGTTTGTGAGTATGCAAGTTTCAGAGAGATATAGGTAAGTTCACATAAATCCAAAGGGAATCAGAAAGCAGCACTGGAATAATATTCATTTGACTGATAGCCATAATTCCTACTTGATTCTTCTCTGCTATTGAGGTAATACTGCTCATCATCATCCTCACTAACATTTATTGATCATCTTCAATCATAAAGGCCATCAGAAATGTCCATTGCTTTGAAACACCTGACAGTCTAAAATTACTGAAATTCACTACAAATTCAACTATAGTTGAATACTACAGGTTGCATAAGAATCTTAGCAGTCTTCAGGGATATGTACTTGTCCCATTCTTGTACTTTCTGTCTTCTAATGGTTTAAAAATACATTTATACACACACTACCTAAGTCACAGAGTTTCTGTGAGGAATGCACACTGACAACACCATGTCATTGTGAGTTATTATGATTATCCCCTGATGCTACATTCTTATTGCTGCTCCACTTAATTGTACCTTCTATGTCCTGTTATATTTCTCTACAGCTTTCTTTTCTGGAAACATGATGTACTGAACTGCTAGAGTCTAGAGCACCTGAATATAAATCTCAACTCTTCTATTTACTACTTAAATGAACTTAAGAGTCTCATTAAGAGAATTTCTTAGAGCTTTGGTTTTCTTATGGATAAAATGAGGAGATTGGAATGGATGGCCTTCTCTGCTTGAGAACCTACTATTCTAAGTATGTTGGCATGAGGGGAAGAGGCAAAAGAAGAAGGTGATGGGGGTAAGCTGTAATTTTTATTGTTTTATGAATTGTCAGAGAATAAATGCATATCGGCACCTGCTAAGTAATTTATCGTCATAGAATTTCCTAGGGCATCGTAAGATTGAATGATTTGCCCAAAATGACACAGATGTCAGATGCAGTAGTACCAAAGTCCTAACAACTACAAGTCCAGTTTTCTATCCAGGTACCAGAAATATCAAACATGAGACCCATAATATTTCCAAATGTAGCCCAAATCAAAATATAATATTTTTTTGGTGTTTTATTTATTTTGTTAAATATTTCAATATTTAACAAAATAAATAAAACACCAAAAAAATATTATATTTTAAAACTAAATTAATATGTGATCCACAAAGATCTTTATGTATAAATTAGTTTCCTCCCTCCCTTCTATTTGAGTTTGATACTATTATACTAAACAATTCCTCCTTTTCCATGTTACTCATAAGTTAACTGAGGTATAGACAAGATAAAGAAAATACAACTTTTAATTTCTCACTTAACTGAAGTTCTGAATAGATCACCTTGCCAAATCACACACAGATGTTTTGTAACTCAATTTATATTAGTAATAACTGTTTGCATTTCTGATTCTAAGTTAAGTTTAATCCTTTAATCAATGTTCTACCTTAAAGCACAAAAACATAATATTAGGAATGCATCCACAATTACCTTGAGAAACAGACACAGCAGGAATTGACAAAAATCTTTGGTTAATGAATAAACAAGGACTAAATATTTCACACAGTTCTCATGCAGATTTTATTCTCTGGTCACAGATGAAAAGTCAACATTTGCAGATGGAGATAGTTCAAATGCTAATATACATGGTTATCCCAAGCAGATTTTTTGGGTATATGATAGAATAAATGGCCACGGAGGTCCCTTCCAATCCTTTCTAATCCTGAATTGTCCCATTTCTACAAAATGAGAGTGAACTAAAGCATAGTAAAATGACATAAAAATGAGTTTTTCAACTACAGAGATAGATTTATTATTATTATTATTATTTTGATTTAAAATCATAGATTTTCAGTATTCAGTTATCTTTTCAGTCATTCAAAGATTCTTAGGTTTGGGAATGACTTTAGAAATTATCTAGTTTGATCTCTTCTATTTATTGATTAAGAAGTTACGTCTAGATTAACAAAGTATAATAACATTCCAAGCTCAAAGAATCATATAACTTCAGAGCCAAAGCAAGTCACTTAAACCTGTTGGTAAGAAAAGGGATTGGATTGTGTAAAATATGGCTTTAAATACTTTGAATCTCTAAGAACTCTTGTAATATCTATGGGCTTTTCCTCCAAATTTTTAGTTTGGAAGTATAAAAGCACAAAAGTATAAGACACAGGATTCCAGATTTCAAGGTATCTAGCAGGTACAATTTGCAATAAAGCCCCAAGAGTATGCAAATGATGTAAGACTTGCAGACAAGTGCTTCTTTGAATTTTGCCTTTTCTAAAGTCCAAGAAGCTTTAGGGGCAAATCAGGTGAATTTGTTGAAAAAAGTTTGTTTAGGATCTGGAAATTAGAATGTATTAAAAAATAGACATGGTTTATATATCTATGCAAGTATGTGGCTACTATTTATAACTTGAACTAGGATAAAATGTTCGATATAAAAGGTAAACACGTTGTATTATAACTACAACAAGACAAAGTAGAAATTCAACAAAAAAAATGGCTGACTTCCTTAAGAACAATAAGAAGTAAAGTGTATGAAACTGTCTTCTAAAAGAAATGATGGAAGTGACATCTTTCATGTCATTCAAAAACAATCCTATACTGACAAGCAAATTGAGAAAATAACTTCTTGAATCTATTTTATGTATAATTTGTAATTATCTCTATGAAAGCACCTTTTTAACCTAAGGAAATTATTTGCTTCATTAATATAGTTATTTTCAAGATGAGCTTCTTTATTTCAGTATAGTAAGTACAAGATATGAATTTTTTACGACATCTCTATAAACTGTGTTTTTATGCTATATTTCCTGTGAGGCCCATTGTCAGTCATATAATATTCCTTTCTAATAAAAGGGGGGAAGTTACTGCCTTCCAACAATTGTGCTTTGATAGCTTAACCTTCAGAAAAGATGTTTAATTGTATCAATGTCTTTATAATATAAGAAATTCAGAATAATTCATTTTTTTTCTGAGTACATAAAATGGGAAATGATTTTATTATAACTTGTAGAAGATAAAAGTACAATCTCTACTAGTAAACATGATACATTGGAATAAAGATAATATTGCAGTAAAATTAATCTGGGTAGCTTTATTAACACTGTCATTAAAGTTCCCCAATTTAAAACTGATATAATAGGGAAACATGTTGAAAAAATCAGGAATATGTTCAAAATAAAAAAAAAAAAAGACTTAAAAAAAGACAAGTTAAATATATTTTCACATAATAAGAAGCCAGACATAAAGTTCTGTGTTTGGGGATTATTCCCTCACTTTTGTGTAGTTTACTTTTTGTTATCATTGGAGACTATCTCTTTTGATACCATTCCTTGCAGATCATCAGTTTAATACTTAAGCTAAATACTTCACAAATATTATCTCACTGAATTTTCACAGCAGCCCTTGAAAAGTAGGTACCATTTTATTGCTGTTTTACAGATTAAGTAACTTGGCCAAGGTCACAAAACCAATAAATATCTGAGGCCAGACTGGTATCGTCCTGATGTTAAGAAGTAGAATTCAAACTCAATTTTTCTATTCTTTCCATAACATTAGTCTTTAGTGCCTTCAAATAGGATTAAAGTGCTCACAGAGAAAGAATTTGAACTCAGACCCTCTGACTCTGGCAATGTTATGCCAGGCTAATTTTGTGACTTTAAATAAATCATTTAATTTAATAGAGGGAGGTTACTCAATGGGAGTTTCCTACACAGATGTACATGAGGAAAAGTAGAAAAGTAAAAGAACTGTCAAAACTTTGAAAGTCTGGAGGAAGATCCAGAAGAAACTATAGTAAAATGTGTATAAGAAAGAGATAAGAGAGCTTGTAGATAACAGAAAAGAAGAAGACAATGGGAAAAGACAAAGGAAGATTTCTTAGGAGTTGCCTGAAATAAAGCCATAATGCCTTGTTTTGAGATAAGCCTCACATTGTTATCAGATTTTAAGGGCCTTAATAAGACTAAATAGAACCTTAAAATCTTTTGTGGTTTATTCATTATAATCCTAGCAGGTGTGCTCTACAGATGGGAAACATTTCTTGTCTATTCTCTATAGCTTACACTTAATTCCATTATTAGGATAACAAATCAGAATAAATGTCATAAAAATGTTTTGTTCAATGCAATCTTGAGACTCGATATGTAGGAAATGCACTAAAATACAAGTAGGAATAAAAGTAAATAATTGTCATTATAAAGGAAAAGTAGATAACATGAAACTTTAAATCAATTCATTGTACTTTTTATAATACTTTAATAGTAAATTATATATGTGTGTATACACACACACACATATATATATGTATATATACACACACATATATGCCTAGTGAACATCTTGAATTAAATGTCTTATAGCATCTCAAATGCAACATTTCTAGAAAAGACTCATTAAATGTCTATCCAAAGTTTCCCCGCTTTCCATATTTCTTATTATGGTTGAGGGCACTGCCATCTTCCTAGCTACCTACATTTGAGATTTTGCTGTCATCATCAGCACATCTCTTATACTCACTCCACGTATCTAATACATTGTCTAATCTAGTTACTTTTAGCTTCACAACATCTCTTGTAGCTCTTCATCTCTCTTTTTACATTTACATGGTCATCATTCTTGTACAGGCTCTCATCATCTCCACTTAGTCTTAAATTACAAGAGCCTTCTAATTAGATATCTGCCTCAAATCTCATGTCACTCTTAATCCATTCTCTACTTAGCTGCCAATATAATTTTCCTAAATTGTAGGACTATGTCAGTCTTATCCTTCAATAAATTCTAATGATTCCTTATACCTCCAAGATCAAATATAGAATCTTCTGGCATTTAAAGTTCTTTACAATGTAGTTCCTTTCTACCTTTAAATATTTTTTAAGATTTTCTTTCATTCCATGCTCTTTCTAATTCAGTTAGTTTCCTTTCTTTTCCTTACAAAAGACACTCCATCTCCCACCACCAAACATTGGTACTGATTTTGTACCTGTGCTTGGAATATTCTTCCTCTTCATCTATACCTCTTGGCTTCCTACAAAATTCAGATCATACTTTCAGGAGACTTTTCCTTGTTATTCTGCTGCTAGTCTTTTCTCCTTAAAATTACCTTCAATTTACATATATTTATTATATTTACCACAATTATTTACAGGTTCTTTTCCCCATCAGTACATGAACTTGGGAGTAGAGACCATACTTGCCTTTTTTTGTATCCTCAATGCTTAGCAAATTTTGGACATAAATGCTTGATAAAATATTTGTTGACTAACTCCTTACATTCAAAATATGAACAGATACTTTTAGAAGATCTGGCTTCTGCCACTTCACCTTATCCTACCATATTAATAAAGTCACAAGGCAACTTGCTCTTGCCAAGTATTATTGATACTATTTAGGGTGTCAAGTTGTTTTTCTCTAATAGAAGTGGCCCATACAATGACCCCTTTCTTTTTAATCTAGATAACAGTCAAAGGCTTTTAGCTCTGTGAACCCCTGGAAAGATTTATAAAACTGGACTGTCATCTGGAAAAATCATTGTGGCTTAAGTTCAGAATCTATCACTAAATATATCTCTAATCAGGCTGAACCACTCCCAAGTAGATCTCCTAGAAAATGGGAAATCCCATGCAATAGCAATGACAGAAATGCATTTTTCAAATGTAACTTATGACTCATTTGAAGGAGGGAAAAAAAAAAAACAAACTAAAACTAATTATGCCAATACAATCTACTAAAGCCTAGGATTTTAAAAACATCTTTTGAATTAGCAGTTTTCTTTCATCTACCACTATGTAATATTGGAAATAGATAAACTATAAGTTAACACATAGAGCCTAGCTGTTCCTAGTTTCAATTTGTTATACAGTTGTTTCAGAAATATCCAACTCTTCATTACCCCATTTAAGATTTTCTTGGCAAAGATACTGGAGTAGTTTACTATTTCTTTCTCCAGCTCATTTTGCAGATAAAGAAATAGAGGCAAATAGGATTAAGTGGCTTGCCTAGGATCATATGGTAAGTATCCGAGAACAACTTTGAACTCAGATATTCACTCCAGACACAGTATTATCCACTTCACTATGTAGATCCCCAACCTTCAATAGTAGGATAGAAATACAGACTATACCTTTAACTTTTTCTTTTTTGACATAACATTCGTTTAGGTTAACTTCCTTTATCAATGCAGGTTTGCAATGTTTTCTTACTTAAAGAGTTGCTTAGAGAAAAGCTTCTCAAACTGTAACTCTTGACTCACAAAATTATAATTCATTATCAGTAAATATTTGATTTGTATACCTACTTTATATATCTATATACCTAGGTCAAAAGTGGAAAAGATTTAGGATGTCCTGGCTTGGAGCACCAAGGAATTTGATGAATTACCCAAACTCACATGGTTAATATATGTCTGAGGCCTCTTTAGAAGAGTTTGATACAGATACCTGAGGTGGATATATGTTAATGAGAAACTGCTTTTTGGCTATATAAGAATTCATGCCAATCACTGTTAGAAATCTTATATTACTATCAATAAATATATAATCTTCATCAATTCTAGAACTTTTCAGAATACTATTTCTTTCTTCAAATATGGAAAAAGTACCAAACAGTTAATGAAAAATAAAACATTTGGAAGTTAAAAGTGTGAAATTGTTTGAAATTTACTGATTATTTTCTTTAAAAAATAGTGAATGCTTTAGAAGTATTAGAAAAATGTGTATACAAATACATATAAACATAGAGAGATTGAAAAAAAGATAAATAGACTTGTCTACAAGTCTAAACTTCCCTAAACTAAACTTCCCTAAACTAAACTTGTGATAAAGTTTAGGGTAAAGTCTACAAGTCTTGTGATAAATAGACTACCCTAAACTTCCCAGACAAACCTTCACTTATGGAAAAGTTATCTACTTTTATGTACAAATGGACAAAAATATGTGTCACTGCAAAAACTCCTTGGCTTCTGGAAAAATAATGTTATTTTTTACTTCATTAAAAAAGATACTTCACAATGGAAACTCTTGGAATATGCACTATAAGATAGTGAGTTACTTTTTAGAAATTGCAAGTATCATTTAAGAGAAATATTAAAAAAAAAAGTTGTAAAGGCAAAGAATGAAAGATTTTCACAAAGCTTAATTTATTCAGTGTTTTCAATGATGATAGCAGCACCGATGTTAATTATAATTCAAAAAATGCCCTGTCAAAACACCTAAAACTCATGGTCTTGTATGCCCTCTAGCCCAATGTTTAGGTTCGTTGATTGGCTTAAGTAGGAAGATAGTGAAATGGATCATTGACAGTTGTTTAAAAAAGTGAAGCCTTCTCTCATTAACATCCTTTCAACTAATACTTGACTTTATTCCAAAAATTTAGCTTTAGGAGAGGCACTATTATAAAACTGTAGTTATGAGGGAATTAGCAGTTGTTTTTAAGAAGCTTATTGCCCCTGCACTGAGTGAATTAATTTATTAAAGAGCAAATTCAGAGCAGTGAATCACTTAGTACCATGGCAGCTAGACACTCTGGAATGAATTTTAAAAGATTAACTAAGATTTTGGGAATAACAACACCACCAACAAAAACAAATTCACTTTTTTTGTGGAATTTTTAAAATAGCTACGTTATTATCAAGAAATTTTTAAAAATACAAATCCTCTAGATTCTCCCTTATAATTTGAATGTTCGCCTTTTGAAATCAGGATTTCACAATTAAATCTAGCACTTACTTTTTCTGGGCACAAAACTGAAAACAAATAAATTTATTTTTCTTAGAAAATAAAAATTCTTGGCAACTCCTATTGTTAAAACTTGTGTCTTATGTATTAAAAATATTGTTTTTCATATTTTTTAAAGAAAATGGAAGGGAGACAAAGATGATGCAGAGATTATTGCTAATTTGCCAAACTATGTTGAGTCTATAATTTGTTGGCTAAATTCAGGAGGAGGAAAGGAACAATTGGTTCTCATGATTCCCAGTTGAAAAGAGACTTTAGAGGTTATCTAATTCAAACCCTCCCTTTTACATATGAAATAACTTAGGCTGAACGCAGTGAAGGGCCTGACTTCATTTCACTCAGGTGAACTGGAATTTGAATCATTCCCTGTCTTACTCCACATATCAAATATAAAATTTAAAAAAAAGTCACAGAATGATAAATTTAGGGCAAGAAGGGATTTCATATGCCATCTAACACAATTCCTAATTTTGTAAGTATGATTAATTCAAGGTTAAATTGATCAAAATATTAAAGTGGGATATGGACTCAGGTCTTCTGACTCCAGAGACAGTGTTGTTCACCTATTTATAAACTTTAAAGTGCTATTTAAAAACAAAAATCTAGCTCTTATTATCTTTCTAAGCTTATTTCATTTTTTTCTTCACTTTTCAATGGAGTTCAGTTTGAAACAATCCTGTGATGTTTCTTTCTTTGGTATTCTTTTGTGTCTATTATATGGATTGTTGTACAATGAATAAAATATCTGCTTTCTTTGGTTGAATAAAATATTGGGGTATATTCATCTGAAGTTATACTGGGGTATGTATCCCCATTCCCTGAACACCTTGTTCCCATATGATTACTTTTTTGATAATGATAATCCTGTTCCCATATGATTATTTTTTCTCTTCTCTAAATCATTGTCCTAATATACTATTAAATTTAGAAGACACAGCTACAATGCTAGAGGAAAAAAAGCATAAGTTATTTTAAGAGACTCCAATTCATAAGAAACTCATAAAACTATTGGTATTTTTCAGAGATTTTCAGAAGGATACTAGGACAGATAACAGAAGATATCAGGTATTAGGAATAGTCAAGTCTAATGTTCCGAGAATAGGAAGTATGTGTGATGAGGATATGGTCCCTTTAAGATTCCTTTCTTTGTGATTCCCAGCCCCCCCTAGTTAATGTAATTAATTTTTGATTCAGAAATCCTGGTGCCTTTGAATTCCAATAGAAGATCCGGATCTGTCCCAGCCCCCATTGGGATCTGAGCCAACTTGGGGCTACACCCACAGGCCCCTTTAGCTAAATCTCCCATTATAAAAGGGATATGCTGGGACCCCCTCTTTGCAGAGGTCCCAAACATGCTAGCCATGTCAGGATTTTCTGTCCACTGGACCCTCTGTCTGGTGCCCTTCTTATCTCTATTTTTGCCTATACTTTAACTTTACTTCCAAACCCCATAATAAGCTTCTTTTATCAATCTAGCTTTTTGGGCTGATAAATGCTTTTACTGGGGACTCGCACTGCTATTAGACTCCATTTACTGCCCTATCTTTGTGCTGAATCCAGTAGGGTTGCAGGGGAACTCTGTTTGACTCCTGTACCCCGAACCTGCCACTAGATCTCAACTAAACCCTAATTTCATTTAGGTACCCTAAATCTAGACCTCATCATGTGTGTGGGAGAGTAGTTATTTTCCAGAAAGGGATTTGATAAAAGGAGCTTTTCTTGTTGAAAAAAATATATCTGAAGAGATATGGGTTAAGAAATAATAGAATTAGATTAATTTGGAGGTGGTAGAATGGGAATATTCTATAAGTAATAATTAATGGATTGATGGAAGGGATAATAGAAGGAGGTCTCTATTGAGATCCATTTCAATGAAAGGTTTTTGAGAACAGGGACTTTCTTTGACTATAAGTGTAGCCACAGGCACATAGGAGGTAAACTACTATGTTGGATCTATCCTTAGATTAAAACATAGATAATTTATTTAGCAAATTTGCAAATGACTGAAAACTAACTGTTAATAAGATAAATAATAGAATCATCCAAAGGGATAACTACTAGCTAAAAAACAAACCAACATTAGGTCAAATGTAACAAGACAGAATTTAATAGGAATAAATATAAGATTTTACACTGGAGTTCAAAAAAAAATTCAATTCACAAAAACTGTATTGAAGAGGCAACATAATAGCAACTCATCTGAAACCATGCAAGAGATTTGTTTATTGTACTTCATGTCAAAAGTGTTCCATGGCAACAAATATCTAATATATTCTTAGATTGCATTATTGGTCAGCCTTCTGTTGTACCCCATTAAGCTGGAAAACTTCCAGAAGAGGATCACTGGGGGTGAAAAGGACTGTGAAGAAAATGTGTTTTCCCTCAAACTTAGAAAAATTTGGGATCAACGATGATCATGATAGCTGTCATGGAGAAGAAGGATTAAATCATAATTACTTGACCTCAAAAGGCAGAATTGCAGAAATAGATTTTTCCATATAGGAGACAGTTCCTTAATCATTAATACTATCCCAAATGATAACAGGATGCCTTAGAGGCAGTGAATTCTCTTTCATAAGTAAATACTACACCAGCACTTATTGAATATGGTATATAAGGAGGTGTGGGTTGTTTGAGATTCCTTCCCACTCAGAGATTCTATGGTTCCCTAGCTCCCGATTTTCCTTTTCCATCTTAAAGACTTCTTAATAACTATTTTTACCACTTTCCTGCTATTCTTTCTTCTTTAGCTCAGGAAAAACAAGTTAAACCTATGGGGAAAATATCTTGGTTTCTGGGAAAGAGAATTGATGTATTTTTTAAATGATAAAATAGGAATCAAGTCAAATTTAAAGTTTATGTCTGTGTGGCTTCCAAAAAAGCAGAGCTAAGCTTTCTTTCATGCTAAGATTCTATAAAAGTACCTTGATTCTCTCTTAGGATCTCCCTTCAAGGTTCAGTTCAAGTGCCACATCATACATAAAGTCTTTCTTGAACTCAGCTGTTCTTTCCAAAAACCTGTGTATTTATTCATTTCTTTGTATTCACTATTAATCCCCACAGAAGTTTTGTCCAACTGCTAGGCTGATTTGTCCCTACTTAAGCAATTTAGTGGCTTGTTATATCTGGGGGTTTACGGTATTGAAGTCTGATCTACTGCAGATACCTGATTTGTTTGGTCATTCCAGTTCAAAGCTTTTTCACTCAAAAAATACATTCTTCTCCCTAAATTTTTGTTTTTTATTTTTTTCTCCATCCAGAGATACCTAGGGATTCAGAACATTTCCAATCAGACGCAAATATCTTCTAGGATTTTGTCATGACAATTCAACAGCTACTGACTGAATTGCTCTATGATCCATAGTATTAAGAATTAGAAAATCCTTAATCTCACCATGTGGGTACATATTCAGGACATATTATATTCTCCATGTGTTACTTGACAGTCATCTTAACATTACCTCAAACAATGTCAATGCTAATGGTCAACTGAAAGACTAGGTATGTCAATATGCAGATATCTATAATATATGTATATATATATATATGTGTGTGTGTGTGTGTGTGTGTGTGAATATGTAGGTATTTATAAAATTATTAAATTTAATTAAATTATCATTGAATTGAATTGAATTATTACAATTAAATTTATGTTTGTGTTGAAATTCTGTTTCTCCCATTTTCTACCTATATGACCTTAGGCAATTCATAATTCTCTGTGAGCCTCATTTTCTGCTTCTTTAAGATGTGAATGAATGATAACATTTTCATTACTTTCCTTACCAAGGTATTGTAAGTATCAAATGAAGGAACATAGAGTATTATATCACTACAGTATATTGATTGATCAATTGATTGCTTGGGTTTATAGTAGGGTACAGTTAACAATAGGTTGGGGGAGAAAAGTATTCATGAGATTTAAAGACAAGGAAACATCTAATGGTAAAATACCATGAAGCCAGAGATACAGAGGGAAAAAAAAAAAAAATTTGTTGTATTCTTGACTAAACTTTAAACTTATTTTCAACAAGCAGATCTGACAAGATTAGGCCAATAATTTATAAATTATTTTCTTTTTAAATGAATAGACAGAAGATGAAAAGCCAGATATTCACAAGAATGAATTCTCTCTATCTCCCTCCTCACACAGATTATACATGTAAACCAGGAACTAGAAGTATAATCATATCCAAGCATTTAGATTATGTAGGTGTTTTCCATTAATTTTCTGCAACATTGATATTATAAAGTTTTTCTCACCATTTTTATATCTGATGTTGAGAAGAAATCAATAAGTACTTCATTTATTTTATTTATGATTTTTCAGACTAGAACATCATCTCTGATTTTCAATAAAGAGAAAAATAGTCACATAATTGTATTTACCATATTATATGGTGTCCATGGAATTTAACTGAATTGGACTGAATGAGAACAGGAGCAAGAGGTTAGTTATAACTGTGAAATAAGACAAAATTGGAAGATCATTCCTATCTGTTGTGAGGAAAAATATGAAATGTGACTTTTTTCTCTATAATGTTTCTCAGCTCTCTGATCTTCCACCTTTCTTTCCATCCTTTATCAAATCTATTTGATATATATATATATATATATATATATATATACTCTAATTGTCTTTTAACCAGACAACTATATTAACCTTTTTTTCCCCTCTAGCCTCCTTGCTTTCCCATTTTCTCTCTCGTTAGTTTCCTCTAAAAAACATACTAACACAACTATATTTTTCATTCATTGCTTTGAAAATGTTTTCTTAAGGTTTCAACTAAGGAAAATGCTAAAAGTAAATTACCAACAAATAATCATGATGCCTTTCTCACTATGGTATGAGTGTATATTTGTATATGACAAATATATTCAATTAGTTGACTATATGGTTATTTGTTGTTATAATTTTCTCCTGACATAAATCCTTGGTTATTAATAATATTTTATATAATTACATAAAATTCATCTAGTGCCCATGTAAACTTCATTTTTTACGTGGATACTAATTTTTTTTATTGAATCTGAGATTTCATCATGGAGGGGAGGACACCAGTGAGGCATTTTTCTTTCAAAACCAGTTGTTACCTGCTCCTTATTTTATGCTCTTAGAAAGTTGTCTATGGCACCAAGAAATTAAGGATCACACAGTGTGTTTGAAGTGGTATTTAAGTCCAAGTCTTTCTGCTTCCAAATCCAGTTTTATCCATTATTCAAGCAAGATTTTATATATATATATATATATATATATATATATATATGTATATATGTTGTATATGTATGTATATATGTATATATAAATATGTGTGTGTGTGTGTGTGTATATATATATATATATATATTATACATCACTGATTAGATATACAAAGTACACAATGAAGAAAAAGTGTTCCTCAGATTCTAATTCATGTGCAAAGAATAAACATACAAGCCAGATAATATAGTCACAAACGCTGTCTCTCTCCCAATTGCTCCTTCTCTGGAATTTTAGTTACCTAATCTCATTTTATCAAAAACATTTTATTACTTAAATGATTAAATAAACCTAAAATTTCTTTTAATTCAGCCTTAAGTTTACCTTTGCACTATGAAAGAAGGAAAGATTTGCTAGGAAAACTAGCATCATTTGACATTTGGAGGTGTTTAATATATTAAGGAGAACAAATTATTTTACATGCTTTGAACATTATCTGCATGTGAATAATTATAATATTTGACAAGTACATAAAATGCTAAAGGTTTTCAAAGTGCTTTAAATATATTATCTCATTTTATACTGAGGATAATATTATGAGGTGCTACTAAAATATTATCCCTATTTTATAAAAGACAACATTGAGGCTGAGAGATGTTATGACTTACCTATGCTTATACAGCTAGTGCATAAATAACTAAAGTACAATTAAAAACTAGGCTTCTCTTCATTCTAAATCTAGCTACTTTTTGATGATAACATGAAAATAAGATGTATTTATTCTTCAGAGTATGTTTAGTAGGAACTCCATTTTGAAACAAATTAATTCATAATTCAAATTAACTCATAATTCATAACTAATACATTTATAAATTAGTTTAAATGAAATTATATGCATTTGAATACAAATCTCTCAAATATTTTCTCCAGGTCTGGTTTTTCTTACTGTCTTTCCTTTCCTTTAACCATTGTGTGCATAGGTAGGGAACTAGGGGGAAGAAGCTGGGAATTACAATACAATGATATAATTGACACATAACAGTTCTACATGATACTATATAAAATTGTACTTTTTTCTCTGCTTTGTAGAATATTAATAGTTGAGGCCTTAACTTCATCCACATATTTGCTTTTCAGATCATGGAACTGGAAAGAGCCATCACTTAATCATGACTTCACGACCGTGTACTATCTTACGACTGATTTTATCCTTTCTTTAATAACTTTTAAAGAAAAAAGCTCTCTAAATCATCTTACAAACTATCAAATATTTAAGAATTGCATGGCCACAATTGCTTTTAGTATTACCCTAAATGCATCATTGACACATGGCACAAAAGGCTTTGTTATTATTATTATTATTATCATTACTATTATTTTTAATAAAAATGAAAGGAAAGTCTCTGGAATTTCTGGCCCTTAGTATAAATAGCAAAATTTTAGACACAGGTAAAAAACCAGATGGAGATTTAGTTACTCCAATTTCTTTCTTTCCCCATATTTTTCCCTTTTGATTCTTTCTTGCTGATCTACTTTATGTGGAGAAAGGGGAGTTGTCACAAAGAATCAATCTGCCATAACCATGATACTCTAATTGTATGATGACAGGAGACACTATAACTCTTTTCCACGTTCTTGGTTCTTCTCACAAAATGACTTCTAAAAACTAGAGCTAACTCTCCTTTCAATCCAGGTCTTTAGCAAGTTACCTTGCCTTTCTCTTAGGATCTTCCTTCAAGATTCAGCTCAGGATCCACCTCATGTACGATGACTTTCTTGACTCCATTGTTATAACCTGCCTCCCTTTCAAAATTTGTTTGTATATTCATATGTTAAAATATATTTTGTGTATATGTTGAATTTAAGCTTTTTGAGGGCAGGGTGTTGCTTAATTTTTTTCTTTGTATTAATAGAAGTCTAGTAAAGTTTCATGTCCATAATGCCTACTCAAATGCTTGTTGAATTGAAATGAAAGAGGATATTTTAAATTAAACTGTCCCCAAATCATAAAGCTAAGGAAACTTTCTTTGAAAAGCAAAGGGTTCTTTTTTTTTTTTGTCTAAATGGATTAAAGCAAATAAGAAAAATTACTGGATTTTCTGAAAATTGATATTCACAAAGTATTCCTACAGTAGAATGAGGAAAAGGATTACTTTCTATCTACTTTTTCCCCTTCTCTTCTTCTTCTAACACACATATATAGCCTAATGTTTATTAGAATACCAACTTCATAGTAATTGCTTGCTGAATAAATGAAAAATTCTCATCCATAAAGAAGGTATTTAAGACAATTGTCTATAAAGTTCTTTTCTTTTCCTCCCTCTCTCCCTCTCTCTGTCTTTCGCTGTCTCTCTTTTTTTTTTCCTCTCTCTCTCAGAGATAGGTATACACACATGCACACATATGATTCTAGAGTCTAGTAGAGTGCCAAGTGTTTAGCAATTATTTGCTGAATAACTGAAAAATTCTTATCCATAAAAAGGTTAAGATAATTATGCAGATTAAATGTTCCTGAATTATCTGGAAAACTATCTCTAATTTCCACCTGACTGTGAATACTGAGTTGACAACGATGTTCTTAAAAACATTTAAGTCTTTCTTAGCCATCAAATCCAAAATAATTTCACTTGTACTAATTTCTGTTCTTATTTTTCTCTCAACATAGTTGAAATTTTTGTTGTCTTGTATGTTTGAACCTGTGCCAATTGAAAATATAATTAATTAGCTTTTAGATCATTGATGAAAATATAAATGGAATATCATTGACCCTTCAAAGACCTAAACTGGTATCCAACATAGATGCAGGGCACTTTGTAATTGGTTGTTGTTTATATTCAGTCCATCAGCCAATTTTTAATCTACTATACACGATTACTGCCTAAACCATAAAAATGTAATTCTTTCAAAAACATTTTGAGTCATTGAACAAATATTTTACAGCACCAAAACAAAAACAAACAAACAAAAAAGATGGCTCGTATTATTAATTTTGTAACTATTCTGATCGATAGGATGATGTTGGTATGCCACCCTCAACAGCTTTGTTCTCACCCTTGAAATGCCTTCCTATTACTTAGTTTTTAAAAATCCATATTCCTTAACTTGATATTATCTGACTCTCCAGTTTTATCTGCATTCTTAATCTATCAACAAGTAATTACAAATTATCAACTATATACTGGATCCTGTACTAGATAATAGAAATAAAAATACAGCAATGAAATAGTTTCTACCCTGCCAGGAGCTTACATTTTATTGAAACAACATGTAAACATATTGTACATACATATCTACACAATGCAAGAAGTCTTATGTAGAAAGTGATGTTCAAGCTTAACTTTGGAGAAAAATAGGGAATATAAAGATCAAACTTGAAAAAGAGATGTATTCTAATGTATTATAGGAATAAGAGATAGCTTATCCAAGAAGGATGATAGAACATTGATAAAATGTTGTTTGTGAGGAACAGCACACAGGTTTAGTTGTCTTGGAATATAAAATGTTTAAAGGGGAGTATTATCTAATAAGTCCAGCTATGAAGGAGAGTTAGCTTTAAGGTATCAAGCCCTTCAAATCAGACAGGAGAGTTTGGTATTTAAACTTTGAGGTAGAATCATGGGAGCATAATTTTTGAGATGGAAGGGACTTTACCTGTAATTTAGTAAAAGCCCATTCATTTCATACATAAAGAACCTAAAGTCCCAAAATATTATCTATTTTGGCTGCTTTTTAATGTCACTTACCTATTCAGTGCCACCCACTGAAATCTAACTTGCAAGTTGTCTAAAAGACAACTTGATCCATCTCCCCTCCAAAATGTCAGAATACTTTATACTTCTCTTGTGAATGTATTTGTCACATTCTATTTTGTACCATATTAATTTTTATTTGTATCATGTATCCCCAGCTAGATTACCAGCTACCCAAAGGAAGGGTCTTGTTCATATCTTAATTATATAACTATCTCCTTCAGTGTTTATTGCTGCATTTGATATAGATAGGATAAATTGAACCTTTTCTTAGTGGCTTCCAATTAAATAAATTAGATAGGTAGGGCTAGATCTTGAACATTTCTGTGCAAAAGCCTCCACAGTGCAATCTAAAAGTTTAGATTGTTGTAAACACTTTTCTTAAGCTTAGTCTTTCTTTAACTTTCCCCATTACTAATTTTGTTGACTCTTACTTTATTTTTAGACTGCTGATACTTTAATACTCTAGCTTACTGAAGTGGCGGAATATGGAAATACTCTACAGATAAACTATTGGTGTTGACTATCTTACTTTGAAATAGATTTGCATTATTCATGATGCCTCAGTTTGAGCTTTGGAGGAATGCTGGCTGCCTCACAACTGAGTCTTGCCTTGAGTGGAACAGATTGAACAGTGCAATTAGGAATCATCACCATCATCAGGGAATATAATTTTAACTGCTTTTCTAATAACCTTACAAACTATGGGGTATAAGCATTATTATAATTGCCTTCATTTTATACAAGATGAGCCTGAATTTTACAATGGTGAAGTAATTTTCCCAAGTATCATATATCAAGAATGGGTCTAGTGGTATCCTGTCTTCAACAACTGTTTGTCCAGTTGAATGGGGAAATAATTAGCTAATTCCATGCAAGCTAATCATAATATTCTAAGAAAAGAGAGTTGTTTTTTTCTCCCCCCCAAATTTTTTTTCCTATATTTGGGCCTAATAACATCCATGTTAATGTGCAGTATGTAATATATATATATATATTTATATAATTCACCAAAGAGCATTACTACCACGCTAAGATGCTAATGGGACATTCCTTCCTATCACACACACACACACACACACACACACACACACACATAGCTTCTGCCTGTCTGTAGGGCAGTAGAATAGTTTCTGTTCTTTCCAGTTGGTTCATCTTAAGAATGAGTTTTCTGCCTGGATTAGAGGGAATCTCTGAGTGTGACAAACATGACTACCACCTGCAGCACAAGTAAGCATTTTTAGCCTTTCAATATTATTGATTCAGAAGAGAGGTAATTGCCTTATAACTATACTTACATCCATTGCACCACAGAAGCAATGATTGAATTTAGATTTAAAATGTATCAAAGCCAATTTTGTCAAACTGACCCTCAAAGTGGAATAACCATTTGAAAATGGAAGTGCCCCAAATTTCAATTCAACTCAAAAAATGTCTGTTAATGAGTTATAATGTTTGAAGTATTATGCTGTGAGCCCTTGAAGATGGAACTGGGAAGTTAACATTGAAGTAGAAGTCCCAAAACAGAACTTATACTCTCCTCCCCTCCACTTGAAACCCATCTCTCTCTCCAATTTTAATATTACTGTCAATAGCACCACTATTTGTCCAATCACTCAGGCTATGTATTCTCTTTTCTCTATTCACATAGCCCACTACTGCTCTTACTTCAGGTCTGGATTATGGAAATAATCTTCTGGTTATTCTCCTTGTTTTAAGTCTCTCCTTACTTCAATCCATCTTCCGCTTACCTATTAAAGGTATTCCTAAAGTTCAGATTTGACCATATTTATCCCTCCTCAAACTCTAGAAGCTCCCTATTACCTCCAGAATCAAATATAGAAGCCTCTATTTTGCTTTTAATATCTTTCACAACCTTACCCCTTACCACATTTCCAGTCTTCTTACATTTTACTTGCCTCCATTTCCTCTATCATCTGGCAACATTCATTCTTCTTGTCCTTTAACAGGACATTTTTCCCAACTCCAGTGCATTTTCACCATTTATCTTCCATACCTAGGATGAACTCCCTCTTCACCCCTGTCTTGTAGCTTCTTTGTCCTTCCTCAAGATTTGGTTCAAATTCTACCTGTGCTAGATGACTTTTCACCATGACCTCTCCTTTCCAAAGCAGTGTTTCCCTTTGGGAATACTTTCCATTAAGAAACATATTTGCAATGTTACTCCCTCCAGGTCTTACCTTCTGCCTTCCCTCTAAATCCAGCATATCCTAAGCAGTGATATCTAATATACTGTCTTATCTTAAAGATTCCATCAGCCACTGAAACTTTTCCATCAATTCTGCATCTCAAGTTTCTCTTAGTTGTTGTCTCTCCTAATTAGAGAATCAGCTTGTTGAGAACAAAGGCAGTCTAGCCTTTTCTATTCATATCCTTAGGATTTTCTACATAGTAAATAATGAAAATTATATTTCTCCAGTTCATTCATCTCAGAAGTAAAATGTGGTTAATAATACTTCTATCACCTTATTAAAAAAAAAAAAAAAACACTTTGTAATCCTGACCGTACTAAAGAAATAGTAAGTCATTAGTATTTTGGTAAAGCATGAGACCTATGAAACAATAATAATAAAGGAAGAAATGGGTTGAGAATGAAGAATAAGTCTCAAAGTTTATAAATAAATATCTTCATTAGGTATGGATACCTCATTCATATAGTCCTTTCTTCTGTGGTGGAAAAGGCTGGGAATCAAATGAGTTTAAGAGTTCAGTAAAGTGGATCTAGCCACGATCAGAGAGTTTTGAGACTTCCTAAGCACAGATTAATCAGTTCTGGTCAGAAAAACTGAGCAAATTTAAGAATGCAAATTCTGATCACTATTGTATCTGTAAGTAGCCACTGTAATTTCAGCCCAAATGAATCTGAGAGATCAAGTTACAGAAAATTAAAAAAAAAATTGATACATTGATAAATAGCCTGATTTAGGTTGTTTACAAACATTGTAGCCAAATGGTTCCATTGCTGTACTCATATGTGGCCAAAATGAATCCAGTCACAGCTGTCTTTCTACAAAGCAGTGTGATTTAGCATACCCAGAAATATTACTGGTTATTGATACATACCATTATGTAGAAAATGTATGCTCATCAGTTTCAGGCAAAGTTATAGTAGTTATAATTTGGGAAAATATTTTGTTGCTATACATGTATTTAAGCCCAAATAATCTACCTGGGTCCCCAAAGGTGCTCCTGAAAGGAAGATGTGCAAATTCTTTTCTTTCTGAGCAGACATAGTTCACTACAAAGAACCCGAAGTCGTCCCCTTCAGAGGAATATGAGATTAGTGTTGCTTTCAAATAACTTTCCCTATAGAAAATAGACATCTTGTTTTTTGTTTTTTAAATTGGAGAGGGAACTCTACTTAACCCTAGTCAGCCAAAAGAAATAGTGCTATAATTCAATACCCTAGACAATGGCATATGAAAGTCAGAGGTTGGGTTGAACAAGAAAAATGGGAAGAAAATTAATGAATGAAAATAAGCCTAAAAGAAGCTGCTATGAAAGACATTTGTAAAGCAGAACTTTATAGGACACACATTCCCTTTGCTGAGCTTCATTCAGATTCACTGAAATAAAATGTATATTCTATAGTATTTCAGAGTATTACCTTTCTAGAAAGAAAATAAATACTCCCAAGTTTCTATAATGAAAAGCACCTGGTAGATGCTCTAAATATTAATTTTTTTTCTTTTTAAAATACTTAAACAGCATCTTTGTAGGATTGATTAAACTAATTTAACACAATTAGAGGTATAAAGAAGTGCTCAATAGTAAGCCTGCCTGAGAAAAATTTCACTCCATCAGCTTAGCTACTCACACTTCTCTGGCATAGTTGCATGAATCATATGGAAATCTGTTCAGTGCTTACTTTTTCTCCACCCTCATCTCCCACCACTTCCACCTCCATTCTTTTAGTGAAAATAAAAAAAAAAAAACTTAAGAAATTCTCTAGTCCAACAGTTTGGCATTTGGTATTTATTCTAGATGTATGCTAATTCACTCTGTAATTGCTTGTGGGGTCCCATTTTTGGAACTGAAAAATAAAAGAAGGGAGATCTCTCTGTTTCATGCTGATGAAGTGACATATTTGATTAAGTAAGCTAAGAAGCACTCGTATATATACAAGTGTCTGCCTCAGCATGTCCTGAAGCAAAATCCAGCAGCCACCGGAAACACTTACACGGTACTGCATATTAACTATGTTTGAGTCACCTCATCCTCTCTGCCAAGACACACTATGCTATAGCTATTGCCTGCTACATCAATTTCTTGTACTCCTATCTTTCAGAGAAGAAGAGAAATTACATAAAATGGTGACCAAAAAAATCAAGGAAAAAATAACTTCTAAAAAAAATTATTTATGATTTCTCCTGGTATATTAAAGAGTAAATGTGGATCCTGAAGTCTTCTCTTGTAAAAAACAGCATGTAATCAGGAAATTCTGTATAAAATAAATGCCTACAGTCTGTTAGGCTTTCAAGTACTAATGGACTGTATTCATCATGTACAGTCTTAGTATAAGATAGTTAATGAAATATCTAACTATATTTTGCATAGGGAGACTACAGTTTTAAAAAAAATTAGGTTCTTATCTCCAAGAGGATATGAGATTTCTTGAGAACAAATAGGGATTCTGAGAGATCTTATTTAGATCTCAGATAATGTCACACCAAAAAAAAAAAAAAACCACTTTTACTTTGAGAGAAAATGAAAGCTGAAAGGAGCTCAATTTGAAAATAGTTGGTTCTGTCTAGGAAACACAATTTTTCAGCCATTCTCTAAATGGAAACTGAACTTTTTTTTTTCTAGAATTTAATCAGAATAGTTAAGACTTGGGGTTAAACTAGGGCTCTAAGAAGGCTGGGCACATTTTTGACATTCAGGCGTACTGAGAATTTAACGAACTATCAGGGCTACTATAATTTTGCCCATTGCATATACATACTTTCATACATACTTGGCTACTCTCATTAAAATGAAAAGAGTGAATAAATTAGGAGCCTAATAATTATTGGAAAATTTCTGGTTAAGAAAAAGACCCATTTTAAAAATTAATTAAAACAAAATAGCATATATCATAACTATTAGTCATGTCTATATATCACTTTGTACCTACTCTTAAGTTTTATTTTTCCTTTTTAAAAAATTTTTTGTTGAGGCAATTGGGGTTAAGTGATTTGCCCAGAGTCACACAGCTAGGAAGTATTAAGTGTCTGAGGCCACATTTGAACTCGGGTCCCCCTGACTTCAGGGCTGGTTGTCTATCCACTGAGCCACCTAACCACCTCTCCTCTTGCATTTTATAAACTACTTGAATTAAATAACATTTCAAAATGATATGAAGGCTATAAACACTGTTCTGTAGATTAAGAAAATAACCAACTAAGAAACAAATCTAAGTAGGTTACCAAGGACTACAAAGTTAATTTCTGTGATTTATAATCATTTTATACAAGTTCAAAAGGTTCTCCTTTATGAAAAGCAGATTTCATTGAGATAGAAGTCGAGACAGAAAAAAAGTGAGGGAAAAATAAAATAGAAGATAAAATGCATTTTGACCAAGGAATAACAAAAAGGGAGTCCAAGTACTGTAGTAGTACCATAATAAAAAGCATTTTGAAAATTATGACTTAATTATAGGAAATCATCAGAAAAACATAGACAATAATTATACAAGATAAGAAATTCTATGATTTTAAGATATGGATGGATTTAATTTATTTGAATATATATTGAATACCACTAGAGCAATTATTCCTACTAATGAGATTATGGATCCATCAAGGTTATGATAATGTTGTGATAGTTTCAGTCCTGATTTAAACAAATGTTTGGTAAGAGTCAAGGAATATTGGATAAAGATATATTTGTGTGTGTGTGTGTGTGTGTGTGTGTGTGTGCACTTATTTAAATTAGTGAAAACATTTTCATTAACTATGTTTTCAATTCATCAGTTAATAAGCATTTATTACCTATGTACTAGGAGATCCCACAGTTCAATGGGGGAGGGGGGAACAATTTGCTCAGCCTGTTTTTTTTTCAACTTTATGGGAGAAGATGCCCCAAAGTGGGTACTACTTGATGTATTTTCTTCCTCTTTTGCCCCCACCTCCTGCACATTACTTCTTTTTGTATGCTGCTACTCTTCATCAAATTGTCAACTCTTTGAGGGCAGGGGCTATTCTTTCTATTAATTTAATTCCCATTGCTTAGCACAGTGCCTAGTATATAGTAGACACTTAATAAATGTTTATTGGATTGGATAGGATAAATTGGAAAGAATCAAGAACAATTTGCAGGTTACTTTTTAACTCTCCCAACAAGTTTATTGCAATATAGTTCAGGGTTAACTTTCCTTATCCTTTATGTCAAGTTATTTGCTCTTTAACATTGATACTAACAGAGTCTTAGTTTATATTTAACCCAAGTGTAGTACTTACCACTGCAAAGACTCTTCATTACATGAGAACTAAAGTATGTACTTGACTTCTTATCTGAAAAGTTTTAACTCCCATATGAGAAGCAAAGCTGAATTTTGTTTTTACCTAATTGTTAATGACCTAGTGAAAATAAACCCAAAATGTTAACACTCACAGATCACAATTACAAAAATCTGTCTTTTAGTTTTATAAGGGCAATAAGTATATGAAATGTGAGGGCTTTCAGTAAAATATATATATATATATATAAATCTGATTTTATTTTTTGGTAAGCTGAGATAGTGTTTTGTTTTTCCTTGGCTCTAGAAGTTTAGCTGCAGGAGACAGATTTAAAATTTGAAACACCCTTTGCTATTCCAACTTAATACTGAGGTAGAAATGATGGAATAGGAACCCCCATGAAGGCAAGGACAGCGGGTGTGCCATGTTCTTCATGCTATAGCCACAAGCATTTTGTCCCTTTGGAATGAATGTTCTTTCTCCTTCTGCCTTATAGCTAGCAGTGGGCTGGCTCCCCAGTGATAAACTACTTCTATGCAAAGAGAAAAATTACTTTGGAGAGAATGAAAAATGGACTTGGAGAAGAACAAAGATCTTAGTTTGGTTGTGGTTTACCTCCCATTGTCAAAATTACAAAGCTTAAAATAGGAAGTCAAGATACAAACAAGGTATAGCTAAGCCTTATATAATTTGTTTATTGACACATAAAAGCTATATTACTCTGCATAAACATAACTGATAATGGCATAAAACTTGATTTCATGTACTAGAATATGTGTAAATATAATACATGTACACATACTTTGGCATGCATATACACATAAAAGTGTATATATTTAGTTCCTATTAGGTGTTAATTAGGTTAACAGTTAAAGTGACTGTCATATGCAAAATATTAGGTGATAAATGAGCTATAAAGCTGAGTAAACTATATTCTTTTTTTTAGAATTCACATTAAAAAGGGGTGGGAATATAAGGCAGTATTAGTTAATTAATTAATTGTTAATTATTTAATTAATACAAAGCAAAATAAAGTCTGTGGGTGTTTGGAGAAAGGAGAAATATTATGCAGCTATATAATCAAATATGCCTTCATGGAAATGACAGAATTTGAGCAGGAATATAAGGAATGAGAAGGTTTCCAGGATGTGGAGATATGGTAACATTTTTTTTTTTTGGAAGGACAGCATAATTAAAGACATGGAAGCAAGAAAGTCCAGAACATGTTCAGATAATTATATAAAATCTAATCTGACTAGATCCAAAGTGTATGTAGCTATGATAGTTGGCACTGCAATATCATGGAGAACCTTGGATATCAGACTGAGGTATATCTAATGTAATCATTAACACAGGTAGCATAGACAGACGAGGGAGGTAACAGTTTTCTTTATCAGACCATATGTGGGTTACTGCATAAAATTCTACAAACCATATTTTATAAAGAACATGAGCAAAAGTTGAAAGCCATTAGGATGATTGCTGTGTTTTTCTTTTTAAAAAAGTAATTAGTATTGAAGTTATTCTCTTCTAAAATAAAGTCGTAATGGGACAGAATGGGGAGGAAGAAAAGGAATATTACCAAAATATTAAAAGAAATTTTTGTAGTTTCAACTTGGTTAATCTTTGAAGCAAATACCCCTTTACAAAAGCTCATGCAGGTTAAGTGGTTAAATGAAATTGGGGTGCCTAAAGGCCCTTTACCATGTAAAGGACACAGTCAATGGGGGTTTGAGTAGGTGGGATTAGAGAAGAGAGATTGTTTTCACAGGATCAACTCCTGAAACTGTGAGGGACAGATGGAGCAGAGTGGCTCTAGAGGAGTGAGACAGATTACAATTGTTGTATATGTAATGAGTCAATAAACTATCTGAACTGACAAGTCTAGAAAATAGTTAAAAATGCAAGAATGAAACTTTGGAAAGAGATTGTAATTGGACATAAAGATTTGAGAGCTATCTTCATAGAGGAAATAGCTGGGATAACTGCTTGTTAAATGTTATAGATGGAATTCATGAAAGCATAAATAAGCAGGTATTAGATTGGTTGACCTCTATGATTTCGTCAATTTTAAAATGCTTTGATTCTATAAATGGATGAAATCACCAAAGAACAGCAGGCAGACAAAAAAAGAACAGGGCTGATAATTGAATTTAATCATCATAAGCTACACTTTTTCCCTTTATGATGTACATTTCAGTGTTCACTCCAAGCCAATTAACATGGATTATAGGATCATTGATTTAGGACTGAAATGGAGCTCGGAGATGATCACATCCAATTCCCTCATTATACGGATGAGAAAAAATGGGGTACATAATCAAGGATATTTTAAAGTCTAAATCGAATGTGATGAAAAGAAACTCAAACTCATGTTTACAAATCTGAATTCATAGTTTATGTTATATGCTAAATTGAATAAATGAAGTTCAGGGTCCAAACATGTGGGCTAATTAATGCAACCAAAATGATAGTAACATTTCTCATTTAGAAAAGGTATATTTTGGTTGTATCCAGTGACTTTGAAAGGTTTGAGTGTCATACTTAAACTGTGCAAGCTAATTAATTTATTAATATTTAATTTTTCTTAGCCATAAGATGTTAAAAATTTTAGAAGTATTAACTACTGCCCAGTGCTTTTTGTGAGTAAAGTATCATATAAATGAATTATTATTTATCCTAATTAGTAATATAGAACCTAGCTTCTTAAACTGTGGTTCATGACCCCATATGGGATCTGGTAAATGAATGTGGGGATCATGAAATTATGATTTATTATCAGTAAAAGTTTGACATGTATACCTTTTTTATATACTTATATACCCAGGAGCACATAAAAATTTCTTAGGCAAAAAGCAGTCATGAGTGGAAAAAGTTTAAGAAGCCCTGATATAGAATTTCCTATGTCATCTTACTTTTTTGTCCTTATCAACCTCCCTTGCCCATCTTCTCTATAATATGGGTATTGGAAGTATTTCTACATCCCACTTCCACTAACAAAAGTGAATGGATAACACTGCTTCCCTTGAAACATTTAGGCAAAGTTTGATGCCAGAAAACCACACAGGTTTTCTGAAATGAAAATGAAATAAAAAACAATTTCATTTGTTTTTTAATCCTAAAACATATTTAAACAAGAAAATATTATTTTAATTAGCTTATAGTAGAATTTCCCTCTAAAATTCCCAACAAAATACTAAAGATGCAATTTCTGTTTTAAAGGGAGCAAGATAGTTCATTGGATGGAACACTGGAAGTCAGGAACACTTCAATATGGATATTAAATGCTATGTATGTGATACTGGGCAAATCCTTTAACTTATGACCGACTCAATTTTATTTATTTGCTAAAGGGAGATATTAATAGCACCTATTTCCCACGGTTGTTAAGAGAATGAAATGAAATCATATTTGTAAAGTTCTTTTAAAACATTAAGACATCATATAAATTCTAGTCATAGGGGGAAGAGTTGCAGTAGTAGTATGGTAACTGACTCTTGAAAGCTGGTATAAGATAATACTACCACCACTACCAGGTAGGATATGGCCCTTCTATTTAAAGGATGCATCTCATGGATTTGTTTTAGAGACAAAGATCAGGCTAAGCAAAATGCATGTAGTAAGGATTGATTTGTGGCACAACAGTGACAAGATTCACAATACCTTTGCCAAGGGCAAACTGAGGAGAAAAGAAGAGATAATTAGCAGGGTGCTCCATGGGCTTTCACCATCAAGCTTGCTTTGGAGTAAGCAGTTATGTCTTACTTTTGCACAGATTTGTAAAGAACAGCTGGGTAGAGTTTTGTTCCTGTACTGCTAATCTAAAATGATTCTCACACTTCAAAGCTTGCCACTAGATGCTGCAGCCACTGCGACACAGATCATGATTGAGTCTTTAATCATCCAAACTCTATGTATCACACATAGGAACCTGGGCTGAACTTGATCAGGAGCGACTGGGCTTGAGACCATCTGTTCTTGGAGGCAGTGAGAATTGGAAGGAGATTAAGGTAGTTTGCTTTGGACATACTTGGTGAAAATGCTTATTTCTGATTTATTTCTTTGCTTCTATGATGCTTTCGACTTTAAGGAAATTGATATCTTTCTTTACCATTTTTATGATGTATAAGTAATTTGTTTACATATTCAGATTGGCAAGGAAGTAGACATTTCCCATAAAGTCGGGGAATACACATAAGTCAATGAGAGTATCTATAACACTGGAAGAAAATGGGAATTACATCCTTCTAATGGGAAGTAGACACCATTTCTATTACATTCTGAACTATATTTTAAGAAGGAATTAACTACTGGTGCTTGTCTATGATGAAAAGAAAGAAATCCAATAGTTAAGTATATGTCATAGGCTCAAAAAATATGGTCCTGATAATCAAGATTTTCACTGGAATAACTGAACAAAATGAAGTCTCCATTTCAACTTAACTATTTGGCATTCTGTGTTTTCTTAGTTTGTTATTTGACAGCTTTTGTTTAAACTTGGTATAATACTAGTGGTATCACAAGACTGACTTGCAGACAGAAGAATGTAATAATTATAATAATAACAGCAATAGTTCACAGGAAGTGATAAAGATAGGATTTGGCACCAGTTATTTGGACTCCTGAGTCCAAGTTTTTCTACTGTACCAAGCTAGCAGCAGAGATAGCCACAATTAGAGACTAGTATGCTAGGTAGGATGCCTGATTGGGCACATACATTTTCAAGAGGATTATTACCTTCTGGTTTGTTTAACATGAAATGATCCTTCATTGTGAAAAGCAATTGGAAGCAATGATAAACTTGTTACTTTCAGTGGTATTTTCCACCATCTTAAGATCTAGCTAGGGGAATATTACTATCCCACAATATGCCCTGAAAAATTCTTTCTTAATAGACTAGTTGTTTATTTTCTCACAGCATCCTAGATGATAGTTCTTTCTGGGGACAAGCATAATAGAGGGAAGAATCATTCTACTTCTTTTATCCATGTAGACATTTTTCAAATGGCTCAGTGCTACTATTTATAAACTAACTTTTCCTATATGAGCAAACTGAAAAATTCTTATTAATTTTCATTTAAAGTATCACTATTAGCTGTGTGATTCTGGAAAAGTCACTTAAAACCCTTTTAGCCTCAGTTCTTTATCCAGAATCTTTGCCAAGAGAACCCTAAATGGGGTAATGAAGACTTGTATGTGACTGAAAAATGACTGAACAAACACATTTTGCCTAAAATAAGTAAAGAATCATTTTTTTTCTCCTAATTTTACAAATTAGAGAAACTATTTGCTTAAAATACTGATGCTATGATCCACTGTCAAGACTATGCTTTCACTCACTTCTTCCAGTAATGTTAGTGGATTTGCACTAATGCATTCACCATTCTCACATACAGAATACTTATAATCTATAGTATGCATTTGTAAGAGGTTATTTTCAGAGTTTGAAGTGTCTTTTATGATTCTGAAATAGAGCAGAACTGAATGGCCAGAAGAGAAATAGTAGACAAGAGTAAGGAGAGGTAATATTCAATAAAATATATTAATATAAACAAGTATTTATGGCTCTCCAAAATGCCTGAGGACCTTCAACAACAATTGAGTAGAGGAGGGCAGATGCAAGCTTTATTCATGGGGCTTTATGTCAAGAAGAAATTAAATTAGGTTCTTTGAATAATATTGATGTGTTGATGCTATATTATACATTCTTGAAAACCTGATACTCAAAAGTTTATACACACTGTAGTGTGTTTTGAGTAATTTAATTGGTCTTATTGAAGTGCTTAAACATGAAATGCATTATAGTCTCTCTTTGCAAATGTGTTCATTTTGCTTCCTGGGATCTTTTTCCCTAGACTTAAAAAGATTTAGTTTTCAGATTCAAAATTCTATAATCATTTTAGTGAATAATATGGTTAATTATAGGCATATGGATATAATTAATTAATAGTGGGATTTTTTTTAGGTATTGTTTTCAATTCTCTAATCTTGGTCAATCTTGTCTATTATTCATGCACAGCCTATATAATCTTTGGAATATTTATTTGGCAGGTCTACATTTATTGTAGATATCCTCTCCTCTTCCTCCCCTCCAGAAATGTGCTTTGCACTAAAATAAGTCGATTGATTAATGAATATATCTAAAACTATCAAAATGCTATAAGAGTAGCAAAGTAATATTTGGATTTCTCCACATGATTGAAAAGAATCTTACATTGTTAATGTTATTATATTAGGGTCAAAATATGACAGTGTGATTGCTATAGTTAGGACTTTAAGTCAGGGTTATGAAGAGGCTCAAATGAAATAACACACATAAAGCTCTTTGCCAATCTTAAACATTTTGTTAACGTGGACTAAGATTATTCATAGCCTCCAATCTCTTGATGATTTCATTTCTGCCTGTCTAGTGAAATCCAGTAACACTTATAGAGAAATATTATTTGTTCTTGTTCAGTCATACAATCATGTCCAATCTCCGTGACCCCATGGACCATACTCTCCATGGAGTTTTCTTAGAAAATATATTGCTTTATTTTTAGCAAACAAATGGTTTGCCATTTCCTTCTACAGAGCAATAAGGGATACACTGGTAAATATTTAACAACCAAGTTCCATGGAAACAAAATATACACACTCTTTAAAGTGAATCTGCATCATAGTTTCTCCCATAGTTTTCTTAAGTCTAGACCAATGTTATCAAGCTTAAATTGAAAATGAGTTACTAAGGGTACATAAGGATCTTCTGGGATCTGTTGACCTAGAAAACCACAAATCAATTTTATCTATGTTGGATTGTATTTTATTTTGTTAAATATTTTCCAATTTCGCCTAGTGGCACTACTGTAGGACTTCCTTTGGTCTAGATAATAATCAAAGACAATTACTCAAATTCTTGGCAAATACAATTAGATTTCTGATACTCAAAATGAAAATTTAATAATGCATTCTCACAAACTGTTAGAGATGACTCCAGCACATTTCTGCTCTAGTGCAATTTCTTATATGGTATATTAAAAAGAGCACCAGAAATTTGGATCAGGGGCTGGCTGGGAACTCCTTATCCTACCACTTATTCACTTTTTTCAGATTGGACAAGTACCTAACTTCTTGAAACTTGGAGTTTCTGAACTACAAAATTAGGGTAATAATACCTTCCTTGTCTTCCTCAGAGGGGTATTACAAGGAGCAAATGAGATAGCATATGTGTAAGTGCTTTGCAAACTGCAGTATGATTGTCGAGCTATTACTGAAACCGAATGCCAAGAATGGAGTTATTAGCACTGAATATGAATTATTTTAGCATTTAGAGACTGCAAATAAATATACTACTTATGTAGCACCCTGACATCTATCAAAATGGGAAGTAATTAGTTTTTTAAAGTGTAGCTATATTCTTGGTTGAAAGCAAACATATTTTCTGATAATGTACAAACCATAATGGATCAATCTCCCAAAAGAGAAGATCTAATTCCAAAAGTTTTTGGCATAAATGCCACCTGATATCCATACTAAGTATGTAATTTCATTGCTTTTATCCTAACAGATTCATATAAGACTTACAATAGTTAATGACAGGCACAAAAAGTCTCAGGTTATAGTCTCCTTGCTAATATGTTATACACAAAGAGGTACTATATCTCCCCTAAAATCATTTAAAACATTTGAATGCTTGTTTGCTTGAAGCATTTTGTAAACCAATGAACAAGACTAAAAAAATGGAACAACCATTTCCTTTTAAAATGTCAAACTTAATGGCAGGTGAGTACTTTATTTTTCCAGTTTAATTTGCAGTGAGAGGTGTGGGGTGTTTTCTCTGTGTTAAAACACTATCTGCCCTCTAGCTAAGTTAGCTTCTGTGAAAATGAGATCCTGACCACTCGACTGATGGATGCACACATAACTGACTTGCTCAATTCTAATTTAATTCTGGAAATCTATCCCCTTTATGACTTTAATTTTTCTGACATGAAAACTTTCTGTCTTTTAAATCTGGATAGCTTCTACAAAACAACAGAAGAATTCTCTTGGTAAAAGGAGGGGGAGGGAATATAGTAAAGAAGCTATAAACAACCCTGCAAAACCAATTTTCACATTGGCAGAGAGAGAAAAAAAAATCATGAAAACTCCAAATGGTTATACCTTGAAACAATGGCAGGTCCTTGACAGTGGATGATTTGAAATTATTAATGAAAACTTTTACCACAAGGATATGCATCTTCAAAAACATGTATCTTCTGGTTTCAGAATGTGCAGGGGAGAGGAGAGAAGGAAGGAGGGAGAAGGAGAGAAAGAGATTACAGACAAAACTCTGCAAGAACACTGGGCAGCCTAAAATGTTGAAACATACCTACCAAAACGTTTATTCATCTTAGAGGCTGAGAGAAACAATGTTCTCATTAATTAATAAATTTCTGGGAATTTTTTTTTCCTTAAACAATTTTTCTAGCAAGAGTAGAATTTAGCTAAATGAACTCTAAAATAAACTAGTGTATTTATTCTTAGGTTATTCCTGCACTTGTTGCTCAGTTTTCCTTTCAATAAAATAGGTTATTGCTATTTATTATCCTAGCTTCCTAGAAATTCTCTGAGAAATTTTGAGCTAATATGTGTAAAGTGCATGGAGCTATTCAGAAGAAAGATGCTCTACAAATAAAAAGTTGTTATTATTTTCCTAAGCTGTTAATTTTATTCATTGCTTTCTTCAAGCATGGAAGAACAATAAAAATTCATGCATTTTAATTTTTCTTCTCTTCTTGATTCTGTTCTCTAATTTGTGTTGACTCAAATAGGGCATTTGGTAGACTCTATGAAAGTGTTCAAGCTATATTTGCATGTATTTTGCAAATGGCAAGTTGTTTGGTAAGCAGTGGTTCTATCTTTATATTTCTTTGGTTTTATTTCTTTTTACATGGAACCTCACCAATATATCCAAGAAACTCATTTCTCTCACTGTCAGTTTTCATCCTCCCTTGAGATCTGCTGATAGCTTCCACCACCTTTTAAAACCTGTTATTCCTTGGATTTAAGACCTATTCAAGTGGTTCTCCTGCCTTTGTGCTTCCTATGTCATCAAAAGAAAAAATATATATTCTTAGGCAGTAAGGGTTATACTAATATAAAGAAGACAACCTCACTATTCTCAAGACCTTGCAATCTAATCTAGTAGGGGAAATGAAAAGTATAAAGATAAGTACCTAAGAGTGGTTTAAAAAGTGCTATGAAAGTTCCAAGTAGAGAAATATCTTTTATAATTGGATGGATATAGGAAGGCTTCATAGAGGAGATAGCACTAGAGATAAGTTTTGAAGGATGGGTAGAAAGTGAGCTAGTAAAGATTGGGAGGGGATGGGCCATAGTATTTCAAGCATAGAAATGTGGTCAGACAAAAGCATGGTTGCTTGAGTAAAATGTGAATAGTTTCATTTAATTGGCATATATACATCATAAAGAAGAGTACAGTGAGCTAAATAAAGTTGCAAAGATAGATCACAACCAGTTTTTGGAAGACTTTGAATATTGGACAAAGGATTTTTTTTGCACATGAATGAAATCTTTTTTGGGTCCTTACAAACTTTTTTGTCCTCTTGGCACTCAGTTAAAGCTAAGTCACTTCATCTTAAGTTCCTTATTAATATAAAAACAGGGAAGTAATGTCCAAGATTCCCATCAGTCTTAAAATCTATAAACAAATAAGTAGGTTTTTCATTAAATTAGCTAATTAGCAAAAATATCTGATACCTTTTGAGTTTAAATGCTAGTCATTTCTGGATATACCATTCCCTACATTCCATATCTCACCTCATTTATAGCAAAGAAGAACAGTTGAACAAAAAACTATTATTTGTTATGTGGAATGGCTTTCTCTATGTGGGAAAATACTGGGATGAATTTAAATGATATAAAAACAAAAAATATCAACAAGTGTTAGTTTTTTTAAAAAAATTATTGCTGACCCTGGATTCCTTTATTCCTTACAATATGACATGTATCCTCATCTTTGTCAATAAGTAGCTACACAGATGATGTACTACTGAGCTTGAAGAAATATGCTCAAATCCCAGTTTTTACTATATCATTATGACCTAGAACAAGTTATTTAATCTATATGTGACTCAAAAAATTTTCCTTGTGGTTATGAAGTTTTAGATGTTTCATAATCTTCATCTATGGAGAGGAATTTCTGTACTTGCAGTTCTTCATTCTGATAAAAAAAATATATCACACAATTCTATGTTTTAAAACTGAAAAGGAAGGGAACCCCAATCCCCTTATTTTACAGAAGCCCATTAAATTAAGTAATTTGCCTAAATTTTAAAATGACAGAATCAGAATTTAAATACAGGCTTTTTGCTTCCATATCCAGAACTACATTAGTTCTTAGAGATGTTGAACATAATCCTTTCAGTATTCACTTATCTACATCAATGTACATGTCTATTAAAATCCTATTTCACTGCTGCATCATGGTGTGGTGATAACCTAAGGATCTTAAGAGGCCAAAGGAATTAAAGATCTACTGATGACATATACTTTCTATTGAAGGATTAGCTTAACTAATTTCAAAAATGATCATCATCAAGTTGTTATAGAATAATGATTTTTTTTTAGTTAGAGCAGCACTATAAGAGAAGTCTTATTAAATTTTAAAAGATAGTTATATTCTTGGGTGCTCAATTATCAATCACCATTTAAGTACCTACAGTGTGTTGAAATGGGTGCTAGGTGCTGAAGATAAAAGGTATAAAAAAACAAAAATAAACTAACCAAACCTCTGGCCTTAAGGAGTAATATTATAAACAAATATATCAATGTACATATAAATGACATAGAAATGTTTTCTATCATAGACCACTTATCTTTTATGCAATGCAACAAATTAAAGAAAAATTATTGCTTCCCTCATTGGTATATCTCTATTGTATAACAAATACCACAAATCTTTAAATAGGAGCTTAATCTGGAGCAGAAGTGAAGAGGAATAAAGAAAATCCACAGGTTCTATCTATCATACTTTGGAGAAATAAATGCATATGTTTGAAGATCATTTATTTTTACATTCTCCCTTGCAGAAAGCTGAATAACCTACAAATATTTATATTTACTGGACAGAAATTTCAATCAACCTGAGAAAACAGTTCCCTTTGGCTATTAAAAGGGCAGATGACCATCAACCTCTTGGCTTCAAAGAGAGAACTAAACTCTCTGTAATTAAAGAAGATTTTTTTAAAAAATTAACATACTTAAAAAGAAATGCTGAGACAAAATTAAACTAAATATGAATGTATAGAAAGTTAAAATATTCATACTCTGTGCCATTCTCAGTCTTATTGAAGTCACAAAAGAAACTCCATACATTTTACAGCTTTTGGCTAAATTTAACTTCTAGCCAGATTTACTTTGCAAAATTTCATTGTAGATTTCAAGGTGTAAAGTCAAAGACTATTATTAACTACTCCGTTATTTTTAGAAATGAGCTGGAAGGCTAATAAATAATAGGTATTTTTTAAAATATAATTTTAAAAAGCAACAATGAAGCCTGAAATAAAAAATGTCACTCATTACCCAGAGTGACTGGCTTTTTTCTCACCCAGACTTGCAAAGAAATAGTATTCAACCACCTACATGGCATGAGTATAAGTTGCTAAGAAGGTCCCTTGGTCTTACTTCCCCAAAACCTTATCTATCAGTTCAAGAATGCATGAAATTCATTTGTTCCCCTCTAATCCCTTTGGGAGAGAACATCAACACATTAATGAATAAAGGACTAAGATTTTTTTTTTTTTTCTGCTGTTCTGTTATCAGCTGTTTGCAGAGGGTAAAGATCTCAGTTTACCCAAAGTAAGGGCACCATGAATTGAACTGGTGAAAGGGAAGGATTTCCCTTACTCTCTTTTACCCAAGCTATGAGAAATGCCACTATGTATATTTGCTATTATTATTGGCCCTTCTTATTTTCAGATGCCAGAGGTTATCCTCACAGAGCTGGAGTTCCAGCAATAGGGATCTTGGAGTCAATGTGCCAGATGGGATGCAGCAGCCAGTTAGCCTTTTAGGGAAATCCTGAGAAATTAAGGAGTTAGGAATTCAAAGCTGCTCCGGGCTGGGGGAATGGATTTTAAAATGGTCGTGTGTTCCATTAAAACTGAACTAAGTTATCAACTTGATCTTCTGTCCTCCCCAGAGACTGAGAAGGTATAGGGGGAAGGATGATTATACCCCTAATATATTGAAGGAGCACCCTGCATTGTGATTGTACTACATTTTGAAGTAAAAATTTCTGTATAAAAAGTCAAAGAAAAAAAGTAAAGGACTTTTATCATCAGTTTCCCATTTGAAAATAGATTTTAGTCAAAGTGTGGAGGAATAAAAGATAAAAGAAAAAAAGTAAAGGACTTTTGTCATCAGATTCCTATTTTAAAATAGATTTTTATTAGAGTGGGAAGATAGTGTTTAAAGATACTGAAAGTTTGGGAGGTAGTGATGGAGGGGAACCCTCAGTGACAAAGGGTATTGAAAGTACATATCGGAATGCCAAGACAATCTCACCTGCTTCTACTATTTTCTTATGGCAAATATAAACACATATTAACCCTATCCAATTCAAATATAAATCAAGAATATATAACAACACAAATAATAGGAGACACTATTGTGAAAAGTTAATTTTTCCATGCCCAGGTTTATAATTTTACCTAATGAAAACAATGCAAGACTTCAAGGTAACTATAGAAACTGTTGATCCCAGATTACTCAGTTGGTTTTGTTTTTTAAATCAAAGTACTTAGTAGAAATATTTCCTTTGGGGCCTAGAAACTAAAGAGTTCTGCCAAAATATGTCCTCAAGAAAGATATAAAAATATTAAAAGAGCCAAGGAGATAAAATAATAATAATAATAAGGCAAATCCTGGTATTACAGGGTAACTTGGTGAAAATCATCCTCCCAAAATAAATCAAACCTGCCAGCCAAACCACTTGTAAATAGGAAGCTAAGAAGGTTATCTTTTACTTAATACTGTAGTGCGAAACCCATTACACAAAAATTAACCATTTCTATGATTCCCTCAAGCATCTCCACGCTTGACCACGTTAATACTGCCTTCATACTTAAGAGATGCTAAGCATTAATGACATTAGCAATTATAGAAATACTGTGGCCATGCCATTAGCTGGATTAATGTTTCTTAAATGGTAGCATCTGCAAATACAGCTTGAAATAAACACACACACACATTCACATCCCTAGATGAGATGGCTGACACATGGCTGCTGACACTTGAATGGGATGCTTTGTCAGACTTGCACAAAAATGCAGATGAATTGCAGGGAAAGAAAACTAAGAAATTCAAAGGCTTTCTTGATTGCCTTCTTTAAAATGCCAAGAACTTAAGCTGGCCTTTCTTATCTTCCACTACATGCATGTGACACTTTAGGAGGTCTTTCTTATTGTACTATAATTCAGTGATTGTTCCAGCCCTGTGCTCCATGCCTTCTTTCCAAAGGGCAGCATGAGATATATAATTCTGGTAATGAACAGCTGCATAATTTAAGGGTCGAACTAGTAGGGCACTGTTCCTTATTTGTGTTGCTTTAACAGTTGCCAAGATATTCCAAGCCTATTTAGAAATACAATTTTTTGACTGCTTTATTTCTCACAGATGATATATGTTGGGATTTGGTCGAGTTCCAGAAAAGTGAATTTTATCAGCAGACGTACCAGAGCAAGCTTTTCTCTCATTTTACTCCAAAGGGCAACAGCAGTGAGCTATAATGAGGTAATTTTTTTTTCCAGCCATGCACACTCTGTGTTCTATCAGGCAGAGTTGTTTAAACCCCGTACTGTCCCTTTCCAAAGCATGATAGACTCAATCACAGAGCTATCAAAGGCATTTCCCTACAACATCCCTCTAACACAAGGCCAATCTTCACCATGTTATAAAGGTCTGAGGAGCTAGGCCCTTCAAGATGAAGGCTATACACTGATTAATCAGTTGCTTTTTTATTCCATGTTGGCAAGTATTCCTTGTTTGTAAATAAAAGGTTTACCCTGCATTTCCTGTAAACTAAAGAGCATAAGGCTGGTTTGGCCTATGTTCACAGAGCAAGAATACTGCCTGCTGTTGAATCCACAGAGATGTGCTATGTCTCCTATCATAAACATTGCTTCCAGGTGTCCTGTAGAATATATTGAGAATGACTTCATCTAAAAACAAATGTCATTTCATAATGATCAAGCAGCATAAAATTCACTTTTTTTTTTTCCTTCTGTATCTTTTCTCTCTTTCACTCTAATGCTCTCATTGTTTGCTCACAGGACCTTCTTGTACAATTTGTGATGCTTGAGAGGTTCACAGTGCTCTCAGAAATGGAGGGGGAATAAAATACAACATAATAGCTATCTTAGAGTAGAAAAAATCACAAATTAAATATCCTTTTTCTTAAAAAAAAAAAAAAAAGGATTAGGGTACTTCCTCTCTTGTCAGATGGTAAATAGCTACTGGAAAACAACAACAACAAAGATGTGACAGACCAAGTACACTAGAAATTGTCTGCAAACTGGCAGACATCGTGGTTCACTGATGACCCAAATTACTTTCAGGCAGTTTGGCACATCTCCATTTGTCACACTTACAATGCTGAGCCAAACGTTCTCAATTAATATGGAGAGTTTTCCTTTTCTTGAAGGAGGAACAAAACTGCAAATAATGATGAACTGTGCTCAGTTCACATTCCTAAGTGTTACATATTTTACATGGCATTAGGTCATGTAATATAAAATAATATATATATATATATATATATATAAAGAATCCATAAGCTAATAACATACATTATACTTGCCTTTGGTTATCTTTTATGTCAAAAGTACAATCACTAAATTAAATAGTTTAGTGTCTTTAATTTTTTTAATATACACTTTATTTCCCTTGTTATTTGCATTTAAAGTACTACAACATTCTCTGTGTGAGTGTATGTATTTGTGAAAAATATACTTATTGATAAATCCATTTACACTAAAAGTTTAACACTATTTCCCCTCCAATTTTGAAAGCTTGGTGAAGAGGCTTATTTCGTTGGTAGCAAAACCTTCATGAATCAATATCATTTTTTGACACTATTATATAAATCCATCTATCACAGTGTGGCAATAACAACTTTCCTTTCACTATGACCAGTGCTGGTTTATGCTTTCTGAATTATTGGAAGCACAGTTACAGCAGGTTAGTACCGGGGGAGAGAGACAGAGATCAAATTTATAGATCTATATAGTTTTAACATTGACAGGACTAGAATCCACATAGCAGAGTGGAGTATACTTGGATTGAGAGTTAAAAAACATGTGTTTTAATCCCAGCTGTATCATTAAGCATTAACATTTAGCCAATGTGGATTTCACTTTCCTTACCAAAAACCAAACAAACAAAAATCTAGGAGAGTTGGAGATGATTATCATACCTACTATCATGTGACATTGGGCAACTAACAACATCCAACATCCCTAGGTCTTAACTTCCTTATCTGTGAAATAAGTGCATTGAACTAAATAATCTATGAAGTCTCTTCTAGATTTAGATTAGTCATGTATGACCAAGATTTCTTCTAAGCTTTTTTTTTCTTTCTTTTTAATTTTTTTCTTTGCAAGGCAATAGAAAGTGTTTGAACTCAGGTCCTCCTCATTACAGGGCTAATGATCAATTCACGGCACCAACTAGCTACCCCTCCTTTTAGTTCTAAAATAGCATGAATTCTAAATACCCTAATAAATATTCCTTCTGGTTACTAATTGTAAACAGAAGTCAATATAAAAGGAAATGGCAATAATAACAACACTAATATAAGATTATATTGTCTCCTCAATCTATAGGCACTATATTAGGGTGGAGTTGTCACACAGAGACATACATTTTGACTTCCTTGGTTCATAAGGACACTTAGGAAAGGCATATGGAAACTGAGTATAAATTAACACATGACATGTTCATTTTTTTCTCCTTTTTCTCCTCGTGGTTTTTCCCTTTTGTTTTGATTTTTCTCTCCCAACAAGATTCACGTTTTTAAAATGAATATACATATATAACAGAAAAAAATAAAGACATTAATAAAAAATTGAGAAAATAAAGGGATGAGTTATGTATGGTTAAAAAAAAAAAGAAAAAGAAAAAGAAAGGCATAGTATGCTTCCTGTGTTTTGAATAGATTTTGGATGGGAATTTGATTTCCTTGTTTTAGCTTACATCTTTGCCCTAAATAGATGTGTGGGTTTTGTTTGTTTTATACAAATAAATTCACCTTTGTGGATTACAATTGCCTTATCTGATCAATTAGAATATGGAAATGCCCTTGAACTCCTTGAGTTTCCTAGAAGATTTCTCCTTCCAGTGCTAACCTTTTATGAGAATAAAAGGTATCTTAGAGATCTGAGAGAATTAAAGTTTCTTTTTGATTTTCATAGGACAATAGATCACAAACTCAAAGGAATCTGGCAGATAACGCTTATTTACAGATAAAGAAACTTGACCCTGGGCAGTATCTAATAAATGTAAAAAACAGCATTTAAACCGAGGTCATCTTTACTCAAAGCCTATCATTCTATCTACTATCCCAAAATTCCTGACCAAGCAATGGCTCATAATTTAGAAGATAATATGGAGTATTATCAAGAAAATTAAATTAAAGTGGTTTAAGAGTTTGGTTTATTCTGATGAATACTAAGAAAGTTATATTTGAGCTTTAATTTTAATTGTAAGGTGAATTTACTACATAAAAACAACATGGAAAATTTGGGAGGGTGATAAAATATAATTAGCAGCTTCATGTAAACATGAAACCATGTAATGATCAGTCACTCAAAAAGCATATATGTGCAACACATAGCACTATTATGTATAATAAATGTATATCTATATATGTTCACTACTTTTAAAAAAACTCTGATGTGCATAGCACATGTGGATATCAAGAAAATCACATATTCCTTCTGCTTAATTATCATTTATTGGCCATTTTTGTTATTGTTGTTGACCTTAGACTACTTACACTTTACAAGAAAGTCATAGAAACACATAGGCTTGTATCAAAAACTTCTCCAGCTTGGTAGAATACACTAAAATTTTCATTGTATTATATGTTATTTAAAAACCCAATGCCACCTCTTTTCTACAATGAGAAACTAGGATAGTACTTTGATAAAGGATTGATGCCCTAATACAATTTATATACAGAATATCTCTAATTTATCTGATACATTTGGATATATAAACTCTTTTTCCCCCCCCAGGGCCACACAGCTAGGAAATGTTAAGTATCTGAGGTCAAATTTGAACTCAGGTCCTCTAACTTCTGGGCTGGCACTCTATCCACTGTGCCATCCAGCTTTATATGTTTATAAAAATAAACATATAAATTTATCCCAACAAAATTGGCCTACATTTATTGAACATTCATTATGTGAAATGTACCATGTTAAATTATGAAAGCACAGTCAACACCTGTCTTGATGTTGTTCACATAAATTCCATATCCTCATTTAAACATGTTTACACTATGCAAAGTATATATTCATGTGTAACTTCACATAAACAGCACACAAAAATGAAATATTTTGAATTTGTCAATGTTAAATCATTATTGAGATAGGATATAAAATTATAATTATTACATAACTGGATTATTATGTATACTACAATAAACATTATTATATAACTATTCAAGATAATTAAAACATTCTTAGCTCTTTTATCTTCTCTCTATATATTCTTTCCCTTCCTTATCGATTTATATTAAACTATATTTTTTCTTAATGTTATGGAAATGTTTGTTCCTGATGAAGAGTTAAAAACTAGGCAACTCTGATTAAATAAATTTTCCCATTTCTAATGCAGTCTCCATCGCTTGTTGCAGGAGACAATACATCTTGGAAACTGCAAGCAACCTTACAGAGTTTTATAAAGGAAAAGGAGAAACCTTCTAAACTTTGTGAGGAGGCACGCAGCCATTTCATTGGAATTCAGTTCCAGGTGCATAGGACCAAAATATGAAAAACCACAGGGCACCATAGATAGAGCCAGTAGCTAAGCATGAGGGACAATTCACCTGTTCCCTTACCAGATGCTACTCTGCTCTTTGACCAAAGCCTTGAGATGCTGCTTCTGCGGGAGCATAAGCTTAAGAGGCCACTAACAGCTTGGAAAAAGAGGATTTTCTTTCCAAACCTAGCCAAGATTCTAATGTTTTTGTTGGATGCAAAGAGGAGAACTAAGAATAACAAATTTAGCTTTGGGGCAAAAAGAAATTTGCATTTTATAGTCACAGGGAAGAGGGAAAAAAGTCCAAACTCTAAATGGTTAGCAGCATATTCTAGTTTTTGATTCATATAAATGTATGAATCAAATGCCTCTCAAAATAGCATAATTTAATAACCAACATTATATTTCGCTAAAATACACTGATAACACTTGGTTACTAACTGGTCCAATGGCCCCAATGATGGATAGTCAGTCCCCAAATATCTATGGACCAAAGCAATCGCTAAACTATATTACAAAAAGAAAGACTTCCCAAAGAGTCTTAAAGCATATAACTTTAGAAAGGACAGTTTCAGTTCTTGGCTCTGTGGATACCAGTAGATTTGTAGAAGTAGTTGTTTGTCCTTTGCCATGAGATGCAAGTGAATTGAATTTAAATGAGGAAGGGATGGGAGAGGTCTCTTGCCTCACTTTTCCCTCTAGTTATCTGGGTCCAATGGCCAGATATAGATCAAGAGAACTAAAAATGATCCTGGATACAGTGGGATACCTTGGCCTTTTTAAGCTAAGGTCTTTAATAGGTCTTAGTTTTACTGAAATCACACATTCAGTGATTAAAGCTAGATAGCAGTTGAGGTAAAGAAGGGCCTTTTATACATAGTCTAAAAAATAAACAAATAAATAAGTCTGGGAAGGGAAGACCTTCAGGATTTCAGGATTTTTATTCAATCTTAATCAATAAGAACTCATACAATGGCCAATTGGAGTTTGGCCTGGGATCTAGATTTATAGAAGAAGGAAGGGGAAAAGAAAGGAGAGAAAGAGAGAGATAAATGAAATTTTTGTTGTTTTATTATTTTTCTTTTCTCTTGTCCTTTGTCGAGGATGTAAATACAATAGAGAAATCAATTCCCTAAAACATCTCATTCAAAGATATTTCTTTCTATCTATAATAGCTTTAAAAATTTTCTAAACTTTTTAAAGAGAACATTTAACAATCCTAATTTTTGTCATTTGAATCTTATGAAAGTTTAAAAGTTTACCTTTCATTTAATCTAGTTTGTAAGCAAACATGTTCAATATATACATTTTGCATGTGTTTGTGGTAATGAAACTGTATAGTTTAATGGATAAGGTGCTTACCTCAGAGTCAGAAAGAATTAAGTCCTATTTCTGATACACTGATTGTGACTATGGTCAAGTTAATTCTTCAATGCCTCAGGGATTGATCACTGAGTTGTTAATGTATATCCATGAGAAGAGTTTTCATACCAGGGAGTTTTTTTATACATATCAAATCAGAGCTTCACACTGTCTGTAAATCTATCTATATATACACATATATCTGTTAGGAACATGGAAGACTATGACAACTGAGAGCAATTATATGTTCATTTCATGTGGAAATCTATGAAAAGCTATATTCAGAGTTTTTTTTTAAAGCACATCACTTTCCTTTTGTTCTTTAATTATAATGTAAAAAATTAATGAAATTAAAAATACTAGCACCAACAAAATTAAATAGAATGCATACTGTAATCATCAGCACAGAAAAAGAATCATTCTACTTTTACATTCAGAGACAAGGTTTACTAATGTTTATATAGGAGACCTTGCAGTGATAAAAGTAAATGCATCCTGGTCATATTCTATATGCAAATGTGGTTGTACAATGTATTTCTTTCGACAGTGATCTTGTAATCACACTTGATTTGTACTTTATATTCAATGTTCTAGTTCTGAGTTATCACAGTCAAGGAATAAAGAATTCTTAATGTATTTCTATTATTAACTGTTCAGTGGTATTCAATTTTTAAGTTCTTACAGGAAAAAAAAAATTTGTTAAGTGATTTGGTTTTGTATAATGATTGAATTGATAAGTTCTCTACGTAGTTAGAAAGCAATTTTATGTAACTTTATTATGACTAGTCATGGGGGCCCATTATGTGACACTTTCCTGAGAGAGCACCATTTAAGTGAAGAATACTGAACATAATTTTCCTTTATGTTTCACATAGAAAAAAAAGAACAACCAAGATCTGAAAATACCAGTCATAAAGCATTTCAAACCTGGAAAACATTTTAGTCCAAGCTATCTTCTTCAATGCAGTTATAAACTAGAGAATTTTAGTAGCTATTTAAACTGTTTTGTAATGTTTTTTCTGTTGTAGTTTTGACCTTCATCAAAGGATGAAGAGAATGGAAAGGAAGGAGGAGAAGGAAGAAGAGAAATAAATAAACAGAGAGACAGACAGAAATATTTAAGAGAAGTTTAAAAAACCTGGAAAAGAGTGGTTAATTTAATGATTTTGTAAGTGGGGCAAATGACAGTATTTTAATAGGATAAGTAAATTAATTATTTAAAATTATATCTTGATGCATTTTAATTACTATTGTATTATGATTAGAATAAAGTCCTTTTTTTGTTGTTGTTCCCCCAACTCCAAACATTGATAGCATGAAGGAGGGCATGGCAAAGTGAATTGAAAGTTAGCCTTAAATCCAGTAAATTCTTGGTACAAAACCCAACTCCAACACAAATACTAGCTGTTTGATACTGGAAAAATCATTTAAAATTTATGCCCCAGGTAACACTCAATAATTATAACTTGCCTCTCCCTGACTCCAGCTAATGTGCCAACTTTCATGGGAAGAGGGAGTTTACTATGTTACTGAAATCATGGTTTTAATACTTAACCCTATCTCTATAGATGCTTTATTAAATATTATTTATTTTTAAAAATCATTTAAGTCAATGATGATTTTATTGAAGAACCCTATCTGTTATTTATTTTCCCCTCATTATTCTTTGTGGAATATTAATTCTGCTGTTGAGTTGTCATATTTTACATTTTCATTTGAAAAAGATTTTTCTTTTGAGTAAAGTCTAAAACAATCAGTGGAAAACAATCAAACAATCTAAAACAATTAAAGTCTAAACCAATGCATTATAAAGACAATGACACTTGTACAATTACTGAAGGTTTAATTTAAGTTTTGAATAAGGTAAATCAGATCTCCAAGTGAGGCTTGGTTCAGTTTGTTGCTTGTCTATACAGCAAACAACATTAGGCAGAGAACTAGAAGCAACTGTCTCACTGCCATAAAGTAAACAGAAGCAATCACATCTTTTTCCTTCTCCTTACCCACAGTCACATAGTTATATATGAAATGACTGCAGGCTAGGCAAGTTTGAATTACTAAAAATCTACCACATACAGCTCATGTTGAGACACCAGAACCTCGCTCTAGAAAACTGCATTTCATTTATCTTTCTCTCCCGGTACTCATAAGAGTAGCTTGCAAGTCATAGGCTCTCAATTAATTCTTGTTCCATGTATTTGAAAACATTCAGGAAGAAGCCTTTGGCCTATTTTCTGTACATTTTCCTTCTTGTCATTTGAGGTAAATGTTCAATTTTCTCTCAGATAAGCACATATATTTGACTCTCTCTGTGATTTATGATTCCAAATAAGTCTGTTTTTAGTATTTAATTTATTCAATCTTAATCATTTTGGAATTTGGATTGTTTGTTAAATCCAATGTATTATTTTGATTCTCATATTCCTTGGACATATTTTTGATGCATTTCACATACTCTTACAAACTCACATAAACTATTCTCCTCTCCCTTCCTTCCAAGATGCTATATTCCATAGTTATTCTTTTATTTCTAGTTTTATCTTTATAATAAACTGTGGTGTACTTTACACAGGTTAATTATCTTTTGATGTCTGGGATAGCTATTTGTTTTCTTCCTAAGCACTTGAGCATCTTTTTCCTTAAGGAATTAGCTTTGATATTCTCTACTCCTACTTTTCACTTTGCCAATCTCATTCACTGCAGCATATTCAACCAGCTCTTCTCTGAGGATGAATTTCCTTTTCTTTCCTATTTCATTATATATAATTACATCTCCAACTTCCTACAGATTAATTTGTCCATCTTGATAATAAAAATAATACTTGGCATGTATATAATGCTTTAAATTTTATAAATACATGATCTCATTTGACTTTTCATCAATTTTTCTTAAAATAAAACTGGAGATTTTAGTAAGAAAAAATGATATAACAGTATGATATGGCAGCCAATATGAATCTGGCCTCTATAAAATCACATGGAATCTTGTACTAGAGAAATAATAGTTTTGCTTTACTTTTCTATAGTTAGCTCACAGAATACTATGTTCAGACCCTGACTCTGAATTTTAGGTAGGATAATGGTAAGGTAGAAGGTTTATTAGATGGGAACCATGATGGTAAGGGACCTTGTCTATGATTTATGTGGATTTAATACAGGATCTTGCCCATGATTCATTTAGAGAAAAGAACAGTTGGGAGAGAAAAATACATAAGATAACAGATTTAAAACTAGAAGGGAACTTCATGATTATCTAGTTTAAGTCATCTGTTTTATTAAGTAAATCCACTATGAAGAATAGATGACTTATAGCAATAGCAATTAGCAAATCTGGGATTTTAATGTAAGCTCTATCTTCAAATTTTTGAAAGGAAGTTATGTGAGGGTTTATAATTGTTATACATGTTCTGTTTGGCCCCAGTGTACAGAATTAGGGGTTATTGATATTTCAGAGAGTCAAATTTATCTTTTATTTAAGGAAAAGATTCTAATATACAAAGGTTGGATAGGATGCCTTAGTAAGAAGAGGATAGACTTTCATTTGAAATCTTTAAGGAAAATTTGATTGACTATGGGATAAGATAAAAAGATTTTTACTCAGCAAAGTAAATGGATTCTGATGTTTGTTCCTAAACTCTTAGATTCTGTCATTCTATGATCCTCTCAACAAACTATTAAACTACTATTGTTCCTATTTCACAAAGGGGTAAAGTGAGTCTAAAAACAAATATGTGTCTCCAATCACATAACTAGTAACTGTCACAGAGAGGGTTTGAAGCTGGGTTTCACAACTCTACTTCTATCTTAGGGTCCATTAAACTCGTTCCTTACTGTTATGACTCATTTCCTAGTGTCTAGATTGCAGTTTTTTCTATGTCCCTTCCTCAGTTTTTATATATAAGGATATGATTTTGCTTCTTAGAATCTTGTAACTGCAAGTACCATCCTTACTCACTCCAAGAAATATAAATGAATCACTATTGCTTTATAATGATTTATTCCATTGGGGGAATGGGGGAAACATACCTGCCAGGTATTGATAAATGATTTGCACAAGACGTGAGATGTAGAATATGGGTATTTCAAGAGCTATCAGAAGACATAAAGGTTGCTACAAAACTAAGAGACAAATGTAGTCAGCCCTATGGCATTGATATTTGGAAAATAGTTCAGTTTAGCTAGAGTTTAATCTGTCTTTCCTTTCAAGTCTTTTCTTAGGCTTCTGACACGGTTGAATGCTATTAATTACAATGCCTGTGCAGATTTTTCTAGGAATAATTATGACACTATATAAAATAAATGCACTTATTAATATGTCAAGGATCTATTAATTTCTCATCATAGGAAACTTCCAGTGGGAGAATTCTTTCCACTAACCATTTACCACCCCTTTATGATTTAGTAGATGAATCCTAGGAAGTTGCCTGAGGCACTCAGCAATACAGTGATTTGCCCAGAGTGGTCACACAGCTATTAAATGTCAGTTGCAAATTTTGAAAGTTGGTCTCCTGGAGTCAAAACCTAGCATTCTTCTATTATACCATGCTACTCTGAACTTCCTAAGAGAAATAAACATATTAAAAAAATCTAAATTCCTTGATTTCAACCATGCTAAAATAGACTTATTACAATAAAAACAATGTAAAGTCTCTCTCTCTCTCTCTCTCTCTCTCTCTCTCTCTATATATATATATATATATATATGTGTGTGTATATATACACACATATATATTTCTCATTAATTACTATTTTTGAGTAAGACATTGTGGTTATGTAATCTCTTCTTTATCATCCTTATTCCCCAAGCAGTAGAGAGAAATTTTTCATAGGATGTCTAGCACTTAATAACAGATATCACTAAAAGAAGACCTCCTTCTTTTTGTGGACCAGCTTGTTTTTATACTTATATGTTCCTCTGTTCAATTTAATACTCTAGATACTTCTTCATCATTGGCTTCTATATAAATAGTTCTGAACTAACAGCCTAAAATGCCTCCAGCAGGCTGTGGCTCCAAAATGGAACTGCTTTTTATTTCCTTTATTTTTTTTTACACTACTCCTTGTGAACATTTGGCAACTTATTAATGGGTCAGTGTACTCTGAAACACTTAAATGAATTCTTCCATTTGAACTATTCATTACATGATAATCACGACCTAGTGCACAGCTCTGATCAATACAAATGTACAGAGTTGCTGTAAAACAGCCTGTCTAAACAGGGAGGGTAATCCACCATTTTACAGATTTGAAGAGCCAATCAATTAAATGCTGGATAAGGTCAAATACTATTGATTGAAGATTCAATGAAATTCCTTTTTTTACCTTCCTCTCTTTGAATTTTTCTTCTGATCTGAGTATGATTTCCTTAAAATATATCCTCCCCCTCTAGTGGCTACATTTATATACTAAGAAAATGAATGGTCTTCATATAAGATAATGATTCATTGACATAAGAATTAATATTATTATAAAATCCTGAAACCATAAAAGATTGAAAAATAATAATATTAATAGTTAAACATCTACAGCATTTTAAAAAGTACAATTTAAGAGATGCCTAGTGCTAGCTAGACATATTAGTTCATATATCAACATAGGCATTCATTTAACTACAGTAAATCGGTTAACATTTGAAATAACACAACAAAAAGAAGTTTTAATGATCTATTTACCCATCATCCCTAACATATCTGCCTGATTTTAACTATTGTTTCAGTCTGTTTCTTGGCATTGTAATTAATGTTCAAATGGTAAACCTTATATGTCTTGCCATTTGCTATGACTCTTATTCTACATGTTTTATAGCATTTCCAACTATATCTTGATGCTATATATATATATATAGCATCTTGATTAGTGATCTTAGCTAAATGCAGTCATAAAAATATAATGCAACAATTTAGTGTGCATGTTGTCTCTCAATGCTACAAAGGTTTGGCTGTTCTTTGTAAAGAATCATCAGTAAATGATTGTCTTCTGTCTGAAACAATACATTTCTGGGTTCCAACAGAACTCAAGTTGCAGCTTCTTATGTATCCTCATCTATCTAGAGATAGATGGATTTCCTGCCTGTATTTTTATCTCACTGTCTCCAGAAAGTAGTAAATAGAAAACTGGAAATATCACACATTTGGAAAAATGCCACCTGGCACAATCAGGCACTAGGTGGCTAACTAAATATTTTGAACAGAAACAACTGGCAAAAGAGAATCCAGCAGCACATCTGAGCTTCACATTTAAGAGGAAAACAAAATGTTTGCCTTGTGGATCACTATGATAATATTTAAATGCCAGGTAACTTCTTTCCCTGCCTTTAATACTTATGTAACCAAGCACATTTGTATTCATTTTATGAGTTCCTTTTAACTTTTGCTTCTAAGGAGTTAGAAAAGAAATGTTTAAAAATAGGCTCTCTGTGATTGTACTAAAGAAGAATTTTCTATTAGTAGGAGTTATCTTTGGGATATATATTTTTTTAATTGCAGTAGGAAGAAAGTTCAAGACAAAGTAAAAAATCTAATGGCATTTTCATGTCACAGCAATCCTTTAAGAAGAATGCTGTGTTTCCATCTCAGATTTCTAAGATGAAGGCATGTGTTTTCAAAACAAGAAATATGATACCATCAGACAAGGCTTCATTCATTCCTTGACTAATTTGAGAGTATGAAAGTTTTCATCAACCATTAAGACCAATACAGCTTCTTTGTAAGGAAAAAATGGTAATACATTATTTACTTTGTAAGGCATGAGATGGAAAGGTTGAAAATGGATTTATAAAGGAGACAAAAAAGAAGGGACATCAAGGAAAGTTGAAGTGAAAAGGGGGCTTGCTTGCTGCTATACAACATGTGGTCTTTCTTTTTACTGTGTTCTTCTCTTCTTCCATGTACTATAATCTATATCAAGAATAGAGTGGAGTTAGGAAAGGGAAACCTAAAATATTAAAGTTTAGGTACAGATATTCTTTCCATTCTAGTTCTGATTGAAATTGTTCCCTACTTCAATCCTTTGTTTGATAATTGTCAAATTTGTTCTAGCTATGTAAATAATGGCATAATTCTCTCTCAAATCAGAAGCTTCCCACATTCACTACTGAATTGAATGAAATAAAGCATACAGAGATTGCATCTTAAAAACAAGGATATAACATAAAATACAAATTACTAAATTCTATTACTAAATTACTAAATTCTATAGAGAATTACTAAATTTTATGCTAATTACTAAATCTATAGAGAAGTCTTTGGCAAAGTCCCTGTTCTAAAATATATATGTTAATATGCTAAAGAAAATATCTTTATATAAGCAACCTTAGGTCTAGTAAAGAAATATTGACTGATCATTCAGATAACAACCAAACCAAAAAAAAAAAAATGGAAGTGGATTGTGTATCTCTAGAATTCCAAGAAATATTGGAAACTTTGCCTTTACTTGGAAACCCAGGACTATCTCTAACCAGACACAAAATTACAGAAACAGAAAAGCTGTATTCAAGTCTAAAAGCCTGCCTAACTCCCAAGAATATCTTTGACCCAAAAGATAAAGTCCCTCCTTTGTTATCATTTCATTCTGTCATTTTTTTCCCATCGATTTAGGACTTGACTGACTCAAAGTTCCACAATTCACGTACCAAAAGTGATATCCCTTGGCAAGTTTTGGTTTCAACATTTCTAATCGAGCTAGGACACTCAAGAAGAATCATCAATAGGGTGACCACTGCTTAAAGTTATTAGACTCCCCAAAGATTTTTATTTCTAGGGTATTGACTTCTCAAAGTTATTAATAAAGAAAGGAGATAATGTCAGGCTAAAGATTTCTTATGAAAGAATCATGGAGATTGTTGCTACGCTGCCTATTATAGTTGGAATAATGGTGTGAATTCCTTTAAACATCATGAAAACAAATGATCCAATTACCAAAGTAGGATCAAAAGCTATAAGATGGCAAAGAGTAAATCTACTTCTCTCCTATCCAAGTCAATGTTGGAGGCAAAGGGAAGGCTGTAACTCCAAATTTTTGATGCCATCAATGAATGGCCTATTCCCACATAAACATCAGGCTAATTCTCTAGCAGTCTACTGCCACTCTGTTCTCACTATAACACTGTAATCATGGCCAACATTAGTAGGTTCTAGACAGGGTAAAACTCCCTTTGACTCCTAACTGCTATCTATATGCAACTGAATGGCTCCAGTTTAAAATACATAACCATTCCAAGTAGCTCCATTACAGATCTATATCGTTATACATCTATACTTCTATTTTTTCCTAATTTCCCAAAGAGACTCTTTGTAATGCTTCTCTTCTCTTTTCTAATGTCCTATAGCAATTTCTCACCTTTCTTCTCTTCCTAACTTTATCAAAAGGATAAAAACAATCTGACCAAAAAAACCCTATTTTCCCTACTTCTATAATGAAAAATTCCTCTGTATCCCTCTCAATTCTTTCCTCTTCTATTATAGCTATTAAATTAGCTAATAATTGTGTACTGGATAGATAAAATCTAACCTCTTTTTGAAGACTTCTTTTGCTAAAGAATATATTAATTCCCATTCCATTTTTGTAAAATTCTATTATATTGTTTTTGTCTTAGAAACATTTATTCATTGTTCGTAATTTTAAATCTTCTGACATCATCAAAACAATCTTTTCCACACAACAGTTATCAAACTGTAGATATTTATTGTTCTCAAATATGAGGGAACTCTAAAACCCTAAGGCAGGTCCCATTCTCTTTATTCATATTGTTTTAGCCTATTTTCATGACTTTCTGTCCTTTCCTCTTTCCCCAAGGCCTACTTGGACATATCCTTGTAATGATCTTTACTTTCCTGACCATGCTCCAAGTCAAGAAAAACTTAACCTTTTTTGCCTTTTCAAAAAATTTCTTCTATGTGGTTTTTACTCACCTTCTGAAAATATTAATGCTTAGGCAAACTTGAAAGTTCTTGCTAGAATGCAGTGGTTATCTCTATACTTGAAGAATATTCCCTACAATTTATTTAAACTAGAATTGGCATCAGATTCTGTGTATCTGGGATCCTGAAGCTATGCCATATTAGGCTGACTTTCCCCATATTACTTTTAATACCAAACATCCTCCTAGACAAATAAATGTTTTGATTCTGACCCCATAGCTCAGAGTATCTTACTTCTTTTCTTCTCATATTAGGTAAACATAGAAGAAAGATTCTTTCTTAGGTAAATATATATTGGGGATATATTTTCTCTCAGCTGATGATCAATATGTATATTTACATAGCACTTCCTATGTATCAGGCTTGGTGCTACATGCTTTACAATTACTGAAATCTCACAAGAACCATGGGAAGTAGGTGATTTTATTATTCCCATTTTACAGATGAGGAAATTGAGGTAGAAGTTAAGTGATTTAGCCAGAGTTATATAATTAGTAAGTATCTGAGATCAAATTTAAATTCAAGTTTTCCTGAAGTCCAGTAGCATATGACTTATACTCTCCATCTTTCAGGTAAGACCACTCAAATCAAGGCTTATAATGAAAATACTTTAAAAACAAAATAGATTATGGATTTTCAGACTATCTTCCTTAACATAGAAATAGATTTTGTTATATTAGTACATAGACGAAATCATAATCGGATATGGAATTTCTCCAGTATAATAGATTCTAAAGTAATCCAATGATGAAAATATATTATTACTGTAAAAAAAATGAATATTAAACATTTAGATTAATAGTCTTTTATAAAGTGAACACCAAAGTTCAATATTAGGTAACATGGACTGGGTCTTCATGCAGAAACTAATTGGGGGAATAAATGATTGAAATCAACCAACTGTTTAATAGCCAACTTAACTAAATTCAATCAGTTTTTTTGAAAGTTCAGGCAGAATTAAATATTGTTTTTCAAACTTGTTTATGTGTTAACATAGTAGTAGTTTCTTAATAAAAGACAAAATTACATTTGTTATAAATTCAGCCTCCAACAGTGTGTTTAATTTTTTCCAACAACAATCATTTTAATCTACTTCAGATTATTTTCTTTGTCTCAACATTTTCACTTCCTTAAGACATTGTAACAAAATACAAAAAAGAGCTTTTTAATTATAGTCATAATAAATGAGAGAAAACTATTGAATCTATACCCTAGTACAAAGTATTAATCAGCATTATACTAGGAGCAGTACATAATTTATTGTAATTGTAATTAAAAGAGGTTTTTAATTATATTGTCATAATAAATGGAAGAAAACTATTGAATCTATACCTAGTAGAAAGTATTAATCAGCATTATAATCAGATGTACATAATTTATTATCATTTTAATTAAAATTTGATCAAATATATTCAACATAATTAAATTGCTTATCCAAAATTAAGCATTTAATGTGAATATTATAGAGTAACAATATACCAATTTACTTTTATCTTTCTTAGAATTCAAGGTGCAAGGATTTTAGAATAATTTTCATTTTAGTCAATATGCCCATGGGAAAAACCTATTTATGTTTATTCCACTTTTAAAGTGTTGCACATTGTTTTTATTACTCTTTTAACCATGAGTAATTAAGTGTGAATGTTATACTCCTTTCTTTTCACTTGCTGAAATTGATCCATATTAAAACTTACACATGACTAATCACATTACATATAGCATTGAATATAAATAACCAAAGACCTGACTTGTTATATATCTTGTATATAATAGTTTGTCCCTAATGATAATTAACATTTTCAATTTGTATGGTAAAAGGAGAAGCATTTAATAGTTTAAATTTTTGTATAGATATAAAAGTAATCTTAAAATTCAATCATAAGCTACTTTCATAGTGCTTTGTATTAGTGACATTTGAGAGGCAATTTCACCTACACTCAAATATAACTTCAGTTGTGGAATACCGGAGGAGTAAATATGAATAGATTTTTAAGACAAACTGAAATAATGATTTCTAAAAAAATTCAGTTATTCATGAAATTTTGAAATCAGAAGTTAAGATAAAACTTTCTTCACTGTTTTTGCATCTGGAAAACAGTTGAATTGTCATCTACCTTTGTCCATTTAATAGAACCCTTGTATTCCATAAAGGTCATTTATTTCATTTATTAGCTGCAATACAGTTTGTTTCAGTACCAACTATAAATCAAAGTATTTAAAGTAGCTATTAAAACTTTTGACAGTTACAGAGTTTGGTGGTGTTTTTTTTTTTTTTTTTCCTTTTTTTTTTCTCTAGTATTCTGGGGTCATCACTCATAATAGTGAAAACTATAGCATAAGGGGGGAAAGCATCCAGAATGTTCCTAAAAATAAAATAGAAAGCCCTCAGGAGCCTTTTCAGAACAACAATAAAAAGTATTGCTAGCTGTAAAATTTGTAAGCAGGTTCTATCCTGTCGGCATGGAAACAATGAAGATAAATTACATCCTAGGAGAAATATTGAGAAGGTCTGGTAGCACAGTGGCAAGCTAACAAAACAGTGAGACCAGAACACAACTGCTCTATTTCCTGAGTTAAAGATGTCAGAACATGAAGACAGAGATAAACCAGTTAAATTGAAATGCAGAGACAGACTTCTAAAATTGATCTCCTTAGCAACAAAGTCTGTTTACCTGGACATTATTTCTGCTCCTCAGTTTTATTACTGTTTGGATTTTTTTGTTTGTTTGTTTTAATTTTTGTGTTTCTTGGGACTGAATCTCACTACATATGTTAAATGTACCAACTATTTATACGTAAATTGTTAGGTAAATGAAATACAGTCAAAGTGTTTATGGTAATTTATTGTTTCCCCTCTAGATTTCCTTATGCTGTAATGGAAAAACAGCTTTGATATTAAATTAATTTTGCCTTGGGCCAGGGTTATTGTCTCAACCAAAAGGACATTTACTGTATGTGGAGAAAATGGCAGCTGGTATGAAATGTTCAGGGAGAATCCCACAGAGTCCTTGTAGATCTAATCTAATATATACAGCAAAGTGTGGATTAGAAGTGTTGTTTTTTTAATGTCCTTGTTGGATGCCCTGGATATTAATGTGATAAATGCAAAGATGTGTTGTTAAGTAGAAAAAATATGAAAAGGGTTATTTTGATGATGTTGACATCACCAGTGATAAAAAGTTGTAAGTGTAATAACAAACTTTCTCTACCCTAGACCAAGGTCACCAGATGCAGATTGGAACTCTCACACCAGATGCAGACTGGAGAAAGTGTTTATTAAAATTAAGCTGTGATTCTCACAGGATGTTTTTGTATTTGTAATGATTACCCCCCCAAGAAAAGAGAGTAACTTTGCATTTGACTTTTATGTTTCATTATTTAAAAAAAAAAGTTTAATTAGTAGTTTAAAAGAGATTTTTTTTAGTAATATATTTGAGAATTATCTCTTTTTTAAATGCTGCATGAAAAACAAACAAATATCCAACCAACAAGTAATGAGTGTGTCATGAGTCATTTATATATTAAAAATTGAAAGTAATATCAGCTTTTCTGGAAATCATTGAAAATTGCTGTAATTCAAGTACAGATGTCTAGATGATTGATTGCATTTAAGCAATAGGAGGACTTAAAGGTGAATTGAAATAAATGTTAAGTCGAAGGGATATTAACTTCTTCAGTGCCTTACTAATACATTAATTTGATGAATAGTTGAGTCATATTGGTTACTAACAACCACAGCTCACACAGCTTATTGGTTTGTAGGCCTAAAAGTCTGCCAAGATACTTCAAGTTAATTTCTTTGATGTAAAGCTACTGATAACAATAGGTCTTTGGGAACAGTTGAAGTGGGCCTTCTTCCACTTAATTTCCTCAAGGGCTTTCCTTCATGTTAGATTGGAAGGCTGGTGAGATAATCTGCATAATAACATAGCCTCACTGTGTTCCTATTAAGTCAATGGAGCATGGAGTCTATACAAAAACACCACTGGTATGTATTAAAGTGGACTGAATCTACAGACCCACAATGACTTTACTCATCTGACAGGAAGAGTTGTGCGCTAATCTCGTAATTATACCTCTATACGCCTCTATTCATTCCAAATTTTGTCTGTTTGGCAGTAAAATAAGTATAATTATAAGTATAATTCTAATTCTGCATGAGTTGGAATGTACTACATGAAGTTCTAATTACTTGTGTACATTGTGTGGATCAACTTTGTGTAAATGATTATTAATTCAGATTGGTTATTTTTAATGCAAATGTACCCCAAACAGTACTCCCTGGAAGTCTGAAAATAAATGCAATTAAGATGGATTTGACTGAAGTTGCTTAAGCCTACTTTTTTTTTTTTGTTTGTTTCCATTCCTAGGTTGGCATAATTATTCTCATGGACTCAATCATTTTGGAGCTCTTGCAATTTGATTCAATTGTTGTTGCTGCTATATTTTTATAATTTGTTTTCAAGAAATACATATGAATTATTGACTATGGAAAATTTTTAAAAGTACTGTCTACAGGATCATGTAGTTAAACATTTTAAGATGCTATGAAAAAAATTGATAAATCACAAGAAATGAGGGGAAATTAACACTTGCTTCTCTATAAAATAAGCTAGAGAAGGAAATAGCAAACTACTCAAATATCTTTGACAAGAAAAACCTCAAATGGAATCATGAAAAGTTAGACAAGACTGAACAACAAATGCTGTTATAATATTCTTTTGCATTAAGTTCAACATTTTGCATTATGAAAGAGGACTATTGTTGGTCCACAGAAATACAAGTCTTATTGTATAGAAAAACTATTGAGGTGGAAGCATTTCCAGTTTCAACTACTATCCACATAGGCCTAAATTATAAAGACAGTTCATAAACTTAGAGTGGATAAAGGGAGACCATAAAGATCATCTAGTAGAGAAACTGAGGAACAATCAGGAGGTTAAGCGCCTTGACCAAGATCACAAGATTTAAGACATATCCTCTAACTCCAAACCCAATGCTTTTTCCACTGTAACACACTGGTCACATTATCAAAATCTAGATGAAATCTCTGTCAAATGAACAAAAAGTAGACATTTGACAATTGCTCAGTTAATCTGATTATTCTAGCTAATTTGGTTATTATCTAACTTGGCTGTCTATCTTGGCTAATAACATAAGCAACTTTCCTTAGCTTACCTTTCTTAAGTCAAAATGTCTTTGATTCCTGTCTAGTATCAATACCAGCCCCTTTTATCAATATTTAACTGTCTTTGAAAAATTGTGAACTAATTCTATGCTAAAATCATGGAGTAAAATGAATTTCTGTATCACTTCCATTGCTTAATATTTTTCATTTGTCTTTCTGTTTCAAGACATCTGATCAAAGATATGACAAATTTTAATGGCAAATGGGATTTAACTAAGGATAACACCATACATTTCAAATTCAGTTTACAGTTCAGTTCATAAACTTACAGCAAAATAAAGGGGAAAAAAGTAGATGGATACATTTTTTCTCTTTTAAAATTTATATATGAATGAAATTTCATTCATTTTTAGAGAAACAAATGTATAATGTGCATATATATGATATTAAATGAAAATTTGCATAACTTGGTATCTTAAAATAATGTAATTTTACCATGACATGTCTTTGATAAAAACTATCAGTCTTTTATTAATCCTGGTTAATTTCTGAGTTTATAACTCTGTCCTGAAGTGATATCTACATTTCAGAAAACCATGAGAACTGCAAAGTGAATGTAAGTCAAATCTGTTTTATTTGTATTATGGTACACCCTTCCCTTTTTATTGATAAGGAATTATTTTTGCTTTTCCTGTAATCTTGCTATCTCTGACAATGGGTATTGACAATACAATTCCATAACTAGGGGAAAATAAGTTATAGATGGTATCCTGAGGAATCAAATGGCTTAAGTGGTAATGGAGGCTGATGATTATGCTATCCTTCTCAGTTGGAATCCCTTTAAGGCAAAGAGAATTGTTTTGGGGTGAGGGGTGGAGGGGGTAGGTTATAGCCAAAGATAGGGCAACAATGATTCTCCTAATTTCAACAGGAATCTTTAGAACTCATGGAGAAGGAGCACTACTGGAGAACAGTCAATTGAGAACACCTATGTAAGGCTTCAGAAAAGTCTTATGGTCCCAGAGACTTGTGTTGGGAAAATGAGGAGGTTGTCGTGTTTATAAAGTCTAAATCATTATTCAATCTCTTTTTTCATTAATGTAATTAGGGAAAGTTTGGTTTTTTAAAAAAATTCTTGTGGTTTCAGAATTTTTTTCCAAATATTTGAAAAAGTCTTTAGATGTTTGTTTTCAAAATGGGAGTTTTATATACAAGGAAGAAAGAAGAAACTAGTCAAATTCTTATTGTACTCTTCCATGGATTCTGAGTGGAATTCCAGTTCTGCTCTTTACTGTTATTATTTGTGAGGCAATTAGCATTAAGTGACTTGCCCAACTAGTAAGTGTTGTGTCTGAGGCTGGATTTGAACTTAGATTCTCCTGACTCCAGAGCTGGACCTATATGCTATCTAGCTGCCCCCTAGATTCTGCTTCTTAATACGTGGGTGACTTTCATCAAATTAATTAATCTTTCTGGTGTTCCATTCCCTTATTTCTGAAATGAGAAAATGGCAGAAAAACCTTTTAAGGCTCTTTCTACTTCTAGAGGAAAGATCCTCAGATCCAATGAAATGATTCCAGCTTCAGTGAGAATGAAGACTAAATCTAAGATAAAACAAAAGTGTAAAAGAAAAATGTTTTTAGGTACTTCCATACCCTCTAGTATTCAAACAAATGAGAAAAGTACAAAAAGAAATTATTGCCCAATTTTATAAACTCAAGGCCATCTCCAAGTTCTGTAAAAAAATTATATATAACCTAAATGGCCAGAGATATCAACCTCTTCCTAAATTTTATTTGAAAAAAAAAATTATAGGTATTAGTGTTAGCTTTGAAATACATATATGTGGTTCTATTCATGCTGCTTCTTCTTATTTGTCCTTCATTCTTGAAGAGGACATCATTCATGCTTACATATTATTGAATGCCTATTCTCATATATGCAGTTATTCAAGTACAAAAACATTTTTAATTATAGACTTATTGATGCAAATAATTTATAGTATAAATGTATTTGTCACTTTTGAAGTTTCTACAGAAAGAAAAATTGTTTTTTCACTTCAAGGCTTTATTTGTATCCTTTATAATGGATGTGCTCATTGTTGAATCTGGATGATTCTAACATAAAAAGTTATTCTAAATGATATTTAATCTTTAGCTAACCATCTGATTTTTTAAAAGGGGGTGGAAATTCCACCCCTTTTATTGTATCCCTATAATTTCATCACTATGAGAAACTCCCATTTTGAAAACTCTTTACCAATGTAAACTACAACTTAACTATAACAGAATAGTAAAACTTGACCTAGGCCACATATTTAATATTCTTCAAAGCAGGATTTGTAACTCAGTTCTTCTGGTTCTCTATTCATTGCAATACATTGAATAGATGTGTTTGTGTGCACGTTTATGCATGTATGTGTATTTTGAACACACTTGTATTGCATATGTGTATGTGCATGTGCATACATGCATGTTTATGCATTGCATAATGCATGTGTATGTGTATATGCACCCACACACATAGATATAATATAAATTTATGTATACATATATAATTAAAAAGATAAATTGTGAATGATTACCTGATCAGTCTGTAATAGTCTTAGCAACTCCTTTGTTAGAAGTTTAATAGTCACAGAAATTTTAAGTACTCAAGACCTTTATACAAACAAGAACATGATTTCACTCAAACAACTATCTGGTCTGATTTTTCCCAGCAGTAGATTTATATGTATTTTTTTTTATTTTCATAGCAAAACTAATATACTTAGGATATATAGGGAAGTGATTAGGAATATCTTCTTTCCATCCAGAGCATTAAATTGCCTAATTTTCTGACAGCTAGAAATATATTACCAGTATACATAGAAAATGGAATGAAACAGAGTTAAGCCCTATCGTAGATTAAGGTAGAAGAAAAAAAAAAAAACCTCTATATATGGAAGAAAATCTCAGCCAGGGAAAATGCCTAGATCCTGCTACATCCTTCAAATGTGTGAGCTGCAGATTGCTTTTTCTTACTTTGCACAGTAGATGCAAAGATTATGCTGAAAACAGGGGGGAATATAATTGTACATGTGCCAAAATGAATTGAGGACTCAAGTCAAATAGAGACTCTGAATCTAACAAATTCAAAATCAGTGACTGACTCAGCAAAGCATTTCTCAGAAGCACATCCATCCAGCTAATTTAGTACCTACATATTTCAGAAAGGGTAGGCACATACCCAGAAATGGTTCACTAATTCAGTTTATTCTTTTAAATTCAGCTGTACTTGGAAAACAATGGCCTTCCTATGGAATAACAAGTCACAGCACAAATCAATTTAATTTCTTTCTTTATGTAAAGCTTAGTTAAATCTCTCACCTGTAACTAGCTTATTCTTCCCTCATTAACTTCTTCAGGATATTCTCTCCATCACTTATGTCTGTGGTTTGTCAGTGGCAGCCCAAAAGCCCTTACAGTAGGGGGTGACATAACTGTGAGATTCCCTCTTGGCACAATGTCAGTGACTGGCACTAAGAGACTGAGTGACATGACACCTCTGGAGTACAAGCTCTCTTGACTGTTATTTCTTAGTCATCTCAGTATGTTTGAAACAGTTGGTTTTCTTCCTTTAGACACTTGTCAACATTCGTATATAGTGTTTTAAATGGCACATTGTCACTAGCTATATCCAGTCAGGAAGTGCTGATGAGCTGTGAAGGTCTGTTTCCCATTCCCCAGCAGGAATTGGAGAAATGGAAACAGAAACAGCCTCATTCATATCACATAGCACTCAACTACTAACAGTTTCTTTTTGGAGTCACCTTATTTCAACTCTATGAATTTTGCTCATTGGTCAAAGCTTTGGGGTGTGAGTGAAAACTTTTGTAAAGTACAATAATACTTAAAGTTGTCATAGCCATCTATTCATTAATTATTGTATATTCTGTCAAATAATAATAAATAAAAAGCTTCCTATCAAAAATGCATTTAAAATTACACAGGTGACAAATGGTCGATTTATATTTACTAAGCAGATTATGTAATAAGCCAAATTAATTATAAAATTACCATAACAATTGAAAAATACTAATTTAAGCATGACTGGTTTTAATTTAAAAAATTAAAAATCAGTCTGTTCATAGAAAACACAAACATATAGAAGACTAAATGACCTGATAACTTAGATAGCCAATATAATAATATTTCCCACATCTGAATTTTTCATAAGAAAAGATTTAGAGATAAAATAAAAGGTGGTCATATCCAATTTAGAACTAGAAAAAAAAAAGATAGAAAAAGAATAAAATGAAAAAGAAAAAAGGATATTCTATAGTTTTCCCCCTCTTGCTTTCTAGAACCAAAAGGAGGTAACTTGTATCACTATTACAATTAACTCTATGATTAGACAGTTGATTTAAGCATACAGCGAAAACTGCCTTTTGTTCATTCAACACATCAACAAATTTTGGTGTTTTTATTTTATTCCCATTTGCATACCTATTGCCTTGACTTCGATTCATAATGGCACCTCTTTTCCTACTACTTTTCTCTGAGTTTTATCCTTCCTGTCACATTTTTCTTTCTTCTTCAACCTCTCTTCCCAGGAGATTCTAATCCCTACTTCTATTTCCTTTTACATTGTCCCAATATCATTCAAAAATCCACTATCACTTCTAATTCTCAATCACTGCTCTGAAGAGCTCATTCTACCCCCCAGGGGTCCTTTGCCCCAAAGCATTTTCACAATACTTGTCTCTTCATTTAGTTTTCCAATATTCCATCAATCTCTTTTATAACACCTTACTCTCCATCACATGCAACTTCAGAAAATATGTCCAATCAACTTATCCATCACTGACAATTCCTCTTATATATAACCCCATTAAAAATAAAATATTTGGAAACAGTGAGTTTTTATCTTTTCAAGATACTAAGACAATGAAAATTAGATATTTGTAAAATGCTGTGATTATAGTATAGTAATATTACCTCATATTTCTATAGTATTACATAACATATACATTTATATGCCTATATGTATATACACATATAGATACATCCACATATATAGATGGATATGTGTATATATGTGTATGATGTGTATATAGATGTGTGTGTGTATTATCTCAGTTTATCCCCAAAACAACCTTATGAAGTAGAATAGACAGGTAAATGAATTATTTGTAGTCATACTGATAGCAACTGATAATGGTGGAGTTCATATCTAGGTTTTAATTTTCCAAATGCATTTTCCTTTTCACAAGCACATCCACAGAATCTATTTGAAACACTTATACAAAAATCAAGGTTAAATAATTAGAAGGAAAAAAATAGCAATTTAAAAGATAAATTTTTAAAGTTCAATTATTCAAAAGCTTCTGTTGAAGATCTCATTTGTCTTTCACAATTTTCAAGATTGTTTAGATATTTGAGACACTAAATTGATATACTACAGGTACAATTTTAAAAAATTGAATTGATTTAGATACATAAGAATTTAATATTCAAGGAAATCCTATGGGGAAATCTTTTGTACATTATTCTAAATCCTTTAGAAAAATTTTTGTCTACTGTTCCTGTAGAAAAGGAACCAAATTGGGAATTGGAGGGCAGAATTTTCTTCTACTTTTGCTGTAACTAGCTGTGTGATTTTGGGCAAGTCACTTAATATCTCTGGTAATAGAATAAGTGAAAATAATAATGCTTATAACACCCACTTCCAAGGGCTTTGATAAGGATTAACTTCAATAGGAGGGTTAAAGAAAATTTAATGAAAAATTAAATACATTCATATATGTGTATATATGTTTGTGTGTGTATATATATATAAAATTTAGGAGTATATAGGAAATAAAATTAAATAGCTTGAATACATAAATTTAGCTTATTTTCATCAATAGGTAAAATGATGACCTCAGACTCAGTAAAATGTGACTTCAGGTACTGCCTCTGACACCTGACCTACTTGAAGGTGAGCAAAGAACACAATGTTTGAGTTCCCCCTCACAATTCTCTGACACTCTCAATTACAGATGAATTACTCTGACACTTTCAATTATAGAAGAATTACTCTAATCTGCATTGGTGGAAATCACTTCCTCATCAGATGGTTCTTTACATCATAGGTGTCAAACTAGAGATTGCTTGCATAAAACTTCCTGGGGGCCTAAACTAGATTAACTAGATAAACTCTGGTTTGTTTCAGCTAGGGGTTTCCATAAGTTTCTATCAGTTTTCTTGTGCATACCGAATTTGCTGTAGTTATTATTTTTTTAAATGAGTAACATTGAGCAAAATAACTGTTGTATCTAGTGCAGGCAGGATTTTTGCCCTTCAGTTAAATTAATTCAAAGGAATTTCAAGTTGCCTTTGGTTTAAGTGTGTTTACAAGAATATTTGATAGCTGAATCTTTAGAAATAACTGCATCTGCAATACGTGAATGATGTTTCTTGATTACAGGTTTTTTGGGGAAACATCTGTGCCCTTCTCTGTCACTTAGAAATATCTTGATGTTAATCTGAGTAAGGGATGCTGTTAATTTTTACATCATATTTATTTTCCAATTGACTTCTCTTTGGTGTAAATCAAGCCTATTAACATGCTTATCTATATCACTGACACATCACTCCACATCTTCAACTTTGATGGTCTTCTATATTTAGTTCTGCTCCTAAAAGTAGAAATTAGTCATTTATTGGCTATTCAGACTAGAATTTTAAATTGGTAAGAAACCTCCTTTTTCTGTTTAGGTAAAATAAATTTTATTAATGGCATTTGCCTTTACATCACAGAAATTTAACCCTCTTTCCCATTTGAATTTTTTTTAATAATAAAGAAAAATAATTACATAAAAACATATAAAATGTTTACAAAATTCTGAACTCAAATCACTGCTGTAAGAGGCATGTCTGCTTCATTATCTGTTCTCTGAGACCTATAATGAATTTCTGTTTACTAGATCTCTTTTAGTTACCTTTTTTATTTGCATCGTTTCAGGCATTGAGTATACTGACCTTTTGGTTCTGTTTATTTTATTCTGTATCAGTTCATATAAATCTTCCCAGATTTTTCCTAGTCATCATTTCTTATTCTATGGCAATATTCCATTATATTCATACACCATAGTTTAAGCCATTTCCCATTAGATAGGCACCCATTTTGTTTCTACTTCTATTTTGAATAAATTGGCTATTTTGAATAAATTGGCACATGTGAGACCTATTTTTTTTTTTCTGTTTTTGACTTCCTAGAGTATATGCTCAATAGTGTGACCTAGTCAAATGTTATAGATTGTTTGTCATATAATTCCAAATTGTTATTTGGCCTACTTCAATCAGTATGCATTTATTAAGTACCTACAGTGTTCCAAGCCCTGGACTAGTCACAATAGATAAATGTACAAAGAATGAGATAATCCTCAGTTTCAGGAATTTTTTTCCCCTTTTTAATAAAAACAAATTATTTTCCTCTTCCTCTCCCAGATCGAAAAACATACAAAAATCTTGTATCAAATGTGCATAGTAAAGCAAATCAAATTTCCACATTGGCCATGTACAAAAATATATGTCTCAGTCTGCATCTTGAATTCATTATCATCCTCTGTTACAATGAGACACCTTTCTTATATGCACTGCTCCCTTTCACTCAAGAATAGTTTTCCCTGCGTTTATAATCACGCACATTAAAACATTCAGTTTTGTAGCACATTATTAACATGGCACAAACAAAAAAGTCACTGAAAAAGATAAATTATTCCAAGCTAAACCATTCACTAAATAAATTGATTCTTTGGATTGTAGTCTTTACAAACAATTTTAAATATGGCTGCAAGAATCTCTAGGTTATCAACTGAGAAAATTAGTCTTAATTATAGTTTTGTTTTTTGTTGCTGTGTTTTGTTTGTTCATTTTTAGTCTGCACTTCTAATTGTATCCATGTTAGGAAGTTCAGTGTGGAAATTTCCTCTAAGTAGGTGGGCAATACATCTGCAAATTATAATCATGTTTGCTGTACTGCCGAGACTGACTTTTATATTGCAACCTGGCTAGTACAATTTAGAGGTAAAATTTAAACCCATATTTTTATGATGACCAAACCAATTCTCTGTCCAAATATGCCATTCTGTCTCTCTTATCTGCATTGGTAAAAAAGAAAGTGATAGTTTGTGGTAATTGATGTAGAAAATGCCAAGATGAAAAGCACTTTTGGTGGAAAGTTGTAAGTATATATGTGGGTGTCTTAGAATCTATTTCACAGAAATTCTTAACTCATCTCAGTTTTATCTTCCTACCAATCAAGAAAAAATTTGTTATCTGAAAATCTGATGCAGCTTTGTACTTTAAAAATTTCTATCAGAAACGACATTCAATAGACATGATGTGTGGCACATGCTGATTCTATGCTGCTTCAACAGAAAATTAAAACAACAGAGCTTACATCAATTAAATAGAAAAATCAAGGAATTAGGCATGTAACAAAAAAAAAAAAAAAAAACCCACTACTCAAAAAAAAAAAAATTAAAATCCCCAATTAAGCACCATATTGGAAATCTTGAAAATCAAAGGAGAGATTAATAAAATTGAAGTAATTAAACTAATAAATAAAATGTGTATTTTTTTTGGAAAAACAAGATAAACTATTAATTAATTTGATTTCAATAAAGATAGAAAAAAGCCAAATTGCCAGTACCAAAAATGAAAAGTATAAATTCAACAACAATAAGGAGAAAATTAAAGCAAAAATTTGTCAAAGACAACAACTATTACAACAGTGTCTGAAAATGTGTTCTTTCATAGCTGCTTTATCCTTTGAGTTCTGAAAGAAAATAAAGCAGTCCAGCTGTAACCTTTTTCATTACTGGCACTGGTAAATTCATATAGCGGTATATTCTCCTTCATCTTTAATAAAGATATTGGCAATTCGGACTCCATGGGCTAAGCTGATTAAAAGAAAAATTTAATGAACTTTAAAGGACATCTTATCTATAATCTTTTATCTGTATGGCTGTCATTTTTGGAAACTAAAAAAAAAAAAAAAAAAGACAGTGAATGCCTGGGAAAATTATTTCTTATCCACAAGGTCATTCTGGAAGTATATTTTTTCATCCTTTCCAGACATTTTTTAATTACATTTATTTCTAGAGAGTTGGCCACAGAAGTTCATGAAACTTATTTACTCAAATGCATTTAGGGCTATGTTGGTAAGTGTTTAACTGTATCTCCAACAAAACAAAACAGAATTAATACCACACTTTAAAGTTTAATCTCCATTATTAAACTTTTTATTTATTTATTTATTTTTTACTGAGGCAATTGGGGTTAAGTGATTTGCCCAGGGTTGCACATCTAGAAGGTGTTAGGTGTCTGAGATCAGATTTGAACTCAAGCCCTCCTGACTTCAGGGCTGGTACTCTATCTATTGTGCCACTTAGCTACCCCACTACATCATTTTTCTTAAATAAAACAATAAAATTCTAATTTGTAGATTTTGCTGACTTCCAAGGTGTAAATGCTTACTCTAAAAATTTTATAATCAGTTCTCAAACAAACATAAATGTTCTCCAGCACACTCCTGAATATGATATGTATATTTTTGAGTGTATATACACACACAAAAAACCACACACATTAATTCAATACCAGTGAAGTAAGCAAAATAATATCATTAAGGAGAACTTCATAAATATATATATATATACATATATATATATTATATATATAACAAGATGGGGAAGTTTAGAAGTGAATGAATTTAATTTAATATAATCTGGAGATTCAAATTTGCTACTGAAAGCAATGATATTTGGTTGCGTGGCATAATTTTTTTTTAATCTTAAAAGTTAGAAGAGACTTCAGAAGTGATTCATACTAACAATAATGATATTAGCTAGCATTTATATAATACTTTAAGATTTGGAAAGCAGTTATATGCATGTTAATTCATTTTTATCATTAAATGTTGCCTAGACTTCCCATAACTTGTACTTGGAAATTTAAATTTTTGCATCCAAGCAGAATTTACTTGACATGTGTCTTGTCATATTTTCTCATCACTGCCTCAATAAATGACTTTTTATCATGAATCACATATATGTATTTCTATGTTTGCACATAAAGATTTACATTTGTGTAAATAGTTCTGTGTTTAGAGATAAATACACAAGTATGATATAATTGTTTTTTTTTTAATGTGTAAATGTCTTACAAAAAAATCTTATATATTATCTGTTGCAGAAAATTTTTTGACAAAATTTCATAGTATTTTGAGGGTATATATAGTTAATATAATTTATGTTTACTAAAAGTAATATGTTATCAAATAATTATTCATTAAATACTTCTCAACTTTTTAGAAGTAAAGTTTATTGATTTTGTTACATATCGTAATAAAAATAGAAGCATCAAACAAAATACTGTAGTTTTCCATGGATTTAATTGTTGGCTTTTAGGCTAATAAATTCTTTAAGTAGCAGCATATTAGATACAAAGTAGAAAAAATTACCCACTGCAACATAAAAAAAAATCTTTTCTGACATATTTATATGTTACATCTTTATAAGCAAATTATTTAAATCTAGATAAACTCTAAAACCAAAAGAACATAAAAGATGAACCGTTTGATCAAGTGTTATTGTCTGTATATCCAAATAGTTGGTTATTTACACAAATACATTTGGCTGCTTTTATTGTCCAATGTGGCAATCATAATGTCACAAAGTCAATTTCTTGTCAATGTCTGGGGAAAATAATTAACATTTATTTGTTAAGCACTCATGATTCTCTTTATAAGATATTTTGATAAACTATGGATACTATAAAGAAGGCATGACCCTTCTCAAGGAGCTTAAAATTTAAATAGAAAGAATTATAGGTATTTTAAGACAACTAATAGATGAGAAGAGTTGCAACATTTCTGTCACTGAGGTACTATTCTTGTCAGAACCAGTCAAGTAAGATATATCATACTTGATCTGGCCAGAAGAGAGGAAAAGGACATCATTACATACAGCAGACTGAATGAAAGTCTTTTAGAAAGATCTGCAGGATTTAAAAGTGTCTTAGACTACTTTGAGTTCTCACCAAGCTAACCCCTGGCCATGACCAATCCAAAATCTTTCCAAATGGTCAATGTTATCTACTTTATTTGAATCATTTATCATAAAGAGAATGATTACAATCAATCACATGCCTATTTTTAAGGCATTGAGCTAAATATAGATGACCAAAATTGATAAGAAGTAGTACATGGTCGTGATAAACGTTTTAGAGTAAAATATCTTGTCCTGGATTTAGATGGTCATTAACTTCCTAGATCGTTCAGGGCAACTTAGTTTCTATGAGCATTAGTTTATATCTGTAACAAAAAAGAGAATGCACTGAATAATAGCCAAATGACTTTTTATCTCTTAATGTTTATGATTCTAAACAATCTAAAATGGAAAAGAGAAAAAACTAAAATTAAAATAATGAGGAATAACATGAATTTGACAGCATGAAAAGGAAAACCAAGGTTTTAGAAAGGGGTAAAAATATAGGAAAACATTATTGCTATTCAAAACATGATTGGTATTACCTTTGTGATCTAGAGAGTAAAGCTTTGTAGTTAAAATATTCCTTTTCCTATAACCCAAGGATATACCTAATCTAATAATGTTAGAATCTAGTATGATATACTTGCCAAATGAAAATTGTCTTCTGGTAAGTAGGTAGGTAGACTTATTTGTTAAGGATGTAAAAAAAAAGATTGATTGAGGTAAAAATAATATAATTTATGGTCTATAAAGGTCTTTAAGGTTCATCTGGTCTAATTTCCTCAATTTACAAATGAAGAAAGTTCATTGTAAGAAGAAGAAACCTCAAAGACCACCTAATCCATCTCCCTTATCTTATAGTTGAAGAAATAGAAGTTACATGTATTATATTTTCTCTTAGGTTTGGTGATGCAAGCAACTATATATAACACTTTAAATTTATGATATTAAAATTTAGAATCTACCCTAATCACGCAAAATACAAATAATACCAAGATAACATCATAGTAGCAAGTATTAGATATGTAGATAATTCTAAGTTCATATATAAATCATGTTAGTACAATACTTACTGGTCATTGAAATCCTTATTACTATGCCAGTGACAGAACACTCACTCTCTCATCAGGCAGTCTATTCTATTTTCAGTCAGCTTTATTGATATTTTATTTCTTGAATTGAGCTAATACCTGCCTCCTTCTAACTTCAACCTAGTTCTGCCCTCTGGGGATAAATGAAATGAAGTGTAATATGGAACTTTATAAGATAAATTAGGTTATCTTAAACAAGTTCAAACTACATCTGGAGTACTGTCTTCAATTCTAAGGTTCCCACAACAAAGAAGGATGCTGACAAGATGACATTCATTCAGAGAATGGCAATCAGATGAGGTGAGAGACCCCAAAATATGTTCTATAAGAAAGAAATGAAGAGACTAGGGATATGGGGTAGATGGGGTAAAAAAGATGTAGAGAAACAATAATAATTTGCTAAATGAAATATATCTAGGTAAATAAATAGGTACATTTACTTATTTGTTACTGAGGTAACAAATTGATTGAAGAATAATATAATTCATAATCTAAAAGGATCCAGAAAGGAAATTGAAGAAAGGGATAGAGTCAGGGACAAGGAAAAAATACTAAAAGAATAAAACAAGTGTTTTATCTCTTTAGGATAAATAAATAACGTTTTGCTTTTTCATCAAAAAAGGTATTTTTGAGGTGAAGAAATTAAAAAATCCATATCAAATTGACTTTTTTATGTCCTTAAAAGGAAACAAATTTTGACTAAAATGTTCACATCACGAACAAAACTCATTACCTCAAGTGTCACTTAATCACCTTGGTCCTAAATTTCCTCATATATAAAATGAAGGAGCTGAACTAGATGACTTCAGCAGTTCCTTCTAGGTGGAATAGAGAGAGATAAAGTGAAGAATTTATGGGAATGTATGAATTCTTTTTCTGTATTTTATTTTCATTATTTCTGTGTTTCCCCTATGATCTGTATAATATGTGCAGGCTCATATTTACTTGAGCCTTGGCTACCTATAAACACATTTACTTAACCTGAGCTGATGACATTTATCAGTATTTCACATTTACTGATATTTAGTCTATTAGCTTGACCACTATCTGTTTGATTAAGCCTGAAGGCCTGATTTTCTGTTTCCCTAGAAATTAGGAGATTTTAGGGAAACAGAAACCTTCCATTCCAATCTCTCCAAATAGCAACAACCAATTAGATGCCTCCCCTTCCCCTTCTCAATGTGCTCTTACTTGTGATATAATTTCTTGTATAAAAGCTGTGTATCTTTACTATGTCCTTAATCCTCCTACATGAGCTTTCTCTTTCTTATCTCGTGATGGGAGGGCTCATCTCTGGAGGTTTTAATAAACAACTTATCTGCTTTCTACTGAATGATCTCTGAGTAGTCATTTTGGGTAAGGGTCTTCTACATCCCTCACATTTCTAATCCCAGTTCTATAATCTTATGGCTAGAAAACATTGACTTTTTGGAATTTTAAATAATTTTTAAAAAATTTTTGGCAATTACTTTGAAAAATTACAGTTTTGCTAATAATCAATAACATAGTTCAGCTCCACCTGTTTCCCCTGGCATTTTTTCAGTTCTATTCCCAATGGTGAACCAGATGCTTATTCATATCTTTTCTTTCTTCTCTCAGAAACTAGACACAGCTTTTTCACCTTATTTCAAGAACTACTTCAATAATTTGATCATCATAGCAAGAATATACGTGGTATGCATTTGCATATTTCTTCACAAGGCAAAATTAATTTGTAAGAGGAATACTGGGACAATTGTGTGTATTTCCTTTGTGAGGACCCAGCAGATGAAAATGACATCTCTTTGTATGACTCCCTTTTAAAGATCATGTATATTAATTAATTAACTGGGTTGTTTACCAACTGTGTTAAATATACATATCAATTTGAAATTAGCACTTAAAATGATTTTATTCTGCCTTTAAGATTACTTTGACAGCTTGAAGGGTACCCAAAGCATTTTGAAATTTGACTTTGTTTTTTAGATTTATGAAACATGAAAACTTCCTTCCATAAGTTACTATGATTGAGCCCCCACAGAGTGCCCTGTATTGCGTGAAGTGCTTAAAAAACATCATGCTTCACTTCCCTTCTTTAAATGCTGTGAATCTAATGACTAATGCCTGCACTACCTACACACAAGCAAACAATAGACAAGAAAGGAACATGTAAGACAGATGACGGTATGTATAAAAAAAGCATCTGAAAGCCTGGCTTATATGAAAATAGACAATTAACATTATTTTTCAGTTGATTGTCACTGAAATCAGTGTGAGCAATTTGAGCAAAACTTTTATTCCAAGTTTCTGCACTATCCAAAATAGACAAAATATTTGAATTAAGCAAGATTACTAAACTCGATTAGGTCTACTTTCTCATGATCCTACTGTCATACCCAGTACATCTATGCTTAAATGCTAGCGTAAGATAGGCTGGAGCAAAGGTGAGGCTTCATTAAATTTTACCATCTACAAAAGAGCCATCATGGCTATGAAGTGGATATAGAACAGGTAATCCACTCATAGCCATAAAAGCTTCCAGAGGCCTAAGAGATATTTCTCTCTAGTGGAATGAATAGAAAGCACTCAAATAGCAGGGATTGAGCATCCACAATGTGAAGAATACTACCTATGAAGTCCTTAAGAAAAAAAGGAAATAGTCTCTGCCATCTATGGTAGTATCTAATTTAGCTAATAGACAAAGCAAAAGCACATACAGATGGACCTGAACTCATATATTTAAATAAAATAAATAGTTCAATATATAAATGAAGGTCTATAGAGAAATACCTTTCCAAAGAGATGTTAGATTGAGGGGAGTGATCAGATATAGATAATTGGCTGGGAAAACCTCTCTCTAAGTATATTTTTATGTTTTCCCCTTTGTGTCTATGTCTGTACATACCTAAACATGAGATAAAAAAGAAAAATGCTAGTAGGCACAAAGGAATATTTTGAAAATAGACCAATGTACAAAGACAAAGAAGATAATAAAACCCCTTTAAATTTGTGTGCAATTTAGATTGAAGTTTTTATTGATTTGTTAATAACCACTGTATTTACTTTCATTTTTTTCTAATTTCCTTTTAAAAGAGAAAAAAAAATATGAGTTGTTCCATGGTCCTGTATGTGTCTTTTTTTAATCCTTAGATATGCTTCCTTCTCTTAGCATTTTTAGATGTTTGTCAATATTCCAAAGCAGATTTTCAAGGCAGTGTTACATTAATAGCATCAATATTGCCTATGGTCCCAAAAGTGCTGTTTTGCTCATTAGCATAAAAGATTAAAATGGATTTGAAAAACATTTTTTTCAAAGAAAGTTGAATTGTACAGAGAAAGAAAAATTCATTCAAAGGGAATTTCCAGGCTACAGTTTATATTCCATTTTTATAGAATTGATTATTGAAATAACTTTGCCAAAAGGCCTGAGGATGAAGAAGAGTACAAACTGTGTGCTTAAATGAAAATAGATTTGATCATGTGAACTATGCTAGAATTATTATCATTCAATGGTGCTGAGATGTAATAATATTTTATACTAGCTTGCCAGAGCCCAGACTTTTGTACTAAATAATCCATCCTGGGTTCAATGAACAATTGTTAGCTCTTCTACTGGAGATGTGCAAATGCTGGCTGGTTTAGTTCCTGTTTAAGTTTGTAGGCACAAAAAAGTACCCACTGAATAAGAGCAGGTTTAAGATTTGATCAATAAATGACCTTGGAACTTTTCTTTTCAAAATTCAGGCTCAAACAAAAACGGTCTTCCATACACGTCTTGGTTTGTAGGCTGTTGTTTCTTTCAAAGACAAATGAGAAATCTGAGGACAATCTGAAAACCTGTCTGGAGGGGCTAAAGAAAGAAATAAGATTTAGGGATAACATACACTTGCTTAGAACAGAACACATTAAGTAATCTACCCCATTTATATACAGATTTCTTGACAAATCTTCTGAAAATAAAAGACCCAAGTTCTGTTCTGGGTATGTGGAATAATTAAATAATGATTTCTGCTTTGGATTTGAATTTTTAAATCAAATATAAATATGAAAAGATGGAACCAGTGGTATATATTTAAGTGTCAAAACAGACAAGTAAGAATAACTACCATTAATATATTTTTACTATGTTTCAGGCTCTGTGCTAAGTGTTTTACAAACTTCATCTCATTTGATCCTCACAAGATTTGATTAATGTATGACTTTTGTCATTCATTGAGAAATAGTTGCTATTATTATTATTATCCACAGTTTACAATTGAGGAAACTGAGAAATTAGAGTGACTTAGTCAGCACCACACAGCTAGTTAATGTCTGAGTCTGGATTTGAACTCGGGTTTTCCTGGCCTTACACCCAGTGTCTTATATAATTGTCCTCCCCAAAAGTGGAGAGCAATCTTAAGAGAAGATTAGAGAAAGGAGAGAGAACTTCTGTCAAGCTGGATCAAGAGGGTCAAAGGAGGTTTGGGATATAAGTTTTGAATTTTCTAGCATGAATAAGGTTTGGGCAGCTGCAGAGAAGAAAGCACAGCAATCTACTTTAGAGAAAATCACATTATATGGGCTCACATTGTATGTGGACATAGCAGAATAAAAAGCAACTGAGAATCCCAACTAAGTTGAGCTGAAGACTTAGCATTTAGAAGCATCAGAAAGACTCAGAAAGTTCATTTACTTATAAGACCATCTTAAAGTGAAGTTGTTTGCCACAATCAAATATGCACTCATCAATTCCTCACAACATTTAATGTGATCTTGAGACAAATGTAAACATGTACTTTTCAAAAGAAAAAAGAAAAGGAAAAAAAAATATCACCAAATCTTTCCCTTCTCCTCAATTCTTTGTTCTCCAAGCACCTTAGGGAAAACATTAAACAAATATATCTCAAGAAATAAAAGCTATAACTGATTCAAAATAATAAGTGACTATGTCATTTTGGTTTTATTGTTATGTCACCCAGAAGACTACCTTTGTAATATAAAAATATTACTAATAGCATTTTGTATATTGTATGGCTTTACATATCTGCAATGCTAGGTAAAATAATATGATAATTCTGGGAAAATAAGACAGAATTACTTGGGTAAAAAGTGAACTCTGGAGTTTGAGATGTTATGACAAAGTTTCTTTTACCTAACAATGAAGGCACTGCAGATTTTCCTAAATTTCATGGGAATCATTAAAGAGATGTAATAAACATAAATGCAAAAATAGTACAGTAATTGTGAAAATGAGAAAATAAAAGCAAAATGACTTTTATAAGGTAGAACAGGAAACAGACACATGTTCTATGCAGAAGAAAAACTACCAGTGATAGAGTATATCTTTAGGTTATATTCAACTGAAAGAGAATGGGAGGGAATGAAAGGGCTTTTGTCCTGAGATGTATGACATCATCTGTTTTCTTATGTGGCCCAACCACTGAGAAGTAGTCAGCCCTGACTGAGGTTGACAATGTCACAATTACATCAACCTTCAGTTAAGGCAGGGAGAGGGTGTAATACAAAGTGTAATTCAAATGTGGTTGCTTTTTTGAAAATGTGAAATACTACACTAGATTACCTTGAAAGTAAAAGTATGAACTATATAGGAAAATTATAAGGAGCCCAGGATAACCTCAGTAATATAAAAAGACAAAAATTAAACAATCCCTGTGCTCAAGAAATTTAAAACTATTTTAGTTCTACACTCTCCACTTATACTAAACAATTAATTCTATTCCCGTTTCCAAATAACAGCTTTTCTCCTCTCTATAACTCATCCAAGTTTTTTCTTCTCTATGCTAACCATTCCCAGTTCTTACAACAACTCTTAATTTTGAGATATCATCTCATTTCCATGAATAATCCTATTCTAGAAATATTGGTCTGTAATTGTTCTTCCTCAAATGCAGTTCCCAGAACAAAACAGAATCCTATAGACTGGTCTGACTAAGGTAGAATACAACCAAAGCAATGATCTTTTTGCCCATGACTCAATTTGTCATGATCTTTGGAATATAGTGTATAATCACACTCTTCAGAAATAGCTGATTATAGCTACTGATTACTAAGAAAATCTTTAAATTGTTTTGTTTTAGAAGAAAAAGTAATACCTTAAAGAAGGAAGAAAAATTATATTTTCAGGATTTTCAAAAATATATTTCTACAAAATTAAATAACATCTCATATCTGTAATTTTAAATAATTTTCTTTGAGAAAAGTAATCTAAGAGATAGTGGTGGTACAAGGTTACAAGAACACAATCTCTAAAAACAAATGGAAAACTGGTGAAAAAGAAGACTGGGCTTCCAATGTGGGTATATTTTTATAATTTTAATTTTGTGAAGGATTGTTATTGTATTTCTCCTTGAAAAATGAATTCATACTACACAAAATCGCTCTCTAAATGTCTTATTCATCAGTATTAAAAAAAAAAAAAAACCTTGTATAAGTCTCATCCAGCTCCACTTTAGAATTGCAGTAAATTAGAGAAGAGTTCTTAAGTTGTCTCTAAATGGCTATAATTAAATCCTCACTTAAAACCATGCCATCTCCACCAAGGACAAACATCATCATAAGGGATGCAGAGAAAAAGAATTATAACAAAACCCTGTGACTTGGCACAACTTCTTTTGTAAAGGATATACATGGTAACATTTTGATAACTTCCACTGAAAAAGGGTTTTTAAAAAAAAAATAAGTAGGAGTTTTGTAGTGGGGTAGGAATCTTTTTCCCTGCGGTAGCTAAGTTTAAAATTCAAGGGGCCAGGAGCGCTAGTAATTTTTAAATATTTCATGTCTTACATTTAACATGGAAATAGCAATGCTTTTTTCAACTTGACCCTCTATTCAACTCGGACACATACTGATTGGTCAAATGCTTTGAAATACATGTAATTAGCAAGGATATTCCACATTCCCCATAGGCAAGAGAAATCGGTGGTTATAGGAAATTTTGTGATTGATATACAATTACTGTATCAAGATAGGTACTCACTAAAAATGTATAGTGAGGTGGATCAGTAGATAGAGCACCCTTCCTGGAGCCAGGAAGACTTGAGTTCAAATTCAACTTCAGACACTTATTACCTCTGTGACTCTAGGCTAATAAGCTTACCTATTTGCCTCAGTTCCCTCATCTGTAAGAGGAGTTGGAGAAAGTAATATCAGACCACTCTAGTATTTTTGCCAAAAAAACCCAAATGGGGTAACAAAGTGACACAACCAATCAACCTAACAAGAAATGTATAATAAATCAAATGGGTGAATGACACAGGATGTCCCAAAAGAAATCTTTCTCTCAGATTGAAGAAAGAAAAATTAACAATTAGAAATACCAGTGAGCAGATTGAAATAATTACATATATATATTAGAAAAATACTATATAGAACCAGATAGAAGCTGAAAAATTTCCTAGGATTTTCCCATCTTAATTCTTAAGGGAACTATCCCATTTGGAGGAAACTATCCTTCTATGGTAACTGAAATTTTTATGATGATTTAATGCTTAGAGAGAACTTAATTAACATTTGAGCCTTACTACAACACTGTGAGGTAGGTTATTATGTTGTCCATTAATAACTTCTGTTCACTCGTCTCTTACTTGTCTACACTGCCCAACAATTGATAAGATAGGTAACCTAGTGCCCAAATTCTCAGAAGTTGCAGTCCTCTCACATGTTCTTTTCATTTAAAATGTTCCTAAGTGCTGCATTAACTTTAAGGGATGATGCAATGTCATTTACAAGCAATCTCCACACCCAAGTAAGCCAGATTTGCTAATCTCTTTCAATGGTTTTCCAGAAAGCATGTCACTTTCCAGCTGCTTCAATAACAATTCTAGCTAAAGTAAGTGTTATCATTCTGAATCCACCCTCAGCAGGAGAAGCTGTGTTGTCACAGTTTTCAAACTGAAGAAAATGACATATACATCATGTGCCTGTCAATTCTTCAATCTGAACAGAAAAGTATATAGAAAAGACTATACTTTTAGGAATTTCTAATAATTGTTCTGATTTTTCAAACTCCCTTTATAATCTTTATATGAAATACTAATACATATCTCTATGTAAAGAAATTTTACAATTTTCTAATTGTAAAATTTAGACTTTTAAAAAATTGTCACTTCAAAAATCCATTGCAAGAAAGTTTCATTGAAGGGAAAAAATCAATTAGTAAATACACTCCAGTTCCTGGATGAAATTCCAACAATGTTAATTCTATGAGCATTGGTGCTCATCAATTAAGTTAACTGTTTTGTATTTTAGAAGGTTGTGTGTGTGTGTGTGTGTGTGTGTGTGTGTGTGTGTTTTGAAAGACATATTTCACAAGAAGAACTTAATTTTGGGCTCTGCTTTCATATGGAAATGCATTTTGCAGAAAACAAAACACTAATAATTAATATTGACCTTGAAAGTGAAGGGTAAAAAAGAGGGTTGATTTATGAACTTGCTCTTTCCCTACAGAAGACATTAGCCATCATTTGGCCTTTGAGTACTAAAATATTGATTTGTTTCTTCATAACACTAGTTAAATGCATTGTTTTCAAATATTTCTAAGAAAACCATTTGTTCCTGTTGGATGAATGAAACAAATTGAACAATAAAAACAGGTAAAAACCCATCTTTTATCTTGGAAATTCTAATTTCCTTCAGTTTTCAATCAATTGACATTTTGAATGGCAAGCCTTTCCTGAATCCATTATTTGTTAGTGATTTCAACCTCCTCCTCAGATTATTTTATGTATGTTTATCTGTTTTAATGTTGTTTTCCTCAATAGAATGTAAGCTTTATGAATTCAGGGTTATTTTTTTCCCCTTTATATCCCATCACATAATATAGTATCTTGCCTACAATAGGCATTTAATAATGTTGATTGGATTGGACTGGATTTTATATCAGAGGAAATTAGGTTGATTGGATTAGATTGGATTTTATATCAGAGGAAAAGTAGGTTGAATTTTATGTCAGAGGAAACTAGGTTGTACAATTGGTAGAGGACTGGATCATGAGTAAGGAAGCCCTGAGTTCAAAACTGCCCCCCGAGTCACTTAATGTCTTACTACCTGTTACCTCAAATGTAAAATAGGGATAATAATAGTCTCTACTTTTTAAGGTTGTTGTAAAGTTCAAATTAAATAATAATTGTAAAGCACTTACCATGTGCCTGGCACATAATAAGTGCTCTAAAAGATAATAACTAGTAAGAAAAACAACTAGTGGTGAGATTACAGCAGGCAATATAATGGACATACCCATACAATCTCAGTATTTAATCACTGAAATATGATCAGAACAAAACAAGAAGTAACACATATAAAGTTTGTTTATCTAATTTTTTTCTCTCACTAGCAGTTTTAAAACCTAGTATTTGACTTTCTTTACTAATTCAACTTTTTATTGACTGGGCAGATAAATGCTTGCCCTCATTGTTCCACTCTAACAAATTAAGTACTAAGTGCCTCTAGTTATCTAAATAAGATGTTGATTGATCTCATGGAAATAATTAATCGGGCTGAAGCTGATATGATCTACAGCCACCGTCAGAAATTTCTTTTCTCATTATACTTACCTAGAATTTAAATTTATAGCCAGTGGCAAAAAGTAATGGTTTTTGAGAGTTTTCTACAAGTTAGATTCCTAGGAAGAAGTTGAATTTTATTGTAATAAGACTTTAAGTGGGTCCAATTATGTTTTAGTTCTAAGTCTTGTTTCAAATATTGTTCTGACTGTTTGGTAGGGTTTAATGAAAGCCACCATCAGGTTGAGAACTCTGGGGAATAAAATGTCAATCTGTTGAGAAATCATGAAATGAGAGTGTTTTTAGTGGATTGGCAGTTAAATGTGTTTAATATAGCAACTGAAGCCTATTAAGAATTGCATTTTCTCAAAAAATTCTTCCTAAGGAATATTTTTTAGAGGCAAGAGGAAATAAGAAAACTGAAGCAAAAACAGTGCTTATGAAATATTAATTTAATGACCCATAAAAATCCTTTCTCTTATACATAAGTGTAATGATATATTCGAGCTGAAAGGTGGCAAGTTAGGCACTAGTTCAAAAATCTGTCTTATGTTTGTACTTCTCAAAGATAAATACTCTATGGACAGAATATTTCTTCTACAAGAACTCAATGACATCTAATAGGTACATCCATCAGACACTGCCTTGAAATAGCAAATCATCTAACACTTGAAGTTTCCCCACACAAAAACTGCAATAGATTTCATTGTTAAGATTTTAAATTGTACATGCATATGTATTTAATTATTTTTCTTTAAGTGTGTGTTATTTGTCTTTTAAATTTAATTTGTAAGCCTCTTAAGGATGAAAGGTGCTTTGTACCTTTTACTATTCTCCCAATCCTTGTCATACTGTCTTATTCATATTTGGAACTCAGTAAGTACCTATGGACTTTCAAATTATGCTGTTGGAGCTAACTGATACTTTGCAGACCACATATTGTAAGATGATCAAGGATTTAGATTGAGGAGGGAGCTCAGAGAGGTCATCAGCATGTGGTCTATTTTACATATCAAGTATCTGAAGTCCAGAAAAGTTAACTGAATCAGATTAATGGCACAAAATTATTGTGCAACACATTTATATTTCTAAGCTACATTTTCTGATCCTTAATCTATTACAATAGGACATATTTGATTTAATGGAAAGGAAATATATTTTGAAACAAGAGAATTGAGTTCATATCCCAACTTTGTCCCTAACTACTGTGTGATTTTTGGACAAGACACAGTGTATCTAAGCTCCAATTTCTTTATCTATAAAAAAAAGTTGTCAGTTGTTTTATTTCATACTTCACAGATTTGTTCTGCAAATCAAAAGAGCTATCTGTAAAACATTTCAACCATTAAAGTCATACATGACTGTCAAATATTATAATTATATTCAATCAACCTATTTTAGAAATACTTTCACTTAATTATTAAAATATAGCATGATCCTGTGTAAACCATTTAACCCTTTTGAACTCAGTTTCCTCAACTGTAAAACACGGATAATAGTAACATCAACTTCACAGGATTGTTATGAGGATCAAATGACAAATAATATTTGTAAACATTTAACACAGAGCCTGATAATTATTTTCAAGTATTTATATGGATATTATGAAAAAGAGGAATTATGCTAGTTTTAACTGACCTCTGAAGGCAAAACTTAAACCAGTGGGTGGAAGTTGCAATAATGAAGACTCATTTATTCCATATCTAATTAAATAATGTTTTTTATATTTTCACACTTCTTAAAACATGTAAGTCACTTATATATCCCTTCAAATCTGAATAACTTTATTTGAAAAAGCTATAGAAAAATCAATTTGGAAAGAAATGCGCTTCAACATAATCCACAGGAGTAAATGTCAAGAGAATAGCGTTTTGTTTTGTTTTTTTTATGTATTTTTCTGTAGCCACTCCTTCATTATAGTCAATTGAATATTTTACTCACACCCACTCCACCATTTAATATTTTATTACTTCAAAAGATATCTCTTGATATTGATTGGGCAACAGTCCCAAGACAGGTAATCTACCCATTGGTTATTCTTTACCCTTAATAATGATGGACCCTACTCTTCTCATCCAGAACTCTGTTACATATTTTGTGTATCTTGCATTTAAAAAAAAAAATCTAATGGTATTTTTACATAGCTAATCCTTGGTGATTCTTCATGGTTAATATGTTATAGACTATTCATGCCACTATTTTCCTCTCCATTGTGCTTTGGATGACTCATAACTTTGATTCAAATTTAAGATAAATTCCTTTTAAATAATAACACTTGCCAATTGAATGATTTTTTCCTACTTGAATAGAATATCATTTATATTTTTGGAAGTGTAAAATGCATGAATATCTTTATCTCAATACAGAAAAGACCTGTAGTTTCTTTATTGTGGGATTGCAGTAAAATCATTTCCCTCACCAAAGTAGATAGAAATAGTCTATAGTCTTAGGGAGTTGCCTAAGGCTCAGAAAGATCAATTTATTTGCCTGCAGTCACACAGTAAGTAAATTTCAATGAATCCATATCTTCCTGAATAGAAGTCCTGCACACTCTCCAAAATTTCTCATTAAAATTTTGGGTTTTAGTGAACCCCAAACTTCTTATAAATCATTAATATATTGTAGCAACCAACAAAGTAAATGCAATGAATGCAGTCATGGGTTGGATTAAAAGAGACATCATTTCTAGAAATAGATATTAGGCCTTCTCAATGAGAATATTGTACTCAATTCTGATGATCATGTTTTCAGAAGAATATGAATACATTAAAGAGAATCTGGAGGAGAATAACGAGGATGAGTCATGAGCTCATGTAATAATAAGAATCAATCAAAGGAATAAAGAGATAGCTAAGTAGTACAGTGGATAAAATACCAGGCCCAGAGTCAGGAAGACCCAAGTTAAAATCCTACCCCAGACACTTAGTTGCTGTGTGAACCTTAGCAAGTGACAATTTTGATTGTCCCAATTTTTTCATCTGTAAAATGAGCTAAAGAAAGAAATGGCAAACCATTCTAGTATCCCTGCATATGGAATCATGAGGAATCAGACAAGACTGAAATTACTGAACAACAACAGCAAAGTAATGGAACACATTTACACTAATGAAGAGAACACCCAGGAGGGACATGGGTCTGTGTTCAAGTATGTGAAGTGATGTCATATGGAGAAAATATTAGACTTGTTCTGAGCATCTTTGGAGACTAGAACAAGAAGCAATGATTGGAAGCTGATGTGAATATAACCTTGATGCAGAGAACTCTTTCTAGAAAGTATAGTTGACCCAATGGTGCTGGGCTCGCCCATCTTAGAAGTCATCAACCAAAAAGTTAATGACTATTTGTTACATATATTTTAGAGGGCTTTCATTTAATCTGTGACTGGTATTAGATTGCCACTGCGGTCTCATAAAGCTCAAATTCTATGATTCCACAATTAACCCCTCTGGGCCTCAGATTCTACATTTTAAAAATAAGTAAGCTGATCTCTGAGATCTCTTCTACCTCTCTATGATGCTATAAAATGTTGATATTCATAAAAATATATTCCTAAATTAATTGGATTATAATTTTTTGTTTGACAAAATTGACGTCATTGCTCCCCTTAACTGTGTTAATGGGAAAATATGATTTTGCTAAAATATTTAAATAGTCAATGGTATTTATTTAGAGTGTTGTTAAATAAATGTTCTTCTTTTCTTTCTTGTCCCTTTCTAACATTTTTTAGTTCACAGAATTCATTTTAATTACAGAGAGATAATAATATTCCTTAATCACAGATCCATGTGTTATTTTAAACATTAATGATTATTTTATATGTTATATAATGATTATATCTGTTATAATTAAGAATCTTTTGTAAAGGGGAGAAAGCAACTGGAATGTTTAGAAAGGCATAAATTTATACATGATGGTGTTAAATTTTTATTAAATCAATACATTCACTGTACTTGTAGCCAAAGGCAGACTATCTCCCACTATGGTTTTCAAAGAACATTATTATGTATTATTATTATTTTAAAATTTTAAATAAATTATCTAGAAAATTCTTAGTTGTATATTACAAAGTTTCCATTCTTTTAAATGTGCAAAGATGTAGACTAGTTGAAAGGGGGAAAAAAATCATCTTCATACACACATGAAAATGCAGGCTCTATGCAGATATAGCCTGGATTCATTGTATTTATCATCAGAATACTTTTAAGAGAAATGCAATTAGTAACAAACAAAATAAGTGTTCTATTTAGAATTGACTGTATCCTTGATTATTTCTCGGTTCCTTTCAAAATGGAATACAGTGCAAAACTGTCCTTCAAATGTTGTGTTTAAACAAAGGAATCTCGCTTCTCTTGCCAGGGCATTTTCCTTAATCATACCCTTTGCAGACTATTTAAAAATGCATTTGTAACAGAAAAGCATTGACAAAAAAGCCCTGTAAGAAGTAAACTCTCTCTTCTTTTCAGTGTATGAATTAGATGTTCAGTCTGAGCAAACTGTTATTTTACATAGCCATAAACTGAATCACTTACAATCTGTTTTAAGCAACTACCACTAGACTAGATCTTTATCCTGATCTTTGAAGGGAAAGTGAACAATACTCTTGCATTAGCCAAGAGATGGCATACAAACTGTAATTTTTGAAAACAGGTGGGAAAAGGTGTTTTGCCAATAGAAATAAATTAATCAGAGTCAAGATATTGAAACTGTACAACATCAAAAAGATTGACTGTTTAATTTCCCAGCAAATCTCAGAATTTTAACTGTCCTGCCTTTGAAATTATACACAAATTCTAATGGAAGATAAATTCATTTCACTTTCATCTCTGCTGCATATGAAAATGAGCATAATCAATAGATCTTTCTGCATGTTCTCAGGTGGCCCTGACTCTTTTGGGTGATTAGGACTTCATTACTCTTCATCTGTTATGAGGGGCAGATTGGGAGTGCCACAGCCATTGATATGCTTTTATTCAGTGAGAAGTTGTACACAAATGACTTCATTCAGAAAAAAAAAATGCTTTTCTAATTGAGGTTTTAACATAGCAGGGGAAAGAAATATAGTAAAAGGTTGTCTTATGTGTTTTGGAAGATTTCTTTCCTATAGATTTCCTATAGATTTTTTTCTATTGATTTTCTTTCTGTAGATTTCTTTCCTACAGATTTCCTATAGATTTTTAGTGACAGCACTTTTCCTTAAAATAAACAAGTGGCACTTATGGATTGCCATTTCCTTCTTTAGCTCATTTTACATATGAAGAAACTGCTCTGTATCTCAACGATATCATAAAAGAGAAAAATGGACACACAGGTACAAACATATTTGTAGCAACTCTTTTTATTGTGACAAAGAATTGGAAAATAAGATGCCCATCAATTGGGGAATGACTGAATAAGTTATAGAATATGAATGTAATGGAATATTATTGTTCTATAAAAATGATGAACAGACTGATTTTAGAAAAGCCTGGAAAGATTTACATGAACTGATACTGAATAAAGCAAGAAGGAAAAGGAAACCATAGTACACAGCAACAAGAAGACTATAAGATGATCAACTATGATAGACTTTGTTCTCAGTAATTCAGCAATCCAAAGCAATTTCAATAAACTTTGGATGGAAAATACCATCCACATCCAGAAAGAGACCAAAATCTTAGTTGTGTAAATGTCATTGGTTGAAAGCATGGACACAATGAATTGATTAAGTAATGTCATTTTTTTAAAAATACAGAAATATAGGGCTGTGTTCTGTTTTACTGAACATTTTTATCAATGAATTGGATGAAGCCACAAAGTAGTTTTATCAGAATTGTGGTCATCACAAGGTTAGAACAGATAACCATATATTTTAAAATTTTTAATTGACTTGAATTATGGAACATTTAATAAGATCAAGTTTGATAAGGTTTAAGATATAAATGTATAAGGATAAACATAAAGGTTTTAACTAGGATTCAAAAATTCAACTGTTTAAACCCATGGTTTGGGGGAGAGAGCTGTCTGAAACACTAGAAAACTATACATATTTACATATATTTTTAAAAATGTTAGAGATATAAGGATAAATAGAAAAAATTGGACTTAGTGAGAAAAAAAAAGGAAGCCCACTCCTTTCTGAGTCAGAATTATTTTTTTCTAAATACATAAGAAAACAAAACAAAATACCAAATCACATCTATATTTGTAGATTTCTATACTAGTTGTGGAGGTTGTAGTGCTGCCTCCCTAGAAGCAATCCCAAAATTTTCTAAACACATATATATCTTTTGTTTTTCCCCTCAAAACTGGTCTTATCTTATCTTGAAAATTTTATCCATATTTTAAGATATAAAGGAGGAGGAGAAGCAGCAGCATGGGTAATATGTACAATGTGATTTGTTCTAGATTTAACTACTAACAGTTTTCTCATCTACCATGAAGGAAACCAAGTTAAGTGGATTATACTTTGTAAAATGTTTTAATTCTTCTCTCACAAAAAAGAAAAAAAATCTTTAATACAATGCATTAAAAGCATCATTAAGTATATTATCAGTACCGAGTATGCTTTTTCAAATATTATACTTTCCCACTATAGTATTTTGTAATTCATTAATCCTTTTACCTCTTCTAAAGAACTTGCAACAATAAAATCCTCCCAATTATATGAAATGATTTTTCCCTTTAAATCATCACTCAACAACAATACTTTTTTTTTTTTTTTTTTAAATCAAAGCTGCTTAAATTGCTTAAGAGTTTGGGTCCTACATAAGGAAAAACAGCCTGCAAGTTATGGGATCATAAATATTCCATTTCTTCAGTGTACTGACTGCCTAGTCTAAGTAGTAGGAAATAGCTTGGAAGTAACTCAGCAACCAGAAATATCTGTTTTTATCATTCTCTTCAGTGAACAGGTATATTTTTTCAAGCTCCCAAGAGTCAACAAGGGGTTATCAAATAGAGTCATGCGCTCTAGTGATTCCACAAAAGAAGAACCTCCCAAAGAATGGAGGGAACTTACATTATTATTCAGGTTGGAGTCATAAATTCAGTGTTGCATGGCAAGAAGTCTATGCTCATTCCTTAGTGCCATGAATTACAATTTCTTTTTGAATTCAGAGGACCAGACCTAAAACTTTATAAATGAATGAACATCCCTGAGGTACTTTTTTATTTTTTTTAACTGTACATGGCTCAGAGAAGTAATTCATCATGTATTCATTTTAAAGGACGAAGTTTTAAAGCAGCTGCAGGGGGTAGTGAGGAAGATCCATGCCCACCTGCTGGGACTCAAAAAGAAACCAGGTTGTAGCTAAAGGAAATAAGGCAGAGGATGTCAGATGAATATAACAATTATGTTGTTTCTTTCTGGTTTGTGTTTTATTCAGCTTTGAAGGGTATTTGGTGAGTGAATTTTGTATTAAGAAAAGAAAGGAAAATGTTCTTTTAACCTAGGGATATGAAGCAATGTTTATGCATTGTAGTGTGAGGGCCATCCTTTAGAGCAGTGATTCTCAAAATGTGCTTAAGGATCTCTGAAATCTTTCAAAAGGTCTGCAGTAAAAATGATTTTTGTAGTTTTATAGGATGTTTTGATTTCTAATGTAAATATTGATAGATACAAATTATACAAACAAAAGCTTTTGGTATTCCTCAATAGTTCTCTAGAAGATAAAAGCTGGAGCATCTCTAGTTCATGATATCCATAATAAAAAAGGGGATGGTCTTCACAGGAAAGAAAAATAATGTCTTTTATAGAGGATACAAGTATTCTTTCAAGTGTTAAAACAGTGGAACAGTAATACAACATCTAAAACATCTACTCTGCATAGAAAACAATATTAAGTCCTGGGGGAATAAAAAAAATTAGGGAAAGTTGGTCCTTGCTCTCAGGGATCCTACAATCTTTAGTAACATATGTTATGAAAATTGAACTGAATTTAATTGAATAAAACAAGTACATTAAGTTTAATATACATATTGTATGACATGCATTAGTTACAAAACCAAATGCTACCTGAGAAGAAAAAAGATAAATAGTAGCATACAGAGTTGTGACATGGACTGCACTGCACAGACAAAATGAAACAAGTGTCTTACAATGTCAACAGAATTGCTTATTGTAGCAAAATACTTTGGAAAACTATTTTTAGGCTGATTTAGATATAACATGTTAAATTTAAAAAACAATTTTAATAAATTTATTTGTAATGAAAGGGTTTTTTTTAAGGAATACAAATTTTATAATTTTAAATGTCAAATACTCTCTGTTCATCATCAAAAACAATTGTTAAGTATTTACTTCTGAGAAATTTCCAAAAGGTTGAATCTAATAATTCAATTTCCATCATTTCTACTCACAATACTAACAACATTGAAGCTCAATAAATCCTTCCTGAATTGAACTGAAAAATACTATCCATCTTTTCCTGTCAGAAAACCAACTGCTTTGTTCTTTATAATTTTACCTCTCTGTCTGTTTCCAATACAGTTTTATTCTGTTGTTATTTGTTGTTTCTTTTTTTTTTTTTTGGTAACATTAAAGACACATCTACATAATACAGAGTAGAGACCAGGCAGTTGGTAAGATAATTTCATTAGTGTAGCCAACCAAACTAATTAGCCACTTTGGCTGCCTACCATGATCAAATTAACTGGCTTATTACCAAATTTCCATTTGACTTTGAAATGTGTTAAAAACAGAATACCTATACAATACTGTCACTTGTTGGCATACCCCACAGGATTGATCCACATGCAGAGAACCACTCCAATCTTAATGGAGACAGTCTTATGTAAAATGTCATACTTGTTTCCTAAAAAAAGGAGAAATCCTTAATAAATTAATCTTCATGTTTCACATAAGTAAATTAATTCTTTAGTAAGCAATTAAAAATGTTTTGCCTAGAGTTGAAAATTTTTAGAAGGACATGAGTACTACCTACAAATATTTAAAAAGCTTGTTGTGGGAAAAGATTAGCATTATTGAGCTTGGCTACAGATGGAATTAGGAGTAATGAATGAAAGTTATAGAGAGGCAATTCTTGCTCAGTATAAGAAAGTACTTGCTAACAAAACCAGAATGGAGTCTTCTTAAAAGACAGTGATCTCTCCATTGCTGGAGGTATTCAGATGGAAGATAAATGACCAGCTTCTACTTTAACAAAGTATGGAAATAATTTAAGAGCCTAATGGTTATCTAGAGGTAATTCTTTAACCAACTGAGATTTTTTTTTTAAAAAGATAAATACAAAAGATGAAAGCGAGGAAAGTCAGTCCAATGACTGATACTAAATACAAAAAGGACAAAATTAAAAAAAAATAATAGAATTGTCAAAGCTTATAATGAACTAATTTTTAAAATAAGTTCTATGGCCAAAAAAGGTTTTTTTTTTTTCCTTTTTTTTTTTTAACATCTGTAAGGGAACAAGAAAAAAGATCAAATAAGGGGTAGACCATTGTTTGTAATGGGCTGAAGCTCGAGTTGATGCACTGAGGTCCCAAGCACGTGAGGCTAAATAATAATTGGACTATATTAATATGTGCTTGGAGAAAGAATGGCCCCTGCCCACTCTTTGTGCAAGTTTTGAAGTGTTGTATGGGAAATGACGTAGGGATGATTTTGATGGGTGGAGAGAGAGGCAGGGAGACTGCTAGTCAGATTCATGTCCAGGCTGCTCTCACTTTCTATCGCCAATCCCCTTCACCTCCACAAAGAATAAAGATCGAGGATTTTCCCTTAACCTGAATTCCTGACTCTGGCTAATTTTAAAATACGTGATCATCACAATTGTTCAGAAAGAATAGACAACAATGGATGGTAAAAGTAAAAATACTCAGTAGTTTGTTGCTGTTATCTACAAAAAAAGATATAATCAGATTGGGGAATTACAGCACAAAAGTACTTATCAGAAAGTTGAAACTTAATATAAGTGAAATTATGCTAATAAAATGCATAGCCTCAATAAGTATAAGCTGTACATTTACTCAAGGAGTTAATTGTCAGGAAAATCAATAAACATTTATGAAATATTTACTGCATCAAGAACAATGTTAAGAATCAAAGTTAAAAAGAAAGGCATAATACACTTCTTACCCTCAAGGAGCTCAATAGAAAAGCCAATAAATAAATAAATGGATAAATAAACAAACAAGTAATAAAACTTAAGAGGAGGGAAGTTACTGGGACAAAGAGAGTGATGAAGCTAGAGAGCCTGGGTAAGAAATTCCATCCAGAGGTGAGAGTTTCAGAGTTGACTTATTCTTGCAGAAGGAAGAGTTTCTAGAGCTTATAAATTCTAGAAAAGTAGCCAAGTGAGAAATGAGGAGGACAATTTCCTAATGGTGGAGGATACAAGAGGAGCTCCCAGATGTTGTAATGCTGGAGAAACTGAGCAAGATAGAGATTAGAGAACAATTCAATAATTTATTTAATGGAGAGATTTACTGGGACCAAATGGATCCATGGTTTGGTCCTAGGGCTGAATGAGACTATTGTCTCAAAGAATCCAGCAGCGAATGTCAGATATAAGATTCTTTTATAGAGTAACAAGAACAATGACATAATGGGGGAGGTACTTGGATGGGGATGACCTAATTGGGGTAGGAGCACCTTGGATGACATAATGGGAGGTATTGGAGAGGTTCCTGATATTCTAATGATATCTAAAATGGATAAAGATCTTTATCCCATTAAAACATTAGAGGGAATGATTATAGCCTGAAGTCTAAGATATAAGACTTTTATTATATCAAACATTAAGAGGGAATGGTTATTACCTGAGGCAGAGTAACTGAATAGGACAATTAGGGAAACTGGTTCAGGACATTAAAAAAGAACTGTGGTACAACAATGTCCACACCTTCCACCAACCCTCTTGTGTTAATCTCCAGAAAAGCATCATAGAAAGGTAGATAAGAAGATGTAGTCTGGATTTTCCAAAAGGGAAAAACGTCAGAGATATAGGCTAAATATAATTAGGTTGAGTGAGCAGATCAGTAAATGATTAAGAAGGGAAGTCAGAATGGAGATGATAGTCCTTCTGTGCCCTTTCTCAGATAATTCTGATCTATGACATTTAGATATTGGTGCAATTTTTATATGGATATCAGTGCCAAGTCAAGTAGTACACAAAAGAAAGTAGCCAAAATGCTAAGGACACTTAAACCTATTTTGCCATGGCCACACACACAGACACACACACACACACACACACACAGCCACCCTTCAAACTATCTAGTGTATTCTAGTCAAACTCTGGACTATTATTTCCTAAACTTGGATTTCCATTAAATCCCATTCCACCCATGCACTCATACAAAGAACTGTCCCTCCTTAGATTTCATTACCTCCTAATATTTGTGGCTAAAAATCTTTGTCTTCCATTTAAGGATCAGCTCAAAGGCCATCTCATTCAGGAAATTTTCTTCATTCCTGTCACTTGTTACCACTGAATCCCTACCTTCTATTTATTTTTCCATTTTTATATACTTGATCTTCTGTTCTAGAGAATGAAAGTTCCTTGAAAGCAAGGATTGTTTTTGTTTGTTTGTTTGTTTTTGTTTTTGTATGCTCACAACTTGACCATAATCAGCAATCAACAAATATTTGCTGATTGAATTGTGCAGATAATTTCCATTAACTAAAGAACTTCCAGAGGATTTGGGCTTGCTTGGCTTGGTCACAAAGGGCAGTAGGAACAATAGAAGCAACTGCTAAGCAGAAAGTTAGGTTTTCATTAAAAAAAAAAAGTTTGGTTTTTGAGTTTTGTATTTTTTCATATAAAGACTTGGAAGAGTTTTAAAGAGGAATAGCTCCCTCTGAAATAATAGGTTCTTATTAATGAAAGTCTTTCAAGTAAAGGTTGGACAATTTATCCTATCCGTATTAACTACATTTATCCTAGGTAAGCTCTGATGTTACTTCTTATTAAAATAAGAATATATTAAACATAACATATATTAAACATAACATTAAAATATGTTATTTATCATCTCATTGGCACTATAAAAATTGTCTTTTTAACATGGAAGTACATTTTAGACATTGTGCATTTTCCCATACAACTTACCTTTATTAATTCTCATTTCTCTTTGAGTAATTCCTTCAATAAACTGTAACATTGGGGAAAATTGCCTAATATCCTTGGGCTTCTACAAAATGAGGAGATTAGAGTAGATCAAAGCATTTTAAACTGTGGATCATAACCTCATAGGAGGTCTCATAACTGAATGTAGGGGACAGGAAAAAATTGGCAAAAGTAAAAGGTTTCTGAATTCAGTGACCAAAAGTTAACTCAAAATCAAATGAGTAATGAACCTAAGATGTTTCTGGCAGCTCTTGCTTGTGTTGCCTCTGTGACTTCACTACAATCTTGGTCTGAACATACAACATGCACACTTCGCATTCTGAAATGCATGAATGAGAAACATCTCAGTTCAGATTCAAGATAAAAATATCTTGGGTTAAAAGGGATCATGAGTGGAAAAAATTTAAAAAGCCCTGGACTAGATGATTTTTAAGGTCCCTTTCTCTTCAACATGCTATGGTTATATAATTCTAAAAATCAAGGCAGTTGGTGACACAGGGGAGAAAGAGCTGAACAGCAAATCAGGAAGATTTAAGTTCAACTTCTGCTTCAGATATTATCTAACTGTGTGACCTATGGCATATCATTTAACATATATTTGTCTCCTTTTTCTCAACTGTGAAATAAGGATACCTACCTCACAGGATTGTCATGATGACCAGATAATATTTATAAAGCCCTTAAAACTATTGTTGGACTATAGTATATACTGAATAAATGCCGTTTCCTTACTTTCTAAGAAATGGCTAGCTACTTTTCAAATACCTGAACCTAGATAATTTCTATTCTTTGTAAGAAATACCATCATTCCTAAATCCCGCAATTAGTCACTTATTTTATTCAACCAAAGAAATAAGGATTTATTTGTACTGAGAGAAAACAAATCCCACAAGATACAATTGTACCCACAGACCTTACTACTGAAACATGTAGAGAATATCTGCAAAACTCTACAGGAGACAAGCAGACATAGCCCTTGCCTACTCAGAGGTGAAACAGCTTTGGCTGCTGCCTGGCTGGAAAGTAGTACACTATTATCATTTATAATAAGGTGAAAGGTAAAGTACATGGTAGAAACAACAATAATAGCTAATATTTGCATAACACTTTATGTTTTACATTCTTCACACATATACACATACTCACAATGGAAATACATATACTCACAAACAAACACACAAAGAATTTGAAGTATAAAGTAGCCCATGTATTAAATTCAGGGGTTCTTAAATTGGGAACTCTGAATTTTAAAAATATTTTGATAACTACATTTTCATATAATTAATTGTTTAATTTTATGCATTTAAAAACTTTATTTCAAGAAGAGTTCCATAGGCTTCATTGAATGGCCCAAAGGGTCCATATACAAAATATGTAAAAATCTGTACTTTGTGTGGTCTAGATACTGAGGCCTTAGGCTTTGTTACATTCTGGGACCTTATGATCAATCATAGTTAATGTATTATTGAATTATATTAAAGAGTTTTCAGTAAGTGGCTCAAGATTTCTCCAACCACAATCTCCTGTTCCTACTTATGTTTTAAAGATTTGTTGTAATTAAATTTCCTTCCTCAAAATTTTTTTGAACACTTTGTCTGGGCCCCCATTTTACTCTCATCACATCTTATTTTGCTTATCATTTTGCATATCAAATCCCATCTTGACCCTAATAAAAGAACCTACATCAAAGCAAAAACACTTTCATTTAAAAAAAGATAAGAAAAATCTTGTCATCCTCATTCTCAAGTTCAGTGCTTGAACATATATGGAAAGAACTTCATTTTTGTTGAATTATTGAATAAAAAGAGATGGCAGCACACCAATTTTCCCTTGGGATACACATCATATATACTTTACTTTTATTTCTGTCACCAATGACAATGAGGTAGGCATTTGTTATTATTCTGGCTTCTTATTTATTTTCTGGCTGGTGAAATCTTGGAGGCTTATAAATGCATTTTTTAAAAATTTACAAAAGTACCTCATATAGCTTACCAAAATCACAAAGTGAAAAGCACTGCTTGGAAATCTGATCTATGAAAAGAAATTAAGATATTTTCTTAAATTAAGAAATTAAATATTTTTATCAACATAGTTATGTTGTTTAAGGTAGATACGAAATTATGTTTCCCTTTCCAAAAATGATGAAAACATGGGAATGGAAAATTTAAATTCCATTTGCACTTTCAAATTTCAATTTAAATTGTTAGTAGTTTTTAAGTGAATACAAAATATATAAGTAAATGGCAAGCTTTGAAGACAGGCATGAAGAGGGATTACAGAAGTCTACAGTGCCTAGAAATCCGACTTCAATATGGAAGAAATATGCCTTACACATAGTACACACTTAAGAAATACTTATTGAATTAAAATGTTTGTCAAGGTTTGTTATTGTTGACAGACAAAATGGTTTAATGTTTAACAGACACCAGAAATAACTTTAGTTCTGTGAATACAATGGAAAGAAATAATTAAAATGTACTATAATAGTCAGACAACCTATTACTATGCACGTGCACTGGTTACCAATTAAAATTTTCACTAGAAAACAAGAATTGAAAATATTAAAATAATTCATCTGCTCCCTTGTAGAAAGACTAGAGGGAATTCCAGAAGTTGACAGGGTCCAAGTGAACACATTCATAAAATAACAACTGTTACTTAATGTTGTCCTGCCTGTGTCTGATATCCACAGATGCCCAATGACAGTCAGTCACCTATTAAAAACCTTTGGATGCCACTTCACTGTTCATTCAAGGCTCTGAATCAGAGCTGTTGGCATTAGAGAATGGGGAAAGGTAAAAGATATTGCCACAGCTCCTCCACTAACCAAACAATGGGAGTTTGTCTAAGAAATCTAGTACTGCATAGTATTATTCAGTGCTTCACCTAAGATTGTGGATAAAAGAATAGCTACTAATTGAATATGTGAATAGAAGAATATATGAATAGAGGAATAGCCAAAACATATATTAAGTTATCATGTAGAAAAAAAGTATTTTTAAATTATTTTATAATTCATTAAAAATATAAATTATATTTAAATGTATTGACCTTAAACATTTTAAAAGTATAAATACTGTTTGAAGCCCTTTGCATTGTATCTTTTAAAGATTTTATTAATGATTTTTTTGTTTTTATATCAGTTATTTCAATATATATAGTTCTCTGTGTACAAGTGATCACATTCAAATTCAGTCTAAGTCCCAGCAGATTGCCCTTGATATCTTTTCTGACTATTCTGTTTTCATAACCCCATTTGAAGTTTTCTTGGCAAATATATTAATGTGGTTTACCATTTCCTTCTCCAGTTTATTTTACACATAAGGAAACTGAGGTAAGTTTGCACAGGATGACAGAAATGGTGATTGCCTGAGGCAGATTTGAATTTAGGTCTGTTTTTTTTAAATCCACTGTACCTCTTTCTTGACTAATCTCCCTAATCTTTATTTTTACATATTCCACTGCTTGGTTAACTGTTGACTACAAACATGTATATCCGTATCTTCCCCCATCCTCATAAAATTCTCACTTGATCTGTACATCCCTGTTAGCCATTTCTCTTCTACCTTTTTATGATTAAACTCTGAGAATGCCATCTGAAATAAGTGACTCTACTTCCTTTCTTATCTCCTTAACTCTGCAAACTAGACTCAATTTATGTCTAGATCAGACTCAATTGAATCTGTTTTCTCCAAAGTTACCAGTGATTTCTTTTCCCCCCTTCCAGTAATTTCTTAGTTAATGAACTTTTCTCAATCTTTATTCTTCTTGACCTGTCAGAATCTTTTTTTTTTTTGATAGTTTTTTCTCTCTAGGTTTTCATAACATTTTTGTTTACTATTTCTTCTGCTACCTATCTAACTGTTCCTTCTCCATTTCCTTTCCTAGTCACACTTCCTAACTGTCAATTTCTCCCAAGTCTCTATTCTGGGTCCTCTTTATTATTTTATTTGATGATCTCATCAGTTTTCCTGGATTTGAGTGCCATTTCTATGCAGATGACTTTCAAATCAATTTATCAAGCTCCAATTTCTCTTCTCTCCCAACCTCCAGGCCTGAATCTCCAAATGCCCTACTGGATACTGGATACTTATAGGCATTAAACTCAGCATTTCCAGAACTGAAGTCATGAATCCTTTTTCTTAAACTCTCCCCTCTTCTTAATTTCTCTGTTGTTGTTGAGAGTATTGCCATCCTCCTAACCTAGAGTCAAGATTGAAAATGATCTTTTGTGTCTTCCTTCAGTGATTCTCCCTAAATTATCCTATTTATATCTTGTTGATGTGTAGTTGTTTTGCTCATTAGACTATAAACACCTTGAGAGCAGGGTATGGTTTTTATAAATTCTTAATGGCTTTTAAAATTGCCCACTGAACACTCCTAGTATAAAGAAAATCAGTTAAGCAAGACCACCTAAATTAGTAAATGAAGGTATGGATATTTCATTCCTATAATCATCTACCTCTCTACTGGCATGGTTTTGTGTGTGTGTGTGTGTGTGTGTGTGTGTGTGTGTGTGTATGTATGTAGAACTCTGTTTTCATTATCTTTTCCTTGGACCAAAATTGGATATCATAATTTAATTAGAATTCTACTCCTTTTTTATTTCATTTTCATTTAAATTTTTTGTCATGATTGGGCATATTGCTGTTCTGATTTTGCTTATTCCTCATATCAATTCATACAAGTTTTCCCTTAATTTGTTTTCTTAATTTCTCATACTAAAAATATTTCATGGTATTCATATGACATTTTTAGTGAAATCATAATTAATGAGCACATATTAGTTTCCAGTTTACTTATTTTTTCCTATCAAAAAGGGTTGCCATATATTGTATCAAACAAACACGTCAACTAAGGGGGGGGGGGGAATAAAAGTTTAGTTTTACTAGTGTTCTATAATTTTAAAAACATATATTTATTAAGGTACCTAAAACTGTGAGTACATCTATTTATTCTACCTTTTTATAAAATGTGTCCTTTACCATTATTTTTTGGGCAACTTGCCTAATCTACTAAACTGTATCTCATGCTGACTCCTACCATATGCGTCCAATACCTTGACCACTCTATTATTCCCTTTCTTAATTCCTAAAGCCACACTCACTGTCACTGGATTCATTATTACTCCTTCCAAAAGAAAAAGAGAAAGGAGGAAAATAGGAAGGAAGGAAGAAAGGAAGGAAGGAAGGAAGCAAGAAAAAGAAAGAAAGCAAGCAGAGAGAGGGGAGGGAAGCAGGTAGAGAAGGAAGGAAGGAAAGAAAGAAGGAATGAAAGAATGAAAGAAGGAAGGAAGGAAGGAAGGAAAGAAGGAAGGAAGGAAAGAAAGAAAGAAGAAAAAGAAAGAAAGCAGGGAGAGGGGAGGGAAGGAGGTAGAGAAGCAAGGAAAGAAAGAAAGAAAAAAGGAAAGAAGGAAGGAAGGGAGGGAGGGAGGAAGAAAAGAAAGAGAGAGACAAAGGAAGGGAGAGAGAAAGAGAGGGAGGAAGAGATAAAGGAAAGGAAGGAAGGGAAGAAGGAAGGAAGGAAATGCATATGAAAGATTTGTTTAGAATTGAAGGGATAACAGAACATGAATAGAAAATTGAAAACAAAAGAAAAGGGGCAGAGTAGTAAAAAAGAAATACCATTGCAAGACCTGCAAATATTATTTTATTCTATCCCCACAACAACCTAGGGGATATTATGATTTATCCCTGTTTTCCAACTAAAAAATTGAGTGAAACAGAGTTTTAAATCAATGTCCAAAGTTACATAGCTTCTAAGTGTCAGAAATTACTATCAGGTCTAGTGCTTTATCTACTATACCATCTATAAATAAAACATATTAAGAAGACCTACACATGTATTTATATATCTCTGAGTCTTAAACTGGAACTATCACAGGATCACTTTTGTAATGAACCTAAAGAAATGAGCAAACCCAATTTTCAACATCTAGACACACGCTCACCAAACCATCCACAGATGTTGCATAAACTATCTGATTTTTAAATGTCAAAAATAAAGGTTTTATAAGTTTTATTGGTAGCCTCTTCTCAAATTTTTCTTCCTTATAATCAAGAATTGTGTTCATGTGCTACAAATAAGGCAATATCATTTTGTTTACAGGTCATCTGTAAAAATGAAGGATGATTAATTGGCATCTTTTTTTTCCCCTAGAAATATATCACAAAATCATATATTCTGAGTTTGGAGTGCTTTTCCTTGTGGCAATTCTACTTGACCAATGTTTACCCTTTGCATTGATTCCTGTCCTTCCAAATGAGAAAATCATATAGACCAAAGATAAGCAAATTTTATGAACTATTGATTTCAGTAGGATTACTGATACATATCTGACAAATACTGCCTGTGCAAATGGAACAAGTCATTTGACTTTATGAAAGTCCTTAAACCTAAAAGTTGCATAGAACAAGATGATCTGCATTATTAGAAGTTGTTTCCTCATTAAGGAGTTACAAGAAGTAATGAAATTATAATTACAACTCTTATCTCAATTCTAAAGTAAGTTGAGGATCACAGAGGGACAAATATGCATTGCAACAAAAATATTTCACAACTGTAGGTACATGTTATATATGATATAAGGAAAATATAAATATTAGAGGAAATACTTTGCATTGAAGTATTTTTTATTCTCATATTACTTTAATGCACTCAATGAATATGTACTAAGTTTGTAATGATTACAATTTCATTTTAAAAATATAAGCCTCATGGGAATAGGTTTGCATCAATGAACAGTACAAAAGACTTAGAGACTTTGGGGGCATTTTAATTATTTTGATGACTAGCTGCAGCAGTTATGACTTGCATTCATTAAAAAATTCCTGCACTCGGTTTCTCTTTCTCTTCTCCTTTATTGATTTTCACAATATTTAAAATTAAGGCCTCTTATTAAATGATGTATAGGATAAGAAATATCAGGAAATATACAGATCAGAAAATGATTATTAAGTAGCAATATGTAACCAATACAAATAATTTTGAATATATTTGAAATACATATATTTTCAGTTTCTACTTAGTAGCCTTACAACCTCATATATATGTCTCATCCTTAAGGATCACTAAACTATAAATGATATTCACTGGAATTTATTAGTAGTATTTTTATTATCAGTAAGAGTCTATATTTTCTCTAACAGTTGAACTTATTAAAAGAAAAAAAGGAATAATTAATAAGCAGGTAGTACATAGGTTATTAATTCATAAAACATGTTTAAAGCAGCATTAAAATGGGAAAAAAATTATTAAGTGTTTGTCTGATTCCAATTCCAAGGAAAAAAGTCAATTTCCCTCTTTGAATGACTGATGAAGATTCAGTTTTCTGTCACTTGCAGTGTTTTAGCAGTGGCTAAATAATAAAAAGATAGCATTTATACTGCACTTTAAGGTTTGCAAAGTATTTTTTCATATATTAACCCTTTTGATCCTCCTAAGACTCCTGTATGATGGGTTCCCACTTTAGAGATGAGGAAACTGAGGCTAAGCAGAGTTGTTGTTTACATGACAAATATAGCAAGTGGTTTTATCCAGATTAAAACTCAAATTATCTTAATTCTCATTTATTATTCATTGGGCCCTCTAGCAGCCTTTAAATTGCTAAATATTGCTAAATGAAGATCTGAGTGAGTTATTGTAGAAGAAATTCATTCTTGAGGTTCATGTTGCACTGATAACCTCTGAGGTAATTTCCAAAGCTAAGATTCTAAGATATTACAAGAAATATAAGTGAAATATATTCTGTGAAATAATTTAAACATAAAATAAATGGGATACTTAAAACCCAAAGTGAAAAGATTTCTCTATGGGGTCTATGGCAGAAAAATGTTTATGGGAACTAAACTCTAACTGAAATTTGCTCCAATTATGAAATTAAAAAAAAAAAAAGTATATTCTGAGAAGAGGTCCATAGGCTTCCCCAGATTCCCAAAGGGCTCCATGACACAAAAATAATTTCTGATCTAAAATCACTTCCTTCACATGCAATATATTATTTTGCTATTAAGATACCATGGAGACTATGTTAGTAAGAGTTGTTTTTTTTTTTTTTTTTTTTTTTTTGGTCTTCTTGTATGTGTATTTTAAATGGTACTAAAGCTTTACCTGTAGCATGAATGTCTTAGAAAACTGAGCGTCAAATGCAGAATTCAAGTAAAACAAATCATACTGCACAGCTAAGCATGTTTCCCAAAGTACATGGTATTGTATTGCAGTCAGAAAGAAATCTTTAAATTAATATAGCTGTTTAGTAAGAGAAAAATAACATTGTTATCATTTATTTCCCCAATTTCAGTTTCTAAATTTCTAAATCAAATTGTAGAAAAGGAAATAAAACTAAGATTCATCTAACTAATTTTGGCTCAATTCAATAACTTCTTTCTATCTATGAAAGATCCCATACTCCCTTGGGACTTGAAGGAAACTAAGGGACAATTAGGTGGCTGTTATCATAGATCATATAAACAGGGTTGATTTTAATAAGAAATTATTCCTTCCTTGTCTTCAGAACTTTTGTCATCAGATCTCTCTCTCTCTCTCTCTATCTATCTATATATCTGTTTACCCAGGACTCAATTAGTGCAAACAACAAATTCTGTGACGTGGTTGCATGTATTCAGATTTGCAATGCATATTTCTTTTAGGCTGGAAGCAATGACCATATTTTATTTAATTATAACTTTGAATAATATGAATTCAAATACATGTGATCTCTTTACCAGATTTATTATTTGTAATAATTGGAATCTAGCTTCGTAGATTCCAATTGTTTTTCTAAATGTTCTTCTAAAACCACTTGCATTCAAAAGAATTATTGCTACTTATTAGTACCAGTGTAAACACTGCTGATTTAGAGGGTGTTTCTCATTCTTCCCCAAAAAAGAAATCCTAAAATCTGAAAAGCAGAATAAAAGTATTTAAATTGCTCTCTTTTCCTCCTTGGCCTATAGTCAAAGAAAAGATACTTTTTATTCCAATCTATTGTTCACCATTTGTGAATATGGTTTTATATTCAAAAAATAGGTAATTCCAATCAATTACAGTCTTTCTTATTGAAGAGGAGCAGGGTAATGGAATCAACACCAAATTTGGAACCAGCAAACCAGGATTCTTACTGCAACCTTGCTATGCAATACACGTATGGCATTGGACAGATAAAAGGAGTTAAGTAGATGATCCTTAAAGCCCCTTTGATTTCTAAGGCTCTTAAAGAATCAGACCCAATCAGCGTAATTTCCCCAGTGATCACATATCATGCCAGTGACAATCATGTCACCTGAGGCTATAATTGGGTGGGTAAAAAAAAAAATCTCATTTTCATTTAGTCATCAATTCAGTGACACCTACTTACTGCCTCTGTGGTACTAATCTGGGTTCAACTAAGACCTCTGACTTTACTTACAGGACCTTTTGTAAGTCATTTAACATTCTTAACTTCACTACCCTCATCTGTGAAATGAAGGCAATATTTGCAGTATATGTCTATTGTGAGACAAATTGGATAAGTTATATGCTTTTCAAACTTTAAAGTGCTATTATCAATGACAATCAACAGCATCATCTTTATATTACATTATTCTCATTTTTTTTTCCTATAGAATTTAGGTTTAAAACATTTATGTAATAAATGTGCATTGATATTCTTTTACATTTAATATTCTTTGTACTATTAGTTGGATAAAAAAGTATTGTATTTTATAAATAAATAAGAGGCACCAGGAGTTACACACACACACACACACACACACACTGTAATTGTTGTCTTTTCAATTAAAATAAAAAATGCTTTGTGTTTGGATATTCTTTCATTCTTTGTACTTGCATTCCCAATGCCTACTCAAGTGCTTAGAATATAATAAAGACTTAATAAAAGTTGTTGATTGATTAATTTATACATGATTTTAATTTTTCTACCAAGTTTCTATAATTTGAAAACTTTTTATTTCATACAGTTTGCATATTATAAATATTTTGTATAGTAAGTATTTGAGGAGTCATGTAATGTCTAGGTGATTGTGGGAAACATTTGTTTTCATATTAATTACCTAATTGCAATACAATTTAGTGTTTAAATTCCCAATGATACTTCAAAGTCTTCATTTGTGAAAGAATTTTGTTGAATATTACTCTGAAAGAGAATGAGCTTCTGATGTAGACTTTTAGCTACCAGAGCATATTTTCCTACCTTTCAGGACATACTAAATTTTATAGCCTGCCATGTAATATGTTATATAATTTCTACTGTGTCCTTGAAAATATGTAGTAATCATTAAGAACAAGTGCTTTTTAAGAATAATCATTTTCTAATTTTAAGATCATGTCCTGAATTATCATCACAAACAACTCTATTTACATAAACAAAACTATGGAACTCAATCAGAGCTTCTTTGTCAACATATGGTTGGCTAAGTTCATGTAGATGTTGCTAATGGAAGATCTTTATATTCTTAGATCTTAGTCATCTAGTAGGGTCTAGATAAAGATAAATCATTTTTGGTTTACCTTTGATAAATGCACTAGAATAGATGTGTTTTGTACTCTTATAAATTAGTCAGTGAAATAATGTCTGCTTACCTACAAAAGTATTTTTATAATTTTTTAATCAATTAATGCTTATTGACATTAATTGAAAAATATTTTATAGGTTTTTGATCTGTTACATAGTTGAATGATGATTTTCAGTTCTCTCCTTTCCTTTGGGGTAGAAAATGTTCAGATTTTTTTTTATTATTATTGTTTTAGGGAGATGAGCCTACTTTCCAAATCCACTATGTGTTGTTTTTCATTTCAGAAAGTAGTATATATTTTTGTTACTTTAAATTGTTCTTCTCACTGAATTTTGATTTCAGAATGCTAGTAAGGTGCGGTTTTTGTTTGTTTTTGTAAATTGTTCAGCTTCAGCTTTCTCTTTGTTAGTTTTATGCTCAATGTTCAAGAAGACCAAGGTATTAATAGGTAGCCTTTATCTATTGGTTTAATCCATGTTCAAACCTAAGGTATTTAGATTTTATCTTTTGTTGGCATAAATTAAGAATATTATACATTTTCAATCTGTGTAATTTTGATATGTTTGGAGAAAGATATCATGAAAGTTGAAAAAACTAATTAATATATTTTGCCACAGATTCATATAGTTTTATGGCATTCATGTAACTCAAGTGATTAAAATGATTTTTTTGTTTGGCCACTTTTTTCCTTTGAAACTATACTTCATTTAGTAATAATAATTACTATAATTGTTTTTGTTGTTGATGTTATCACCACCTAAGGGATATCTGGCAAGTTAATAACCTTCTCCAGACTTAAGTTCCCTCATTTTTTAAACATGAATGACAACAAGGTGATATAATGGAAAGAATACTGGCTTTGGAGCAAATAGAACTGGCTTTGAATTATGCCTCTGCCACCTGCTACCTGTGACTTTCAGCAAACTATTAACAAACTACCTCATCTGTAAATTGAGGAAGTCAATTAATGAGGATTAAATGATATTAGCATTATGTGACCTGCCTGCATGGCTTCAGTGAGAGGCAATACAATCTTTGGACTATTAGGATGCAGATATATTTCCCATGATTCAACTAATTCGTTAGTCATTCTTTATTATGAATATAGTTTTTTCAGTGAATATATGTTATGTATTGAAATAAATAGCACAAAATTGACCGTTGTTTTAAAATAAGTGTGTGTGTGAAATCAGATATAAACCACCTACAAAAGTTTTAAAACCTTGCTTTTTTACTCTAATTTTTTAACCCTATATTTTTACCCTATAACTAAATATGATCTATTAAAACAACAACAACAACAACAACAAAGAAATCAGGCCAGTTGCCTCACTTCCCTTTACAAACATCACGAAAATTACAGTTTTAGTACAGGTTCATGAGTAATTTAACATAGTGGAGAGAATTTCTGGTCATCTAGGTACTAGCCACATTTAACACTGCATGGGCCATATTCATGTAGGAAGCAACTTAAAGGCATATCAATATTTTCCTCCTCAAATCTGGTGAATATGCTCAGTAGAGTGAAAATAAGAAAATGGTTTGCACCTGTAGGTTATTTTATGCTTTTTAAATGTGATAAATCATTTTATTTGCTTTCACAACAGACTCTATTACAACCAGGATTACATCTAGAGATTGTTGATCACTGCTTTGCAGCTTGCCATTATCAAACATTAAAGAAAAATTATTCTCTAGTAATGAGAACACATGATTCTTAGAGAGGTCTACTTTCCTTATGAGATAAAATCTACAAATGTATTAAAATATATAAAATTCTTATAATTTCTGATATGTTCTCTAGTTTATAAAACATAATATGTATGATAGTAATGCAGCTCCTGTATTTATCAGTAATTTACTTTTATGTATTTGTATAAATGTTAGAAGCAGCTAAAAGTCAATTAGTGCATAGGATACTGGACTTGGAATCCAAAAGACCAGAGATCAAATATGATATCAGACAGTAGCCTAAAAAACACTTAATCTCTCTCTGGCTCAGTTCTCTCATCTATAAAATGGGTGTAATATTTACTTCTGATCGTTGTGAGGATAAAAATCAGATAATATTTATAAAGCACTTTGCCAGCTTTAATATTCTTTATAAATTTTACCTTTTATTGTTATCCTTAATATGATTTTAAGATCCTTAATAATTAGATCTAATAATTTATAACATGCATAACACAATAAATCTCTTATTTTCAAATATTTATTAATAAAAAATTTACTGTACATTTTTAAGTCATGACAGCAATTTATATGTGTGTGTGTGTGTGTATATATATATATATATATATATAATACCTATTTTTTTTTTGTCACTTGGTTTTGTTTAAATTTAAATATCTGCATTACTGTTGTTTATATTGTAAAGCAAGTATCAGAACAATTTAAATAAAATATTAATATTTATCCCTTTAATTTATATAGTTGTAGTAGCAATTATTTATAATGTGATTATTGATTGACCTGGAAATGGCTTAATGGTAGCATAGACTTTAATATTGTTATACATTCATTCTTATTAATGCTGACATGTTATTCTATGTATAATATTTTAAATTCATATGAATTTAATAAATTTCTACTTCTCAACATTTTAAGGTGAAATAATCTTGATCCTTAACTTAATTGTGCAAAATGCATTTCAGAAATAGGAAGTCTAAGCATCGAAAGTTAAAGTGATCAACATTTATATAACATTAATATATGAAAGTTAAAAGCCAATTAAAAATTTAATGAATCTTTTAAAAATTGCTTTTCAAAATTTTATCAATTTTGTTTCATCAGTGGAGACAGTGGTTGACTAAAATCATTATCATGCTGATTAATCTTCTTTAAAAGAACTATGTGTAAGATCTACTTAAGTTTTAAACTTATTTTGGAAGCAATTTTTGTTGTTGTTGTTGTTGTTTTTTACCTTGTGATTAAAGCTTGATTTTTGAAGATGCGTCATTGATAGGAGTTTGGTTATGAATAGAGATTAAAAAAGAGCTATATTTTGTGTATTTTCCTGAAGACTCTGAAGACTTAATATGACTAAAACCCAAAAATGGAATCTTGAGAAAAATTTCCAGATGTTATTTCTAACCTAAAATAGCAAAGACATTAACAGGTATAATAGAGTAAAAATATTGGTAGAAATGTCTAGTAATTAGAAAGGGAAAATAAAAGACAAGAGAGCAGAAAAAAATTCACATGAACTTCTATAAATAAAAGGCAATAAATAAAATAAGCTAAATATGTTCTCACTAAAACTTAGTGGCAGGTTAACAAATGACTACAATATTTCAGGGTGAGTAAATTCCAAAAAATGTAAATTACATGAAAAGGAACACTAGAAATAATGTACATAACAAGACAAGCTCCAGTTTTATTTTCTCAACCACCTGAAGAGAATCTCAACCTGGATGTCACATAAACATTTTAAATGTATTATGTCCAAAATAAAAGCCATTACTTACTTGTTACTATACCTTCCTCCAATCCTCTATACTTCAAACTTCCAAAGTTGTTTCTTTTAAAAATTACTAGTAACTTTCTAGTCATTCAGATTTAGTTTCTTATCTCTGATTCAAGTGCCAGTTCCTCCAGGAAAATTATTCTGATTTTCCAGGGCTTTTGCAATTGCTACTACTTTGTAAACTCTCAAATTTCCCATTATTTATCTATCTATGTACATCTTGTGGCTCCCCAATAAAATCTCAAGTACTTTAAGGCAGGGACTGTTTCATTTCCTTCCCTCTCTTTTGGCTCACTTCTGTTTAACTAAACACAAGCACAGCAATGCATCCATAATAAATATTTATCCAGTGTTTATGAATTGATTTGAAGAACATGCACAAACATTCTATGTGTAGATAATCTCATGAAGAATGGGAATGATATTAAGATTAGAGAAGAGCAAAGGCCCAACTTTTGAAGGGATAGGAGGTAAATAAATCACAAGACATCATAGACTGATTAGCATTATATGTATTTCTAGGAAAATTCTATTTTTAAAAATAGGTTTTATAAATTCTTAGGGAAAAAATCTGTGATGACTAGAAGCCAAACTGGGTTCACTAAGAAAGACATGTTTCTAACTTCATTTGCTTTTTTTTTTTTTTTTGAAAACACTATTAGATTCAAGGATCATGGTGATGACTACAAGTTATAATGAAACATTTTCAAGAAAATATTTAACAAAGTTTTTAAGATATGATTTTAAGATAAGATGTGTACAAAATTTAGATATACAAATCATAACCTCATAATATAGAGTCCTAAATGTTACAAAGACCATACTGATCAACTGATATCATCATAGAGTGAAGACTGGTGATATATTTTTTCTCTGCCTCTGTTCTTTCTGAAAACAAAAGTCCTCTTTTTTTTTTTAATATATGCCCTGAAGTTAAGGTCAAGAGGAAAAGTAGCCCAATTGTACCCTATAATAATCAAAATGTATGTTGTTATGGCTTTAGAAGAGTTCAGTAAATTTATTGGAATATAAGTTAATCATTAGATGATGTCTTTCATTTATACATATATATATACCTACATACATTCATATATCAATATAAATATGTGTTTACATACACACAAGCATACCTATAAGCACATATATAATTATAATTGTCCATGAGATAGTTTGCTGGCTCTCCACATTTATTGTTTATGTAAAACCTAAAGTAGTAATCTGACAGCACAATGATCCCTAAAAGAACTCTATATATAACAAAATATGATTTAAATAAAGGTTAATTGGTTCTGTGGTCAATATCTCTGCTCTCCTAATTCTTTATGCCTTCATTTTTTTGGATTCTATCCCTTTGTTGTGTCTGTCATTATTATTATTTCCTCTTTTTCTTTCCCTTAAAAAACTTGTGTCCAAGAGATTTAAACTAGCGGTTTAAGTAGACAAGAGAAATGATAATTCTAAGAAGAAACTATCACATATTAAAATTTTTGCAAATTCTAAAATAGGAGTATACTTCTTTCACAGATTAACTTAGCTTTGATTGAAAATAATGTTTCATAGTGTACTCTTTCCAAAACATGGAAAATAGGCTCAGAGATGCTGATCAAAGGGCCAATCTTCATAGAAGCAAAGAAGGAAATTTTAAAATAAGGTATTTTATTTATTATAAGGGATTTCTTTCATAATCATTGAGTACTTCCACTTAAAGCAAATTTAACCAACATGAGCCACAAACAGGACTATATAGTTCCTAGAGTACCTTGCAGGGAACAGCTGGATATTAGCTAAAGTCTTTTTTCTACACTCTTCTTTAGTGCATCCCGTGATTCTTTTCCCCCTAGATGCTAGGTATTATTGACACACAGATACTAGAAAATGTTTCTTTACATGAGATATAGGTGAATTTCTGATCAAAGTTGGAGTATATATGGGCATATCACAACATTAGGATAATAGTATTTTATTCACATTTGTATACTTTACAGTTTATAATCTATAACACTAACTGGCTTATAACTCTAAAATTTAATAATGTTAAGTACTTAGTAACTATTTTTATATATTAGTAAAACTTAGAGAGTTTATCACATATTTAGTATATTATATATACACACATATATACACACACATACATATGGTAAAATTGATGATTGAAATATTATTTACAAAATGGTTATCCCTCTGTGCCATCAAATTGGAGCTGTTCTCTTTTTTTTTTTTTTAGTGTTTTTCTCTTTATATTTCTTTACAAAGTGTGTTGAATCCCTTCATGCCAGTGATCCTAACTGCAAACACAATGATGTCTTTTTTTCCCCCTGATTCAGCAAACCTAAGCATAGCAGTTTAGGAACAAGCGCCCAAGAGAGAACTAAAGGAAAACAATGTCTTTCCAAAGCAGAGCTTATAATCTCTGTTCAAAAACAAGACACACATCTCACTTATAGCCAAACAGACACTACTTAAAGAGCATTAAAGGGTAAAACCTTTCCACTGGAGCAATGTCATACTACTAAATGACTTTCATCATTCCTCTGTGGAGATAGAAATCTTCACAAAGTTTGACGCACTTGAGATGTAATACTAACAAAGCAATGGGGAAAACAGCAATAAGTATGCTCAAGAATAAATATTTCAGAGAAAGAGGAGGAGAAAAAAGAAAAACAATCCTCCAAGGAAGAAATTTATGAACTCTCTACAACTAGATCTCTTTCCTCTTCTTTAAGCTTACCCTTGCATGTTAAATACTATGTTCCATAAGGGACAGCATTTTTGGATTTAGTAATAGAGAATTATCCTTTTTCATTTCAAATGCATTATTCAGCTCTATAATAAAGGGAAACCAATTGTGTCTCCATGCCTTTAAGCAGTACTCATCCCCTGCAAACAACCATGGGGGAAAAAAATCTTCTACCTTCTCTGTGATCCCAATCTCGAGAAAAACATAACTCAAGTCACTGCCAGACATCAAAACCTGAACCATTGGATTATGATACAAGAATTCTAGCAAGATATTTATTTTCATTGTGCCTGATCCTGAAGTAATAAACAACACTCCTTAATTATAAGCAGTTTCTATCATAATTTTTTTTTAGCTTGAATCACTGTGATTTAACTTTTTTAGCAGAATTTCTAAAATGCATCCTGATATTTTGAATTGAAATTTATTTAATAGATTATATTTTTCAATTATCAGCCAGGGGTCCTCAAACTTTTTAAATAGGGGCCCAGTTCATTGTTCCTCAGATTGTTGGAGGGCCGGACTATAGTAAAAACAACAACTTTGTTTTGTGGGCCTTTAAATAAAGAAACTTCATAGCCCTGAGTGAGGGAGATAATAGTCCTCAGCTGCCACAGTTGGCCCGCCAGCCTTAGTTTGAGGACCCCTGAAAGACTATACTTCCCTCAGATTACTCCCTTTACCTGTTTGATGTTTTATATCTCTATGAATGATCACAACAATTTTTTTCCTTACTTTGACCCACTTCTTTTTTTTTGAAGTTTAAATATTATTAACATTCTTAAGGTCTGAGTTTGGCCCACCTTTCCCCAGAATTCATTAGAAAAGCAAACTGCGCTGAAGTGTACAATTTTGGGCAAAAACAAACTTTAAAATGTCTAGATGATTGAGACAGAAGTCAAAGTTTTCATCATCTGTCTGGAAAATTGCCTAAAGCCTATCTACTTCAACTACAGTAGTGAAAAGTTCACAGTGGTATTTGTTAACAGAGTTTTTAAATGGCAGCTGTACATAAAAACTAGTTATTTGTATGTATCTTGAGTTGGCTCAGGAAGGGGGTAGAGAAATATTTGCTTGATAAGCAAAATATGTAGAGTATTTCCCTTAAAGTTGGTACTTGGAAACGGTTAAATTATAATAACATTTTAAAGATGTATTTGTTTTCATTCAAAGGTAATACTTATTTTGAACATTTTATTTCATCTATTTAGACTCCTTCTCTCTGTGGGGAACGTATTCTATTCCTTACTTGTTATTTTTAAAAATTATATAATATAGAAGGTTTTCTTGTTCAATGACAGAATAAATAAGTTAAAATTCTGGTTGAATTTTTAAAATTATATCATTAACTTATTTGTACTACAACCATCTAAATCTTCACTTCTTTTCAGAAAATCTTTTTGGTCAAATCATAAATTATTCTGAACAATGAGTTTATATACTGCAACAAGAGGTAGGAAATATTATTAAGTTCCCTACACTAAATGAAAATGTATTTAGATATCTATGTGTCACAATAGGTAGAATGCTAGAATTGTGATCAGGAAGACATAAATTGAAATTTACTTCAGAGACTTTCTCTGTGACCTTGTAAAGTCACATAAACTCTCTAAGTCTCAAAACCTTTTTCTCCAAAATAGGGGACAGTAATAGTACAGAACTCCCAGAGTTGTGAAGATTAAATTAGGTAACATATATAAAGTGTTTTACAATAGTACATATAAATGTCAAACACTATTATTATTCAAAATTTCCAGCTTTGTTCATATAATTTAATATATTTATTATGCTTAACATTATATTATATATCTATGTATATTTATTATATATAAATAAAATTATTTAAAATATTTTTTCAAGATAACTTTGTCCTAAGTCACCATTTCTTTTTAATGTTTTAAACATAAATCTATGATGTGCTTCTCTTTCCTTAACAGGAAATTACTGAATTTAAACTGGAGAAGACTTCAGCAACTATCTAGTCCAATTCATAAGCAAGAAAATCTCTACTAAGCCATGCATGACAATTGGTCATTCAGTTCCTGCTGGAAGATCTAGGATGAAGCAGAAGATAATGCCTCTCCAAGGATCCCATTTCTTTTGGGCAATGCTTAGTATGAAAGCTTTTCTGACATCAAGCTTAAACTGGTTTCTTTGCAACTTCCATTGTTCTTGGTTTTACCCAAACTCTGGATATCCTCAGAACAAATCAATTCTTCGTCCACATGACAGCCCTTCAAAATACTTGAAGATTGCACTTACAATCTTCCCTTGCCACTCCAGGTATTGCCCTTCACCTGATCTTCAAATGACACGAACCCAAGGACTATCACCATCATTGTTATCCTTACTGGTCACTCATCAACTTATTAATATACTTTTTGCTCCAGAAGAGGTCTGAAAAAGGCAGAATACAATGGAACTATTATCTCCCTATTCATGGTAGTTTCACTCTTAGAGTAGCTTAAGAATTTAGCAACTTTTTTTTTGGTTGCCAAATCACACTTTTGAGCTTGCAGTACACTAAAACTCCCATGTCATTTTCAGACCTACTATCTATCCATTCCCAACTTTGCATTGAATTTCAAATTACTATATGTATCCTAATACTCTAGTCTGTCAAAACTCTTTTGGGTCCTGATTCTGTTATCTACTATTAACTAGCCCTTCCAGTTTTGTGCTATATGCAAATTAGATGGAGATGTTATCTATGCTTTTATTCAAGTTATTTATTTAAAAAAAATAGAGACTACAAGGTTATGTCACTGGAGTATCTTCATGAAGAAATCCTGTCCTGTTGACACTGAGCTACTAATAACTACTCTTCGGATCTATTGGTCAACCATTTCTGAATTCATCTTACTGTATTATGTCTAATTCATATCTCATTACATTTTCTCTAGGAGATAGTTTATCAAAATATTTGCTAAAATTTATAGGAACTATATTCACACCATTTCTGTCATATGCAAATTTAATAATCATGTCCAAAAAGGGGATGAGATTAATCTGGCCTGATCTGGTTTTGATGAAGCCGATCAGTGCTTCCTCTTTTAATGATAACCAAACATTTTTTTAATGCTTCATTATGGAATTTTCCCAGAAACTGAAGTCAAACTCACTAGCTCATGTTTTCTAAACTCTACTCTTGTTCTTCCTTTCCCTCTTTCCCTTTCTTTTCCCACTTCCTCTCCCTCTCTCATCCTTCCCCTCTCCTCCAGTTTTTCTCTCTCTTCCTCTTTTCTTTTCCTTCTCTTCCCTTTCTCTATCCCTCTTTCCCTCCTTCCCTGGATCCCTCTCTCTCTTTCCATTGCTCCTCAAAAAGTGGTCCAATCTTATAGTATCTTTCTCATTTACAGATTTTTTTGGGGGGTGGATATCACTGACAAAAGCCCAGCAATCACATTTGGCAGTTCATTCAGGACTTGAGCTTATAGTTCATTTAGGATTGGTGACTGCTATTCATCAAGGACAACTATATACTCTCTTATTATCTTCTAACTTATTTTGGGCATCATTCCCCTGTTCGTCATTTTTTGTTTTGTCATTTTCAGTGTAAAGGTCATTCTCCTTTGCAGAGAAAACAGAAACAAAATTTGATTTGAGCTGCACAGACTTCTTGCTGTTGTCAGTAATCTTCATCCTAGCTGCCTGTCTCTCAAATAACACTCAAATTCTTTCTTTGATCTTTATTTTTCTTCTAATATAGTTTTAAAAAACCAAGTTTTTGTTATTCTTATCTTCCCTCACCAATCACAATTCTGTCTCTGCTTTAGCATTCTTCTATCTTCTATTCATTTACTATTACATGACTGTCTTCTATTGGTTTTTTATTATATGTCCTTGCTTGTAAATTTAGGACTTTTTAAAAGCTAAGTTGATTAGTAAATTGTTTAAGCATCTATGACTCATTTCTCCAGTGTCCCTCCATACTAAAACTGTTTTCCCTCCCCCAATCTTTAGAATCTCATCTTTGAGCATCCCCACTCCTCCTGGGTTGACTTGCAAGGAAGTATTTTAGACAATGGAATACTACCTCTTTCTTATGAATGCTTTGAAATCTGCTTCCTTAAAATGTGAGAGAGTATACCTATATTTCTTCTCTTATAATACGAACTATTGAATGTTATGGCCATTTTTCTCCAATGTTCTATCACTTTTTCTCCAGCAACCAATTTCTGTCTATCTGATTCTTAGACCCATAAGAGTATCTACCCTTATTGATTCATTCATTATTTTAAACATGAAATTATCACTAGAATAAATCAAGAATATCTAAAGTATTCTGTTTGATATATTGCATTCCAGTAAGTGATAACTAAAGATATCTTTCTATCATGTATATCTCTGAAACAGGATTGTGATCTGTTTTAAGAACTCATTTATTTCTGTTTCTCCTTCCACTAACCTTTATTTATATTTTCCATAATACATTTCTTCTTTGGTTCCCATATGTCCACATTTTAATATACCATCTGAATATAAAAAAGTTATTCCACTTCTACTCACTTCTGTCTATCCTATTTTTTTTTAAATATACCCATCCAAAACCCCTTTAGATAGCTTCATTCTACATAATCTCAGTGATATCTCTGAGACCAAACCTACCTATGTGTAAACATTAGATTTTGCTACTGGCTCTTATTGGATTCTGTGTTCTGTAAATTATTCAGTATTTCAGACATTATTCTTCTTTGTGATTCTATTCTATCGTATCTCATTCTTGAGATACATATGGACGTTTTTTTTTTTTTTCTTCCTCATCCTTATCAGTTTAAAACTCTTAATATTAGAATTTTAAGACATCTAGCAAATACATTCTTACAGTTTTCATTAAGGATCTATAAGCCCTCCTTCTAGAGCTATGATATAGAAATTGAAATCCCATTCTCAGATACCCTTCATTCTCTCTAATAACCAAAAGTATGGAGAAGTGCTTTTCAAATCTCTTTATAGTAGTATGGAGATTAAACTACACTTTGAACATAATTGTTATTTGATGACAGCAAAAATGTCAACATTGTCTAAAGCCATTATACAATTTCCTTTAATCTCTAAAATGGCTGTGTATTTTGGTCTTCTTTCATAAAAGTAGTTGTTGATGTTTTCAACTCAACCATAAAATGTGACTAACTCTTTTTACATCCAGTTATCACATTCTAATAACATAACTCCATTCAAATTCCATTGCCTCAACAATCCCTAGCCATAATCCCATTCTCTTCCCTTCACCCTTGTTTCTATTTTATTCTATTATATCCCAATCTCCTATTTTATCAATCTGTCCCTCCTTTTAATCTACTCTAAACATTTGCTATATATTATAATGGTTCCACTTATCTTTACGTATTATACTTTGTCTATATACTATACTCATACTTACCTACTGTACTATACAATTTATGTACTTATTTTATTTATCTCTACCACTTCAGGTTCCACCCCTAAACCTCTTTAATCTTCCTTAATCTTTTTTTTTTTTATAAATTCTCTCCTTGTCATCAAACTTGTTTCTCTTTCTAACTTGAAAAATTAGTATTAGACACTGGGTCTAGAATTTCTAAATTATCCTCAATTTATCTCAAATTCCTTCTGCTAAAATTCAACTTCTGTCCATTTCACTGGTTTAGCTCCCTCAAAATTGCCTACATGATTTTCTTCTCCTTATTTAGCTCAAATTATTTTCTTGTCTGGTCCTCTCACAACCTTATCCCATAGGAGGCAGAAATAGTATATGTTTTAAAAAAAGTGGCATCAAAAATGTATTGAATTAAATGACCTTTGAGGTCTTTTAATCTATAATCCCATGATCCTAAGTGAAAATATTTAAGAATTTCTCCCATTTGAAGTAAGAATTTTACAAACACAAGTAATTTAAATAGCAGTGAGTTTGAAAGAAAAACATGGAAGATAAAAAAGGAAAATGGAATTAAAATGAGCATGAGCATTTGTGTGACAGGAACGGGTAAAGGCAGAGAGATTTAAAGCCCCTAAACCACAGAGACTGTGATAAATATAGAGGAAGAAAGATTGAAAACATCTATAAATATGAGGGGGAAAAAGATGAAAGGACTTAAGGTTAAAGTTCCTTTATATTTCAGAGGAAAAACATGCCCAGCAAAATACATTCTGAGGTTGAAAACGTCCATGGTATTTTACCACTCAGGCTATTCTTTAAAACCTAACTATATTAATCTAATTCTAACATTTAAAGCAATGCAAGGTTATAGTGAACTGAATTGTTCAGAGCCTGAACAGCAATTGTCTCCTATGAGCAAAATCACAATAATGTTCCATCCTAAATATTAAAATGAAAGCTCCTGAACAATTTGTACTTGTATTCATATCCCCAATGATTGGGTACAATGCCTGGAACAGAACTAGTACTTTAAAATGCTTGTTGATTAACTCACTGAATGATGAATCCATCAACCTGTTATAACACAGACAGACAAAACCTTTGAGAGATTGTTTTAGCATTATTGAGAACAGAAAAGAAGAAAAAAGTGTTAATTATTAGTATGCTCTAAGTGGATAGCCTGCCCCTAAAACAAGATCAAAACTGTATCCTATTCATCACTCCTAAGCTTTAGTGGTCTTGGTAGAATATTATTTTTTTGGTTCATTCAACAAGCATTTATAATGAATTTACTTTGTGCTAAATCCTAGGGCAGTGGTTCTCAAACTTTTGTCTTCAATATTTTTATCCTATTAAAAATTATTGAGGATCTCTCCAAAGTGTTTTTGTTTATCTGGATTATATTTATAAACATTTATCATATTGGAAATAAAAACTATTTTTGAATTTATAGACCCTCTAAAAGGGTTTCAGAGATCTCCAGGATTCTCTAGACCATACTTTGAGAACCACTTCCCTGGGGATTTAAAGATTAAAAAAAGAAATGCAAATAATCCCCACCTTCAAGGAATTTATGCTCTAGGATAGGATCACCTTTTATATAAAGGACTATTATTCCAGATTTTATTGTTGTATTCCTCATGTGACATTGGGCCAAGTCATGTTTATGACCTCTGGAGAATTATTTTTGCCATCCAATAAGTCCCTTTACTATGAGCATTACACTTTCATCTCACTACAAATAAGTTACATATTCAGTCCTACTCCTATTAGAAACTTAAGTAATTATAGGATAATAGTAAAAAAGCAGATTCAGTAAAGAACAGGATTTTTCTGATGCTTCTTTTTCCTAAGCAGATGGCTTGATAAGCCCTGTTAAACTAGGAAATCAGTTTTAGTTTTCAACTCAGTTCTCTGGTAATAAACCATCATGGCAAAGACAGAAGGAAATGTAGACTTTACATTGATTTAATTTTTTATTCCTGTGTGACTAATGCCATGTGAATTTGCAAAATCACTAGTATTTTTTATATGAGTATGTATGTTATCCTATATATGCATGAATAAATATGAATAAAATAGGGATTTCAAAAGAAAAATATTTTAACCTGTTGGAATTGTGGGATAAAGTCCTCAAAATGTGACCAGTCATTAAAACTCTATTTGACCCATGGCTCAAAGCTATACTGGATGTTTTGAAATAATCTAGAATGGGAAAGTGAAAATATCACACTAATTAATAATTAGATGCACTCCCACAAGTATTTGCAAACATCCCCAAGTGACCACTGGTAACTAAAACCTGAGCCAAATTCACTTTTCAATTGTTTTGTTTAGTTATTATATCCATTTTCAAGGCCAGATGTTCCCGTTCAGAATGGATGATTCCTGATGTTCCAAAATAATGGAAGTCCAGAGACTCTCGGAATCTAGCCAGCCACCACAATCTTACCTAAACCGCTTGCTGAGCAGGTCAGCTCCTGAAGGACAGCAATATTGCTGAGTGTGAAGTAGGAAAGTGAGGCTATTGAGTAGCTATAAATCACTCACTGAATTTGGGGCCTACTAAAGAGATTAAGAGTGGGAGTCATATGATGCTTTTTGGCCCAAGAGTGCACTGAGAAACTTCTCTGTGGAAGATAAAATGCAGCTGCTCTTCCCCCTCCCCCCTTTAAAATGGAAGTAGTTGATAGTAATTAACTTTTTTTTTTCCTTGTGTTACCAAATTTGGGTAAGGATCTTCTTCTGATTCTTTTACATAATCATGCAATGGGTTACACCTATAATCAAAAATACAAAAATTTCTAATCTTAGAGAAACAGTGTTCTTTGATTTATGGGAATTGTCATAAAAAATAAAAAACTTTAAACTGCTGACATAAGTCTTAATGCCAAATTTGGTACTGATTCCTGTCAGTCTCTGGAAAAACAACATATCCAGTTTTAAAACAATAATATTCACTAGTATTGTTTCATATTTTCTTCTTCCACTCACATTATAGACCTTGAAGGTGACTTAGAAGTCATTTATTTTTCTGCTTTTGACTCCATTTATGTTATGATGGCTGATATTGAGAAACAGTATTAAAACACTATATTTACTTTCTTAAATAAATTTTAAAAAATAAACTATAATCCAATCAATCCAGCAGTTTTGGTCCTTTTAATGATGAATTAAGATCAACTACACTGCTGAGATCATGGATTGGGTAGAAATAAGTCACTTAATTGATTGAACAAATCTTAACTGCTATAGAAAAAGTTATATTGATGGTTGGGCAGAGATGTGGCTTTAATCTCCCATCTTGACCAATTCTTTTGCACTCAAATTCTCTTGTGTTGCAGTGAGCCATATATCATGGCTATTGTTCCTTTTAAAACCTGACTAACATACTTGAGTTTAATCAGATTTTTCCCCCTTTCCAGTTTAAACAAGTAAACCCCTGGGGGATAAAGATTGTAAAGGAGCAGAGTTACAGGGAAAATACTTTCTATATAGGCAGGTGCAAGATGGACTTTCTCGTCAGAGATGCTTACAGTTTTTGCCCCTGAAATGTTGACCTTTTTGTCAAATGGTTCTATTTCCTTATTGATCTAGGCAGATGCTCCTGGATGTGATTCAGGACAATGAATACTCAAATCCATCTTTATGCATCCAAATGGGGACTGCTTCCATAGAAACAGATAACACTGTCATGCTGCAGAGAGTTTTCAAACTATTATTTCCACCCTTTCTTTTCAAAATAAAAACGTGATATAATCATAGAGCATGAGGCCATACATAAAATGGTTCTTCAGTGTTAATCTTCACCTCAGTGAACACCCTGGCTCCTCATTTTTTGAAATACAGTAGGGACTGACTGTAAGAATCCTGCCTGGGTTACATTTAAAGCAAGTTGGTAGAATTATAGAGTAGCAGGAATAGCATGAGTCTTCAGGGGATTTGTGGGTTGGAGGCAGAGGGTTTTCTCTATTGAACCATTTAATCTTTGGGAATTCCATTTTTCTTCTTTGGTAGCATATTCCAGAATCCTTATGGACAGAGAACTCATATTAAATCAAAATAATTTTTACTTCAATTAAAGCATGATTTTTTTTAATGTCTCTAGTGGAGATGGATAGTTATTGTTTGGTGTTATAATAAGCAGTCAGATAATTGAACACTGTTATTAAGTCACAAGTTTGTTTCCTAAGGCTAAACAATCCTAATTCTTCCATCTTTCTTTAGAGTTTCTGTGTTCCAACCCTTTAATCATTTTAGTTGCTCTCCTCTGGCCCCTATCCACATTCTTTTAATCGAGCAAAAATAACCTTGCATAATGTTAAGGGGAATCAGGGGCTGGGGGTGGTAGATTGTCCTAGATAGCTAACATTTTGTAGAGAAGGAGGAAAGCACAGCTTGTGCTAAACAAAACGTGTAGAGGGAATATGTTCATTATTTGCTGCACCTATGCACGAAAGGATATTTTCAGCTAGGTCTGCAGAGATTTGGATTAACAAGCCTTGTTACTGTTAACAAGCACCGTGTGCCTAATTCCAAGTACACTGTGCTGCAGACTGATACCTACAAGTTTGACTTAAACTGTCAAAAGACAAAGAGTTATAGAACTAAGAATGCCACTGCTTTTAATTCATTTTCTTCTTTCCTCCACCTACACCCTTCACTATCTGTGTAAAGGCACATGCATACACAATCTACTGATTGGCCTCAAAGTTCTTTGAATAACAAATATAATGCTTTTTACCATTTTTCATTCAAAAACATTTATTCAGCACCTATTACTCTATGTGAGGCATTGTTGATTACTCAAAGATATATATTTTTTTCATGGCTAAAAGGCTGCCTTCTTAGGATTTAAAGTCCGGCCTATTACAAAATTGCATACATTAGTAAAGAAGGAAAAAAATTATAATTTTTATATGTCACTGCAGACTGCTTTTCCTCTCTAAAATAATCATGAATCTTCATTTACAAAAAAAATACAAAAACTGTTAATATTCACACACATGTATATTTTCTCCTACTTTTCTTTCCCTTACTCTATACATTTGAATGTTCCATTACTTTTCAGTTTTGAGGATCAATTTTACTTTTTCAGACCAGTCTGAAATCATCCATTGGAGAAAGAAAAGGAAGAAGTGTGTTGATCCTAAACCCCATGTGGAAAGGAGACCTCTAAGTTTATGTCAAACCTCCCAATTCAATTCGAAATGCCCATGGGTCCAAAGGTGGTTATTACAATCTATCAGATAGTCTTTCCTTGTGTTTTTAATTAATAGAAGACCCATTTCTACTCTACTTAAAGAATAATTACAAATATTTATCAAGGACTAAGAAAAATAGAAAATGTAATTGCCAACTCAAGTCTAGTAAGGAAATATGAGATGTTCATAGATAAATGCTACAAAAATCATTATGCCTTGGAGGATATGACAGTATAATTATAAGTTCAATTAAATTTGATTAAGCCAAGGATATAGAATTGAGATCAAATTAAACAAAAGCAAATGCACTGTCTTTTCAAAATATAGAATATTTCAATGGGTCTATAATCTTATAGATTTTGATGCTCTAGTCAATGATATAGTCCATCAATACCCACCATAGATCCAGTCAGCATGACACAGCCCTTTCCTAATATCTCCTGATGGGCTACATTCGGGTGGAACATTCAGGCTAGCTCCCTAACATTCTTTGCTTTTGTCATATAACTTTTAGATGATCTTTTCCCCCCAGCAAAGCATCTCTCGTCCATATATTTTTCAGGGAATCTTAAGTAATTTCTTGAAATCTATAATAGTATAAATCATTCAATAACATTTCAAATTTTTCATATGATCTTTTCATTTCAGGAACTAACATTAATAAAGCATTTTTGAAAACAGATTTAAAAAAGATCAGATTTTAAAGTATAGATATGGGTTAATGTCTATCTGTAGAATAAAAATTTAGTTTTTGCTAAAGATTTATTCAATTAAAATAATATGAAAGAAATCCTGAAAAAAATCAAAGACAAGTCAGTAATTTTCTTTCATTTTTTTTCCCTAGCAATGTAATTTTTATGTCACAGTTATTCCTTTTCATGTGGGAAAAAAACCAAACAAATGAGTTCAATTTCCCTGATTTAAATGTGGCTGTGATTTACATAGGGTAAATGTCACATATTGCAATTTCTGTGGATAGAAGGATCATCCAATATCCACATGAGACTCTTGGGACTGAATTAGGTTCTTCACTGCAACAAAACCCCTGGTGAAACATGCTGGTAACTGCTTTCTTCCTTATCATAGGAGGATACTTAGAATGAGTTAAGCCACCTCAGGGATGGATTAGTTTGTACTGTGGTCTACATTCTCTATTTCATCCTTGTTAGTTTGGGGTCTTCAGCCTTGGTCAATACAAAAAAGAAAAAAAAGCCCTTTGAAGCTTTGGAATCTGAAGTCCAGAAGATGTACCCAGACTTACCTTTAGAGCTGCTACAGAATACAACAGTCTTTACTGATAAAATTTAACCACCAAGCTTTTATTTTTTAAAGATCACCTTTAGAAAAAAACAAAATTAGTTTTTCCTCAATCATTCTCTTTTAACTGTAATTTGATTTCAGTTTTTCTAGACTTGTAGTATAACATTAGCATTGCTTTGTCATGTTTTTAGGAAAAGAAAGATTCAAAAGAGTTTTAAAATGTTAATGATGCCCAACATGATCATATGCACTCCATACATATAGACATTTTTCTTTTTGAATCAAATAATCGATACTGTGGAGAAAAGATAATATGTAACATTTAAAATCAGCAAATCATTCTATTGTTAATAGGTTGCCCTGATTTGAACTGGCCCTTCAAACACTGCATTTAACCCCCACTGTTCCCATGTAATGTTTTTGTCTTACTGAAATGAAAACAACAGCTATAAACTAAGGCTCAGGAAAAAAAAAATTACATGGAAACAGCAACTGCCTCTGCCAAAAAGCCTACTAAAAATCCATCTGTTCTACAAAACATTCCAGTTACAATGACTACCTCCTTTTCATTGGCTTCCTCTGTATCTGTCTCCATCATGAAGAGTCCTCTTGTGACATGTTTCCATCAGCATCTCTGCCTGGCTTCAACTCCAGTGAAAGAGACTTCCCTCCACCCCCAGAATAAGCTGATCACCTAATATCCCATCACTATAAAGATTTGATTCAGGTTTTGATGCTCAACACCCTCTCAATTTGTCCTCCAGGTAGCCTCTGTCCTCTGATTTAGCTAAAAGGCAGAGCAATAAAGTCCCCCAAAGTCTTCCTTCATAGAGAGCTTCTGGTCTTGACTTTACTGCAGGAACACCATATCCTGGTTGCCTCTCCCTCACATCCTTCAACTGTCTTCCCCCAATTTGATTTTAAGTTATTTGAGGGCAGGAACTGTGTTGTTTTTCAGTGACTGGCACAGTAGATACTTAATATTTATTGAATTAAATTGAAATTAAATGTTACCTATTTTTTTAGATATAGAATTTCTTGAGCATCACATTACCTAAAACTCACTATGATACAGTACTATTTCTCATTTGGGGTACTACATTTATACACAATACAAACAATGATGGAAGTATAAAAGCCCCTTTCCTCACTCTCTCTTGCCTTGGAGCATGTACAGATATTTTCTGTCTTTCCCCAGGAGGAATTATAAACATGTGATCACACACAAATATCTTCTCTCTGGTTTCTAACTTTGTACCATTAATTTTTGGGCTGAGTCCCACAGGGCATCCCCCACAACACATACAATATATTTGGTATATCAGCTGGAAGAGCTGATAAAAAAAGAGGAAGATTTCCTGGAAGCAACTTGCAAGAAGCAGGATGTGAACAAGGTCAGCATTATGGCAAGAGAAAACTCATTAGTTTTAGCTGCCCAGGTAGAATTTAGACAAAACTTACAGGGATTATATTGGAAATGATTTTGCTGCCTTGTCTCTCCTTTTCTGTTGTTGTTGTGGTTGTTGTTTTCCTAGAAACCTGTGAAACTCAAATTGTCCAAGAAAGCTAATCAAGGATAATGTCTGCCCATGTAGTTGTAGCAGCCATAGAAGGATGGGACTTGGGAAGATGCTATCTTATCAATGGATGATGTCAATGAAGAAATAAAACGTGAAACTGCAAATGAGAACCTTTGAAAATGGCATTCCAATGAGGCTTAATCTCCCATCTCATTGTACTAGTACTGATGAGTTTCATGATCCTACTCTAATCATTCTTTCATTATTTTTTGCTTTGTAATCCCTTTTGGGGAGATGCTGTAACCCTAAGAAATCAGGATGTATCAATGTTAGACCAGATATACATAAGACTACTGTATTATCTATAGCCAAATGATTCTTCCTTTTATTTATTCTCTCTCTCTCACCTAAAAAAAAAAAAAAAAAAAAAAAAAAAAAAAAAAAAAAAAAAAAAAAGACAGGCAATTTTTTCTCCTATAAAGGCACTTGGGAAACAGTTGTTTTAACATCATAATACATGAGCAAATCTTGTTTGGGTTAAAGCCCATTTCTAAAATATGTCAAACAAATGGACAGAAACTCAAAATAAACTACCTGATAATTTTGCTTTATGATGCCTTCATAAGCCACCAATCTCATTCATTGTTTCATTTTAGTCATTTTAAAATGTTGCTGTTTGTCACAAGTGTCTGATTTAAGCTCTGTATATGATTGTTAAAGGGGAAAGTGGGGAAGAATTAGTGGAGTATTTTTCCTTTGACAGCTTGAATGTATTTAATGCTCATATGCTGAATAAATAAAACAGTCTCCAAATATGCATCTGCTTATGTGCTCACATTGTGTTTGCCTTTCAATATCTATTGATGAAAGATATTTGAATACTTCCATTATCCATTTATTTATTTAATTAATTCAATTCCTGGGAAGCATAGAGGGGTGGCCTTAGAGTCAAGAAGACTTGAATTTAAGTCTTGATTTTGAAATATATTGCAATATTACCATGTTGCTGAAAGTATCTTTAATACAATTCAAGCAGCAGACAAGTATAAAAATGATTTCTGATTTCCATATGATGTTGGTCTTTTCTGTAAGGTCTCACTATTTTGAAAATCTTTTTTGCTTTATATAGTTCAAAGGTTGTGAGAATTTGTTGTTTTTATTATTTCTACTACTGCTATTGCTACTATAAGCATATTTGATGTAAAAAAAACACAAAAAAACTTATCAAGGATTTATTAGCCTAAAATGGCAATATACAGATTGATATTTTAATTTATTAAAACAAATGGGAAAAGGGTGCCATATCTAATATTCTTGTTTTAATTTAAATAGAAAATTAAAGAATTATGTTTTTGTTCTCCAAGTATAACAGTCTTAAAGCTCTATGGGGTGTTTGTCAAAACAGCTGAATTAGAAAGAAAAAAAAATGGAGATGTACAAAATGAAGATTGGGAGAAATATCTGAAGAGGAAGAAGTCTAAAAATGATCAAGAAAGAACAGGGAAGAGGGAGAAAAACTAATAAATTCATCTTACTGCTTATAATAAGATTATATAGGTTTATAGGGTGAATAGGAAGGACACTTAGAAGTGGTTTAGTACAATATCCTCGTTTCACAGATGAGTAAACTGAGGGTAAGTGATTTTTTCAGGAATAGCAAAAAGGAAGTGACAAAGTCACAATTTGAATCCAGGCTCTCTGATTCAAAAGATTTTGCTCTTTCCATTGGACCTTACTCATGTTTCCTTCTTTCCTCCCTCCCTTCCTTCCTTCCTTCCTTCCTTCCTTCCTTCCTTCCTTCTTTCCTTCCTTCCTTCCTTCCTTCCTTCCTTCCTTCCTTCCTTCCTTCCTTCCTTCCTTCCTTCCTTCCTCCTTCCTTCCTTCCTTCCTTCTTTCCTTCCTTCCTTCCTTCTTCTTTTTCTGTCTTTCTTACTCTTCTTTCTGTTGCATTTACAGTTAAATGCTAAAATATGACAAAGTAGGACAAAGTGCTGTAAATTGAAATGGCAGGCTCTAATGAGTAAACTTTTAGTTTCTTATTGTTTATAAGGAATGCATATGAACTTGTGATTTCTTTCAGGAATAGGAAAACAACCATTTTTCACATGAACATGCGCATGGCATCATACCTTTTCTATTCATTTTAGGGATTTCTTTTTTTTTTTTTTTTCTTTTTCAACAGTAATATCAAGCAGCTTGGAATGCACGGAACAACAAAACTTCACGTTTAGTAATGACATACTTCTGCTACACATCTGTTCAGAATTTGCTGTAGTCAGTGCACAAAGGGAAATCTACAAAGAGTCCAGTCAGTAATCAGGATATATTCAGAAGAGCTAACATTCTGGGAAGCTATTCTATGCAAGTTTAAATGGAAAAATAAAAAAAAAAAGTGAGGGTAGAATCATTTACCTATTTTAGTGTCAGGATTCTCTATTCTAATGTGCTCTTTTTAACTCCATCAACCCCTTTCCTCAGCTAGAGAGAGACAGTGTTAAAGGGGTAGAATACTTAGCAACCTTTTTGGTCTCAGAAGAGAGTGGCTATTATTAGCCTCTGGCAGAAAAAAGCAACCACAGTACTGCAGAAAAACTGTTACAAATGGTTCCTTTACACTCCATATATGATCGTATCCAGGGCATCATGCAAAGTATTTGATGGTCTATATTAAGTAACTTAAGATCATCAAAAAGAACACTTGCTCAAAATAAGTAATTGATCTTAATTTTCCACTGGAGTAACAAATGAGTTAATAGGAACTGGTTGTCTTTAAAAATCCCTGATCAAGATGTGTAGATTATGTGAGGGAGAAGATTTGGGGAAGACAGGGCAAGGGGTTCCTATCCTTTCCTATTGACATATGAACATGACTAAATTACTTCTGCTCTGAAGACATAATATAACAAATAAGGAGATTTTAACTAAGGTATAGAAGTGACAGAAGCATGATGGATATAAGGTCCTGTTAGCGTGTGAAGGGAAGACAGGGTTAAAAAATACGCTACTTAAGATGAACATCTGAAGGCAAACAATATCACTGAAAATAAACATTTCATAAATCACAATGTCACTAATAGTTAGGAAATATCGGGGTGGAAGAGTGGGTAGAGAGCCCTGGATCAAAGGACATAGATATGAATACCAGACGTGAGAAGCAGCTGGGTTTGCATAGTGGATGGAATGCAGATGTTGGGATGGGGTAGGTTTTAGAATCAAATCTCTTTTCATAACCCTTACAACCTATGTGAGACATTATACAAGTCACTTAATCTCTCTTAGCCTCCATTTCCTCATCTACAAAGTGGGGATAACATTAGCACCTACTATGCATGATTGCTGTGAAGATAAAATATTATGTGTAAAATGCTTTGCAAACCTCAATGTGTCATATTAGTGTTAGCTATTATTATTGTTATTATTATTATCATTGCTATCTGTATGACTTTCTGTATCTCCATTTTCTCATATATAAAACATAGATTGTTGAGTAAAATGATCTTTGAAGTAATATTAGTTCCTATGAACCATACCATAGGTAATCATTCCTCCTACACTAACCTATCCTTACTATAATCTTTGGGTTAAAGCCTTTTTAACCAGATATTAGCATCTTCTTTTATTGATGATAAAAATAAAGTGACTGGAGCAAATTAATTTTCAGCATTTTCCTTAAAGAAAGCTGTCTGGAGCTATTTTTTAAAATATAATTTACAAAGGGCAAGAGAATCCATGGTAACTGACATGCTTTCAAGAAAAAAGTGTTAGAAAATTATGATTAAGCTACATTAGTTCTCTGTGCAAAAATATGTAAAAGTTACTTTTTACTAAGTAGCAAATAAGGAGGTCATAATAGAGTCTTTGTGGGTAGTACTTGACCTTTATATAAAGGTTAAAAAAAAGATAAAAAAATAAAAATTCATGTATTTGGTCTGAAAAATTATCTAAACACTGTAACCAAAGTGATCATTTTGAAGGTACATATCATTACAATAGGTTCTATATAACTTGAATGAATGGAAGAATCTTGTTTTGTTCTTTGCATGACTTCATGAGAATATTATAATCATTAGACATTGATATATATTAAAATACTCAATTTATTTCAAACATCATGCCATCAAGTCAATGGTACTCTCTCCTTTATCATCTAAAGAGCTTTATATAAAACATTATAAAAAACAATCAAGTTTTGACAACTTTGATCCCAGCCATCATTTTATCTTTCAATGGCTCCTAAAGAAGAACATTTAACATTATAGGAGACATACAATTTAGTATAAAAATTATTTCATATTATAACATGGACCTGTAGCTTAAGTTTCCAAAACTACAGCATTGATACAATCAAGTTGAAAAGGAAAACAGACAGTAAAAAATGTTATTTTATAATTCACTGGAAGCTAACCAAGGCAAATTGAACTTATGAAGCTATTAATAGGTCAGTAGCATTAGCAGCCTTTGGATCCATCTTTTTCTCTACTTTCCTTGGAAAAATCTGAGATTTTCCTGAAAGAAACCATTAAATTTGGTTAGAAATTCACTGAACCTCACAGAAATAGCTGCTGTTCACCTGGATATCTGCCCTATGGCAATCATCTAACTACTAAGAGACACATATTATTGTAATAGTAATAGTAGTCAGAAAAAATATAGATTTAAATTTTGCCTTCCACTCTTATTAACTATAAAACTATAAATGAGTCACCTAACCTTTTTAAATGTTTATAAAATGTGTGAAACAAAAGGTTGTCTTATCTACCCTACAGCATTGTTCTGAGAATCAAATAAAATATTATACATAAATGGTTTAAAACACTCCAAATGTCAACTATTACTAGAACTAATTTGTTAGGGAACCTCAACTTTGGTCAACCCGCATTCCTTTGTAGCTTCATAATGTGAAACTCAAGAGATAAACACAACTATACTTTTCAGAGTTTCTTCAGGATATTACTGACACTATTATCTATTCCATTTTAATTAATTAATCCGCTCCTTTATTTGTTCATTTATCTATTGATTCAATTCATTCACTTACTCATTTTATTCATTCATTCACTCATTTATTTTCACTTTTAAGAAAGAGCCAAAGATGATTTGAGATTACAATGAGAGAAGGATGGAGCCAAGAATGAGAAAGTTCATAGCTTCATAAAACTCTGCCCAGGTAAAACTCGAAATGGAATACTGTAGTTAGTTCTGGGACATCATATTTTAGGAAGAATTTACAAATTGGAGAATATTTAAAGGAGAATGATCAGTGTAATGAGAAGTTTGGGCCCTATGACATCTGAGGACTAGATGAGAGAGCTGAAGCAGTTTGGACTATGAAAAAGAAAACTTTGAAAGAGGAAGAAAGATGTAATAGTTCTACAGAAGTGACTGAATAGCTGCTTTATGGAAGAAGGATGAGATTTGTTTTGCTTGGCTCCATAGGGTGTACAGTATAGAATTAGAAGCAATAGAGAGAAAGTATAAAAAGGCACTTTTAAGCTTGATATATATTTTTTAAAAATCGTCCTAAAAGAAAACCATACCTGTCCAAAAGTGAAATGGACTTCCTCAGGAGGTAATAGATTCTCCCTTGCTAGAGGTCTTCAAGCAAAGCCTGGATGACCACTGGTCAGGTTTGTAGTATGGGGAATTCTTGTTCAGGTTTAGATTAGACTAGATGGCCTCTGAGAGTTTTTTCAACTCTAGGACTCTGTGATTACTATGTTTATGCTTTAAAAAAGAAAAAAAAAAGGATGGATAGAATTTGATACAAGCTTTTTGCAAACTTGTAGTCCTCAGGCTGACTTTCTGTTGAAAGAATTGGCATTTATTTTGGCAAAAGAGAAGTAAGCAGAAGTACAAAAATAGTCAGCCTGACTTTACCAGTTGGTTGGATATTTTTTTTTCCTCTGAAAACTAAAGAGATTTCTTCTTGTCTTTCTTTTCCCTGCTGATTTAATTCTGAAACTCAAGAAAAGCAGAATTGGGCCTTGATATTATTAGCATGGCTGGTTTTCCTTATGTTTGTAACTAACATTGACATTATATTATTCTCTAGAAAGTTCTTTTCTGATACACAGTCCCCTTAAGGCTTTGGACTGAGCTGCAAGAGAACAAAGGATAATTGCTTAGCCTGTCTTTAACTGGGGTTCGTTGACATAACAGAAGAATCTTTGGAGATGTACATATTGAACTCAGAAGAGATTGCCACTTTAAACTTTTTGATTTTCCTTTTATTAACATGCATGGAACATATTAGCCTAAATGCAGTACCTTAAATAATGTCTAGAAACATGAATTTCTTGTTATGAAACATAACTAGGTACTGAATAGTACATATGAGGTACAAATAGGCAGGCAGAACAATATAGGTAATGGATAGTATTTTAGAATTTAAATAAAAAAAAGATAATGTAATCTCCAAAGCTTATTAATTGTGTGAACACAAACAAATAAAATAACCTTGATGAGCTTCAGTTTGCTAAACTGTAAAATGGAATTAATCCCTATGGGTATTGCCTCATAGGGCTACACTGAAATTCAAATACATCATACCTATAAGATATACATGTATGAATGCATCACTATGAATAGTTAATGAGAAGAGAATTTTCCTGTGTAAAAAAAATCTAAATATAATTTCCATAAGTGTTTTTCTTTCTAATTCATGCAGGAAAATGAATAATGTATATTTTAGTTAACAGAACTGCATCTGCTATTGATGCATATTATCCGGTAAGAAAAAGTTTAGAACATAGACAAATGTATATGTAAACCATATAAACATATTATATGTATGATTTGTAGAGTATGTTTATTTTGCATATACTTATTTCTAAACTTTAACATATCATATTAATTTTTTTGCTATTATTATTATTCTCTGCCTATATATAAATGTGATATTTTAGACTGAGTTTTGTTTTCAAAAAAGGGCAAAAATATTTGAAGAAATTAATCACACCATGCATGTTTAATCTCTTTTGTCCTTTCAATTTGCTTATTTTTGATATTGTAACTAAAATTTCTTGCTGGCTATTGTCTTGGTTAAAAATAAATTAATGGGATGCTCTATTCCCAACTCTCTGGAATTTTTCCACTATATCAAGAAGTTCACTCCACTCCTGAGTCACTCACCCTAGATATTTGCTCTGCCCCATGACCCTACCAGTAATTGGTCAGTTTCTTCCAGAACCTCCACTTTAAGGAAAAGGTCCAAGAAAGCTTTGTATTCATTTCTCTTTGGGCTTCATTTATGACTCTAGACTTTCTCCACTGAGTCCTTCCTTCCCTCATCCCAATCTCATTTTTCCTCCTTCCACCTCAGAGCTTTTCAGTTTTTTCTACTGTATGACATCTTACCCCAATAGGAAAAATGTAACCTCCTTAAGATTAGAGACTCATTTTCTTTCTCCTCGTACTTGTATTCCCAACAAGTAGCACCTGGCCGGGCACATAGTAAACATTTATTAAATTCTTACTTATGAGGATACTATAAAATATTACATGATCATAAACAAGTATTTTTATTTTAGCTGAAAATATTTGGAAGGCATCCTAGCTTCATTATTCACTGTCTCCAGGGATAGTATAATATCATTGGTTAATTACTAAAATACTCACTTTCAAAATCAAAGTTTCCTGTCAGTTTGTAAAATTCATTATGAAAGACTTTGCATACCTTTTATTCTGATAGGTAAAATCAAACCTTCATGCCATAGGTAAAGCCCACCATGTATCAAATTCAAACATTTGCTAAAATTGTGAAATTCTTCAAGTTATGTGGCACTAATTAGCTAATTGTTCATAGGTGCCTAGTTTCTCTGAGAAGAATTGAAAATAGTATATTTACACTAAAATCTTAATTTAAAATGCAAAACACCAGGAACAATGAATTTTGAATTACCAGGGCTTCTCAAATTATTCACTACATCATTCAACAAATAATTATTGAGTGTTTATAATATAAGATGTACAAAAAGTCTTAGAAAGTTTTAAGCTTTGTAAGCTGTAAACTTAAGCACCTCATACTTAAAAGACTTTTGGGACAATCTGTATGGAGATTTCCATTTAGGGAAAACTTTATTTTAATATTACTTTTAAAGAGACTATGAATTTTACTATTGATTAGTAATTACAAATAGATTGGATTATTTATTATAATTTACATAGTTCTAGTTTTAAAGTAATACTAAAAAATGAAGACTCCTTGAAAATAACCTGAAATATGGAAATTAGTCTTTATAATGTCAATAATAAAGTTTTTTTTTCTATTTTACAAGATGGTTTGACAAATTGGATTTTCTTAATTTATGATAAGCAAGTTTTGTATTTGAATATTTATTAATAAGAAAATACTTAAAAATATTGACAGTGATTGTTAAGGAGAAAATCAGGAAAAAAAATTGATCTCTACTTTAAATTCTGGATCTACTAGAGTTTAGTATAGACATGGCAAATCACAAAATGTTTTTGGACTGCAAATCCTAGAATTATCTTGATTTATAAAAATGGGCATAAAAGTATCTCATGTATACAATCTAATAGTTGGTATACTGTACTCTGAATTAACATCCCTTTGAAGTAGATAGATCAAACATAATTATATTCATTTTACAGATGAGAGAACTAGGCCTCAGAGAGATGGAGTAACTAATCTATAATCACAAAACTAGGAAGTAGTAGAGAGCCAACTAAAATCAAGCTCTTCTGACTCCAAGGCCAAGTTCCCTTTCCTCTCCCTTAGATCATTCTGTCTATCCAGTGACAATCTATGTGTATGTAGAATTTTAAGGAATACTTCTTGAAGGTTTATAAAATATTTCTAAATATTTAGCTAAACAGTGACCATAACAGTCAAGTGGAATTTATTTAATTTTAATTTAGTTTTTTTTTAACTTTTAAGTTTATTGACCAATGGAAAAAAAAAAGTTAACTTGCCACTTAGTCGCTTGATGCTTTCACTGTTATGTTTATTCTGTATCCATCCTTTATGATAGAATAGTCTTTGCTAGCTCATTTAGCTATTATCCTTGCTCCAGGGAAGGTTTGAGAGAAGAAGAAAAAAAAACAAACCTTATATATATAGGCACAATTTGAGAAGCAAACTGTCCCTTTTCATTACTATCATGAATTGATGTGAGGAAAGGTCTAAAGATCATCCAACTCTTTTGAGTAATTACTACCTCCATCCCATCCCCATCCCAGTGTATCATCACAGGGCACAATCTTTATTTTGATTGAGATCAGTTATCCCAGAAATTTGCACTCCCAAATTGAATTAAATTTTATGGGGGATTATGCACATCTATTTTTCCATTCATTAATAAAACCCATAAAGGATTGGGGGCATTTCTATATGATGTATACAAACTCCATTCACCTAAAAGAAAGTATAATAGTTCATTAAGGAATATCCCATCCTCCTTTTTTTCTTAAATCCTCAACTACTAGCAAAGTGAATATGTGATAAACTGATAAAACTAATACTACTAATTGCTACCAGTGCTCCTATTGCTTCTAATAAAAATAATATAAATTCTGTTTTGTTGAAAAATAATATAAATTCTGTTTTTGTTGTTGTTTAATCATTTAAGTCTCTTTGTGACCGCATTTGGGTTTTTCTTAGTTGAGATATTGGAGAGGCTGGCCATTTGTTTCTCCAGTTCATTTTACGGATGAGGAAATGGAGACAAATAGGGTTAAGTGCCTTGCCCAGAATCACACAGCTAGTAAATATCTGAGGCCAGACTGAATTCAGGAAAATGAATCTTCCTGATTACATTCTTGGTCCACTATCTGCTGCTCCATCTAGCCTCAATAGTCAAGAGTGGATACATAATTTAATTATAAAGCTTGAGATCATGGACTTGGACAGTCTTAGGGATACTAATTTCCTTACTTAATCTGAATTACTCATTTGAGTTTCCTGAGTGCTACTTTGAAAAAAAGACCTGGTTTTGAAGTCAAAGGGCTTTGATTCAAATCTCTTAGGTCTGCTGCCAGATACCAGTGCAACATGAGTCAAGTAATTCAACTTCTCTGTACTTCAGTTTATTTGTTTTTCAAACAAGTAGATAGGACAATATGATGTCTGAAGTCTCTTCCAGCTCTAAGACTCTGGTGCCCATGATATATAAAATTGAGATATTAATTCTTGCCACCTACAACCAAAGTATATATTTGGAATTAAGACCTATTAAACATATTAAAAATATATTAACATAGTAAACATATTTTTAAAAATCACACAAAGAAAATAATTATAATATTTAACATTGACCAAAACAAACTGAAAAAAACCCTCAAAACTAAATAGGTAAATACGAATATTGATATAATAATCTGTTTAATGCTAATCTTATTTTTATTTTATATGAGACAAAGAAGAAGAAAACAAACAGATTGGGAAGGAGGAGAAGTCTTAGTTAAGAGTGCTACACTTCCTTTCTAATGACTGAATTGGCATTCCTCTAAATAAGGGCCAGGGCAATTGCATTTTTTGTACAGGCTCTTAAAGGAGTGATCCTAATATACACCTCTCATTCTAGCTGGTTTTTGCTGAAATATCTACAATGTCATTTCCTCTGATGCTGAACCATAATTGAGTAAATTGTAAGACTAAAACAAATATCACAAATTCAAAGGTTATTAAAGCTTTTTAAAGTCCAGAACATCTGAGGAAGTCAAGGAAAATAAGTAATAAAATACAGAAAAATGCTTAATACCCCAGGAGAAAGAATGCCAATGTCATTCATTCCCCGATGAACAAAGTATCTGGGGTGGGGGTGAGGGAGGCAGGGAAGAATTCATATTTAAACGTTAAAAGCAACAGTCTCTCTCCTGCTGTGACCCATTTTAGATTTTTTTTTAATGTTGTACTTGGTATTCTCAGTGGGTAAAAAGATATACAAAACTTCTCAGAATATAAAGCAGCACAAATATGATAAAGTTTGAGGTCCAAAGGATAAGAAATGTTGAAACTGAAGGGACTACACTAAAGAGAACACTCAGGGGGATATGAACTTGGTCTATAAATATCTTCAAGGTAACCACGCAACGAAAGGAAGGACATCATTCACAGTGTCAGAAGATAGAAGGACACAGAACAATGGCCTGAAGCTAAAGGAGGAAAGAAATGTAGGTAAGTTATTAAAAAAAAGATTCTTAAGAGTAAGGTCAACTGGTTTGGAAAACTAGCAGACAAGGCCAAAAGCTACCTGCAGCATCAATATTAGGGCAGTTTGTATGAAGCATTAGCAGAAACAAGGAAACAGGCAATCCTAGGCCTTGTCATAAAAACACTCCCAATTCCCTCTTTCTCTTTGTGGAGGGTGGACTATAATGAAGACATACCTGAAGACCTGCTCCCCAAACGTAAAGTAGGACATTCCACATATGTGAAAATAGGTAATATAAAGCTCAGTTAAGAATCCCTGCAACCCTCTGGTCCTGAATAAAGGGAACATATTTTGTACTAGCCAGGAAAGGGAACAGGAAAGAGAACAGAAGGATTATTTTATTAGTGAGATAAAAATGTGAGTGGTTAGCTCCTTTCCCTTTTATCTTTAGAAAAATGGGCTGTCTTCTAAGGTCTCATTCAGCTCAAAGTCTATGGGAATATGATTTGTTTGTATTTTACATGATTTCTTTGTATTGAATTTTGAGAGGTATGTTTCCCTTATTTTATGCCATTTAGGAGAAGGGAGTATACCATATTTATCTTTAGGGAATGCCAAAATGTATGTTTCTGAAGGAGAAAAAAATATCATCATGGGAAATAGGTGCAAGGAAAACCATGTAAGCTAAGAGTCATCAGCCAAGATGAAAGGGAATGTTAGGAGGAAATAAGATGTTTTACAACTTCCTTATATTTGTCCATAGGTGATTTGTTTTTGAATCTGTTAGCTTTTCCTCCTTTTTCTTCCTCATCCTCATGATCAAGACACAGGGAAGTACATTCAGAGCTGACCACGAATGCCTGATTACTAGTCCACCTCTGAGACATCCTGCTGTGTAACTCCAGACAAGTCTCTTTACTTCTCAAACCTCAAGACAGCTTTCTAACACTGTAAATGTCAGAGATGTGTGCTCTTGAGACAGAAAGTACCTTATTGCGAGCTCCCTACATCAATTACATCACTGATACAGTTCCTATCCCTTTCTATATTATTTATATAATACTTAAAGGTTTGCAAAGCATTTTATTTCTTTCAATTCTTATAGCACACCTTTTAGATAGATGCTATTATTACCCTCATTTAAAGATAAGAAATAAAAAGATTTAAAAGGTTAATTGGGTTGTCCAGCATCAGATAGCAAATAAACTTTTAAATCATGATTCACACTCCGGTCCTCTAGATTTCCAGTCTTATACTTCTTCTATCCTCTCTATTTCCTTTGTTCATTTCATATTACTTATTTTACTGGTCCCTCACCCTCACAGATGCTAATTAATGTTAAAGCTAGAAATACTCAGAATTGTTCTTCTAATCTGTGATAATTGTTATTTTTGAAATATATTGTTTCATGTTTTAATTTTAAGAAGGATGATAACATGAAAATAACCAGGCTAAATGGTCCTACTGCCCAAAAAATGTATGAGCGATGACAGATTGTACTTTTTCACTATCATGATCCATTATGACCTTTGTCAGCAGTTTAATAATCACAAGTTTTGATTGGATAAAATGCCTGATTGATACAGCTACTTGTGAGCTCCTTTCATTTTGCCTCAGGTAGTTGATTCAAAAAGTTGTATAATTTTTGATCCTAATAAAGCAATTTCCCTGCCCCTCCAGTGTTTGATCTTGATAAGTGATCTTAGGAATTCCCCCAGCACATGTGAATCTTATTAACATGTCCACTCCCATATCTGATATCAATTACTTGTTCTCAAACAAACCCATTTTTAGGGTTCCCAGCTCATCCCTGCTTTAATCTTCTATTCCTACCAAGAACTTTCTCCATACCTATGTCCTTACTCTATAATCCCCTTCAGCTATAGGAATTACTTTGCATCCATTTGTCTTTATATAATATATATATATGTAGCATATATATATATACACACACATATATATGCACACACACATATATAACATATATGTAATATATATGCTTTCTTGGCCTGACTTCTATGCCACATAATATTACTTTTCATGTTTTATACTAGCTTCCCAAGTGGCAATTCCCTGTGAATCCTCCATTCCAGATGTTGGTTTTGATTCCATCCAGTGCTAAATAAAGTACAATCCCACACTTTTATTTACTTCATTAAGGCAGTGACCAGTGAAGATTCTGCATGCCTCAATGTTAAAGTAAGTTAAAGCAAATTTTAAAATAATTTTTAAAATTGAATTAACTAGCTCTAACACTTCAAACTGCTCAAGTATTTAGTGGCAGAGCTAGGGCATGTCCATCTAGTCTCTAAACTCAATACTTTTTCTATCATACCATATAACTACCTCTTGTAAAATGTTTCTTATATGGTATTAGGGGTTCTTAACTTTTTGGGATTTTGGTCCTCTTTTCAAGCTTGGTGAAACTATGGGCCTCTATTTAAAATAATGCTTTTAAATTTAAAAATATACAATTATCAAGGAAACAAATTACCTTGAAATATTTATTAACACATTGGTATATAAATATACATATAGACATATATATGTGTGTATGTGTGTTTAATGCAGATATAGATATGTACATCTATATACACTTGATCCTCAATTTTCAAAGTGGTAAAGTTCTTAAAAAGTGGAACATAAGACAAAAATTCAAATATTAATCTATTGGACATATGAGAGATTACAAAAATTGTAATGTTGCACTAGAGATTGCTGAAAACACTTTTCTAGATAGAATTTCTGATAACAAAACATTAATTCTGATAATATGTACTTTTTCTAACTCAGTAAGCACTAAATTACCCATAAAATGCAGGACACACATATACACACACACACACACACACAAAAAAAAATGTAACATGCAAAACAGTGTTCCTCCTTAGTAATTCCCTTTTGTAATATTTTCTCAATAAGAAAAAAAAAGACATTGATTTCAGACATAATTCACTTTTTGTAATACATGAAATCTACAATACCATAAATACTATACACTGAATAAAATTCTTAAAACTAAAATAGTTTTTAATCTGAATCTTACTTTCCACTATGTCAGATGATAGAGTATTTGTACTATAAACTACACTGCTGTATCTTCTATCTTGGCTGCTCTTTGAAAATCAAGGGAGAGGTTGCTGGGATTTCAGTCATGCTGTCAGAATATGCTGAGATTGGTGAAGTCTCAAAATCACCTCTAACACTCTGTCCTTCACAACTGGTAGATGGCATTGGAGCTCATGCACCAACTTGGAATAATCTATCAGTGATGTCTGTTTCATGCGCCTTCTGAGATCCTGAAGGATCTCTGGGATGACAGTAGCTGCAGACATTCCAACACAAAGTTTATCAATATCTTAATTTTCTTATTAACATTCTTTGAATTTACAGATTTCACCTTAGAGCCCAAAGGATTTGTACTTCATCTTCAGGACATAATTGCAATACAAAGCTTGAGGTTTAAAGGCAAACAGAGAAAATATGTAATGAATGATTGTGGAATTCTTCACTTTACAATTATAGAGTGAACAAGACCTAATATGTGCGGTTACTAATATGAAAGTTAAATGAAGTTACTAATAAAAATCATAACAATGCTTGAAGTCACAAAAGTTAAAGGAGAGGAATGTTGAGGATAGACTATATCTTTAAAGATCATGGGCCCTAATAAAGTCAGTCAATTTGGATTAAGTAGAAAAGAATTCATAGAAAGAACTTACAATCTTCACTGAATATTATTGCCTGAGTATTTAGGTTTTTTGCTGTTTGTTTCTTTGCTTTTCTTTGTTTGTTTGTTTCTTTCTTTCTTCCTTTCTTTTTCTTCCTTCCTTCCTTCCTTCCTTCCTTCCTTCCTTCCTTCCTTCCTTCCTTCCTTCCTTCCTTCCTTCCTTCCTTCCTTCCTTTCTTCCTCCCTCCCTCCCTCCCTTCCTTCTTCCCTCCCTTCAATTTTTCTTTCTTTCTTTCTTTCTTTTTTTTTCATAACTAGTTTTAAAATGTGTTGGCTTAAACCTATATTGAAATTTAAGTATTTTAAGAGTTCCCTTCAGAAAAGACATAGTAACTTGAATAAAGTGGCAATTGAATGAAAGGGAATAAAAATATGTAAGGCATTTTTAAGAACAGAATTAAGTGTACGTTTAATGTTTTTGGAAGCGCCAAAGAATGAATATTATTGCTGTCTCTGAAGCAAGTAAAAAATACGTAGAATTAATCAACAAAATAGTTTGGTTCTTTTTATTAAAGATTAATCATCTTGTGTGGGAAAATTGGAATATAAATGCATTGTTAGTAGAGTTGCAAATTTATCCAACCATTCTGGAGAGCAGTTTGGAACTATGCCCAAAGGGCTATAATACTGCATACTTTGATCTAGCAGTATTACTACTATATCTGTCTCCCAAAGACATCATAAAAAAACAGGAAAATGATCTACATAGACAAAAATATTTATAGCTTCTCTTTCTATAGGGGCAGAGAACTATAAATTGTGGGAATGACCATCAATTGGGAAATGACTGAACAAGTTGTGGTATATGAATATAATGGAAAGCTATTGTTCTATAAGAAATTGTGAACAGGCAGATTTCAGATTGCCTGGAAAGACTTACATGAACTGAAACTGAATGAAGTGAGCAGAACCAGGAAAACATTATATTCAGGAACAGCAACATTGTGTGATAATCAATTATTATAAACTTTAGCTCTTTTTAACAATGCAATGATCCAAGAAAATTCTAAGAAATTTATGATAGAAAATGTTGACCACATTCAAAGAAATAACAATGGAATCTGAATATAGATGAAGCATACTACTTTCACTTTTTTTGGTTTTTCTTTCTTTCTTGTGGTTTTTCCCTTCTTCTAAGTCTTCTTTCATGACATGATTAATGTTTAATATGATGAAATGTAAAACTAAAATCAAATTGCTTGCTCTTTTAGGGTGAGGTGTGGGGAGGGAAGAGAAGGAGAAAGAAATATTTGGAGCTCAAAATCTTTCAAAGATGAATGTTGAAAACTATCTTGACATGTAATTGGAAAAAATATAATTATTTAAAAAGATTAATCATCTTAATTATCAAAAAGACTATAAAAACTATTGAATTGCTTTTTTTTTTTACAAGGGTTTGTTGGGGAAAATGAATTTTAGTTTAAAAGTAAGTATAGGTAGTTATGAGAAGATTTTTCCTTTCTAAGAGGCCTTTCCTCCTTTCTCTCATATCTCCCATTGCTAAAGCATCTCTATGAAATGTCCTCCAATTTACCTTAAAGATATCTTGAAAGTAAAGAACTATCTGCATATTATCTCCTGCATTAGATCGTCAGTTCCTTGAGAAAAGAGACCTGTGTTTTTGCCTTTATTTGCATTCACAGAATTCAGCTTGCCACATAAATCCTTAATAAATGTATGTTTGAATCCAATTGATATATATTTCTGCATATTTGTATAAATATACAAATGTACATATACCTGCATTTTCTCTTAATTTTCTGCTGTTAGGGATTACTAATAACTTTTTTTAATCAAGAGAAAGACATATTCACTAAAAATGACCACCAGAAAAAGACAGGAAAAGAATGCTTGAAGTTACTTTCTGGGAATTTCTGACAAAATAATGGTACCAAATGGAGCTTCTGAGGCTTTACAGTTCTGCTCATTTTCACTACAATTCCAAAAACATACCAGAACAGAAATTTCAATAGTACCTTTTTAAGGAAAGTCGTTACAATGATTTAATTTTTTCACTACACTAACACTACACTACATTACTTTTACTACATTATAGTGCATGAATACATGCAATGAAAGGAGACCTCTCAACATGTAACCAAGAAAGGCAGGGTGGGCAGGGATTTAGTAGTGCCATCATAGGGTCTAGTAGAAATTCAAGATAAGAACCAAGATAAGAATCAAGATGAGATCAAACAGCTGTCACAGGAATTGCTGATACTATAATCATATGCTTAAAGGAAAACAGGGAAGTGTGGACAGAAGATATTCCCCAGAAAACCTCATCATTTTCAACTCCTTCCCCTCAATCACCTATTTCTACCTCTGTTCCAGCTTTGTCATATTTATTAAACATTTTAATGGAGAATGGGGCTAAATCAAAAAGGTAGAAATATGGGAATGTGGAAAGGAAAACTGTGTAGAAGCTGCTGAAGTGTGAGAAAAAAAAGTGAATGCCATTTAGTCTATGTAAGTAGCAATTTACTAAATAGCACCCCACTGGCCTGAAAGAGTTCATGCAGCTCCCCAAAGTGCCTAAATTACTCCCAGGGCACAGATTATACACCAGGAGAATATGCCTCAATACACAGAGGAAGGTGCCTAATTTGCTATAAGGGAATAACTCTTGAATTGGGACAATTCTATATTCTATAAATCATGTGAACTGCAGTTCAGGAGTCTACATTAAATTATAATGCAATTTTTCTTATTAATCTCTTAGATGAAAAGGATATTTAGACAGGTAACTTGTCATATAAAAGGGAAATTGAAGCAACATATCTTATAATCATATTTATTAAATATCAATTAGAATTGTATCAACTGAATTAAATCAAATTAATTTGTAAAAGCAGACTTGCGTAACAAATATAAAGTGGAAGAATAAACTTTTGAGTTTAATTTTTAAAGACCATATAGTTTTATAAAGCTTTATATTTAGAATTATTCTTCCATTCCAATAGCAATTGTCTTATTTTATCACCAGCTTTTAGAAATTGATGTTAAAATATGTGTTTTCAAGTAACTATATGTGTTTTCAAGTAAGTTATCCTCAATTAACATGTAATTATGAACTAGTGAAAGGTTATCTCATTTTATAAACCATTTATCTGTTTTATAAAGACCATTGCTTCTAATCTAATAAGAACATTTCACATGCCAGAAAATAGAAGGAAATTATCATAAATTCTGCAAACTGATAACATTTGCTTAATTTTAAATAACTTTAGGAAGACTCCTTTGATGTCATATTTTTACATAAACTTATCTTCATTCCTATGTAATAATTATTGATCAGAGCAAAATTTAATTGTATGGCATATTTGGAATTTATATTAATTTATTCAGCCTACTAAAGTATTTGTTTATTTTTTGTTGCTCTAAGTCTGCTAGAAAAAGTAACTATTTGTCTCAATTGCTTTATAGTCTAATAGATAAAATTGTATCTTTCAAAAGCACTGTTATATTTTTGCACATAATTGTGAAGTGGCTTAGATAGTGGAAGAGTATATCTTAAAATTGTCATTGGAATTTGGAATAAGTATTTATCTATTACAGTTCATTTCTATCTGTAATACCACCTGGTTGTTCAATGAACATGATAAACATGCCCCATCCCCACCTCAAAGAATTTGCATTGTAAGATAAATAACATTAATACTCCTCTACTCCCATTAGTCTTTCTTTTAATGTTGCCTAAATATAGTTTTCTTTTTCTGCAAGAGAAGCACTTGAGTATAACAGATCAAATGAGGCCTGATCAAGTGATAGATGAGCTTTCTTTATAAATGAAGTCAGTTGGTTTTGTGCTTCTTACAATTTTGTTAATAAATTTACTAAGAGAACACTCACACTTCAAAGAAGTAAATCATCATTTTTTTTAACCCAAGAGGTGAGAATGATTAAAGTCTATGAAAAATTAATTTAAAAGAAACAAAAGTGTTACAACATAATCAAAAGAAGACACTATATGCATCAAACTGTTCACTAGCTCCTTGATAAATACAGCATTTCTCTGAACATTTGGAGGTCTTTTTTACATTTTGGCTAGGAATTTCAAATATCAGTAATATGTGGGTTTGTATTTTGGAGTAAACAGATATTTAAATTATGGCTAATAGGCATTTTTTCCACAGAAATTGTTTCCACCTTGCAAATGTTTCTGATATTTGTCAATATGTATATATACATTTTAATAGTTGTATATATTTTTATGATGAACAGAAAAATTAGTATTCAATAAGCTTTATGCCTTTATTTTGTTGAACTTAAATATTTCAAAAGTGAATAAATTAAAATGAATTTTTAAATGAAGTTCAAAGACCCCAAAAAGTGTTTATTAGGAACATATTACCTGCAAGGCAAACACACAAGAACTAGACTACATATTTACTGCAAAAATAAAACAGATATTTTACCTATATTATTCAGAAACTCTGATAGATTTCCTCCTAATTAACAGACTAGGAATCTTTATGACCCCTCTGATATACTGTCCTGAGCATGTAATTTGGTGTGGGGTAGGTCTTATCTTCCAGAATCCTAGTTTACTAAATTATTTTTCTAAAATAGATTCAAAACTCAGTTTTCTCCAAGGGAATTTTAACTTGTGGATGCCCATTAAAAATTCCAGTGCTTTGAGTCAAAGTCCAATTGCTCCTCCCTGATTGTGATTCTAGTCTATTTAATTTGAGGTTGATTCAAGAATTAAGTAATGAATTGGTAAATAATTTTGGCCTATGTTGAGTCCTGGCTAGAGAAGATTATGAAGATGAATCTGCAAATGGCAATGACTTTGGTTATGGTGATTGTTGATGTATTGTCTGGGGTATATAAATCAGTTGTTAAATGAAATACTGCCACAGGTTTTTATCAAAGCTAGAGATTCAGTAAAAGTCTGATCATATTACTTCTATTTGTATCATTCTAATTGCTTTCTTATCACATTAACCAACTCCCCATATAAAAGCCACTAATATGTTAAAGTGGTGATAATACTTTAAGACTTATTAGCAACTTTCATGAGATTAGTTCATTTCATTTTCGCTGACACACTAAGATTATATACAGCAAAGTACCTTTCATATCATATTAGTTAAAATTAAATTCATTAAGGCAAAGGGGATACTAATGATATTACATAATTGTCTGATAAAAATGTTGTGAGCTGCCTTTTATATGAACTGCTTACTAAATGCTGCTAATTTGGGCAATTACCAATATATGCCCCCCAAAAATCAATGCAGAAATTCTGAATAAATGAAAGAAAATTTTATATCTGCTACTATCCTGACCAAGTCTTAGTCACATTATAGTGGAAATGGTCTTCTTCCAAAGAATATGAAAATCCATGGGAAAAAATTTTGAGATATTCTCAAGGCAATGAACAAGAATATGTCTAAGCAGATGAGCAATGAGCATCGGGAAAGTGGAGTTATAGTAGCCATAACTAGCAGCGTTCTACAATAGTAAATAGTTTAAATGTCAACATCAGGAAAATATGATTCTTGCATGGATTGAAGATTTTCATTTCTTCACTAATTTCTTTTCCCTCAACCCTTTGTAACCTGATTTCTATTTTTACCAACCAATTAACATGCTCTGTCTCTTTTACTGGTTTTTCATTCTTTTGATCTCTTAATGCCCATCCCCAATGTTATGCATTTGATCATCTCACTTTCTAACGTGAGATACATTCATTCCTAATACAGTTATTGTAATCATCATCAACCTAACCTCTCTCCTCAACTTCAAATACACATCTATGACTATAACCCCATGGGATAGCTCAATGAGAAATTTGCATGCCATTTTTAATTTTTATTATAGCTTTTTATTTATAAAACATATGCTTGGGTAATTTTTCAACACTGACCCTTGTAAAACCTTGTGTTCCAACTTTTCTCTTCTTTCCACCACCCCTCCCCTATATGACAAGTAGTCTAATATATGTTAAATATATTAAAGTATATGTTAAATCCAATATATTTATACATATTTATAGTTATCTTGCTGCACAAGAAAAACTGGATCTAGAAAGAAAGAAAAAAAAGCCTGAGAAGGAAAACAAAAATGCAAGCAAACACTAACAGAAAGAGTGGAAATGCTATGTTGTGGTGCACACTCATTTCCCATAGTTCTCTCTCTGGGTGTAGCTGATTTTCTTCATCACTGAATAATTGGAACTGGCTTGAATCATCTCATTGTTGAAGAGAGCCACATCCATCAGAGTTGATCACTGCATAATCTTGTTGTTGCTGTGTATAATGATCTCCTGGTTCTGCTCATTTCACTCAGCATCAGTTCATGTAAGTTTCTCCAAGTCTCTCTGAAATCATCCTGCTGATCATTTCTTACAGAACAGTAATATTCTATAACATTCATATGCCACAATTTATTCAACCATTCTCCAATTGATGGGCATCCATTCAATTTCCAGTTTCTGGCCACTACAAAAAGAGCTGCCACAAACATTTTGCACATGTGGGTCCCTTTCCCTTCTTTAGGATCTCTTTGGGCTATAATCCCAGTAGAAACAATGCTGGGTCAAAGGGTATGCACAGTTTGATAACTTTTGAGCATAGTTCCAAATTGCTCTCCAGAATGCTTGGATTTGTTCACAGTTCCACCAACAATGCACCAGTGTCCCAGTTTTCCCACATCCCTTCCACATTTGTCACTATCTTTTCCTGTCATCTTAGCCAATCTGAGACGTGTGTAGTGGTATTGCAGAGTTGTCTTAATTTGCATTTCTCTGATCAGTAATGATTTGGAGCACCTTTTCATATGACTAGAAATAGTTTCAATTTCTTCATCTGAAAATTGTCTGTTCATATCCTTTGAACATTTATTAATTCTCATGCCATTTTTAAACCCATACAATGAAAATTGCAATGATTCTCTTCAATACTTATGTTCATTCTTATGACTGAAGCTATTATATCAATCTTCATCCCTAATCTATCTCTTCATCTCCAAACCTGAATCTACAACTATAACCCCATGGGACACTTCAATGACAAATTCTCATGTCATTTTAAATTCACACAATGAAAACTGCAATGATTCTCTTTCTTTCAAAACCTTCTTAAGTTACCATCTCTATTACTGACATTATAATTCACCTAGTTTCCTCTGTGGAAAACATTAGTGTTATCTTTGATCTTTCCTTCTCACCTCTCATGTCCAATAAGTTGCCATTAGATTCCACTCTGTGATATTTATTGAATCTGATTCTTCTTCACTGCTGCCACCTGAGTAACCAGGGCATGACTTTGTTGTAAAAGTATTGTTTCACATATATTTTGTGGATAACAGTAGCAGATATGCCCTTATCAATTAGTGAATCTCATGCTTTCCCAGAAATTTTTCAAAAGAAGTTTCACAGTCTAGTCCAAATCACAGAGGGGAGTTAATTTGTAGATGGAAAAGATCATAAAAAGGAGTAGGGACATTTTCTTCAGGACACAAAAATCAGAGAGAGATGCTCACCAAGCAGCATAAGGACACACTCCCTAGGCTCTGTCAAAGTGAAGAGCTGAATTGAACCAAATTGTGCTAATTCAGATCGAAGTGTGAGCCAAAGAGTTTCAGTTAATTTGGGGCAAGTGAGAAGGTCTCCACAGCTGCTTGATGAAGCTCTCTGAGTGCAAAGAGAGTTATAGGATTTGAATGAAAGTCAAAAAACAGAAATGTAGTGAATAGCCAAGAGGCCTGATAGAATACCCAGAGCAACTACATCGAACAATGCTATAACACTTTTCTGAAGAGGAAAGAATTCTGTAGTAGGCAAAGATAGTGTGAGAAGAGACAATATTCACTGAGTGACTGAGTTACAAATCAGTGGCTCATTGTGAGAACAAATGAAAGTAAAAGAAGCTACTATCACTTTGTTGTTCTTGTTTTTATGTATGCATTTTATTCCCCCATAGAATTCAAGCTTCATAAGGACAGCTGATGTTTCATAAACTTTATATCTTTCCCAGCAGATAATATAGTGTTCTGTAGCACAGAGAAGAATAATAAATGTTTGTAAATTGATAATGGTTTTCTGCCATCAAACTATCATTATACAAATTTGTTCTGTCTGCTACTAATTATGCTATTCAGATTAGACATCAATTCTACCAATAGAATAATATAATGTATGGATCAGTCTAGCATTTCACTAACAAAGTGATATAGTAAGCAATTATTTAAGACTGGTTTGATCAGATGATGAAAATCCCTTGTGATGGCTTATAAATAGATCCATTATTAATTCCACTTTATTGTTATTATTATTATTATTATTATTTTGGCAAATGGGTTCTTAATCTTACCTATTATGCTTCCCATGATCTGTTTTTTCTCCTTGCCCTCTGAGTCATCAAGCTCTCCTGACACATAGATTTTATTCATGGTGCCTTCAAAATTGTTCATTCTAAAAATGTAAACCTTTCACCTAATGTATTTTTATCATAGCCACCAGACCAAGTATAAAGCATAATTAACTTTGAAACAGAACTATACTTTCTTCATTCATGTTCTCTTTAGTGAATTAAATGCCTTTTGTTTCAATAAAAAAAAAACCTATCCTTTTTGAAGCATATACACTTAAAAGTGTGTTTCTCTCAATGAAATGGATTTATTATTGTCACTCTGCCAAAACCTTTATTTCAAGCTACAAAAGATTGAAAACATTCTTTGATTATTCCTATACTAGCAAACAAATTGTATTATTTGAAAAAGCTGTGGGGGATATGCAACTTTCTTCACCAGCATGCACAGATTCATTGAAATAAATGCATTTGGGATTCTCCAACATTTTTGGAACTGAACCAGGAAGCCTATAGACAAATTCCTTTTGTTTCAAATTATAAATTATTCAAAATAAAATATTCAAATTCTGAATATATATAGCATATATACATATGCTTACAAAATGGGCAGGAAAAACAATACAAGGACACATTCAAGGTGTCTATTAAAAGATCTTCTCTTAAGAACTTCAAAAGTGATTGTATGACAAGGGAGACACTGGCACAGGATTGCCCAGCATGGTGTGCCTTCATCAAAGAAGGTTCTGTGCTCTATGAGCAAAGCAGAATCAAATTAGCTCAGAAGAAATGCAAAATGTATAAAGTTAGAGAATCCACCCCAAATTTTGTAGGGTCCCTATGTCCAACATGTGGCAGAGTATTCCAAGCTCATGTTGTTCTGATCAGCCACAGTCAGATACACTAAGTAGACGCTAAAATAATGGTCATTTTGCTTCTCTTTGGGAATGAAGAATAACAACCAACCAACCGCATACATATGCACATGGGGCAGAGTTAGTGTGGACGGGTCAGCAGGAAACAAACAAGCAACAACATCAAAAACAACAGAATGAAATAATTAAGTTAAAACCAAATAAGGAAAAAAATGTTTTGAAGAACTTTATTCTTCCTGTATTAGCCCAAAATATGCTTTTGTGGAAATTCAGTTTATAGTACTGAATGTGTAAGAAATATATAATGCCATTGTGATATTTATATTTGCCTTGAATAAAGTTTAAATTTATTTCAAAGTATATACAATGATCATTATGTTTAATTCTCATTCTAATTAGAAGGATAATTCTAATGTTGCTATTTTGGTATCTTTATAATATGATAAACTTTGGCTTTAAAATCAATGACAAGCTATCAGTTTGAGAGTCTAAATCTATTTTTTTTCCTTAAAAGAAACTAAGAGAAGGAAAAGACTAATAATTGGTTAACATAACTTATCAGCCCAGTGGCTGACACAGTAGACACAAACAATAAATGCTAGATTTAAATAAATTGAGTTTTTTCCCCAAAACTGTTTATCCATTTATATAAGTAAAACTTTTCTGTCATATTGTCTTTTTTTTTCTTTCATTATTAAAAGTGTGTACATCCAGAGTGATTTTGTAGGTCAGTTCCCTTTCAGAAATAGCCTTTTCTAAAATCTAAATGCCCATAATTGTACCAAATGGTATGACTGAGGCAAATAATGTATTTGAAATCTCTGGATTTGCCTATGTAAATAGTGCAAACTCTACTGAATATGCATTGTTGTCTAGCCGTTGGTGGGGGAGAAAACTCCCTTTATCTTATTCTCAGACATCCTGACATTTATGCATATAGAACTCTGTAACAGCCCTGGCTGCCTAGATATTTAGCCACTGGTTTGAACACCTCTGGGAACACCTCTTAGAAGCTAAGGGAAAAGTAGCTTAAAGATCATTATAATGTTCCCTGGAGAGTGTCCAAAGAGTCGAAATGCATTCTCTGTACAGAAAGAGAATAAAGGAGGCATGCAAGACCTAATGTACTCCTGCTATAGAAAGATGCATATCCTATCCCTTGTATAAGCCCTCAGAGATTTCCCCTCACTGATTTACATGAGCCTAAGACCTCTAACTCATAGAATGGTGAATTGGTTCAATAAAAACTCCATTAGGGCAAAGATTAAAATTCCTTTTCATACAGCCTAGAACACACCAGGGGCATTTGCAGTGCTGAATCTGAACCACAGAATGGAGTAAATTGCTCATGCTTGAAAAGTGTCTTACCGTTTGCAAATAATTTATTACAGTGCATTGCTGATCTACTTCACTTTCTTGAAAGAGTTAATTAAACTCCATCTTATTTTTCTCTTAACTTAATTTTTTCAAACCAATTTTTACATAACATCTCAGAGGATCTTGTATGTAAAGCATTAATTAACTATTAATTAACTTCTACAAAGTACTTTGAGTGTCATACCCAATTGTGGTATTTGTTTTCTCCCCCTGAAAAGCAGATTTAACTATGGGCTCTTTCCAGAAAGCTTGGAGGTTTGAGTGTCCACAAAAGAAATAATAAAAAAAGCAAAGCATACTTTACATTAATGATTAAGCTTATGAAGTTAGCGCTAACACGTTAAATGCTGCTGCCTTCATTCAGGGCATGTACAAATGGCATTTCCTTTGCTAAGTTTACACAGCTGCAGAAACAGCGCAGAGGCATTTCACCAGACAAGCCAAAATACCCAGAGGAAATGCCAAGCTAGTGCTCTAGCTCCTTCCACATGCCAAAACAGAAGCCAAGTATGGCACTGACTATACACATCAAAGAAGATAATATATTAAAGTGATATTCACAGAGTGTCCAAGAAAAAATTTTTTTTAAAAAGGTCATTACATTTTGGCTCTTTATAATTCTTTTAATACAAGTAAACAGATTTGAGATGATGCCAGGTCCTCAGTGATCACTTAAGTGCAAAATTTCATTCAACCCGTGGCCAACAGGGTGAAACATTTCCTTTAGTTGGCATTAATAATAGTCTTTAATTGGTCACAGAGGGTGTAGGATAGCAATACTGATATAATTTTTCCAATAATATGCCATCACATAATGTTTTAAACTTCCATTAGCCTAAATGAATTAGTTCCTATGTTAACTGTTAGTCTATGGAGTTAGCCTCCATATTCTCATTAAAATCACTTAACCTACTAAGATGAAAGAAGAGTTTCTAAATATGTAGAATTAAGAATGGCAAAATATTGGTAGCTCTAGAAATAATAAATGATCATCTGATATTTTTTATGTGTATGTGCTCAAAGTGAAGAAAATATCAATGCTAATATCAGAAATAATAATAATATTTGTAGATCAGGATTTTCTTTCAATTCATTGTATTACTTTTAAAGAGGAACTTCAGTCACATTATATTTATATTTTAAATGTCATAGCAGGCAAAGTAAGTGACAAGTATATACAAAGTAGCCTTATGTAACTTTCTGTTCCTATTTTCTACCATATATAAAAATTTATCCTTCCATTTATTATCATAAACATGATAATCATGAAAAATAATAACAATTATATGATGCCTTAGAGTTTACTCATATTTCTCATTTGTGCCTTACAACAAATCTGTATGATAGGTATCACAATCCCCATTATACAGAGGAGGAAACAGACTCAGAAAGATTAAATAAATATATGTTCATCATCAAGTGTGAGAGGCAAAATTTGCACCTAGGTTTGTCTTACTTCAGGTCTAGCACTTGATCAACACAATGCATCTCAAATGTCTGCCTGAAATTCCCACAGTTCAATGCAAATATCTTTTTTTCTTAAAAAACAGTTTTGCTATTGAATTAGAGAAAGTTCAAGTTTCTTGGTTTTTCTTTCTGTTTTAAAATTTATTTACTTTTCTCTGTCCTTGGAAGAGATAATTAATTTTGTGTTATATAATTTGTTTCTTTTTTTTTTCCTTCCATGGAATCCCTGTTTATCTCCAGTCCCTTGGTGGTGCAAGACTGATCCTGTAATCTGGTAATATCAGATTTTCTGAGAGCCAGTTGTGTCCCACAGAGACTAAGCCATTCTTGCTCTCCAGCATATTAAGAATTAATATTTACCCTTCCTGCACCTTTCAGCCTCCACAAGAAACTTTAACAAAAGCTGTGAAAATCCCTATCCACCATATACTAGGTGGATTAATAATAATTCCTTTTGATCAGAATTACTCTGTTGGCCAGCCATGGTTTCCATGGTAATCAAGTGGCAGACAGACTTGAAGCTGATTTCATCAGTTGTAAGACATCATTAGAATTATCCTATACTTCTAATTATAACTTACTAGGTCTGACTTTTACATGCCATAGCTCAGAGGCAGAGGAAATAAAGATTCACCTTTTAACTGATGGAAAGCTTCCACAAGGAAAGAATTTACAATGTTCTCGCCTTAATTCAGCTTTTTGTTTTCTTCTGCCAAATACTATGAATTCAACAGTTAATTAAAAAAAATTCTTAATAGAACTAGAGCTGAGACTTCACAACTTTGTAATAATGAATTTTATTGATAATGTTGTTAGTAAATTTGAATGTATAAATGTTGTGTGATTGAAATGTGCAGTTGTTGTTTTTAATGATAGGAGACTATTTTGTCATAGAAAGGACTTGAATAATAACAATGGAAAGGAAAAATTCTTGCATTATTTTGGCAAATACATGTAATTTTATTTATTTATTTTAAAGAGAAAGTCCTATGGAACAGCCATTAAAAAAATTCATTCCACAGTCCAGCTGGTAACCCTTACAAAGTAGTAGCCAACATATGATAAGCATGCCAAATCAGCACTTAATCCTTATATTAATGGCAAATTCAAGACTTGCTTGATATATATTTTGAATACAAATGAAAGTTGAAAAAGGAGGCAGCTGGAAATTATGATATAAAATACTCATTTATTAAGATACCAGTTTAATCCTAATGATGATGATGCATTTAAAATATGCATTAAAATTTTCTGAAGGACAAAAAGGACAAAGAGGACCCAAAATGAAGTGTACAGGACAGAAATGAGAATTATCAGAGGGCTCAAAGCCAAGATCTTTAAAGTATATTGAAAAATTTAGGTTTGTTCAGTATAAAAAAAGTAAATGAAGGATAATGCAATAGTGTTCTATAAAAATGTTAAAGGGACTGTAATTGACATTTGTTCCCCATGGACATTGGGAGAAAATCTGAATATTACAATTTCATATTGAAAGAAAGTGGATGTAAATTGAATATCATACCAAAAAAAGTCCTACTTGGACACTTTAAGGCATTTAAACTTTGGAACAATCTACCTGAAGCCATTATAAAAACCAAAAACAAAATTTAAAATGTTTCATAATGTAGGTAACTCCTATCTAAATTGGATTAATAGTCAATTTCAAATCAGCCAAAAATATATAAATTAAAATTATTTATACAATAACAATTCATTGAGAAATGTTTCAAATGTGACTCTTTTCAATAGTGAAATGATTCAGGCCAGTTCCAATGGTCTTGTGATGAAGAGAGATATCTGTATCCAGAGAGAGCACTGTGGGAACCGAGTGTGGATCACAACATCGTATTTTGACTTTTTTTGTTGTTGGTTGCTTGCAATTTGTTTTCTTTCTTATTTTCTTCTTTTTGATTTGATTTTTCATGTGCAGCATAATTGTGGAAATATGTATAGAAGAACTGCACACAATTAAAATATATTGTATTACTTGCTGTCTAAGGGAAGGGGTAGGAGGAAGGGAGGAAAAAAAATTGAAAAACAAGATTTTTCAAGGGCAAATGTTTAAAATTATCTAAGCATAAGTTTTGAAAATAAAAAGCTTTTTTTAAAAAGAGAAATCACCCCCCCCCAAAAAAAAGAAAGAAAATGCCATCTGCATGCAGAGAGGGAACTATGAAGACTGAATGTAAGTCCACACATGCTATATTCATTTTTAGTTTTTTTTCTCTCATGGTTTTTCCATTTTATTTTGATTTTTTCTCCCAACATAATTCATAAATATGCATTTAAAAATTAATGTACATATAAACAGGAAAAAAGAAAGCAATAAAAAGAGGAAGAATTTTTAAAAGAAAAAAAGAAAAATGTCCCCAAATTTAAATGTACATTATGTAGTGTGATCAATATGACAAATGTTGGAGAAGTATAACATTTAAAAACTATCAATAACCTCATGGAATTTACAAACCAGCAAGACAATACAGGTAAATATCACCTATAATATTTCATGGCAAGTACATTAGAAAGGTATACAATCAAGAGCTATCTGAGTTTTAAAAATAATGGTCATTAGCAACTCAGGACAGCAAGAGCTTCACTGAATCGCCTTTTGAAATGATTTTCAAGAAAGAGGCATGAATGGAAAGAAGAGGATAAAACTAGGCATTAAAAACATAAGCAAAAGCATGAAGGCTAGTAAATATTTTAGAGAGATAAACTAATCCAAGTTTGGCTATAATGTAAAAATAGGATGAAATAAGACTGAAAAGATAGGATTATGCCAATTATAAAGGTCTTTTGATGTCAGAAGAAAAATTTGAATTGTTCTTAAGATCAATCAAGAATAATGACTTTTTTAGTAGAAGAGGAAGATGTCCAGATCTTTGTGGAGATTATTCTGATATCTTTAAAGATTGGAGAAAAAAAAAAGATTCATCATAAGGCTACTGCAGACATGATCAAAAAGAGGCAGAGGATGAAAAATGTTTCTGATCCTCATAACTTTTCAAATGTCCCCAAAATGAGAATTATATACAAACAATAAAAGAATTCTTGCTGTTGTCACAGGATGGAACTCAGAATAACAGAGAAGTTCAAGATTCCCCTAATGTGCTCACTCAGCACCTCTTCATCCATCATATACCATGCTTCAGCACCAAGTCTGCACAAAATTGCCTACAAGTTTGTCACAGAACTCAACATTACCCCAGTGCCTTAGAAATAAATCCAAATAGCAAAAGTTTGCTGAGGTTGCTCCAGTAGAGCATTGCTCTCTGATACAAAAGAGCTCAACCAGACAACTGACAAACAAAGGGAATAAGAAGGTTCATGTGGCTATGGGGTAATTTACTAAGCCTGAATGAAAGAGACTAGCATTGAGCTGGGGTCAGTTCTGGCTACCCAGAACTCATTATAGGTGAAAGTCAAAAGATAAATTTCCCAATGTAGAAAAAAAAAAAAAAAGAGTGACATGACGTGTCTTTGAGTTCCAGTTCCAAAGAAAACAACTATCAAATGGGGGAGAGGGAAGGATAGGGGAAAATAAAAGAAGGGAAACTAAAATTTACAAAAATTTCAAGAGAAAGATAATTCAGTTAAAGATACTAGCATTTATAGACATGACAACAGGGAATATAGCAGACGGTATCTCCAAATTAGTTTTTTGTTTGTTTGTTGTTGTTGTTGTGTTTTTTTTTTGTTTTTTTTTTTACATTTAGGTTTTCTGGAAGAAAAGCAATAAGAAATAAGAGCTGTAAAAGCATAATGGATGGCCTACACAAAAGACATAATTGACAGGAGGAAAAATTAGAATCTATAGAGATAAATAGCAACAAAAAACCAAACTATTGTAGTAATCCAAGTGGTTGGGAAGGATGATGACTGTAACAATACTTGAGATGAGATGATGATTGTGAGCCAGTGGAAGTACACATGAGAAATGTTTTGCACTCAATATCTAGTCCTATACTTACTGACAAAATGTTCCCTTATTGTTTACAGTTAATTTAGAGTTTCATTTTAAACAATTTTTTCATAAAAATTACTATAATCTGAACTGGATTTGTGATTTTACTCCAGGTATTGAAGTAATTCAATCCAGGTATTTTAGTAAACTCCAGGTGATGAAAATGCTTCTAGAAATTCAAATATGTTTCTGGTTTCTATTTTATCAACTTAGAAAATTGCCTGAGGCACTGAGAGGTTAAATGATTTGTTCAGGTTAATCAAATTATAAACAGGACTGATACCCATTCTTTCACACATAGAGATTAGCTTATTGGTTACCTCACTTTTTTTTCTCTTGTTTCTGCTGAAGAATATACATGTAATGAAAAATGGACAAAAAATAATTTAAATATATATATATATATATATGAGTATTTATAATTTTCCTAGATTAAAAAGATGAATTGAAAAAAGAAAAAATACAGCCACTTAAGGGAAAGCCACATTAAGAATAATAGAAGAGGATGAAAATATATTAGCGAATAGAGAAAAGAAACAGAAGAAAATGATGTCTCTGAAGCAAGGGAAGGAGAAGATATTTAGCCAACAGTGCTAAATATTGCAGATAGATCAAGAAACAGAAGATTTATATTTAAAAATATGCAGTTTATGTTTTCTTTCTGTGGTAGACCACAGCAAGACCTGTACATAATAGCTGGGATTGAGCAATTTGCGGAGTAGATAGAATTTCAAAGCAGAAATCTTTAGACTGAGGAACAGACAGAAATTTTAGTTATATGAAAATTAACATATGCTGCTAGACAATAACCTCTGTCACTTAAGTAGAGTAAAAAAATATTTTCCTTGTTTTTTCATGTATAGCAAAAGATCTCCACTGGTTAGGTGGTTCCTCGGATTCCCAAGAATATATGAAACAAGAACCCTCCAACAAAGCATTACTCCTCCCTTTTCAATTGGAAAGTTGACTCCAAGGGAGAGAGAGTGAGGTTGTTGACTTTTTATAACTCTGCTTAAATTAAATCTAAATACATGATCAAGTTAAAATATCACCCTCATGATGTCATTAGTACCACTTAAAGATTATCTCTGTGGAATAGTAGGGCAGCAAGGGAAAGTTTTGGCACCCAGCTGAACCAGAATGAAATTCAAATTATCAGAAGGTACTCTTGTTCTGGGTGTGACAACTATATCCTTATAAGCTAAGAAGACATTCCTTTATAATTCCTTCTTTGTGTGGGGTCAGTCATTTTCATCACCAATAGGAAAGAAGAAGAAAGGAAACAAATATTTATTAAGTATTTACTATGTGTTAGGCACTGTGCTAAGAGCTGTACAGATATTTTCTCCTCACAATACATAGGTGTTCTTATTTATTAACTGAGGAAACTGAGGCAAACAGAAGGTAAATAATATGCTCAAGAAAACACAGCTCTTAAGTATCAGAGATCAAATTTGAATTTAGGTTTTCCTACTCATTCTATTTGCTATACTACTTAGCTGCTCCTAAGGAAGGATAACTGAGTAGTGGTCCTTGACACAATCATAAAAGTTTCTAATTTCCCCTTATTTCTTTGTATTCAAGAGTGACATTTTGCAGGCAATATACCAGACTACTTCAAATGATTTCCCAATGTTTTTCTCTTTTTTCTTTTAACATGAAAGCAAGACCAACTTATTCCAAATAAATGGATAAATAAAAGTTAAGTTGATTTCTCAATGGTAGATTAAATCTGTAATTCAGAAAGAAAATATATAAAGGGTTTTATTAGAAGTTTATAATTTCCAGCCAGCCCTGAATATAGTTTTAGATAGGACTCCTAATTTAAATTGTTTGGAAAACACATATACTTTGGAATTAAGCCCCTTCTTCTTTATCTACAATTAGATCTTTATATAGTGCCAAGAGAAGGCATCCTGAGAGCCCTCACTTTGAAGTCAAATTATATTGCTAAATTGTTTTTTTTTAAATGCTTATTTATAGTCTCCTAATTGGGGGAGGGGGTGAATAACAACCTAAGAAATAATCCCAAGTCATAATCACCATCAATGATGACAATATATAAGGATCATATATGTAGTCATTGTCTACAATTTAGAGGCTTGGATAGTTGCTTAGGGCACTGACAAAAAGTTAAATGACTTGGAGGTGAGGGATTACACAAACAGTATATAGCACACATGGGTCTTAAATCCAGATCTTCTGGTTCCATGGACAGCCACCTAAGCCCAATGTTATAATGTGCCTCATACAAAGCACTCGATGAGGTATGACAAATTCCTGGTGATATTTTGTGGTGGGACAATACTTCTGAATACTTTTAATTCCATTTAATTCCATATCTGGCATTTAAAGAAACGATGTTTTTCTCATTAATATCTGTTTCATAAAAATAATTACTTTCTCTTTTCCATGCTAGATTAGTTTAGTTCAGTCCTGTTTGATGAAAGTTTATTGTTATTTGGTCTTTTTTTCCCCCTTTCTCTGATTGTGGTAAATGAATTAAAGAACTGTCAAAAAGTTAGATTATGGTTAAACATCATTATCCCAGGTCCTCTAGTTAAAATATTCACAGATTCCAATGTAAGAAAAATGAAAAATTGATTTGGGAATGACTGTAGTTATATCCTATATTATATATGATGGATAGTCCAGGACACAAATGTGCACAATTTCTGTATTACAGAAAATACTCTGGTCATGTCCTCAATAGGAGAACTAGTCAACATGGATAGTGAATGTGTATGTAACCTCCATGTGTGTGGAAGAGATAAACTGAATTAATGTATCTTTGTGTTTTATAAGGGTCAGATCCTAATTGGAGTCCTATGTGCAGTCTTTTCATTAGCCTGCATAAAGACACAGCAACACTTTAAAGAAAAGATCCATAGAACTGGAGCCAGGTTAATCTGAGGATTAAAGTGACTGAGTTATAAGGACAAGTTAAAACCTTAGTGTAGAAATCTTTGAAATGTTATGTACATCTTAGAGATGTGTATAAAATCACATGTAGTGTTGATAACATTATTTCAAATAAGTTGGCAAGAAGACCTAATCGAGACTAACAAAAAATAAATTGGACCATATGTAAAAGAGCAATCTATTAATCCAAAAGGAATAAATGTTTGGACATCCAGGTGGGAAGAAAATCTATTTGCTTAGAGAAGAGAGAAAATAAAAAAAAAATGCTGCTTAATATTTCTGAGTGCCAAATATTTTTCCCCTAGGTATCCAATCAAATTAGTAGATTTTAGTCTCCAAAAATCAATTAAGCTTTGCTTTAAATCCTTTACTGAAAGCATTCTTACAAATCTCTATCCAGTGATTCACACTGGCCACATGTTGGTCCTTTTTGCTCTCAAGGTAGACTAAATCCTTTTACTTTCAGTCATTCTTTCGGCCCCCAGCAGAGGTGAGAATTCTTTGATATCAAGAAATTAAAGACTCCAGACAGCCTTTTTAGTGCAGCAATCCACAAGGGGGGGGGGGGGGGGAGCATCTGCTCTTCTGAATGAAGTTTAGGCAGTCACATATTTAACTTAATCAAAAAAGGGAGAATGTATCACTAAGAATAATAATATAAAATATTTTAAAACCAAACTATCCACAGTCATTGGTATTTGAACATATAGGCAATGAGATTGACTGACAACAAAGAAATATAACAGTGAGGTTTAAAAATGACACTACACAATTCAATTATTTTGCATTCCAGATCTGACATCACTGTCTCTTTTCTTTTCCTCTCCTTTTCCTTTCTTTCCCTTAACTCTAACTTTCCTCTAACTTTGGCTATAGGAATCAATTTGATTTAGGAAAGATTACCTGTTAAGCTAGAAAAATCAGAATATATGAGGAAATACTTTTATTGTTAACAATGGATAAAATGATTAATATGCATATGATTTAATTTCTCCATAGTTCTTAATTTTTACTATCCTTCCAAGAATTTTGGGCTTTGGTGTATCTATAATTTATAGATATCTATCTATATTTATAGATATAGATATAGATATATAGTATAGATATACACACATATATATGTATGTATATATGCATGTGTGTATGCTTTGAATTAATGCCTTTTAGAATGAAGTCATTATATGAATTTACTGATTTTATACAGTATCAAATTTTCCTCAAATATTCTATCAATTACATTGTATATAAGTGGCCACTTGATTACTAAGGATATTAAATGTATACTCTAACATCAGTCAATTACCCTTACATAAAAACAACAGTGGGCAAGAGACTATATATATTTAGTTCATAACATGAATTGAAAAAATGTCAGTGAAGAAGCAAGTTGAATTTAATACCGAGCATCTTACTAATGCAAGGAACTAGGCTTAAATTTTGACTTTGGCACTGACTCTGTGACCTCAAACATGCTTACTGAGTCTCAGTTTCCTCATTTGTAAAATGAAGGGGTTGATTAATATGCTGAGGTCCTTTCTAGATTCTTAAACTATGATCCTCTCAATAAAGTATGATTTTATTTTATTCAGAAGACATTTTCAATGAAAATAGAAAGAGCCCAAGAGTCTGGTTCCAAGAAAAAAGTAAACATTCCTCAGAAGCCTTTCTCTCAAAAGTCACATTCTAAGAGTCAATTTGTAGTGATTTTTATAATATCTGGCTACAACAAGCCCATTAGCAATCATTTTATATTTGTCTACCTAATCTATGAGATATGCTTAGTAATATTAATGAGACATGTAACCATTATTTTCAACAATCTTATTTTATTCAGATTTGGACCACCCTAGAAAATTAATAGGTTTTTTATATGATGACACGATGATTTAGAATTATTATGTTGGTTTTATGTTACAAAAAAGGAATTAATATTAATTTCTGTTTGATGAATTTACACAATGTTGATGGGTAAATTAGATAATTGTCCATTTTCTGTTTTACTTTAACTAGATCCAGTAGGCCTGACAGAAATTGTTTTGTTAATTAACTTCATATTATTGTTGAAAAAAATGGTAAGCAAGCTGCTCTAAGACATAATTTCCAATAAATAATATACCAAAATAATTCAAATCACTATTTTCATGATATTGTTTTCAAGAACCTATGGCTCCCTACTGTCTATAAGATGAAGTGTAAATGGAAAATTAGCATTTAAGATTTCTACAAATGTATAATTTTATTGTCTGGTGTTCTCAAATGCGTACATTCTGCTCCAGCTAGACTATCTCCCTCATAGTTCTTGTCATTCATCATTGCTATCTATGTATCTTTACTCATTCTGCTTCCCTCAAAGGTACAAATTGTCATACACTTTTGCTTTTCTCCCAACAATGCCTAGCAAGGTTATATTCAATAAATCTCTGTTGAATTGAATTACATTGAATCTATCTCTATTCCTTAACTACTGATCCTCCTGTAAACCTTAAGTGTTGCTCCCAGTACAATTTCCCAGAAATAACTCCTCCTCCTTCTCCTCCTAAGGGCAGTCTCATTTCTCTTTAATATGCAAGACTTAATCATCATAAACTGCTACTGTAGAAGGTCATATTGATGATTTCAAGGGGCTAGAAAGCTGGCTGATGTTAAACACCTGTCTGTTCCCTCCAGCTCCATTTTCACATTTTCCCAGGCATTCTCTTCTGTCTATTGCTACAACAGCTGGGAACCAGGGTATTTTTAGACAAAACAGACTTGTGAGTAGACCTGGCCCTAAGCTAAGGCTTACCTTGATCTGCCAGACCAAGGTTTGGTACAAAAAGAATGGAGTACAAGCTAACACCAGTTGTTAACTTCTCTATCAAAACAGAAGGGAGATAATAAAGAGGAAAGAAGAGGGAGTCTTCCTTTTTTATTTACTAAGTTCATGTGTGTTTTTTTGGTAAGTATTTACAAGTATCCAAATTAAAATTTTAACTGGAATAAGAGTACACTATCAGACAAAAATTAGAATCTAGGCAATTATTCCAAATTCCATCAAGATAGAATCAATAAGAACTTTTGGGAGAATACTAATAAAATTTGTATATAGATATACACATAAATATGCACATATATGTGCATATATACATATAAAGAGAGACAGGCAGAGACAGAGACAGAGAGAGAGAGACAGAGACAGCGACAGAGTGTGAGTTTCATCAGAAAGAACTTTGGAAACAATGAGTTCACCAATCTGAGTATTTGTGCAGAAGAATATATTAAGTACTAAAGATATATGAGGAACTATGTTGGTCAATTAAAACAAAGAGAGCATGAAAACAACGTCTGTCTTTTCCAAAAGCTTAAATTCTAGTAGTAAGGGATGAAGTGGAAAAAAAAAAAGTACTCAGATAAATAAGTTACTGGATAGGATAAGGCACTCAATCTGGAATCATGAAGACCTGGTTCCTAATTTCAAATCCCATTTCATACACTTACTGTGACCTAGGGTATAGGATGATCATAAATGTTTAACTCCTATATATGTGTGTGTGTGGTATGTCTATATGTATGCACACACACATATATATATACAGCATATGTTTATGTGTATTTATAATATATGCATATTATATATGCCATAAAACATATTTTAAAGCTTAATCTTTATTACTGCATTTTCTCCACCATTCTAGACAATCAAGAAAATAATAATGAAAGTTCTGATTAGAGGACTTTGTCAATTCTTGAGATGTTAATGTTTGCACTGAAAATTTAACAGTTGGAGCTTTACACACAATAGCTTCTAAGGTTCTTTTCAATTTTTAATCTAGGATACTTTAATCTTCCAGTGAGATGACTTGTTTGGGGAGAGAAGACTAACAGCTAGAAGGATCAGGAACAGCTCCTCTAAGAGGTTATTTGGATGAATTGAACTTTGAGGAAAATTAAAGTTTCTAAGATGAAGAAGTGATGTGGGAGTTTAGGAAGATAATACAGTTTTCTAGCTATTTTAGAAAAAAATGGCTTGCTTAAATCATCTGAAGATCTATAGATCTGAATATTTTTTTAAGCATAAAAGGTTTCTACTTTGTATTCCAGTAAGACGCTTGAAGGGGGAACCCACAAACTTTTCCTTCTTTTTAAAAAGAGGTCCATATTTAATAATTTTTCTACATTTTTCTTTAATTTTATTTGAATTATCAAAGAAGTGTGCCATTTTTCTATGTTTTTGAAGTAAATTTCTAAACTAATTGGTAGAAATTTGCAGGGAGGAACCATCTATATTACAGAATTATTTTTGGTTTTGCTTCTTTGTAGTTTTGTCAGTTCTCATAAACAGATGAATTTGTTTCAGCAACCATTGCAACTCCATAGGGGTCTGTGAGTTCACTGACAAAAAACTGTTTTGTTCAAACCTCAGTCCTTTTTTTGTGGTTATTCTTATCATTGCTAGAACAATTTACTTCCCAAAATGACAGTGTTTTAGTAAGGTCATTATACCACTTGTCTTCCATGCTTTTTATTACATTTGTAGCACAATCTGGCATGGAGGTTTGTGGTTTATGAAATAGCAGAGTTATACCTATGGTAGAAGTCCTCGGGCTTTGAAACCTCGGGATTTAGTAGGTGCACCACAATACTTGAAGTCTCCAGCTGTATAGGAATAACAGAGCTTGGCACCAAGTTAACAATCAAAATTAATTAAAATGGGAAGTTAACTGAAAATAAGCTGGAGTGATTTCCTTCCCTACCTTATTCTACTCTCCTCACTTGAGGAGGTAACTCATATTTCTATATGGAACTTGCCCCTGGCAGAAGAATAACTATCTATGGCTCTGTAACACAGTAAGTAATTTGAATCTATCATTCTATGCTCCCACCTTGGTTTTTTCTTTCATGTTTTTTTTTAAGAGATAGTAAAAAGTTTAGATGATATTTACAACAAAAATTCATTTTCATACATAAGTGGAAAATAAGCAAGAAAAAACATAAACTATTGCATAGCAACTTATCATTTTCATCAATAAAGTAATTATTGTAAAAGCACTTTCTTGCTTCTATTCAGTTCCTGAAAAATCCTGCATTTTCCTGATCCCAATATACATCTTCACTTTTAATTGTAACTAGGAATACTGTGCCTGAAACATAGTACTTGCCATAATTTAATTTTGCTCTCTAATTTCTCATTTACTCAAAACTACATTTTCATAAAAGTTTTCTAAATATTATGTACACTTCATAAAAAACCTAAGTGCTGCCATTAAAATGGATATTGTGATAAACAATCCATTGAAAAAAGGACAATGTCAAAATTAAGGCTTTGGGAGCATATGATTTGCTGTCTTCTGAAATAAAAATGGATTGCTGATTAGAGAACATTTTGATTTCTTCACATAGAGCACATTGTTATTCAGTCATTTCATTCAAGTCTGACTCTTTGTGTCCCCATTTGGGGTTTCTTGGCCATAGTATTGGAATAGTTTGCCATTTCCTTCTCCAGCTCATTTTACAGATGAGGAAACTGAAGTAATAGGGTTAACCTTATTCAGGATCATATTGCTAGTAAGTAGCAGGTCAGAATTGAGGTCAGGTCTTTCTAACTCCAGTGGCGCTCTATCCACTTAGCCATCTAGCTGTCTATATAACACATGAAATAATTAACAATAGCATTTTTGCCCCCCTCCCTTCATGGTAGTAATACATTGCAAAATTCATTGCAAAATAAAATGCAACCACTATGCTAGAAAAAATCCTCCAGATAAATAGATAACTTATTAAAAGAGAATACAGACAGCTTCCACTAATAATATTTAAGGTTTTCTCCCCCAGGGTAACATAAAAAACCTAAACAAATAAAATTCTGGGTTTCAAACTCTATTATAATAATTTGATATTGTTTTCATTAAAATAAATTACCTTTTAATCAGTACATCAATTTAGCATTATTGAGGACTTACAATAAGTGAGATGTCCAGATGTGGAGAGAATGTGAAACATTCAGCCCTTTCTGGGAAATTAATGATAAAATAAAAGAGTCCCAGACTGCTATGCTAACTGAAGAGATGCCTTCATTAGTGGTGGCAGGCAAGTTCAAGAACCAGAGATGAGAAATAGGAATACGCCATGGGCAAACAGAATCTTTTTACTCCCCGCTCCAGCTCTTAAAATTATAAGTAACAAGTTAAAGGGTGTTATTTTCTCCATTTCTTCAATGAAGTACAACTAAGCATTCTCGTGCTTGAAAGGTAGAAAAAGAATCCATTATGTATATTGAAAAAATAATGTGATAAATTTACATTTTATTTCTTCCAACAATACCACGATCTGATTAGATTTTCTTTAGGCATGATTTAGCTGAAAATCAAAAGGAAAAATTAAAAAGCCTTATCAAATATCCTACTAGTTGGTCCTCTCGAATTAGTAGTTAGGAAGATTAATCTAATTCTGCCCTAGGGTAATTAAAAATATCTTGTCTTCAAAATATTTCCTGAATTGGAAAAAAAGATTTAAATAAAAATTAGCAAAACAAATCAACATATGCATAAATTGTGTCTGGAGACAGAAGCAACATTTCTCACCTATTGTTTGCCTATCCTACCTCCTCCACCTCACTACCATACAACTTTCTTCAAAGACTGCCAAATCTTATTTCTCTCTTCATAGCATCTTCTAACAACTTTTCTCTTTCTAGTTCATGCCTTCATCACCTTTTAAACTATATTAACTGCTTTTTAGCTGATCTCACTGCTAATATCTTTTAATCATTTATTGGGTATAGCTCTTAATCATGTAATTCTATTATTCTAATATTCACTTGAATATTAGCCCTTTACCTGGGATATTTGGTACAAAAATTGCGTTCCTTCCAAACAGTAGTATTCTTTATAATACTTTTTTTCTTTTCTTTTCTTTCTTTCTTTTTCTTTTTTATGGTAACTAGGTAGCAATGAAGATAGTGGGAGGCTTAAAATCAGGAAGGCTTGATTTGAATTCTGATTAAAGTACTTCCTAGATATAGGACACTCACTGGAAATGTCTTAATTTCTCTAAAGACAAGTTTCCTCATCTATAAAATATGGATAATAATAGCACCAATCTTACAATTATTCTGAATCAAATGAGAACTAATATATAAAATATTGTGAAAATCTTAAAGGACTATGCTATTATTATTATCATTACTGTTATTATTATATGTTCAATCATTCAATAAACATTTAAGAAGTAGCAGCTGTGTGAAAGGCACAGTTATTAAGAGTTAGGTATATAAATAAGAAAAATAAAGTCCTTGTTCTCAAGGAACTTACAATCTAATGGGGTAAGACGCAGAAAGAAGTTGAAAAAGAAAGGTATGAGGAACCTGATGTGAGTACCCAAACTGATGCAATCTCACAGTATGAGTTCACAAACAGTATTCCTCTTTTTCATGCAAGAAGATCATGAAAAGTGAGGTTTTTTGATCCATCCAATGCTTCAGATGACATGCTGCTCAAGCCTGCAACTTGTGTCTTTGTCCCCTTGTAAATTCACCACAGGGATTCAAATGCCTTGCTGGGGGGGATGCCTTCTCGATTTTTGACATTATATATATAACAAATGGAACACACAGTCTGTCCATCTATTACCTGTCACTTCTACTATGTGACCAGCTCACCTCTTTTTTCTGTTCATCCATCTTCTTAATGGTATATTTTACTCCTTTTGTCCTTGTAGGTAATATGATGCAGTCTACTCATGCCTCTACACTCCCTTATATTGCTCTTTGACTGACCCATAACTATCATTCTTCAAAGATCATGACATGTGAAACAGAGTCAGCATACTGAAGAACACTGATTTTTTTTTTAAGATGGACTTTTATTTCAGTGAGAAGTCAGGGTCATTAAAAACACTGAAGAAATTCCCTAAATGATCTAATCTGTTTCTTCTTGTTCCATTAATTATCTGTGTATAATTTCCATTCAAGATATTTGTACTGATGGATCAGCTCTACGAGTTTCCCCAGCAAATTCTATACATCGTAAGTCTTTACTTTTTTTTTTTTTTCCAATTTTGATAGCCCAAATTCCTTTGAATGAATCTCTCTCTCTCTCTCTCTCTCTCTCTCTCTCTCTCTCTCTCTTTCTCCCTGTCTGCCTCCTTATCTTTTACTCCTAGTTTCTCTCTCTCACTCCCTTTCCTCCCTCTTTCTGTGTGTCTGTCTGTCTCCTCTTTTATGTGACTCTGCAGTGTTACAATTTGTAAAGAGGATCAACTGGACGATCTAGCGATCTCTAAGGTGGCCTTCTTTCAGGCTGCAGTGTGCATCTTCCACATTTACTTTGCTAAAGATAAATACTTTTAGCAACCAGATATCTTCCTATTTTGTTTTTCTGATTATTGACAGCAGTAGGGTCGAAGGCAAAATTTTATGAGAGCAACCATCAGGATGACATTATATCTGGGCATAGTCTAGAAATAAGTAACTATAAATATGTCTTTTCATTTGGTAATGTTTTCTGCACTAAAAAGTAAACACCACTTTCAATTATGTCTAATTGTGTAGTATGTACTCAAAGGTTTCTCAACTTATGACTCTATCTTTCTGACCATGGACACATTCCATACCTATTTTTGGAATCACAAGATTAGTCCTTTCCCCAAAAATTAGTATTTTAATTATTTAATTTTTTGTGTGTTATACAATAATTAAATATTAAACTATTCCATTTAGTTGGATACTTTATAAAATGAATGAAACATCTTTGAAAAACTCTTTCCCTCTTGCCTTGATTATTTTTTCATTTGTGTCTCTCCCTTTTTCTTTGATTCTGTCTATCTCTGTATCTGTTTGTCTCTCTTGCTTTCCATAACATGTGCATAGACACAGATACAGACAAAGTTTTTTTGTTTGTTTATTTTTTTTTCATCATTGTGTCCCTCATATCTAACACTATAAGCGTCAGGTATTTTCAAAACTTAAGAAATTGTCATGCTGTTTCATCAAAGTTACAATTTGTAGGAGCTTTGGAAGATATTATGCTTCCATTATCTCTGTATAATTTACAATTAGTATCCAAGAACTGATTCACTGATACAAAACAAAAAAATTATGGAAGGCCCTTCTGATACAGGAAAGAAATATTTGGCCCAAGTAGTAGTATTCTTTACCCAAGATGATTTGAAGGTGGTAAAGCATCATTATTGAGGTTTGATGCAGAACTATTTAAAAACATATGAATTCTCTATTTTATCACCTTTAAAAGCTTAAGCATACTAGACTTCCTTCTTTGTGAAACCTTCCCTGATTGAGACATCATCAATTACTCTTGCTAACTACCCTATTTAAACTTGTCACTTCTAACCCTAATAAGTCTCAGTTCTCAAAATGCAGGCATCCCTTCTGCATGTGCATTTTTGTTGCTGTCATATATTTTTAATTCATGCATTTAACAAGGGCCACTTGTGTTGTTGGCCCTATGTCCTATATGTATGCTGTTTGTTGATGCTACAAACTTTTGGATCTAAGACCCAAGGATTGAGCTGGTAATTTGCTGTGCATAGTGCCTAGTGTAATGACACCTGCAGCTAATACTTAATAAGTGCCTTTTGGATAGGGATAGGATTTTCCAGATAAGAACTATATATAGCTCCTGGGCTTAGGTTTCCTATAGCTCTGAGATTGTTTCCTGAAGATGAGTAATTTCCCTTACAGATTTTCTTATTGTTCCACCCTACACATTAAATGGTTTTGTTTAAGTTGTTTTTCTGTTTAGCTTCCATTTCACATCATAATTTCAGACTTATTTACTTAAGTGTCACTACATTGAAATTAAATGGAGCCTCTGCAGCATTCAGTTCTAGAAACAAAGGATTCTATTCATCAGCTGAATGTTTTCTTTTATATCTCTGGGACTCACATATAGTGTATAGAAATCTATGTATTGGAATCAATTTAATCTTCATAAGTCATAGTACAACATCCAGTTCAAGCAAAAAGTGTAAATAGAATGCAAAATAGCATAGTAGTTAGGAAAAGGAAAGAAAACAACATTATTTGAGCCAGTTTTTTAAACTACCAGAGGAATTATGCAGGGTTTGTTTGCTTCCTTTATTCTTTACCATTTGCTGATTTCTATTGTTTAGCTTTTTGTCACTTTTCAATATCTTTTTCTGCCTTTCCCTAGCACCTTTAGAAAGAGGGCAAAAAAAGTGAAAAAGTGCTTAATTTAATTGGCAATGCAGTGGAATGCCACAAGGCAAGATCGGTACAACAGAGCTTTAATCCTATCTGAAATGTTATCAAAGTCAGTTTGTATTACTACTCAGAAGATGACTGATGACAGTCAGTGGTATTATATCACATTGGTTTACAGGTGACTATAAGAGCTGTGACCTTACTACCATCACCACCATGAGAGCAACTTACCTACAAAAATTGAAATAATAATAATAAATAAAAACTAAATGAAACAGAACTGACAGATCACTTGCAAAAAATAGATTTCATTCCACATCTTTCATTCAAATTATGCAGCTAGGTAGAGCAGGAGATAGAGCATTAAGCTTGAATTATGAAGACTCATCTTCCCGCGTTCAAATTTTCCTTCAGACACTTACTAGCTGTATGACTCTGGGCAAGTCATTTAACACTGTTTGTTTCAGTTTGTCCATGTATCAAATGAACTGAAGAAGGAAATAGCAAATCTCTACAGTATCTTTGCCAAGAAAACTACAAATGGGGTCATGAAGAGTCAATCAAATCTGAGTAACAGAAACAAAATATTGTTCTTATTAATTACTCTGATAAGATATTCTTCAAGATCTACTTGGTTATTTTCTAGAAAAATACAGAACTGGTGTCTACTTTTTCTGTGAAAGCCATCATTACTGCTACTAAATGCCTTTTTAAAATTGAGCTTTTTGTTTTGGTGCTTTAGCTATTGTCCAGCATTCATAATGCTTTAATGATGCATAGTAAAGGACCAAAAGATGTGTAGCCATTAGTTCTTGAAATTAACCATTTATAATATGGTATGATTTGCTTAGCATTGAAATCACAGAAAAAATAGATTTCAGTATTCTCTCAGGTGGAAAATATGGCACCAATATAAGTGTTTGCCACGTGGAGGGGTTGACCCAGAGCAAGAGAATCCACTGTGCAGCAAGTTTCACTGTAACATGTATATTCATAGAATTCCACTACAGGGATATTTACCATGGTAGAGGGTCCAGTTCTTAAGCACAGCTGTCAGTTAGTGTGACCCCACAGAGAAATGGAGAGATGACAGCCTCTATGACATTGGGTAGAATCTTGATGGATAAAATGCATGGATATTCATTCTTATCTCCCTAGTGGAAGCTATTTATTACACTGACATGAGGTTCTACCTTTGAATCTCAAAGTGTCCTTTGAGTTTCCCTAGCTTTTGAGTTGCCAGCTCTTTTTAGCAGCATAGAAATTGGAGTTGTATTAGTTGGTTTGTATTTCTGGAGGGCTTTTTTTTTTATATAAAACCATAAAATAGATGAAACCTACAAAAGAAAATGAATGCTTGAAAAACAGTGTGCTTTTAGAGAAGTGCTTTAAAGAAGATTAGTCGATTTCCATGTTAGCATCCAACTGCTTCGGCAGTACTTCACCTCAATTTTGTAATGAACATGGTAACAAAATATATTATCGTGCTTAAAGCTATGCATTAATGTTTAATACTATGGTGCTTAATAAATATCTGCATATCAAATCTGACTCTAAATTCTATGCAGCTAGCTTTGGGCTAATTTTTGAAACCTTAACTTTGACACAATTTATATAAAACATAAACAGCCTAAGAAAATATGGTAAGGTGTCAAAATTTTTTCTTACTAAACATTACAATGCTAGAAGCACAACCTTCAATTTTTACAATTAATTTTCTTTCATCAAAAAATATCTTTGGTTTTTTTTTTTAAACAAAAGAACAAAAAGGATTATCCTTGCGAGATTCTACATTTTAACATTTTTTCAGTCAATATGCTATACTTTAAATTTCCTTGCCTTCTAACATCTTTATACTTATTTAGTGATTTTAAATCTTCTGGCTAATACCCTAAAATCATAAACATTGTATGTATGTGTGTAAGTGTGTGTGTTGTATGTGTGTATAAATGTGAATGAATGAAATCCACAATGCCAAAAAATCAATATGAGAACACAGCTAACTTGAATTGAACTATGGCCTTAAATAGGGGGAGAGATGGGCCGATAAAAAGAATTGCTCTGAAATTTAAGGAAACAATAACAAAAGCCATATTTTTAGCTGTTTCATTTTCTAATTTGATGGAATAATTGAAAGGCTTTAATATCCCAAAGCTAATCTAAAAGGTGCGTAAAATCATGAAGTGATACAGTATATACAAGTTCAATTTAGGCTGACAGGATTTTTCTAAGTGTGACATATAGGTGTCAATATTTATGTATAAGAGTAGTTTTCTATTCTATACATAGATGAAATTAAATTCTAATCACAAAAGCTAAAACACTGTTCAGTATGAAGATGAGATATTGTGGCAGCACAGTGTCTTTTTATATTATCTCAAAACACTCAATGAAGAACATTGTCATTTATTCCCCAATAATTCTGCCTGTTGTGGGGGTTTAGGACTTTAGGTACCTATAGTTTATGTGACTTTTCCAAGGTCACACTGAATGAGTCAGTAGGAGAGACAGGAATAGCTACAGAGTAAGCAGAGACAGGAATAACTAAGGAATCTTCCCTTATACAACACCTGCTGAATTGCCAAAACTCCTCCATTACATCAATCCTTCATGGATGTCACCAATCCTAACACTGTTACAGAATTTGAGCATATGTGACATGGCTCTAGGCACATAATTAAGTGATTATTTTTTAGGTTTGTTTATTTTTTTTTAAATAATGTGAATTATACTGTAAATTTTTACAAAATGTAAACCACAATATTAGGTCAAAGAAATGAACATGATCAAGGTTTTTTTTTTTCCCCTGTGCATCAAAAATCTTACATGCTAAAAATAATAACTGCATAAGTCAATACAGTTGACATTTTAGATAAAACCTGTTCTCTGTATCAGTCACAAAAGAAAACTCAGGAGAATGTCCTCAAAACTTTGAGATCTTCTAGTTTCAAACCTGAACTACTTTACTTTTTCATCACTATGTACTTAATTCTAGATTATTCGGAGAATGATCAGTAACTACTCACTGGCCCATTTTACTTTCTTAAATTATTATGTTTCAGGTTAAATGTGGCCACTGGAAATAATAGATAAGAGTATTTCTGAAAGAAAAAAATCTGGCCACTCCTGTTTTATGTAAGGCCACGAGCTTCCCCCTACTCCCCACTTTTTATCCTTTATAAAAATCTATTTGGATAATGTGAAATATGTGAAGTTGAAAGGAAACATTGTTCAACCCAAAATATAGTTTTTAAATACTATTTTTTTAAAATTATGAGATACTATAAAATTCAATTCTTCTCCAAGTTCCTTAAATAAATAATATTCTATTTTCTTTGTCTTGTATAAGAAAAAAGTGTTTTAAAAATAATGTTGTGGTCTTTTGAAAACTGAGTATGGGCCAAAAATACAGTAATTTTTGTTAATTTAAAATACATTGAATGCATCTCTTAGAAAGTTTTGAAGTTTTATATTTAATAATACACTTGGGCACATAATTTTATCACTTTAATATATAATTTAGAAACATAAGTTATTATAAGGTTAGGAAGCTTGCTTGTTATTTCTTTTTAACAAAGAAATGCATCACCAATAACATAAAGTGATATACATAAAATACATTTGTGAAATTATAAAGAAAAAGCATTTATATGCTATCTGAAATAAAAGACATGTAGTAGTCAAGGTCAGATAATAGAAAACTGACAACACCTTCCTCTTTATTTAAAACCATGAACAACCCTACTTCCAGTAATATTTATACAACACTAAATGTGAGGGTGTAAAGTATAAGAAATCTGTTAATTATGTGGACATTTCAAATGATTGAATTTCTTGTTATCATATTTTGAAGCTATCTTCTTTTTTGTTTTGTCTTTTCATTGAAATAATGCCTTAATCTCCTCCTTCCTACCCCTATTCTAATACTTATGCTTCTTGGCTTGTATAACACACACACATACTCAAAATTAAATCTATTCTCCTTAAAACAATTTAAAATTTTTAATTTAATTTTATGTTTTTGATTTCCTGAAAGTAATGTTATATAAATACAATAAATTATTCACTAGCAATATATTGAATAATTTTTTAATTTGAAGGGTCACTCATATCAAACAGCATGGACTACATATGATCATACAAAGAAAACAAGAAAAAATCCTGCAGGAGGAAAAAAAATAATACAAATTTATCTTTAATCATGAATTTTGTTATTATACTTCACAGTAAAATTAAATAACTGTTATTTATAACATGCAATTGAGCAAGTGATTACTTTAAATTATTTTCTGATTTGTCTTTGATCTGTTATCACTTTGAAAGTTATATTATGAATATCATATCTTCAATAATTAGCTTTCACCCCCCTAAAATACACTGATGAGAAACATTGTCTATCCTTGAAGTCTTCAGAATCTTCATGATATCAAAAAGTCCAAAGATCATTATCTTTAATTCCTTCCAAAAACTGTATATGTTTGTATCTTTTGCTGCATAGGATGAGACAGCTAAAAGGATGTTTGAGAAGAACTTGAGTAATAGGGTCTTGTGCTATTGCCATCACAAATGAGTTATCTGCTAAAATCACTGTCTTATTAATTAAACAAAAAAATAAGAAAATGACTGTTCCCCAACCAACCACATTAAAATAGATTCCCCAATCTTCAATTTTATAAGGAAAAAAATTCACTTAGAAGTATGCTTTTTTACTGTTCAAACATTTCTCTATTTGAAAGGAAGAGTAAGAGGGATCCTTAATTGACAAATGATCAAAGAATATGAACAATTTTCAGATGAGGAAATTAAAGTAATTTATAGTCATATGAAAAAATGCTCTAAATCAGTATTGATTAGAGAATTGAACATTAAAACAACTATGAGTTTTCACCTCACACCTATCAAATTAGCTAAGATGACAGAAAAAGAAAATGATAAATATGATAGTGGAAACAGGAAAATTGGGACACTACTGCATTGTTAGTGGAATTGTGAACTCATCCAGCCATTCTGGAGAGCAATTTGAAAATATGCCCAAGGATTGTAAAACTGTGCATAACCTTTGAAATATCAATGCAACTGATGTGTCTGTATCCCAAAGAGATCATAAAAGAGGAAAAATAATGCACATGTACAAAATGTTTGTAGCATCTTTCTGTGGTAGCAAGGAATTGGAAATTGCATATACAGCCATCAGTTGTGGAATAGCTGAATAAGACAGGGTATATGAATATAAAAGAAAACTATTCTTCTATAACAAATGATGAACCATCTGATTTCAAAAAACCCTAGAAAGACTACATAAATTGATGCTGAGTGAAGTGAGCAAAACCTGGAAAATATTAAATTTAATAGCAAAATTGTGTGATGATCAACTATGATAGGCTTAGATCTCAGCAATACAGTGATCCAAGATGATTCCAATAGACTTCAGATGAAAAATGCTATCACCGTCTAGAGAAAAAAAACTATGGAGATTTAAAGTGGATCAAAAATACTTTTTTTAAAACTTTTTTTGCTTTATTTTCTTTTTCATAGTTTTTTCCTTGTTATGATTTTTCCCCAAAATGACTCAAATAGAAATATATTAAAAATGATTGTACATATATAACCTATGTCAGATTGCTTGCTGTCTTAGAAGGGGGAACCCAAAGCAGGAAGGGACAAAAAATTTGAAACACAAAATCTTAAAAATGTGAAAGTTGAAAATTATATTTATATGCAATTAAAAAATAATATGCCATTTTTTTAGAGTAAGAGGGAGTCAATTACTTCTAACTATAATTTAGTCATGCTGTCATCATTGCCCAGAAGACCAAAAGAAAAAAAAATTCCATTCTGTATTTCCATGTCTTCAGTACAATTTAATTTCTGTTATAGAAAAATAGTAGTAAACACCATGATACAAATTCATTGCAATTGGATGGGATAAGAAATATTTAGCAGAGATGTTCCAGAAAGAGACAGTGCTTTTTAAAACGATGAATTCAGTAAAAGAGGACACAGATAAGTCCTTCACTGCTAGAATGGGTATTTTCTGAATCAAAAGGAAGAACTGAAATCCTGCTCTTTTTTCACACAAGACACTATATTCCTTCCCTGTGTCTTTGCACAGATGGGTACTTGGAGTAAGAATATTCTTATTCCTCAACTCTCTCCATCTTTTAGAACTCTTAGTTTCGTTCATATTCAAACTCTTCTCCATTACCTTTTATTTATTCTGCACAGATTTTATATTTATTCATTATATTTACATAAATATTATTTGTACATATACACGTAGTATACTTCGAAAGTGCCCCTTAGAATGTAAGATCTTTCATTATTTTTGTCTCATTATTACCAATACCTACAATATTTAGCATAGTCATTGAAACATAGAAGGCACTTATCAAAAGCTTTTTGATTGACTGATAAATAGAAATTTCTGCTTTCCTCCCCAGGAATACAAATAGTGGTATATCTCAGGATACAGTAGGCTTTGATTCAATTTAATTCAGCAAATTACTTAATAATGTATTTAATATATACTTATATATGTACTTAATATGTACATATAATACACAATGCTTTCTGAAAATGAAATACAACACAATATCAGCATTCAGTAAACTTATAAAGAGTTGAGAGGAGCAGTAAGACTAGTATGCTATATGATTGATAATGATAGGTATAAAGATGTCCTAGTAAACATTTTAATAAATTAAAGAGGGGGCAATATCATTCTGGCAGCATTTGAAAAGGATTCATGGACAAAGACCAGGACTTGAAAAAGAATTTCCACAAGAGGAAATAAAGAGGGAGTGTTTCCTAAACAGAAGGCTTCCTGCCTGAATGTCTGGAAATAATAATGAGTGGGTGGGCAATGGGGGTGTTTGAGAGAGAAAAAGATAGAGGGGGAAGAGGGGAGGAGAAACAGAGAAGAGGGAGGGGAGAGAGAGAGGGAGAGAGAAAAAGAGAGGGAGAAGAAGGAAGAAGGAAAGGAGGAAGGGATGGAGGGAGAAAGAAAGAGAGGGAGTAAGGGAAAAGGGGAGGGAGAGAGAGAGGGAGAGAGGAATAGTGAAAATTTTATTTTATATCCTATTTTCTTTTTTTTATTATAGCTTTTTATTTACAAGTTATATGCATGGGTAATTTTACAGCATTGACAATTGCCAAAACTTTTGTTCCAATTTTTCCCCTCCTTCCCCACATCCCCTCCCCCAGATGGCAGGTTGATTAATACATGTTAAATATGTTAAAGTTATATCCTATTTTCAAGATTCATTAGTCAGTATACTTAAAAAGAAATGCTATCTTTTATTTATCTTTGTATTTTCCCCCAAACACAGCAACACATCAACTAGCATACATTGGTTAATAAATGCTTGTAAGTGAATGAATGAATGTATTTATTTATTGTGCTCAAGAAAAAACAGAGAGGTATCATCAAATTGAAATCAAGCTCACTATTGTTCATAGCTTTTCCATAAACATGGTTTCCATAGTTTTTCCTACACATAAAAACACATGTGAACTAACAGAATTCACAAGGCACCAGGGAAAACTGTTTATAAATGTCAGGTAAGTGACACTTGTCTTCATCACATTCCCTTTTCATTTTCTTTCTAGGATCCAGCGTCCAGTTGAGCTCAGGTGAGCTCAACAACAGAAAGCAGAGAAGGGCACTCTTCCATTCGAGGAAATCATATTGTCTCTCCCCCATCAAATAGCCTTTTCTATCCTATCTTATTAGACCAAACTCTATGTAAATCTGCCTATGGTTTTTAATATTTTATTTATTGGTACATAAGTGATGCACTGTTTGTTCATATTGAAGAGAAAACAATCCCACGGGTTTCATAGATACCTGGCTCAAATAGTCAAATTCAACTGGTATTGGAAATAAAGGACATATTTATATTATATAAGCATACACCAGGGAGATCAATTACATTCTTTATGCCTGAACATTTGTGCTGTAAATATGAAAGCAAACAATGAAGTCCCTCCTTCATAAGTTTTTGCACAGACCAGTAAGCAAATTCAAAAGTTTAAGCCAAGGAAGTCCAAGGTTTATAATTCAAATCAGCCCTTTAAGACAAAGCAGTCACTGACTTATGAAATAGAAAGAATGTAAAAAGAGGCCTCCTACAGCAGTCTCTGTGTGATCAATGATAGTCACCTTCCTTTCTCAGAGTAACTAGAATGTCTATCAAAAGCAGAAAACGGAAGGTTTCAGAAGCATTCTGTGGTTTAAAAAGAAGCCTATTTTCCCCATTAGTAATAAATGTTCCTGCTGAGCAGAACAGAGATATACCTGAGAAAGTTCCACAATTCTCTTTCTACTTGGCTTTGCCTGCTAGGTGAGGACTGGTGTGCTAAAGAGCATTTTGTAAAGCAAAGAGATTAAATAATTGACTTCACTGGAATTAGAAGAAAGTCTACAGTATTCCCCCACTGAAGCAGCACTACATGATGAAGAAGGAAAATTACAAATTTTAATAGCTAGACATGTGACCTAGTAGCAAGAGGAAATTATAGTCACGGAATGCATGACCATACAAACCAGTAACTTAGCAGTTTACCCCAGCTGGAAGCATGTGAGAGATAGATTAGAAGTGAAAAGTATGGCAAAGCTTTGGGGCACATGAAGCTAGAGTGGCACTCTTGGTAGAGGGAAATTTAAAGGAATATCTTAAAACAAATGGGTCATGAAGGGATATCTAGATCCTCCCACTCCTGGTTTTAAGTTACTTTAAAAATGCATCTAACACAGCTCTTGTCATTTTAATCACCTTTCTTCCTCTTACACACAATAAGGATACTGTCATGTTATGTCTAATTCATATTTTCAATGGAAAGGGCACATCTAAGCTGTATTTAGGCTATGAGAGTACATTAGCCTTTTTTGAACATCTGGTAGAAAGTGAAGTCTCAGCAGTAGCAATTTATATATTTTTATCATCATGGGTGAAATGTGACTTGAGTGATTTAACAGCAAGAAGGAGCAACTGATTTACACTGCCGCATCAATAGAACAGCTTGTGAAATTCAAAAATATTATGATAGTAACTTTGCTAGAGACATTGAGATACATTTTTATAAAGAAAAATCTGGATCATAGAATTTCTTGGATCTACAAGAATTTAAATTGCATGAATTTTGTAGGAACACAACATACTATAATTGGAAATAATAAAAACCCAGAAATTTAAATGAGCTTAATTTAGAATATATACAAAACTGAAGTACTACGTTAATCTTAAGATATAATACAAAAATATTCAACATAGTACTTGTAATGTTTCAAATTAAGCACTTGATGTCATGAAAACAATTTGTTAAGTAAACACAGAGGAAAAATATCTAGAAAAAAGATATATATATATATATATATATATATATATATATGATAAATCTAAATCTGGATGGGTTATATGTGATTTTGAAAAATTCTTCTACTATTAGAGCAGTCACAATCAGTAATGGATATACTTTGGGAATTTGAAATGGCCTGGACCCACATATATTTAGAAACAACCACATATTTAGTATAATCAAAATAAATTAGAAACCAAATTTTTATATATTATATTTATTATGAAAACAATAAAAAAGATATTTAGGTCATGGGGGATTTAAAAAAAATAAATGTGTTCCTTGAATTAAGAAAATAATTATGGGTCTCATATCTCATAATTGGGCTCTGTAAACTAAGAATATTAGTTTATTAGCTTAGCTTCAAAGAGCTTACAAATGGGAGACAAGTTATGATGGCAAAAGCGATGGTGATGTCATGTTCAAAGATTAGTTAATAAATAAATAAATATATATGTAAAATGATTAGAGACATGAGTAGTATGAACAACTAGACGAACCAACAAAGATTTTTTGAAGAATATGACATTTTAATTGAGTTTCAAAGTATCTTTTCCAAGAAGAAGGAAAGTACTATCATGAGGTCAAATAATGCAAGATCATACATGTGGAAAACAGAATAGAGTTCATAAGATAGGTGGAAGTGGCAAGTAATCCACCAACAAAATCAGGCTGGATATAGACTATAAGAGCACTTAAATGTCAAGCAAAGAAGGCTATTCTTCTAATAAAGAGTCTCTCTATATTTGCCTGAACAAATGTCTGTGTGAGAGATACAAAGTCTGTCATCAGACCATGATCAAAATCTTTCCAAACTGGTAAAACCTAATAGAATTTGTAAATTGTATTGCCTATGTCTTAATATTTTTTTGGCTGCTGAGAAAAACATCTGGAAGCTTAGTATGTCATCAATGTCATGTGGAAACAAAAGAAACTATCAGGATCTTATACTTCATTAAGAGAGGGATAGTTTATAGGAATAAGGAAGTGATAGTCTATCTGTACTCTTCCTTGAGCAAAACATCTTTAAAGAATCATGTACAATTCTATAATAATCTACTGATTGATAAACCCTAAAACTGTAGCTTCTGGGATAAGAACTTACTATCTGACAAAAATTGACAAATAAGGAGAGAAGTAGAAAACTGGGGAGCAATTTTTACAGCCAGTGTTTCTGATAAAGGCCTCATTTCAAAAATATATAGAGAACTCAGTCAAATTTATAAGAATGCTAGATATTCTCCAATTGATAAAGGATCAAAGGATATGAACAGACAATTTTCAGATGAAGAAATTAAAGCCATTGATAGTCACATAGAAAAAGCTCTAAATCACTATTGATCAGGAAAATGCAAATTAAAACAATTCTGAGGTACCATCTCATACCTATCGATTGGCTAAGATGAGAGGAAAAGATGATAAATATGAGAGAGGATACAGGAAAACTGAGATACTAATTCATTGTTGGTGGAGTTATGAACTGATCTAACCATTCTGGAGAGCAATTTGGAATTGTGCCCATAGGGCTAACAAACTGTGTGTACTTTTTGATCCAGTTGTGTCGCTTCGGTGTCTGTATTCTAAAGAAGTCATAAAAAAGGGGGAAAGACCCACATTGCAAAAAAAGGTTTGTAGTAACTCTTTTTGTGGTGGCAAGGAATTAGAAATTGAGCACACACCCATTTTGGATATGGCTGAATAAGTTATTGTTTGTCATTTTAAAAAATTCTAATAAGTTTATTTATTTTTAATACATATTGCTTTATGAATCATGTTGTAAGAGAAAAATCAGAGCAAAAAGGTAAAACCATGAGAGAGATGACATTTTCTACTCAAAACCTATTGGCATTGCTTTGGATCACTGAACTACTGAGAAGGACCAAGAATTACATAGTTGATCATCTCACATTCTTGCTGCTCTTGTGTTTGATGTATTCCTGGTTTGCTTATTTCACTCAGCATCAGTTAATGTAAATCTTTCTACGCCTTTGTATAATAGGCTTGTTCATCAATTTTTTAGAACAATAATATTCCATTATCTTCATACCACAAGCTGTGCTAACAGATTACTAAGCCATTCCCTAATTGATGGGCATGAGATTAGCCCATCATATTAGCCATCAATAAGCCAGATTGGCTTAGCCAATCTGAAAATTGTCTGTTCATATCCTTTGATCCTTTATCAATTGGAAAATATCTAGCATTCTTATAAATTTGACTGAGTTCTCTATAGTCTATATATTTCCATTTCTTTGCTACCACAAAAAATGCTGCTACAAACATTTTTGCACATATGGGTCCCTTTTCCTCCTTTATAATTTCTTTGGGATATGGATCCAGTAATGGCATTACTGTGTCAAAGGGCATGTACAGTTTGATAGCCTTTTGAGGATAGTTCTAGATCGCTCTTCAGAATGATTGGATCATTTCTCAATTCCACCAATAATGCATTAGTGTACCAGTTATCCTATATGTCCTCTAACTAATTTATTATTAGCTTTTCCTGTCATTTTAGCCAATTTGAGAGGTGTGAATTGGAGCTTTATGAAAATAAAATTAATTTCCTTGGTAATTAGTGTATTTCCCCCTGTTGCCCAAAGTATATCATTAAGCATAGATCAGATTTTCTCTTGTTATAGTTGAGAATTCCTTTTTAAGCTTTAGATTATATGGCTATTGGAGTACCAACCTTCCTATTCTGAAATTCTCTGGCAATAAGTTAAAATAGAAAATTTGCAATTATGTAGCTTTTTTAGATCTTCAAGAAAGACAAATTGAATAATAGATCCAAATGATTCATTTTGGTGACTGGGTTATTTAGATTTACATTAGTGTATTTATTACTTTAACTAATTGTTGACAAATTGCTCCTTAGTATAAATATTATTTTCCCCAGATCTACTTCTGTTGGTCTAGAGAAAGTCATTATAACAGGATATGAATATGTTACTTACATGAGAAATTTTATCTAAACTATTATTGGCATCAATCACCATTTATAGTCTGGGAAGTTCACTGGGTAGATGCCAAATGAAGAAATAAAGCACTTTTTATTTAAGTCAAGTTATTAATCTTAGCCAAAACCTCTATATTATGTAAGTAGCTTCCATTGAGAAAGTGATGACTCCAACTCTCCATAACTCTTTGGTTCTAAAGTTGCTAAGCAAGTTAAGCAATTATGGGAGCATTTTCAATCTTTTCAAACATGCCCTTGAATTAAAAGGTTCAGTCAAGTTGGAAAATTTAAATTGCCTTGACACTAAAAATGTCAGCTCAAACTGAAACAAAATTGTTTTGGAAACCAGTAATTTGATGCAAATTGATAACCCTATGAAGTAAGCACATATTGAAGAACATAAGCCTTATTATTGTTCATCATAATTCTTCATAACTATGAATCAGAGTTATATATTTTAAACTTTCTACCTAATTTATTCAGGTTTGAAGGTGCCAACTACATACTTCTAACAGTAAAAAATTAATCATAATGTTACCACATAATTTAAAATATCACCGAATAATCAACATAAGTATTACATTACCAAGCTAATCAATCAGTCAGCAATATTTATTAGCTACATATTATGTTACAGAAACTATTCTCGTCACTGGGAGTAAAAATACAAAGCCTGAAATGTCTATTCCCAAAGAATCTGACGAGAAGAAATCAACTGTAAATCTTTTTCCTGATTACAAAAATAGGACAAATGAGTGTTTCAAACTGCTTACAATATAGTCAAAATCACAATCTTGGATGGGTAAGGGTTTGCTGTGTTGTCAAAATGGGGGCAAAGAAGACTGGCTTTGAGATTAAATCTTTCTATATCCCTATGCTGCATTTGCCACAGTCCAGGAATTACTAGTGTATTAGAACCTTTACAAAGAGTTAGTGAAGCCTTGGAAAAATATGCATAAATAGACATCCTTTATCCTGGAAGGCATGATAGGAACATAAAGGCATACAAGCAATTAGAATGAGTGGGTTTGTCCATAGCTTCAGAAAGAAATGGAGTTACAGAGACCCCAGGTGTTCATACTTCCAGTAAATGGGAGTGGGAGAAGAAAAAAAAAAAGTTCTTTCTCTGAGTTATTAGAGAGAGCCAGAGATCTCTAATCGACAGGAATAGAAAAGGTGATAGAAATAAGAAGAGGCCAGAGATATTAGTAGGTATGATGGAGAGGAGAACCACCTTGTAGTATAGTGATTAGACAGGTAAAAGAACAGATCTTAGCAATTAATACAGATTTATCATGAATATACTGATTTATCCTATTAGTTAATTCTAAAAGAACATTTACAATAGTCCCTGAGAGTACAACTTGAAAAAGAGCAGTATGAAGAAGAATCTGAGGCAACTAAGAGAGAGGAGTTAAAGGTAGGTGTGATTGATACTGTGGAGGTGGAACAGAAGCAACAGGTGATACAACTAGATGTGATTGTCAGTTGTGGAGGTGGAGCCTTGCCAGATGGCAGATGAAGAGGCTGAACTAGCTGCACGAAGAGCTGGTGCATTAACGACTCTAATTAGCCTTCTCTCTAGGCTTCCCAGAGGAGTGGAAGAGAGGTGTTCCAGGAGTAACACATGGCAGCTCTCTCTGAAGTGTTTCAAAGCCAGAGTCCTACCTCTGCCCCTTCTTGCCTCCCCCAGACTTGTACGTTGTCCCTACTTACAAAACAAAACTGGAAATTTTTTTCTCTGTTGGTTTATGAGCAGTTAAAAAGATTTTATTGCATAGCTATGTTTTCTTTTTGGTTATGTTAACTTAAGGCAGATAAGTGATAGATTGGATGGAGTGTTAGGATAGACATCAGACTAGTTGTATGACCCTCAACATATCACTTAATCTCATCTAGTTCCATTTGTTTATCAGAAAAGTGAAATAATCAGCAGCTACGTGAATGGAATATAAAGTTTAGAGTCAGGAAAATCTTAGTTCAAATCTGGACTCAGACACTTATTGCTGTGTGCCCCTGGGCAAATCATTTAACCCTATTTGCCTCAGTTTTCTCATCTTTAAAATGAATTGAAGAAGGAAATGGCAAACCATCCAAGTATCTTTGTCAAGAAAACCCCAAGATGGGTCACAAATAATTAGATATGACAACAACAACAAAAGATAGTAAAAGTCTACACTACAGGGATGTTATGAGGATTAAATTATATTACACATTACAAATCTCAAACCACCATGTAAAAGTAGATATTATTAATAATATTATAACATTGATATTATAAAACTGGACTTTGAGGACATTTAGAAACTAATAAAGAATGAAATGAGATAAACCAGAACAATTTATATGACAGCAACGATGTGAAAACAAATAACTGAAGGCTACAAAGACTATGATTAACACAATGACTACTTGTGATTGGAGAGAACAGATGAGCAAATATGCTATTGATTACAAAGAGGGAAAAATTTCAGGATATACAATTATATGTGTGTGTGTGTATATATATATATATATATATATATATATATATATATATATATAATTTTTTGTGTATAGCCATCAGGAGAATTTGTTTTACTTAATTATGCATATTTATTACATTTTTTTCTTTTCTTTTTCATTGGGTTGATTAAAGTGGAAGAGTGACAAAAGGGAAATCTATTAATTGTACATTTAGAAAAACAGGCTACAGATCTGAAATGTTTATGTGAATTTCAGTTGATTTTTTTCTACGAGTTTTACTCAACTGTTTTATTTTGTTATAAAAGATATATCATAAAATAGGAGGAATCTGTAAATATATATAATCTAAAAACAAAAATATCAACAAAGTTAAAATTATGTCACTAGTAAAGTTCAGCAATATGTAACTTTTCTAGAATATTCTTATTTGGGTTCTTTTGGTTGTCACTATTGCTCTATTGGTGAAACAACTTTAAACTTAAATTTTGTTTCTTTGTTTTAGTTTGTTGCAGAAATTTTATTTTACTTTGTTTCAAAAATCCTACAAAATGTTAAATTGAAAGTAGGCTATATGAATGAAATTTTTCTAAGAAAACTCTGAACCTCTTCATAAGAAGAAATGCTATGTTAATATTGTCTCTGCAAGATTCTGGCTTAAAATGCAGACTTTTTTCTCACAAAGAATAATTAAGTAATCTTATTGTGAGGTAACAAATGCTCTGACTAGAGTGACTAGACCAGGCATTTTTGATGACTGACTGGATTTGGACCATTCCATAGTTTTTGTTCTTCTTAAATTATTTTTCCTTAATTTTCAAGAAAACAGAGAACTATTACAATTATTTGAAGTTTGATTTCAAATGATTTTATTAAATATTTATACATCAGATTACTGTCAAGTACTCCATTTATATTCTAGTGAGGAAAAAAAAAAACTATTCTAACACCTACATTTGTCTAGATAAATAAAAGCAATTTGAAACTCTATACTGCTTATGCTAACTAAAATTTTATTATTAGTAAACTATCATAGAATATAATCTCCCGCCCCACTAAATTTGGTGAACACATTTCTACAATGCATTTGATAAAAGTATTTTCATACTTTTTTCTTCTTGATTCCCATAAACTGTCTCATCTTTTTTGTCACTTTTCAAACTACTGATCTTGGACTTTCTACCTGATCACTCAACTGAAACTGATTTCTCCAAAGCTGCCAGATCTAATGAACTTTTGCCAGTCTTCAGCAGTAGTTCTAGGCCAGGCTTTTTTTGTTTGTTTTTAACTTCTGTCTGGATTATTGGAATAACCATCTTAAATGACTGAAAGAGATGCTGTGATCCCAAGACAGGTTATATATGCACAGCAAAATCCAAGTGGAATATGACACAATTAATGGATAAACTGAGAAAACCCAATATAATCAAAGTAAAATATTTTAATAAATATGTAATATAGCAATATTTATGAAGAAGTCTATATGTAGCATCTTGACTATTGGGACCTAAAGGAAAGAACTGAAAATACTCTTCTACTCCCCCCCTCAAAAAAACAAAAAACTAATAGCTTGTTAATGCCTGCTCCAGTCTCTTAGAAATAATTGTTTTCAAACTCCCTAATAAGTCTTTTCATATCTCTTCAGAAAATACATATAAATTAAATAATTAGATATACAGCTACCATTGACAGTTTAATTTGTTTTAATGAGGATAGTAATATACCTGTTTGCAGCAAAAAGAAACATTATGACAAAACCATATTATGTTGTCTTACAAAGAAAGCAGAGGGAGACATTTGAGAAGCACTGAGAGTGCTAACAAGAGAAAATGAAAACATAACACAGCAACATTCCTAACTATATGTATTATGCAAATATTGATTCCCTGAGGGCAGTACTACTAATATAATGCCTAAAGGCAATGAGAAGAGAAACTTCTTATGTGACACCAGGCTTTTTGCTATTTAAGAAAATTTCATTTTCTATTATTCATTAATTTTTTTTCTCACCAAGAAAATTTCAGTGCATATCCTCTAGAGCCATTCTTTATTTGCTACCATATTTTTTTTAACTTTAAAATGATTATTTGTGTCTTATTTATAAAAAGTTTATAAAGATTTCTCAGAAAAATGAGAGTTTTGAAAACTCACAATCTCTAGTTGTATGACTCAATAATACTTTGTATGCTCCTTTTTTCTGCTAATCCTCTTTGGTTTTCTCATTTTATTTTTACTATATTTAGTTTTCTTTCATGGGTCCTTCAATATATATAAATGTATGTATCACCTGGCATCTCTCTGCGTGTCTCTGTTTCTCTCTCTGGAAGTTTATGTCTGTATATATCTCTCTGTCTCCACACCATACACATACACACACACAGAGGCATTGTTGAGGATATTTATATAGTTTCACTTCTGTTCTTTACCCATGATACTTCTATCTCAAGGAAACTAGAATATATTTCCTTCTCCTTTCTGCTTTATAGAATACTTCTCTTCTTTCAAGATGTAGCTCAATCACTACCTTCTATAAGATCCCCTCAACTACTAGTGTTCTTTCACACTTTCATTTTTAATTCTTTCTTTATATGTAACTGTATATACTTAAATATGGACTCATGCTATACTTCTTTTGAATGTATTCTATTATAAGCATGGCCCCCAAAAAAGAGAGATATGAGAAGATACTTTCCACTCCCTTCTTTGTCAGGGGAAAATTAAGATGAGAAATCAACAGTTATGACACATTGAATATGATTTAATATTATATAAATGTATTGATTGATTTTCCTTATTTTTGTCTCTTCTTGTGGGGTTTTTGTTTGGTTGTTATATAGGGTGGCTCTTAGAAGGTAGAGAAGAATAGAAATAGGGAAACTGATGTAATATAAAAACAAAATATATCAACAAAAGTGTTTTTTCCAGAATCATGTAACTTTCTGGTAAATAGGGATGAGTCCATTAATTATATTTCTAACAACAAAACCTAGCACATAGCTGGTTGCATTTACCTCTTGAAATAGAGTTTAAAGTAATGGTTTTTTAAAAAAACATCCTTTGCTCAGAGCAAGAAAAGATAGTCAATATTAATTGGATACTCAACAAGAATTGTACATTGTCCTATAAGTAGAAATCAGGATTGGGGCGTGGGGAAGTAGGGTAAAGAACAAGAAAGCAATTTAGTCTGGAATGGGAATTCATCCGGAAACCAAATGGAACCTTAGATCAAAAAAAGGTAAATAAAACTTTGATGGCAAAGAGTTAAGAAGCTAACACAAGCCCATTAAATTCAAGTTGCTGACTAATGAATATTTGATCACAGAAGATGTATTTGGTTTCAGTTCTGTTTTTGTTTCATATTAGTTTTATTATGGTAACTAGGTATATTTCAATTTGCCTGGTACAGTAAAAGATGTGTTTCAAGAGGTAAATATACTAAGAAGCGTTAGTAGTGGTCTCTTCTCCCAGATCTAGTCCCTGTAGCAATACATACAAACATACCTGAGAACCAAGAGCAATAATGATGGTACCTTGAATTGCAGAGTTATTATATTTGCTTATTAATTGGTTGATTAATTTATTCATCATTTCTACAGTCATTTTAGATATTAAGAATACCTGATCAGAAATGCTTCCGATTTTTTTTTCTTTTTTTCTTTTCTAGGTTTGGCTGGTTTTACTTTTTATAAAGTGCTTTTCTTTTCTCCATATGTCTGTGAAAATATCTAGATGAGGAAGTATTAACAACACCAGCCCATCGATATAATTACCACTGCAATCTATATGCCACTTCTCTACTATGCTGATCTGAATCACTAGGGCATGCATATGCATATAAGAATATGTACATGACAGAGAGGTAAAAACAGAAGTAAAGAAAGAACTTATGACAAAATAAATTAGTAGGAGTACATTTGTATCCAAGATTAATATGTGCAGCTGTAGAATTTCATTACATCAAATATCTAACACATTATATGCCAAATTCATCCTGAATCTAATCTACTTCCCTAGGATACAGGAACATTGGAAGATGCATTAACACAGGCCTCTAAATATATTAGTGCTGTAGTCACTAAATAGTGCCTTAGGGGCCTGAAAGTGTTAATACATTTTCCACAAGTGTGTGACTTATAACTAAAGAGTAGTTTGTATTCTCTAAAAAGCTGGGTCAGTATGTTTTTGAAAAGTCACCAAAACGGGGGCTCATACTATGATACCTACAATATATTTTCTTTTCATAATGAAGTGAAGAAAATGGAAAACACAAATCTTATCACCAAGTTGGAAACAATTTCATTTCCCAATACAATGTCAGAAGTACTGCTGGATCATAAAGAAATAGGAGCCCCTGAGAAATGAAGAGGACTTTGTGAGGAGAATATGATTGACACCAAAGGGAGAACTTCTCATTTAAAACATTTAGGTCACAGATCCTTATCATTCCTATCGTTGCTAATTTCCTTATATCTCTTATTTTTGGTTCTATTCTACCTAGACCTGAACTGCTTTTTTTGTTTCATCTTTCTAGTTTTCCTTCTTTGTGAGGGTGGGATGTGGCGGTGGAGTAATAGGTTGTTACCTTGACAGCAAACAGACCCAAAGGTGGAAAAGAAACAAAAACAAAAACAAAAACATGCTTACCAGTTACTCATCTCCGGCAAATTTGGCTAGAAACAGCCACTTCCATCTAATTGAGTGAAGAGAGTTGATACCTATCTAAAGTACTATGTTGCTGCAATTATTGAAAGAAAATGAAGCGATACATCTCAGAGAATTCTGCTAGTTTTATTTTAATGGACTCTTTCTAAATCTACCTTACTTGGGAGAACACTATTATTCCAATTGTACCTTTGTAACAATCTCTGAAGACATCTCCTCACCTCCACTTTGCCTTTTCTCTAATCCATACTTCAATACAATTCTACAGTCAATTTATCAGGTCTAATCCCACCATAATTCTATTTGAAGCCATTCAATCACTTCCTTTCCCATAGGGAGTAAGTAAAATCAAAATATGACTCTACTTTCAAAACTGTGGATATTACAATATACCATGTTTTCTCTAATCTAACAAAACTGTACTACTCTTCACCATACATTTCTTGTGCTCCCTTGCCTGGAAGATCTTTTAATCCCTACTTGCTTCCATATAATGAAATCTTCCTATCTATACCAAATCCCCTTGAGGAATGAGATCATTTTTCCATAATTCCTTCTTGCTTGATGCTGTCAGTCAGAAATTATATTTTCCTCTTAGGCTTCCTATAAAAATTTATCTGTAATCATGTATATTTCTTATGGTCTACTTTGCATTATATCTATTTGTGTATATAGCATATACTGCTATCCATTTATCTATTTTTGTGTATCTTATGGAATAGCATTGTGTTGTGGATAGTAAATACGTAATAAATAATTGAGGAATTTAAAGTCATTGAAACAAGTAAATATATACATTGATATTATGCATGTGTATGATTATGTGTGATCATCATATGTGAGAGAATAGGAAAGCAGAGAGTGTATCTAGCAATATGAGGGGACTAGAAGGTATTTGACTGAGATAGCAAACTCCTGTTTCTTGGTTGACAGTGTAACAACCCCTTTTGTTCCTTGTTCTTCATTTAGGAATGACTCTTGTCTTTATTGATTCTTCTAGACCTCTGTCCATAGGAGGCAGGTTTTTTAGTAAAGCTACCCCTCTAGATAAAACAATGGGATAGTCTTCTGGACTACATAATCAGGAGAAACTATATTCACTAATTCTTAGTTGCATTTGGGAAGCTATACAAATATGCGTCAATACCATATCATTCCTATGTGCTGTCTGGTGACAGATGCAAATACTACATCATTTACTTTTTATAAGTTTCAGTGTCCAAAGTTAAGCAGAATGTTCTATAGACACAAATCAAGGCAAAACTATAAAATAGGTAATCTTTGATAATCATCTTTCTTTTCAGCATATTTTCTTCCTTTTGTGGTAGTTTAGGGGCAATTCCTACTTTATGGCCTATAAACACACAAAATCTTCATACTGATTCTGACCTTTATATAATTGCCCCCAAACTATTTTATGTAATTTATATATACACATATAGTTTTATATATAGATATATGAATATGTATATATATATATATTTTTTTTTCCTCCTAAATTATCAACAGTGAATTTTATAATCCTAAGTGATAGATAGGAAAAGGAATTCTAATAATACTGTTTTTTAAAAGTCCAATCTTGGTAATCAAAAAAATGCTTCAATATTACTTATATAGGGTTTTTTATTTTATTTTGGCTGGAAGGATAATTGACAGTGCTTTAGGACTGGTTATAACACTTCCTCTCCCATATATTTTGACATTTGTTTGAAAAACTTTAATTAGTTCTTGCTTTTTTGAAGGCTGTTTTCTAGACAAAATATACTTAACAATTACTTATTATATTTAGTATCTTTTTGAACTCTTTGTTAAATTCATCTTGATCAAGTTTTTGATTTATTGATTTGAGGGATGAGAATTTGAGTCTCATATGCTTAAAAACATTTGATTTTTTGAAATCCCAACACAAAATATAATTAGATACTTTAATTTTAGTTCCTCTATAGAGATTCTGTACCATACTGCTTATAAAATTGTATATTCAGTTATTTACATGTTTTACACATTCTACTCATGCAAAATATTATGCCCCTACCCTAATTCAATTTGTGTATGACAGGTATTTCTAATTGGGCATGAAAACTATAGGTGCCATTTAGAATGCTGAATGTGAAACTTTAAAAATTAATTTTTATGAAAAGCAAATTATAATTTTATCAAGTTCAGTAGCAAAAAAGTGGCATGTTTCTTGATGACAATAAATAAAGCATTTTTCACTGTTATATCTGTATCTTAAAAGTTTTAAAGAAAAGTCAAAGCATTCTTAAGATATTTAATTAAAAAAAAACTTGGTGGGATGGCATAGAAGGAGATTAGAAATAGGTTTTGAGAATGTGAAAACATCTGCATTTAAATCCAATAGTACACAATAACTTTTAGGTGTATAAATAAACTGGTAATAGGCATATCTTTGTCTATTTATTGTATAAAGTTGCAATGGGCAATTATAGATGTGGTATAATCCCTTAAGGAGTATATATGCCTTTTATTATAATGAACACTACTAATAGATGCATGCTAAAGTTAAACTTGTTCAGCTCTATTAGAATTCTATCAATAACTCCTGAATAATGCATTTATTAGGCTTTATGCTACAATGTAACCTGTAATTTACTGTGTAGAATGTGTGACAGAAGATGAGCCCTTCAAACCCTTTTTGAATGTGTCATTAGATATTAACTTCACATCCTTACCCATAAAAAATACCTTAAAAACACTTAACAGTCTTGTAAAAAAAAAGAGTTCCAGATCAAGTTATTAATATCTTTATTTAAATGCAGATCTTGACTTCCCTTGGGGATTGGTAGAGCTTCTTTCATAGCACTGCCAAGAAAAAGCAAAACTTTAATTCATATATTTCCACCAAAAGAAGCCTATCTAGTTTTGTATCTTTTATGTAGAAAGAGAACCATGTTTGTTTTTCTGAGTTCGCCATTAAGTCCATAACCATAATACTAATAATATCCTTCTGGAAAAAAGGGGGTTTTTATCATTTCAGTATCTTGAGTAAGGATGCAAACATAGTTATCTAAACAAAAATCTAATATCTGTGAAAGTCAAAGAATTCAATGTTTTCCTTTGTTTAAATTAGGCATCATCCACATATAAGATCTGTGTGTTGTGTGCCCTTTCTATAATAACTTCCCCATTTGATGTTCAGGCCATTTTGACTGTAGCCAAGAGCACTCAGAAAACTGATATTTGCAACTTGGAAGATAGGGTCATGGATAATGAAAAGGCCTCAACTCCAGACTAAGTGGTTTCTGTTTTATTCACAATGGAATAGACATTACTGAGGGATTGAGAATCATTTTGCAAACTTGAAAGTACTATATGGCAAATTATTTTCTTTAATGATGAGAATATGATGATTAAACATGCTAAAGGATCTAACCATGATCACACAACTACTATAACAGAAGCAAAATATTAGCCTATGTTTCCAAGAATATATCAATCTTTCTACTGTCTCATACTGAAAAAAGAGCTAAAGTCAATTAAACAAGCATTTATTAAGCACCTATTATGTGCAGACCACTATGCTAGGTATTGTAAATACACAGATAAAAAGTAAGGAGACATTCCTTCAAGGAATATAAATTCTATCATAATCAAAGTAGACCATACCAAAATAAGTCTATTTATATCCTCTATAAGCTATATCCTATAACATAATAAAAAGAGAATCAGTCTTGAAGTTAAAAAATATCTAGTTTCAAATTCTGCCTCTGACAAACACTATCTGTGACTCTAGAAAAATAACTGAATATCTTAGTGTCCTAGGCAGTTTTCTCAAACTGTAAATTACCTACTAGGTGCTGATCTGCATTATAGAGGAATATTTCTCACCTGAAACTATATCTTTGTATACATATACTACACACACACACACACACACACATAATCACACATATTGAAAAAGATTCCCCATAAAGATAAATGCACTCCAATGGAAGAAGTATATCATCAGCTGTGCCTACTAAATTATGGTACTATTTTTCAATCCTATTCCCCTTCATTGCAAAGATTTTTGTTTTGTTTTGTTTTGTTTTTAAATTCAGCTAGTATTTACTCAGTATTTTAATTTCAGTATTACCTGGAAAGTCATTTAACCTCTGTTTGCTTTAACTTGCCTATATTTGTGTTTGTAAAGGATTGCTTAAAATTTGTAAAGCTATTTAAAATATTATCTCATTTTATCTTTATGACAATCCTGAAAGATAGTTATGTTATTAATATCATCCAACATTTCCATGAGGAAACTGAGGCAAACAGTGGTTAAATGACTTTTCTAAGGAACATGGAAATTTGCTAGCTGAATTAAAAAAAATATCCATTACATGTTGAAAAAGCTATTATTTTTAAAAATCTATTACAATGCAGATGAATAGGATTGAAAAAGAATATCATCATTTAGTAAGCACAGCTAACAATGTACTTTTTGGATGTATTTATCGTTATGAGTATCTTTCTCAACCAGTAGCTTTTTAAAAACAAGAATTATAAGAAGAAGTTGAATTTAGTAGTGAATAATCAAATGGCTGTTTCACAAAGTATTAAAATAAGGTTTTCAAAACTAATGAAACATAATCATGTTGCTCTTATTAAAATATTCTTATGAATACTATTAATTAGTGAATGAGAAAGATTTTGGTGAATTTTTACAGAGAATGCCATTTTCAAAATATTATTTTATCTTTATATCTTACTTTAAATGCATTTTGGGTAACTTGAAAAATATATGTAATTATTCATAAAAACAGAAGTACAAGTATGTGCCTTATAAATAACTAAATGTACATATGGGGGGCAAGCTAGATGATGAAATGAATAGAGTACTGGACCTAGAATCAGGAAAAATCCATCTTCCTGAGTTCTGATCAGGCCTCAACACTTAAAAGCTGTATAACGCTAGGCAAGTAATTTTAGGGCTGTTTGCTTCAGTTCTTAAGCTATGAAATAAGCTGGAGAAGTAAATGGCAAAGCATTCCAGTATCTTTACCAAGAAAACCCCAAATGCTTCATGGGTCACAAAGAGACATATATGAGTGATATGACTTAAACATATTCTACATGTTTAGCTACTGTGCGTTTAAAGTAAAACTGAACTATGATATAATTTTTTTTATTTTTATTGTCCATCAAATAAAAAGCATGACAATATCACAAATCAACTATCAATGTTCACCCAGATAAGACTGTTCTCTACACCCTGTTAATACTTTCCAGAGTAGAAAGAAAAAACTTATTTGTGGTGTCCCAATAATGCTTAGGAACCATTACATATCATATAAAGCTTAGCATGATTACAATGTGGCAACTTGCTAAATTTCATACTGACAAGTTTCAAAAACAGAAAAAATTCATTTTTCACATGTTTCTACTGTTCTGAATGTGTAAAATAGGTGAGAAGAGAATGACAGGTGTGCTAGACATGGAATTCCCAAATCTCTGTTCTACATGTATCAAGCTGAAAATGTTAACTAAAATATGGAAAGCAATAAGCTCCTTATTGAAAACTGTTTTGAAATAATGAAAAAGGCATAAATTAATTTTTATCACAAGTGAAATCATTAGAAATGCCTTTACTTCTAATGTATGAACATTACCCCAGTAATGTTTCAGGAGATCAAAAATAATTTCAAACCAATTATGATATCAATACCATCTAGATAGCTACTCAGTAAGGTTTGGTATAAAAGCATTGTGGAGTACATACAAAAGGAACTTGAATGATAACTCAATTTTTTTCATTATTTAAGATTGGAAAAAAAGAATTATTCTCAAAACAATTTTGTGAGATAAATAGGCTGTTATTGTACCTATTTTATAGATAGGGAGGTAGAGAAAGGAATAAGCATTAATATAATTCCCACTGTGCCTAGCACTGTGTTAAGTGTATGCTATAAGTATATGGTAGATGCTGTTATGTTCCCCACTTACACTTAAGAAAACTGAGGCAACTAGTAAGTAAATTGGTAAGTGTTTGAGGCAAAATTTGAACTCAGATCTTCCTGAAAATCCAAACCTGGTGCTCTATTCCCTGTGTCATCTTGATGTTGAAGAAATCAAGATTAAATGTTTTAGTGATTTGAACATGATGCAGCTAGGATTAGATCTATTTCTAAAATCAGATTTACCTATAATTAGTAATTTCAGAAATTACCAGATAATAACAGCCAATAATTGGAAATTTTCTTATTTCTTTGACAATATATGATACTAAGGAAAAAAAATATAGGCTCTACACATTTACTAGCTTTGTGACCTTGGGACTTACAGATTTGGTCATTTATAAAATAGTGATGATGGCTACCTTTCCTATTTCACAGAACTATTAAGATAATCAAATGAGAACATATATAAGAGGAATTATTAAATTGTTAAGTGTTGTACAACTGTAAAGAATGTAAAATTATAGTTATTTTTACATATCCTAAATAAGATCTTTTCCTCTACATTTTTCTCTTCCTTTCATCGTTTATTGTGTGTGAATATGCCCCAAACCTGCATAAAATAAAATTTGGGTAAATTCAGTTGAGCCAAGTACTTTCCAGTATTTTTTTAATATTGAATATTCAAAACTCCAGTAAAATGTTAGGCAAGGCTTCTGAAATACAATTAATTTAAATGCAATTTTAAAATAAAATATTGCTAATAACAAGTTAATATCCAATACAACTATCTCAATGAACTAAGAACTATTATTATATGGGCAAAATAAATATGGGGGTTTTATAAAGCCTTATTGAATTTGTCATTTTAATTCCTCAACTTTATACTAAAATTAATATTTCAAGAAAAATTAGTGTAAGAAAAAGCAAATAAGAAATTTTTAATTCTCTATAGTAGTTATGAATTAATCTCCAATAACTGAAAACTCTCTTTTTAGTATAACTCACTAGATACAAAGCAGTTTTAGTATATACTCTTGCCATTAGAGTTTTATTTACACCCAATGTGCCAAATGAGCAACTAAACTGAAAATACTCATATGATGTAACAAGTTATTAGATAATTACTATTCAGATGATAATAGGAAATACTGACAAATGAGTTTTTTTCTGTTGTTATTATGATTGATAAAGAAACAACAAAATGAAATTTTATCTAATAGTTATTTGTTACATAATTGGATATGGTTTATATGTCTCAGTCATTAATATTATTCAGTGGATTTAAGTTCTTATTATTTACATCCATAGTAAAGCAACAGACCCCATAAGTGAGTATACTATTGACAGCAACAACCTCATTTTCCTTTTTATAAAGTTGATTATGATGCCAAAAAAGTCCCTACATAAAATGCATAATAATCCAAAAATCATGTGACTCAGGACAAATAGGTCAAAATGGCCCTAGTACTATATGCATGCAAAAGTCACTAAAATAAATACCTCACCTGATAATGAATTTGAGGTTAAGTGACTTGCTCAGGATCTCATAACTAGTGTCTGTTGGCCACATTCAATCATAGATTTTTCTCTACTCAGGAAATTCCTAATACCTGGCTGTATCCATTGCTCTATCCACTAATTATGGCGGGATGCATTGAACAGTAGAGCAGATGAGAAAAAAATAAGGATTCATTCCATTAAAATGCTTAAATATTAATTATTTAATATGTATTGTGTAAATAGAAACAAAAGAAGCCATAATTCTTATTTTTATGGAAATAGAGATAAACCTTCTGAATAATGAAGGATAATGCCAATTTGCTCATAATAAACACTTTTAAGTGGAGGACTAGGGGTTGTCAAATCACTTGAGATACTCACCATCCCCAAAGGAGGATCAGTACAATTTGACAAACACTAAGTATATGTAAATTATGGATAAGTCACTATGCTAGTCAGTAGGGTCACAAGGATAAAAAAAAAAACTATAATACATTAGAATTATTAAGCAACATAAAAGAAATCACAAAGAAAGGACAGAAAACACAAAGTAATTCCATTTAGGGAGAGCTTCAGGAATGGATAAGAAAATACTTTAGTGAATTGTTGAATTAGATGTGGAACTGAGTAATAAGATGTATATCACCCACTGGTTGTATTTGTCAACATTTCTATAATTCCAAATTTTCTGCAAATTTCAGTGGAAGGAAGCAAATAGCTAATATAATTTTTAATAGGAGGGTTAAATATTACAGAAAAGGAGAATTTCCTATGTTGCCATGGAAGCCAGACATCTTCAGATTAAAAATTCCATAAGACATGGTATTAAGACACAGAATTTCAGAGTAGGAAGGTCATTCACAAGTTACGTAATACAATCCATATATTGACAGAAAATTGTTGACAAGGAAGTTATGTTGCCTTTACTTGAAAACCTTCAAGAGTGGAGAGGCTACTGTTTGATGAATCCTCTTCCACTTTGAAAAAGCTCCAATTTTAATCAGTGTTTCTTTATATCACTTTCAAAACTGTCTCACTATAACCTCAGTTTTCCTAATTTGGCTTCCTAGCAACAAGAACTGAGTTTACTATCTTTTCCACAGGATATACCTCCAAATACTTGAAGAAGTAGAATTTTTGCTCTTTTTCTGGCTAGATAGCCAAGTCTAATCCCTATGATGTTACTTATTCCCATTGTGCTTGTGCTGTTCAGGATGTTCTTTTGTTTAGCACTGCATTTCCTTAAATTTGGTTCCCATAATTTAAAATAGTTCTTCAGATATTATCTGAACAAAGTAGAATCCAATGGTACTACCATTACCTTCTACATTTTAATTATGTTAACACCACAAAAGATATTGCTGCAATGTCACACTACAGATCCATATTTAACTTGGTCCATAAAACTCTTCAAATCTTCACATAAAACTCTGTGGCTAAGTAGATTCAGAAAGAATTTAATCTGACATTTACTAGTTATCTGACTTGGGTACTTCAACTCTCTCAGCCCCTAGTGAGCAGTAATGGTACCTACTTTATAGGACTGTTGTGAGGATAAATTAGGTAACAAATGAGTGCTTTCCCAACTTTAAAGCTACATAAATGCTAATTATTATTAGTTGAAAGGTTAACTGAAAGAGGTAGATGGAACAGTGAGCAAGAGCTATATTGAGACAGTATATCTAAATTTGAATCCTATCTCAGACACTTAATAGTTGCATGACCCTGGGCAAGTCATTAACTTCTCTTAACCTCAGTTTCCCCATCTGTAAAATGAGGATAATAATAGCATTTATCTCACAAGGTTGTAGTGAGAAACCGTGAGATAACATGTATAGTATTTTGCAAATCTTTAAGCTATATAAATTCTGGTTTTTCTGATGATGAGGAGGAGGAAAAGGAGGAGGAGACATTCCTGGACTATGTCACTTGAAATATCACTCTCACTAGGCTGAAAGTGTTCTAGTTCATGGGCTATTGTACTAGAAATGTTAGGAAAAGTGTTAGGAAAAAAGGCAATGATAGTGTGAGTTATGGTATTTCCAGTAGTTTTTGGTATATGACCCACCCAAAGTTGTGATTATGATAACAGAGAAAGAGGAAAAATAATTTGTTGAACATTCTATAAACTAATAGCATTTGACACTGATCATTCTATCAAAAATATATTATTGTAGATAATAATTCTTGTTTTTTCCTGTTATTATTCACAGTCACATAAACTAATAGAGGATATCTATTTATTTCCCAAGAAGTTAAATAAAAACATACTAAATATGCATATTGTATATATATTGATATAAATGTAGTATAAACAAATTTTATAGGGCTAAGCAATTTGCCTACAATTTTGGTTATATCTAAAGATTTTAAATCCTATTTTAAAATTATTTAAAAACTTAAAAAATCATTCAATAAAAATTTTTGACATCTCATTGCTTAGAAAATAATATATAAATATAGTTCATTTTTTAAAAAAATTATCATTTTAACTGTTCTTTTAAAAAATGAAATACAACATGAAAAAAAAAAAACCACTGATAGTTACTTGTATTACCAACTCAAATTGGACAATTCTCTGTGTCATTCTCTTCCTAGAACAGGGAAGCAACTATTTACATTTAGAGGATTTAAAACATGAATAATTTTAAAACAACAATTATGCTAATGGCAATGGTGACCTTTTTAAAAATCTAATTCCATTAAAAGTTTTGAAATAACAAGCTGGTATTATCAAAATGAATATTTTTTTTTCTTTTCTAAGGCAAAGAAATGAATCACAGAGTATTGGGCTAGTTCAAAGCTATTTTCCAACTGTACTGTTTTCTAATAATACAATTTTTGAAAGTGTGCACATGAATTCAGTGTTGAGAAGCTTTAATTGCATTTTCTTATAGTATTAATAATACTTTACACTGACATAATTTTAATGAGACTAAAATGTTTATCACATACCAATTAATTAAATTCAACATTTCTTTAATATTAGAAAGAAAAATTAAGCAAAATGCCATATGCTGCTTTTCCATAAGTGATAGATCAAGTTACTGGTACAGATACATAATATTTTAAAAGATTTTGACAACCAGCCTCTTTTTTTTGTCTTTTCTATATTATGTTGAAGAGTTTAACCATCATAAATCTGCTCTGTCTGTAATGTTGAACTTTAAATTTATAAGTTCCCAACAGGTGAAATAAATAGATGACTAAAATAAGACTATAAATTACAGAATAAAGCTATAAATTAGTGACTTAGATAATATTTGTTCAAATGAAATTTCTACTGCTTGTCAAATTCAGTTTTACATTATCCAGAAAATTAACTTATACCACCAACATGGAGGAAAGTTAAAGGGGAGAGGGTGAAAACGTTTATTATATAAAGAATACTTGAAATTCTCTAATTTCACTTACCTTCTATCTGTTATTTAGGCCATAGACTTAGAAAGGTTAATATATTCAGATTGCTTAATTATATGGACATTAACAAAGAGCATACCTAATATCATTGAATTATTTCTTTAGTTCTAGGATTTACCTTTTGATACTCAAGTATAATCACATATATCAGATTTACACACAATACTATAGATAAACATGTATCATTATGTCATATATGTGTAGTTTCATTAGGTGTAGAAACTGCCTTCCCCAGCAAAAAGTCAACCTATTCAGTATTTTACAGTAGTCTGAGATTAGAGAGGTAATTAACTTACCTATGGTCATACACTAGAAGTGGTGGATGCTCTGACTCTAAGTCTTCCTCATTAAAATTCTACTACTGGGTCCACAATATCACACATAAAGAGATGATGCTTCTAAATGTGTTTGTGTGCATATGGCAGCTTCTTATTATTGCATTAGAATAAGGAAGTCCTAGGTTCTTCTGTAGTAACTTCTTCTAAATTCTTGCTTCCAATCTTTGGTTTTGAAAATTATAAATTATTATTCTTAGAGTTGTATGGAAAATAAGAGTAAATATGTTATGAATAAAGTCATGAAGAGCTCTTCTACACATTATATACATCTATCCTGGCGATATTTGTCTTAATTACTTCCTCTTTTTTTTTTCTTTTTTTTAGGTATTAAATGTGCTCATGGAGATGATTAAACTCTAGATAGGCGAGAATATAATTATTACTTTTACGACAGATATCTACAATGCTTTCTAGCCTAACAATATATATGTAATATTATTCTCGTTTTATAAGAGAGGAAACTTAGGCTCAGAGAGGTCACAAAGCTAGTGACTATTAGAGTTGAAACTTGAACCAAGGTTTGATTCAAGGACTAAGTAGAAATGTATAATTTAAGTAACTACTTCTTAATAACAGGAAACATTACAGTGAACAATTTCTTTATAAAACAATACATAAACTCAAAAAAGGCTATTAACTTCCTAGTATTCTTTGAACAAGATTTTATGATTATGTCTCAGAGATTAAGAAATATGGAATTAATTCTAGGTAAAAATCACTGATTGTGGTAATAAATGATGTGTGTGTGTGTGTGTGTGTGTGTGGTGCTGAGAATATTTGTCCCTGATTATGGCTGCCCTGCTAAATATTGTATCTTGTCTTAAAGCCACTGTTGTCAGGAACCATCATTTTACTTTTATTTTTAGCTAAGTAAATACTCAGGTTGCATAATGTAAGAATTCTCACTCGTTTCTGGAGTCTTTTCTGTGCTTTGTTATTGCCTCTATTTAACTGGCATCTTCATTTAACTGACATCAAATTTTATAAAATCTTCAAAATAGAAAACTATGTTCCCACTATGAAATCTCTAATTTTTTGGATATTAATAACACTAGATTACAAGAAATTTGAGAGTAGGGACTCTATTTTATTTAGTTGTATATTCCATTTCTATATGTAACATTATTCTCTAAAAAGAAAACACATCAGGTAATAGGTATATTTATTGAACTATGACTATCCAGTATGGACTGCTAAAAAAAACTCCTTCTACTACATTAATCAATTAATTAATACATGATTCATTGGAACAGTAAATGGACGGACAGATGAATGAACCTTATTAGCCTTCTGTTCAATGGTTTAATTCATGTACATACTTAGTAGAGCAAAATTTGGAAAGAGTATTGAAATAAAATTCAGAAGATCTTATCTGAGGTCATATTTTACTTTTGATAATCCACTTGGATCATCAGTTTTCTTGTCTGTAAAGTCAGGATATCTTCTCTTTTTAATTCATAGGACTATTATCAAGTTGAAATGAAGAGTGCCTTTAGAGGTACTTTGAAAACTTTAAATACTATGTTCATTCAAAGTGGGCATAATGCTACTATAGCTACTCTCATTATGATATGCCAGACTAGCATGCAGAATGATGATTAGCTCATTTTAGGTTCTTTGCCTATAATTAACTTTAGAGGTTATTGGATAAGCTATGGTGGCTTCATTATGTAGTTAAAACTCCATGATCTGAACATAGGAACAAGCCTCTTCCCATCCTAATCTATCCTCTACTGTACTGTAAAATTGATTTCCTAAAGTATAGAGCTGATTATATCACATTCATCCCAATCCCCATTCAGTAAATGCTAGTGGATTCCTATTGGCTCCAGGATCAAATAAAACATTGTCTGTTTGACATTTAAACCTATTTATAATTTGACACTCCCCCCTCCTACCTTTGCAGTCTTTTTTACCAGACAACAGGCAAACATCTATGTACAACCAATCAATATATAGGAAAAACAAGGAAATAACAAAAGGAAGGGAGTAAATTTACAAGGGATTAAGAAAAACTTCCTTTCAAAGAAGGATTTTAGGTAGGAAGCCAAGAGACAGAGAGGAGTAGGAAGGTCATTCTAGGATGGAACAGAAAAAAAAAAGTTTAGCATCAAGGAAATGAAGACTATTTGGTAAAATGTAAGGTATAAGAAGAATGAAAAGATAGAAGACAGAGTAAGTTATGAAGAGCTTTGAAAATCAAAGAGGGGATTTAATATTTGATCCTGGTGATTATAGAAAGCCACTGAAGTTTATTGAGTAGGGAAGGACCTGTGCTTTAGGAAAATGACTTTAGTATATGAATGGAGAATGGATTCAAGTGAAGAGAGACTTGAGATAGGGAGATCAACGTACAGGCTATTACATTAGTCTGGGCACGAGCAAATGAGAGCTTATACTAGGGTGAAGACAGTGCCAGAAGAGAGAAAATTATAGATAGTCCTCGGCAAAACCTTGGATATAGGAGGTCAGAGATACTGAATAATGGTGTTTGAGAGCCTGAGGATTAGGAAGACTGAAGCCTGAGATTGAGAGGCTTCAAGAAGTTAAAATTACAAGCCCAAAAGTCAATAGGAAGGCTCATACTTAATATTTATGTGGGATGGATCAAAGTACAAGGGAATATTCCAAGTTCACAAAAAGTAATATGATATTATAAAGAATGTATATGACCAGAGAAGAAATTGGGCTCAGCACACCATTTTCATTAGCTAACATAGGTATTGCTCTTTTCATTTAATTCCTATAGTTTCTAAAACCCAGAAAATTTAATGTTCAAATAATGAATAAATAGAATGTTTATCTTTCTATGTGAAATTATTAAAAGGATGTGAAATCATGACAATCTATAGGGAGCCATCTTATACACCAGAATCTTATTTCAGTCAAGATTAGCTTATGGATGTCCCTTTGTATGGCATTCTTTTGTGTCATAAGAAAGTTGGTATAATAGCACAGAGGTACATCATGAGTAATGATTTCTTTGCATCCTAATTCAGCATTTTACTATACATAAATTGTCCACTTTCCTTATGAACATTTTATTTCTGAAACTGGACCTTGTGATTAAATGTTTTTAAAAATTAGTTTTCCTTTTGTTTTCTTTTTTTTTTTTTCCATCTTAAGCCAGAAGCCTATAACATGAGATTCCCAGATGTCTTTGATAAATTTAAGAATTTTAGTGAATTTGCACAGAAAAAAAACATTTAAACTCTTATTTCAATATAATTTCAATATAATTTCCTTTGTAATCCTATGTATTTTCTTCTGTGCATTTAAAACTTCTATTATGAGAAGGAGGTCACAGGCTTCATCAAGGTTATAAGGCATTTCTATGTAAAGGAGTCCGAGCTGATCTCTACTATTCATACATCATAGACTTACAGTGAGAATAGGGCAAAAACCTTTTTTTTGTTGTTGTTGTTGTTCAATAGCAATATTAGCTACCAAGGAGATCAATTAGCCTTCTCTTCCCTTATCCCTGTTTGCCACCAGGTCTTAAGGAATTGTCTTCCTTCATCCTAAACTCTACCAAACACTAGATGTCTTCCTCTCAACTGGATATTAAAATTCATATCCATTATTCTGCTAAACAATAACTGACAGCATTATTATATTCTGAAATTTGGGCCTACTATATACTCTTAACAGTCATTGGTCAGAGATAATATTTCCTTCATTGTTCCCTCAAATTCAAGGTGTTTTATAATCTGTCCTACTGATTTTCTTGCTAGAATCAAGTATTTCATTGCTTTTCCACAGGGTATTAAGCTGCTCCCTTGTTAAATATTGCCTTTTCTAAATAGAACATTAATTTCTGGAGAGCAGAATATCTAAATTTTTATATTTGTATCTACAGTATTTAAGTTAGTGATCTGCAAAAAAGTAAGTGATTAATACTTTTTCATTCCATTCTGTGAGGTACTAGAAGCCATTCAAAAGGGAGGAATCTGTTCAAAGTGTCCCAAGTAAAAGTAACTGAGCCAGGATTTGAAACAAGACCTTTTTGCTCTATAAATGCTTCACTATCCTGCCTGAGTAATTTTCCTCAAATACTTCAGTGATGCTCTCCCTTTTCAACTTTTCTTCCTCCCACTCCTTTAGCTTTTGTCTACAACTACCCAGTATGGACTGCTAAAAAAAATTTCTTCTACTACATTTAAGGTTCCCCAAAGGCTTCCATACACATTTCAGAGTATTTCCCTTTAAGCAGCTGTTCTATATCCCATTGTAATAGTATTATTTCCCATATTATCTTTTCATCCTTCCTCTGTATTCTTCATGCCTTTGTTCACAGTCTTTCATACCTGAAATGGCTCAATCAGTCACTGAATTCAACTCTGAATTATTTGTGAATATGTGTGTATATTGATTAGATTACGAACAATATTTATACCTTATTTCTTTTTGTATCTTCTAATATCTATCACTGAGTTTTGAACATAATAAGTAAATACATACTTGTTTGATTGAATTGTAATAGCCTACTACAATAGCATCTCAACTTTTTTTTGTTTTCCTTCACTATCTATTCCACATATAGCCAAAACATTGTTCTTTGTATGAGAAAATTCTCATTCTCTTATTTCCAAGTTCATGAACTTTCAATGGTTTTGCACTATGAATTTTTTAAAAAGTGTCCTACAAAATTGTACTATCATTTAAATGAAAATTTGGATAATTCAAAATCTGACTCCAATCTATTATAGCCATTACCACTCCATCTGTATGATAGGTATTAGATGAATATATGACTAAAACTATAAATTAAAGCATTTGGAGGTATGCTCATTAGAAATCATACAAATCAAAGTTTTCAGATAGTTTATCTTTCAGAGGTCTGGAACTCTGAAAAAGTATATTTGAATTGAAGACAGCAGCATGCTCAGGAAACTCTTATCACAACTATCTCCTCCTAAAGATCAAGGACTTTGATTGATCCTGACCTGACTCTGACTGATCCATTCAGAACTCCTCCAGAGAACTAGCCCAGACATTATTGAGCATGAGACTCTTAATCTCAGGGTCGTGGGTTTGAGCCCCATGTTGGGCACCAATAGGAGGAGAAGTGAAGGAGACAGGCAAGCTGCAATGCAGCTCATCAAAGATGAATCCTGAACTCTGGAGTCTGGAGCCTGAAGTTTTCTCTCCTGACTGTGCTGTGGCAGAGAGACTCTGATCCTTTCCCTTAGCCTCAATCCTTGCCTCTGATTACCTTAGCACAACACATTCAGCAAGTGCCAATTGTTAGGAGAGCCATCACATCATCATATCATCTAAGTATATGTTTATAGAACCACTTTCTCACATTGAGTACATAATTAGCCTTAAGATTCAAGTACACCTTTACAGAGTTCCAGCCCTCTACATAAAATTGATACTCAGAATAATTAAGGTCACTTGGATATATAATAAAGCCAAAAATTCAACTCAAATCCTACTAATTCAAATCTAGTGGTTTATTCACTATATCATTTATTTATACATCTTTGTGTACAGTCTTAAGATTCAAGTACACCTTTTCGGAGTTCCAGCCCTCTACATAAAAATGATACTCAGAATAATTAAGGTCACATAGATACATAATAAAGCCAAAAATTCAACTCAAATCCTACTAATACAAATCTAGTGGTTTATTCGCTATATCATTTATTTATACATCTTTGTGTACTTTTCTCCATTTGTCTGGGAGACAACTATTTATCCTCTATAGCTATAAACACAATCTATTAAATCCAATCTATCTTTCAAGCTCTAGTTCAAATTCCATATCTCTCTTTTCTGAATTCTGATATAATTATACTTATTACTTTGAATTATAATTACTTATATGCTAGTCTTGTTTATATGACTGAAGAATATGAGCTTATACATAATAGGTAGTCATTATTGGATAAATGGTGATCAGCAAAAAAAAAAAAAAAAAATTAGAATAAAATATTTACACGAAGATCCTGGATGCTGAATTGGAAATAGTGAGGAATCCAGAAAAATAGATGAATTTGCAAGACATGCTATAAAATATCATCAGTTGCCATTCAGAACTTGTAAGATTCTCATCTTGCATAGCAGTCATTGATCTGCTAGAGGACTCAGATGCAACCTTTTATGATTCTCCTTGAGGATAAAAGGTTATGTTTCACATTTAAACCATGAATAATAAGGTCATGTTCAGATTAAATGAGTTTCTCAGGAGAATATCAGGACATTGAAAATATACAAATTAATACAACAAATTATTTAAAAAAAAAAAAAGATGACCAGCCTAGTGTTAAGGATGTTAATGAAATTATCCAAAGATTACAATGCTACCCAGTGCTGTTATACTAATGAAGTTACTGCCTCATCTCATTACAATGACAGAAAGCATTTATATGCAAGGAAAAGACTATAGAGAGGAAAGAAAAAAATAATTATCTGAAACAAAATACTACTATTACAATTCAAATTGAAAAAGGAAAGGAAAAATGAAGTAGAAAACATGTTGGCATTCTAAATGATTATAAACTCTTTAAGAAACAATTCAAAGTGTAACTACATTATTTCTAAAGATGGATAGTGGTGTAAATTAGTTATGAGCTCCTTCTTTCCACTTGCAGTAGCTCTTGTGTCTGGTATCCTATTTTTATACAGTGCCTTACACAGAGCAGGCTTAAGATAAATGTTAATTGAATTGATTTAAAAATTAAGTTGACTTTTACTCAATAACTTATAATTTCAGGAAAATAATTTCTCATGAGAAGTCTTTGAGAACTAGCTATTGATATAAGATTTTTGCCTTAGAAATAAAAAATACAAAATAATTGTTTTAAGTTACATGAGAAAATCATGTGGGTTATGTCTTTTGTTCTCACTTTCCTCTTTTAATCCTGCAAAACAATATGGTATTTTCTATTGTAGAGAAATGAATGTTTTCTTATTTTTAAATAGCCAAACTTTGAATATTAAAATATATTTGTAACTTGAACTTATAATTAAGATGCATAAGTCATCATATCTTGAGTCTCTACATTGCTGGGGAGACTGAATTTTTTTTAAAAAAGCTTATTTTTCCTATAATTCTAAAATGCAAGGGATAAAATAGGGTGAGAATGGCTGGATTGGTGGCTCTCCAACTACAGTAATAATGATATTTTCTACTTAGATGGAACATTCTGGTAACATAGCTTTCCATACATTACTTCATTTGATCCCCCTAACACTTTTATGAAGTCAGGTATAAAAAGTATTATTTTTATTAATGAAGAAACTGAAACTTAGAAAGGAAATAACTGCCCAGAGATGATTAAGAAGATGAAGTGAATGAGAACTCAAGTCTTTTGAATCCAAGTCTCATACTTTTTTCTACTAAACTTTCCCGGTTTGAAATATAAACAAGTAAAATTCTTGAATCTCTAAGTCTGTTTTTAAAAAACCTGTCCTTTCCCTTTGCAGGTTTAATTATTGATGTATATTGGCAAAAACAATTCAGTTCTCTCCATGTTACACACACACACTCATTCATGGATAAAAAAAGATCTGTGATCCCTTTGTTTCCTTTATTAGCACAATTTCTTCTATCTAGAACCATGCTCTTTAAACATGTTTCCCTATTTTTCCCTCTATACACTCAAACTTGATGAATTCATCATGTTTTCTAATGTTAAGACCTATACTTCAAACTGTCTATAGTCAATCCTTTCTTGAATATGCAATTATCACTTTAAAACTAAGTTTCCCCCACTTTCCCATTCTACTTTCCTTATTGCCATCAATTGCAACATTACCCTCCTAATTGACCAGGTATAAAACCCAAGTGACACTAACTCCTTTCTTTTCATTGACCAGGTATAAAACCCAAGTGACACTAACTCCTTTCTTTTCATTATTCCCCTATATCTATTCACCAAAGTCTAACTCATAGTAAGCCTCATCCTGGAAAGAATGGATCATGTTTTATTCATCTTTGTTTCTCCCAGAAGAAAAAGTAAGTACATTTGCACTTTCTCCGTACAGAAAATATTCTATCCAAATCTTATCTGTTTTGAAGAGTTATTGAATTCCCATCTCCTCCCTCTTTTGAACTTTGATATGAGTTTCTATCTGTACCATTCAACCATATACAATTCTATATTGTTTTGGTATGTTCATTTTATTCCCCCCACTAGTCAATTTCATCATGAATTTCTATTTGACAAGCACTGATTTAATAATACATTTGTAATTTCCTCAGTGTCTTGCATATTACTATATATATAGTAGTGTTTAAAAAAAACACTTGTTTAAAGAATAGAACTAAACTTTAGTTACTCTCTTAGAATACAATGTCCTTATATGGCCCAATACTAAATGGAAACTAGGAAACAATGATGTAGAAGTGGCCCTTCTATAATCAAGACAGTCACACACTTATGAAAACAATTAGCTACTTGCCTCATATTAACATTGAAAGTAGCTTCATATCATAAACCAATTATGCTCTTAATAGTGCAATTAGTTTGAGGAACAAAGTGCATATATAAAGAGAAGAGTCTTTAAAAAATCCTCGGGGGAATATGTGAGCCTTTATCTGAGATCTTCTTTTAAGACTTTTAGCCATTGCATTAGTGGCAGTGATTAGTTATCTGCTTTCACCAGTACACATAATTCATGTATTGCCATTGATTTCCCTCCTCTTGACATATGAAGATCAAGAGTCTTCCTTTTGTTCCAACATCCAAAGTGTGCAATAGAATTTTAAAAAGGTTTTTGCTCATTATCAATGTAAATTTAAAAACCTAATCAAGAAATGCACTGTGCTCATAAATACTATTTTATTGATAATTTCTGTTTTATCTAATTTCAATTAAATCCAGCAAACACTTATTAAGAACCTATTATATTTATTTATCTATGGTAAATTGTACAAGAGACATAAACTTTATGTAATATATATATTTTTCCCTTGGTGAAAGAAATATGTTAATTTTTAATCCTGATATTATTAGTTGCTAGCCATATAATTTAATTTACCATTTCTTATGCCAAATCAACAAAACAGGGATCATATATATTCTATCTATCTTGATAGACTATTGAGAGAATTAAAAAACATGTTAAGGACTTTTAAAATTGTGAGGTGCTATACCATTAGAGAATCACCTTCATTATAGTTGTTGTTTTCAATCAACTTTGTTATTTTTATAGCATACAGTATAAAACTATGGATTTCATAGAACTATAACGTTAAAGAAAACTTCAATGTTCCAACTACTTTCTAAACAAGAATGTGGTCTACAATGTACTCAAGACATGGCTCCTCTTTTGCTGGAAGATCTATAGTGAAGGAGACCTCTTTGTCTGCCAAAGTATTACGTATGAGTGTGTGTTATGCATAGTAATATACACATAATACATATATAGATATATTCCACCTTATATTTTAATTCAAGTCAAAATTAACTGCTTTCTTTACAATTTTTACCTAATGCTTCTCATTGGTTCTGCAGCCAAAAGAGGATCTGTATTTGCAACATAACTGATGCTTACTACATATGTTCTACTGTTACTGTTGCACTTGCTGCCTACTTTCTACGATAAGAATCAATATTCATATTTTTACAATGTAGAACAACTATCTAGGTGATTCATTCCTTCTTCTCATTGATTACCTAAAGTATCTACAAAATTCACTCAGTTTTCTAACAATCATGAGTCACAAAAATTTTTCCATAACAATCATTCAACTGTATCAACAAATGGCTAAAATTAGGTTTTAACATACTGTTATCAGTGGCCTATATGGCACTTGAAATTCTGTAGCATAACCAATCAAAACAATGACAATATTTCCAGAGCTATTTATACTGGAGTTTGGGAAGGCCAAATAGTAGATACCAGCTAATGACTATCACCTGAATGGTATTGTTATTTTATTACAATCCTATATTGTAGTAGATAGGCTGTCATCAATAAGTGATCATTATTCCCTCTTTTCTCATCTACTCTCTTCTTTTATTACTCATAAATAACTCTAACAACTTGGTACAAGCCTTCCTCTTATTATTTTTAACATTTTAGGGTTACTTCTTTTTGTCTCTCATTTTTATATATGAATTGTAGTTTTTTCCCCTGTCATGTATATTAGACTTGATTATTAAAGACATTTTAATAAATTTATTTTTATACCAAATAACCAAACAGAAATAAATTTGATATTGAGTACAATAAACACAATGCAAATGCCCTTTTCACATTTCTAAATTTGAGAACAAGATAATCATAAACATTTCACAGAAAAATTATACTCAGCTGTAATGAACTTCAACTTCCATATTTTCCAGATTAGTTAACTGAGGCTCTAAGTGATTAACTTTGTTTCCAAAGGTAATATAGTTAATTAGTGAAAGAGTTGGGTCAAATTCCTCCTACTCCATTGCTCTTTTGTAATATAACGTTTAGTTTTGCTTTGTGTGAAAAAAATTAATTTATTCAAGTGTGAAAATGCATAAAATTACATTACATGGTTCCAAACAATGAAACTTGTCATCTGTCTATAGTTAAATTTTGCCCATTTCTTTTTGGAAAAAAAAATCTGAATATTAGATCTAAGTTAAGGTGAAACTGTAAAATGTCTTTTATCAGATTCCTATAGAAAAAAAATTCCTTGAAATCAGTGACATCTTTAAGTAGCCAAGCATTTAGGCAGCTTCATATATATTCCTTATAATCTTTATCATTACCTGCTATAACCACTCACATATTCTCTTTTCAAATAAAGTATTTGCTATGGGTACTTTTCTCTATTGTGTCTTGTACAATTTAAAAATCCAACATGATTAAACTACTAATGATTGATCAAGTACATAAGCAAAATCAAAATTCTGCTCTCTACTTGGAATTGTATTAGATTACATATAGAGAGGTGACATCGAATAGACCATTTCACTGCCTATTTTCAAAATTATATTACTAATTTATAATTCACAAATAATTGATTCAACCATATGGCAATTAAAATTGGCTTAAGATGCTTTGGATATGTAGTTTCTAAAATCCTGGAATTCAGATTTTAAAAGAATTTTAGAGATGATCTTGTGCAATTTTGCATTTTGTAGATTGGGAAACTAAAGATTTAAAAGAGTATGTATTATTTACCCAAAATTATATAGATTATCTTTTCAAGAACTTTTTGGATCTGGTTTGGTAATTTAGCTGGTTACTGTCTTTCCTAGTTTTGTGTCATATGAAAATTTAATAAGTACTAAGAGACTAATAAGATCAAATTATCTCCACCATGATATACTATCAAGAAAATTCAATGACCTTTCCAAAATGCATTGCTTGAAGCAACAAAATATACTTAAGACACTTTTTAACCTTATCTTCATGATGATGGGTTCTCATAATGAACAGCTAAAACTGCACAGCATAATTATGAATCTGTTTTGTAGCTTTTCTTTATTCCCCTTCACTATCAAGGTATCAACTGTCATTTTTCACTTCTATCATTATGACTGCCTCTAATTGCAACTCTCCCACCCCACTCATTGCCATTTCTAATCTACTATGGACTAGAAAGCCAGTGATTCTAGGGAATACAAGTACATGTACTAGAAAAGAAGTTAATATTTGTTGAAAGAATGAGGATCTTTTAAAAATTAATTGTGTGTTAAACAAGAATAAATGGACTCTAAGTGACACCTTGAGGACACTGACTATAGAGTCAGGTACATGGATTTAGTGCCAAATAATTCAGATGCCAGAAATATTATTCTCTTAATTCTGTATTCTTGCTACATCCTAATAAGCTGTTATCATTAGAAGTATGGACTTTTAGGCAACTGAGGGATTGACCAAAATAGCCAGAATAAACTATGGCTTAAAAGAAAAGTAAACTTGCAAGTACAAATAGAAATAATACAATTAGCCCAAGTGTTCATAAGAACTAATCCTTTCACTTTTCCAGTGGGATCTTAAGCTTTTCTCTGCCTATTTGCTCTAACCTGACTCTAGCTGCTCTTCAGAGATTCTATAGTTCATATTACTTTTTTACAACCTCTCTCTCACTAGCTGCTCGAAATTGGTCTGAGCTTTGTTTATCCCAGGTCTGAAACCTGAAGTTCTCAGCTTTCTCTCCTCAAAGGAGTTGTAAAACTTCCTTACAAAATGCAAATACCTTGCAAGAATGCCTCTGCAGGGTGACAAACCTTAATCCTTCATTTTCCCACTGTGCCAAAGAATTATTCCTTCTTGCACTGTGTCTTCTCTTAGGTGGTTATTAAAGATGCAAGACCTATTTTTTTCTTCTGCACATTTTAAAATTTAAAATTAAACTGAACTATGGATTAAACAACACAAGCATATTTCTTCACAGTAGTAAACCAACCATCAATGTCATCCTAGAAGCTAGGAGGATTAATCTGAGTGAATAACTTTAATGGAAGTCAGTATCTTATTGCATATTGATATGAGATGAAATAATAAGAGATAACTTAATCAGTTCCTTAGATTGAGTGAATCATAAAATCCTAAAGCTGGAAGGAAAGGACTTTAGAATGTATGCCTTTAAACTAGAGAAATTAAATCATGTGTTCAGAATGAGCATGCAAATATAATTATGGGAATACTGCTGGTGATTTTTTCAGAAATCTAGGAAGACTGGAAACAAGCAGATGTCCAGATTTTACAAAAAGGGACACATAATATCACAATTGCTTGTGATATTATCATGAATAAGGTAAAGAAATGTAATATTTATCACAGAATACTTATGTAGGTTTCTACTGATCTATATAACATATATATGTGTGTGTTTGTGCATATGTATATATATGCTGATTAATTTAAATATGCATATATATATCAATATGTAAAGAATGTGTTTTTTCTTTTGTCACAGACTTTATATCTAGATGACTAGAAAGAGGAAGGAAGGCTTGCTTAAAATGAATGGATAACAATGCAAATATTTTGCAAAAAAATTTTCATTTTTTGTACTTCCATCATCACTATTCAGCTTAATACCTGACAAATAGAAGTTGCTTAATATGTGTTTGTTAATTTACTGGTAGAAAGAATAGATAATATATTATATAATGGAATTGGGCCTTCAAATTATTTCTATAGCCTAGAATGATGGACTAAAGCTATTAAGTTCAAATTTAATATGCATAAATTTAAGTCTTGAATGTACTCTAGTTCAGAAAATTAGAAGAGGGAAAAATGTCTAGGAAAAAAAGGTAGTTTATGTTCAAAATATAAATTTTAGGTACCAGAACACAAGAGAGGTAAATTGTATGACATGGCTGCCAAAATAGCTAATGTAATCTAAAGCTTCATTAGCATCAAGTTAGCCATTATACACATTATACCAATATACACACATACACTATTCATACACACACACATATATATATATCCATATACACACATATAAACAGTGAGGGTAAAGTGTAATACTATTACATTAGTATAGAAATGGTAGATGATATAGATAGATAGACATAGTATCTCAGTATTGCTTATACCTTCAGTCCTTTCTCTCCCCATTGAGAAGGCAAGCAATATGATAATCATTAAATATATCAAGTCATTCAAAAAATTTTCCATTTTGGCTTTTTAATGTTCAAATCAATTCCCAACTTGTCTGCATTTTCTAAAAGTTCTCTGTCTCTCTCTCTCTGCATCAATACAAACACATATATACTATATATGTACATATGTATACATGCATATATATGTATTTATATGTGTGTATATATTATATATCTATATATATTTCTATAATACTACCTATTACCCTTGCTAATTCATGATGGTAATTGACAACCAAAATTTGTCCAGAAGATAACCAAGCTACTGAAAAAAAATTTCATACTATTTCATATGGTGACCAACAGAAGGATCTAGTATTGCTTTTAACTTAGGAAGAAGATAAAATAAGAGATATGAGAGTTGTATTCAAATCTCCCACTTGTTAGTAAAAGAAGGAAAAGACATTTCCTGATTACAAAACAAGAATTAATGGGTAGGAATTATAGGAAGATGTACTGCTCAGTTTAAGGAGGAAATTCTTATCACAACCATCTAAAAAATAGGTTGGTCTGCATTATGAAATAGTAAATTCCATACCACCAAAATTCATCAAATACCATGTGAGAGGGATATTAGAGAAATGATTTCTTCCTGGAAAAGAGATGAGACAAAATGACCCCTATTTTTTTTTTTAGCTGAGGCAATTGGGGTTAAGTGACTTGTCCAGGGTCACACAGCTGGAAGTGTTAAGTGTCTTAGGCTAGATTTGAACTTAAGTCCTTCTGACTTCAGGGCTGATGTTCTATCTACTGCACCACCTAGCTGTCCCAAACCCTAAATTATTTACACTTGTATCATTAATAATATAGGATGTGGACTGTATAAGATCTTACAATCACAGCTTTTAGAAAACTTGAGCAGTTAGGGATTGATTTGTAAGTTATTATGTCTAATATGTCTAGATTACATAGATATATTATAGTATATTAATATGTCTAATAATGCCTAATACAGAAATATATTTACATAATTTCACATGTATAATGTATAATAATATATGTTGTTTGCCTTCTCCATGGGTTGGGGAGGAACTGAAGGGAGGGAGAAAATTTAGAACTGAAAATTATAAAAACAAATATAAAAAAACCAAAATGAATGAGATATTAACAAGTTTTTCACATGTTACCAACTAAAATCAATGATAACAAAATCAAGTGATATAAGAGGGGTTCTTAACCTTTTTTGTGTATCTTATGGAATTCTTTGACTGTTGCAATCTATGAAATATTTCTTAGATCTTATTTTTAAATGCTAAAAAATATAGAAAATAGAAAAATATTAGAAAAGAGAAATTTTACTGAAATATTTAAAAGAATTTAAAATAACATCAATATATATCAAAATCTATCCAAAAACTGCAAAATTTGTGCATTGCAGATGGTGAACTCCTATGCTACTTATATATTAAAGCACATTGACAAAGGACAACTATTAAAATTTACCAAGACTTTTTTTAAATTTAAAAATTGTAATAGTGATCATGCAAATTCTTATTTCTAGGAGCTCATTTAATCACTTCTTAATCACTAATAATAGTAATTATTTTAGGTCCCCATAATTACAAGTTTAATGCATGATTTCTATTTGTGGTTTGAAAGAGTTAATGTACTTTTCAGTGAATATATTATATCTTTAGTCTCTAAACTTCCAGAAATTTTCTCCCCTTTTTTTACAATTTATCTCTGCAATCTACATTACACTGATGCTAAAATTAATATTTTAATATTGCCGTTTTCAGTACTAATGAGATACACTACTTGGCTGACAGGGCAATTACTTGCTCTTTTTGTCTTTTCTATATAGTATTTTTATATGATTGGCATTCAATTAAAAAAAGAAACTGAAATAAAAATTTGCTCTACAATGTGGCCGATCACATTTTCAATAACTTCATTAGGCTTAACTGTGTTTTTTAAAATGCCACATTAGCTGATTTAGTTACAATGTTTCTATTGAAAAGCCCCACTAAGAATTATAAAATAAATCCACAATGTTAGAAATTCTGTCTAAATAGTTTTATAGATTATAGCCAAAATTAAAGTACTGCTAAAAGAAGAAAATATTTTTCTTTTAAATAAAGCTATTACATTTGAAAGCTTATTTTATTCTGGAGCTATTAACATGTATTAAAATTAATATTCACATTGCTTGATAAATCTCTGCCTGGGCTTAGAGTCTCATACAGAGACTGTGGTGTGTTACATACCATGTCTTAATCAAGGACTGAGCCGATTTGAATTCACTCTGATTCATCATTATTCTTTTTTACTTCTCAAATGTCAACTCTGTTGTCCTAGCATAAAGACTTTTATGAAACAGGTACTTTGAAAAATACTAAGTAATTTTGGGAAGGGTTCAGTAGTATATATTGATCTGAACAATCCCATCTTCCACAACACAAATTCTATCTTTTAAATACATGGTCAAACGGATGTAATTTTCTTTCCAGAAAACTATTAAGGACTAAACAATTTCTCCACATTTGTAGCTATCTTATAAAATACTATTCATGTATGTATGGGTTTGGTTATTTATTATTTGTACTCTAAAATCAATACATAAACTCATATTGAATGCAATGTCTCACATGTTGTATGTACTTAATATTTGTTGAACTAGATGGAGTCATTATCACTGACAACTGAGATAGTGGTAGAAAGCTCTGATTTTGGACATGTATGTGTTTTACACATGTAAGTGTTTTAAGGGCAAAGCAAATGCCTTATCACATAAATCAGGCAGAGAGAGACACACAATATCTCTTATTATCAGTCAATAGGTTCTTGCATTGTACTCTCTGGGAAGCATAAAACAAAAGCAAATGGTCTAAGAGACTTTAGCTTATCTGATTAACTATTGATAACAAAAGGGAGAGGTAAGGAAATGTTGGGAATAGCAAGAACTACCCAAGATACTTGAGGTATTAGGCAGCTTAAGGATAACAAACCAACAGAAGGGTAACAACAGACATAGAAGAAAATTATGAAGATTGTAATGAGGAGAGAAGGAAGTTACCAAAGACGATCTTTTTCTTCTTCACACATTGTTTTAGGTCAGATCTGATTAAACTATTTACTCAATCAATGTATATGTCTAAAAAAAGGAAGGTAAAAATTAAACAAAGTGCATTGCAATCATCTGGCTGAAATATTTAGAATATGTTTGACATCTATTATGCATTTTTGGAACAAACTTGTGATTTCTTCCATATTAAAAACTCTTGATCTGTAGATATGGATGTGAAGTTTTTGTTTGTTTGTTTTATGGTAGGGTTGCTGTGATTGTTTTAATATAGAAACAATGGAAGAATTTTAAATGTAGACAGAATTGGCTCTATCATTACAAATCTGGAGAATCTGTTAAAAAATTCTTTTAATATGATAAAAAATTGAAGTATCTCATTAAATATGCCAATTGATAAAAGTGAATGTGTACAAAGTATTTGTGGTTATGATATAGGAATACCCCTAAATCTTGGTGATAATTTTTATTAAGTCTCCTACATCTTACTGTAAGTATTCATGCAAAGCACTAGCTAATTTGACAAAGAGTAGCAGGAAAATGCTTTATATTTTAGAATAATCTAAAAAAAATAATAAAGTAACATACTGTTTACATTTTCATCCTCTACAACTGATTTACTCATTTTCTTCAAAGGACAAAGGTGAATCATAGAATTTTATAGGTAGGAAATTTTTTTCAGTTCCCTCATTTCAGATCCAAGTCAGATAAAATGACTTATCTGAAGTTATAAGGCTCGTGAGCATGTTAGAACAAAGATCCATATCTTCTGACCACTACTATCACAGTTGATTGTGTTGAACATCACTATCATGTTTAGTAAGAGTAAGTACAGATATTACACAAGATTGAGAGAATATGATTAATATACTGTATGATAAAACTAGGATTAAAAAGAGAGATATCAACAAGTTTAGATAGTAGACCTAATCTAATTGAATGAGATATGCTTCAAAGATCTAAAATTCAGATGATGATCCAATCAATATACTATATGTTATAAGCTATAGCATAGTAAGTACACTTCAAGAATTGTGATGGCCAAAAATACCATCATCGTTAAATAGAACTGGGAAAGCCTTCTTATTTAAGATTAGATATAGCTGGAACTTAGAGGAACAGAGAGAAGGCAGGAGGCAGAATTGGGCAGAGAATTCTAGGCAGTAAAATGCCCAGAATCAAAAGATAGAGTATGTCATTTGAAGAATAGGAAAGAAATAAGTGTCACTAGATCACACAGTAGATAAAAGGGAACGAATGCCAGATTATGATGAGTTTTAAAAGGCAGAGAATGAGGGTTAGTAAAGTTAGCTGAGAAGAGTAATGACCAGTGCTTTAGGAAGTCCAATTTGACAACTAAGTAAAACATTGACTGGAATATGCAGGAGCTTGAAGAAGGGAGAAAAAGCAAAAATGTATTGTTATAGGCCAGAGATAAAGTAAGAATGGCCTAGAACTTGGAAGCACTGGGGTCAGAGGAATCAGAAGAAGCAGAAGAAGCAGATGAAGAAACAGGAGATAGTCATAAAACTTAGAGAATAGACAATATCAAAGAAAAAAGTATGACAGCAGTGTAAAAGACTGTGGAGAGATCAGGAAGGATGAGGATCTGGCATTTAAAGGATCAACAATTCCACCATTTCATTCCCAATACCTTACAAATGCCAAGAGAGACTATGGGACTTGTGCAAAATTATATGTGATTAGGGCTCCAGAAAGAGAATACAGTACTCTTTTTCGTTCTAGAATATTGCAATAATTTGTGTAGGATACTTTAGAACTAAGGAGGAAAATCCATTTGTATGATGTCTGTGAAATAAAAGTTTAAAATGTTTTCTCAGGTTAGAAAGATAGGATTTCAGTTACAAAAGAAGCCCTGCAAATTCCTATAATGTCAGGAGACTGAGTTGAAGAAGATGTAGAATGTTGCATCTCCTTTCTCCTACCCTTGGGGGGAAAAAAGGTGGTAGTGTCTACCTTACTGAAATGGTGAAGAATATTAAGAGACCTTGAAAAGTAGGTAAATCAGGTTTCAAAAAATCTTATGTAATCAGACTATTATACAGTTTTGCTCATTTCATTTTTACCCAGGAAGTAAAGGAGGGCGGAGTTCACCAATCACACATATTAGCCTGTAGTAGAATGTAAATATAGAATGCACCAAGATAATGAGTATTTCCAAATCCCCCAGCATGGTGCCACAAAATGAGGAAGCCTAATAAATGCTTAATGATCATAAAATATAAGATCTGTGGCCTTAGGTTTTTTTAGAGCTGAAATAAAAGGTAATGTTCTGGTCTGAAACACAAAACTCATCTGCGAAAGTACATCATTTAAATAAGCAAATATGAAAAAGGCAAAAAAATTTTTTTCTATATCCTTAAATGTCTATATCTTGCTTTTTAACATTATACTATAACACATGGAAAACATTTTGCTGTCTGCATAACCATAGGTGTTATAATATATGATAGACAGATTCTTATTCTGGGGCATTGTTTTTGCCTAAAGTCCTGCATAGTCTCACTGAAATGATGATATTGATTGTTAAGTCAACAGAAAACTATCACAAGGGACTATAGATTTCTATACCAATATTCTGTTCTGTTACATTAAAATGTCATTACTGAATTGCCAACTTTTCCCCCTGCTGTAATATTATTCTCTGTTGATTGCCTGGCTGAGTTGAAATTTGAAACTGTCACCCTCAGACTTGCAAAAGTGATTCAACTTCACTTATAAGGAAAGTGAAATTAAATATTCATTCAAGGACTGCATTTCAAGTTCAAACTCTCTGAAATTCCTTAAGGCAAATTATATTTAAGTTGCAACTCAGTTTTTCTTCCATTTTGTGCAGCTAAAATACAAAATTCTACAATGAGTGGACAAACAGCAAAAGAATAAGTTATCCTGAAGTACAAACATTTTTCCTTTTTTTTTAATTTATCTCGAATTTAGTGAATTTTTCTTTTTTTGTGAAGAAACTTTCATTATTATTGCTGGAGCTCCTTGTCCAGAATGTCCCAATTGCGAATCTCCTTTTCATGCAAGGCAGACATAATTATATTTCCTTCCCTTTGGAAGGGACTAAATATTTTTCTAAATGGGAGGATTGAAAAGAGGGGATAGTGATTTATTTTGGCTAGTGTGAGGTAATAAATATTTTTCAAAGATGGAAATTAGTCAGTTAACCTTTATTTCCCCTGACCTAATAGAGAATTTTATAATAAGTAAAGATTTAAATAGAACAAACAAGCTTTCCTACCCAATCCTCTAAGCATTTGTACTTATATGTGGTCCCATTTATTCTCCTTTTTCTAAGTCATATTCATTTTACAAGGAGAAAGATGTAGAAACAATTCAGAAAGGGCTTTTTATATATCAACCCTGTACAACCTTTCATCTTTACAGATGCAATTCCTATTATCTATCACTGGTGCTCTCATTTGTTCTTTGAGGACATAAGAAAGAAGAGGTAATCTTCGGGCATGGAATCCAGGGTATGGCAGCAAAAAAGAAATTCTTAAGCATCACTTCCTACTCTTCTGAAAGTAGACTTTTGGGGACAGAGTACAACTTCCAGAAGGGATGTGGGAGGAAGCTGAAAATGGTACTGCCTGATATGCCAAATGTGTCCTTCCAGTATATTCTTGTATTATACTTGCACAGAAGTATAGCTTCAGACTGTCCCTTAGATAAGCAACCCCTGAATATAATATCAAGGCGATGAATAAAGTCTCTCCATCATAAAAAGGGAAAATGTGTCTCCTAGGCAGAACCATGAAAAGACATGGCAGGGGGAGAAGAGGGAGGCTGTCGGTACCAATATATCACAGTGTAGTAAAAAAAGAATTTAAATCCAAGTATTTTATTTCAATTTTTATTGTGTTTGATTTCCAGTGTGTTTGATTATTAGATGGCATGAATAAACAAAGCAGGAAGAGTTGTCAATAACCCTTATGTCTAGGTACATCAGGGGACCTCTCTCCCTTTCTCTTTTCCCTTCACATGGATGGGGCTTCCCTGGTAACATACTTGTGAACCATATTTTTCCATTAAATCCCGTATTCTGCCTTATGGGCAGTCTTATTCTTAGACGTCAGGCTTGTGAAAGTGTAAGAAAACCTATTCTATTTTGCTCTTGCTCTGTAATGATTTCAATCCCCCCCCCCAAAAAAAGGGATAAAAATTATTACATCCCACTCATATTTTCTATATATTTAATTAATTAGTAAAATATAAGACAAAACTTATGAGCTATATTGAATAACAGAGTTTTAACTTACAATGAAAGCATGAACATAAAAAGTAAACATTTAGGGGAACAGACTACACTTTCAACTATTAGAAGTGAATGTCTTATTGATTCATTGTTGGTGGAGTTGTGAACGAATCCAACCATTTTGGAGAGTAGTTTGGAACTATGCTCAAAAAGTTATCAAACTGTGCATACCCTTTGATCCAGCAGTGTTACTACTGGGATTATATCCCAAAGAGATTATAAAGAAGGGAAAGGACCTGTATTGCACGAATGTTTGTGGCAGCCCTTTTGTAGTGGCTAGAAACTGAAACTGAATGGATGTCCATCAGTTGGAGAATGGCTGAATAAATTGTGGTATATGAAAATTATGGAATATTACTGTTCTGTAAGAAATGACCAACAGGATGATTTCAGAAAGGCCTGGAGAGACTTACACGAACTGATGCTAAGTGAAATGAGCAGGACCAGGAGATCATTATATACTTCAACAACAATACTAGATGATGACCAGTCCTGATGGATCAGGCCATCCTCAGCAACAGATCAACCAAATCATTTCTAATGGAGCAGTAATGAACTGAACTAGCTATACCCAGAAAAAGAACTCTGGGAGATGACTAAAAACCATTACATTGAATTCCCAGTCCCTATATTTATGCACACCTGCATCTTTGATTTCCTTCACAAGCTAATTGTACAATAATTCAGAGTCTGATTCTTTTTGTACAGCAAAATAATGTTTTGGTCATGTATACTTATTGTGTATCTAAGTTATATTTAATATATTTAACATCTACTGGTCATCCTGCCATTTAGGGAGGGGTGGGGGTAAGAGGTGAAAAATTGGAACAAGAAGTTTGGCAATTGTTAATGCTGTAAAGTTACCCATGTATATATCCTGTAAATTAAAGGCTATTAAATAAAAAAAAAAAAAAAAAAAAAAAAAAAGAAGTGAATGTCTTGATTAAAGACTAGAAAAGAGTATGACAATCCTTTATATTGTCACTTTATGTATTTAACTTATAGGCAGAGTACACCTTGCAAAATGCCAGGTTGGATATATCAAAAGCCAGAATTAAAGTTGCTTAGAGAAATATCAACATATCTCAGATATGCAGGTGATACTACTCTGATGGCAGAAAGTGAAGATAAATAAAGAAGCCTCTTCTTGAGGGTAAAAGAGGAGAGTATAAAGGATAGATTGAAATTTAACATTTAAAAAAATCACAACTAAGATCTTGGCAAATGGCCCCATCACTTTCTAGAAAAAAAGAGGGAGAAGAAATGGAAGTAATCTCAGACTTTAAATTTGTGAGCTCAAAATTCACTTTTGTGGCCACAATTATGAAATTAGAAGCTGCTTCTTGGAAGCTTTTGGGATAGCATTCTTAAAAGCAGAGACATCACCTTGCCGACAAAAATCTGTATAATCGAAACTATATTTTATGAGTTTTTTTTTTTTTTCCCAGTAGCAATTTATGGCTATGAGAGTTTTGAGCATTCTTTGGACAGCAAGGAAATCATATCAGTCAATACTTAAAGAAATTAATTCAGATTAATCACTAGAAAGTCAAATACTGAAAACAAAGCTTAAATACTTTGTTAGCATAATGAGAAAACAGGAAAATATTGGAAAACATCCTGAGGCTGGGAAAGATTAAAGGCAAAAGGGAGATGGTAGAAGATAAGACAGATAGATAGTGTCATAGAAACATTAATGAACATTAATTTGGAAAGACTTGTAGAGATAGTGGAAGATAAAAGAGTCTGGCATACTATGTTCCTTGGGGTTCCAAAGAATTTAACAACAACATTGTTTTCTCAAATCCCAATTTGCTTAATAGCCAGATAGGAAAAAGTGTAGAGATTCACCAGCAAGAAGGAAATTTTCTTTTCCCTTGGAGTAGGTAGAGAAGACTTTTGCCCACACTTTCCCTGGGCTATGCTTGATCAGAATTGCACAGTTGACCTTGTTTGTCTTTTCAACTTTGATTGTGACATTGTTCCTGACTGAGAATCAATTCACATTAATATGACCTTTGGCAGCACACAATGGTTCTGCACAGTAACTTCCTCCTGGTTATTCGCTTGTGTTAGCTTCTTATTTCTTTTTCCTATGAGCTCTTTTCAAGACAATTGTTAAAGACTTATTCCTCCTGTGGGCTTAGGGCATCCTGGGGAATGCCCATACTTGCCCAAAAGGTCAGGTGCATGATTCCTAAGTGTTATAAGTTTTATGAGATCTAATATACTTTTTTTCAATTCTAAATTCTATGAATCTATAATCTAACAATATTTCTAAAATTACATAAACAGAAAAGGACAAGTATGAGGAAATGGAAGAAAAGACAGGAAATAAAATTAGAACAATTCAATCTTGAACGATTCAAACAATTTATTAATATTAAAAATAAGATGGGCCAGGAGAAAGATCATAGACATAAACCTTAATAATTTTCTAGAGAAATTTAACTCATATAAATCAATTGTACTAGAAGGAGTACCAAAGGACATTAAAAACATCTTCGCAAACATTTGAGTTATTTGATACATAGAGAAAGATGAAACCAAGTAGGGAAGGGAAGAGAAAGGAAAGGGAAGAGAAGAATTTATATAGTATATACTATACACCAAACTCTGTACTGTTTTGTTTGTTTGTTTGTTTGTTTTTTACAGTTACTCATTTGAGTAATTATATTGCTGAGAGGTTAATTCTACTATTATCCCCATTTCACAATTGAGGAAATTAAAGTAAAAACAAGTTAAGTGACTTTCCTAGAATCACAAAATTCGTAAGTATCTGAGACAAGATTTGAATTTAGATCTTCCTGCTCCTAGGTCCAGTACTCTATCCATTGTGACACCAGGTGCCTCTGGCTTGGATAAAGTATACACAGAAGACATCCATGTACACTGTGGAGATATGTCTGACCCATAGAAAGCAATAAATAAGTGCTTGTTGATTGTTTGAGGAGGCTGTGATTCAAAGTTAATTGAAGAAGAAATATAAAAAAGTAGGGAGAAGTCTTGGACTATATATATGAATGTTACATAGAGATATATGTACAAATATATGCTACTAAGAGACATCAACAACTACTGAGCTATATTTAAACATTCTGATTAATAAAGGTTTCAATAAGGACTTCTGACACCAACATTGAGGGAAAATTCAATGAGAGGTTTTGTTTTTTGTAAGTGATATTCTATAATACATCACAACTTTACTATCACACAATCAATTAAAAGATATAGGAAATATTTTTACTTAGTGCTTGTGGCATTTTAAGACGTATGCATTTGATTTGGTAGAGCAAAAAATATCACCTTAAAGAGTCTTTTCTAGTAAGCTATCATTCAATTTCACATTAAAATTAATCAAGATTTGAAAGACTTAATGGCAGAAGCAATATCACACATTGACAAATCTCTGACTAAGAATAACAAGCTTGGCTTGAAATAGTAACATATATGGTTGTTATAAGTATATAGTATATAGTTCTTTAATAATTCCAAATTTCACTCCAAAACAAAGAGCTATCACTTTACAACCAATATTCTGCCAATTTTTTGCATAATTTTAAGTCAGGGAATCTAACACTCCCCGAAGACTCCTAAAATGATATCATAGGGATGGCAATAGTGATATATATGATATGTGGGAGTAGAATGTCACAATAAGGAACTCTTAAAAAGGATCACAATAAAGGATATCATCAGATAAATGTATGGTTCTTAAAAGTGATATTTACCTTGCATTCTCATACTATGAAGAGAAAGTAAAGAAGGCCTCAAATGTACTGAAGGGATTTTCTCTGGCAAAATTTTGAAAAGAAAAGAAATTTTATAGGAGGGACAGGTATAGATCAGCATTACTGAAGGAAATGGTTCAATCAATGAAATCACAGATCTATCAAAGTATTTGAGAATAATTTCTATGGCATGATTCTGACAATTACCTCATCAACTGAATTATAAAAATTGTTATTTTGCATTGACTTTTCTACAATGGACAATTCAATCAATAAGCATTAATCAGTCTCAATAATTTCCAAAACTTCTAATTAGGTCATGCATATGTACATATTGTCTTTTTTCATCTAACTATATCATATGTTATTTGTAAATATTTATAGACTTAAATTAATGTATTTTTCTTTCTATATGTATACATCCATAAAATCCAATGGCAGTAAATTTTGGTTTTTAATAAAATTCACTGGTGTGGTATACACTTTATATTTAATTTTTTATTCAAGGAAGTTACCTTATAAGCAATATTCATTGCAGTTGTTGATAGCTTCAAACAGAAATATATTACCTATGTACGCATGCAGAGGAATAGCTAGGTGACACAGTGAAGAGAATGCCAGACTGGAGTCAGGAAGACTCAGCGTCCTGAGTTCAGATTGGTATCAGATAAATTATTTAACCCTGTTTGCCTCAGTTTTTTCCTCTATGAAATGAGCTTGAAAAGAAATGGCAAACTACTCCTATCTTTGCCAAGAAAATCCCAAACAGAAATTACAAAAATTTTGACATAATTGAAATGACTGAATAACAATGTACACAGAGAGCACAAGATTAATTTTAAAATAATTTTTTATTCACTTGTTTGGACTTAAAATGCTATAAATATTCTATCTGTGAAATTTTAGTAAAGTTGAGATATAAATTCTCTCAGAAAGTCACTTTCTACTATAAAGTCAGCAAATCAGGCATCTTTAGTGTGATACACAGGAAAATATTTTCTCTATCCCCCTTAAAATAGAACTGGATTCCTCTGTCAATTAGAATATCACATATGCTAGTTTGAGGAAACATGTCTATTATCTTCCTTTTTACTGTAATTTTTTGCAACAGAAAATAGAGATTACACAAATTGTCTGTTTCATCAAACTCATTTAAGATATTTCTGAAATATGTGATAAAGCATTATGATTTCACTTGAAGTAAACATGTTATCTAAGCTATTTTTAATGTTAAATTTTCTTTTTTGTTACATTGCTTTCCAAATACTGTCCCTAAATCTTGCTATCCTTTGCATAATTTTGTTCTCTTATAGCATCCTTGTGCCCTTGTTCTTTGCTAAAGACAAAAGGAGACTAAAACTACAGGCCTATCAATCAAAAACAACACAGTCAGCACCAAGTCCAATAATGAAAACCATGATTTCATAAATCATCTTCCACAGGTTGAGGTCATCTTTTAAAAATTTCTTATCAGGAGCAGCTGAGTATTCTCATAGTCATTCATTCTTTGGTCTTTAATGAAAACAACAGAATGGATGTCAGAATACAAATGATGTGACCTTTCTTAACTTTAAAAAAATATGCTGAGATATGGCCTGGCTGTGTCCTTGAAATGAAGTGAAGTAAGGTATTTTTTTTAATAGAGCAAAAAATGACCTTTATTTCAAAGTTTAGTAATAATATGAATTTTCTACACTTTCTAATTATATTTGAGCTTCAATTAATCAAAAGAAAATTTCATTTAAGGACAGTGCTTCAAAAGATCACTTTCCTGCAATGACTGACAACTTTTCAACAAGAAAATTGCCAAAGAAGCTTTTTTGTCATTTCTAATTTTAGCTAAATCAATGATCTTTTGATAAACAGTGTCCTCTTTAGAGGATTCATATTTTACAAGGTAGAAAGTATAGAATTAATGATATCTAATAGTTACAGACTATATAAGAAATCTAGATTTTTTAAATAATTGTCAATTTTTAATTATATGGATCAGACACTCCAAATCTTTTGGTTTTGTCAATCTGACTTTCTTGTCAGAGTAATAATGCCTATGCTAATCATCATATCATTTTCTAGTAGAAAACCACCACTTGTTGGTTCATAACTTTTCAAAAGAAAAGAATTGCTAATGAAAAAATAATATATATGGAGTAAGAAACAAAGAGGAACAGAGAGCAGGAAAAGAAAATTTCCAAATAGTTGTGGTTTTGCCCTCAAATTTTATTTGAATTACATTGCATTACAGTCAGCTAATTAGTATTTATTAAGCAACTATTATGTGGTGGGGCCAGGGCTTCTTAAACCTTAAACCTTTTCCACTCACAACCTCTGTGCATCCAAAAAATTTTTACACAACCCCACCCCATGGTGTTTCTGGCAGCTTTTGTGCATGCTCAGTGCAATGTGTGTTTATTGTGTGTTCAGAAAGAAGACTCTAAGGAAATCATGTGATGTGATTTTTATTTCATTCATTTATTATGTGTTTGATTTTGAATTGATTTTTGATCCTTATGTTCAGAAATCTTTTACTGTTGCCAATTTTTTCATGACCCCCATGTCCAGTTATGTGATCCTACATAGGGTCATGACCCACAATTTAGGAAGTTTTGTGGTTGTCAATGAGCTAAGTTTTGGGGATACAAAAAAGAGCATAAACCAATATCTACTCTCTCTCCGGAAAGTCTGTACTCTCTAGGAGCCAACAGTCTAACACAGGAGACAACATGCATACATACACAAACACACACACACACACACACACACGCACAAATCTGAAAAAAAAAAAGATACAGACAAGCTAAATAAGTGATGGTATCAGAGGCAAGATATGAAGATAAAAGAAGACTGGGAAGGATTTCTGATAGAAAATGGGAAATTAGCTGGGATTCTCCCATTTAATTTAGCAAGATTTAAAATTTCTTTGTGCCTATTAAAAAGAATATTAAAAAACACCACAGGAAGGTCAGAAATGTGGGCGATTACTAAATAGGGGATTTATGACAATACAGATAAGAAATTCACAGGTGAAGATTTAAGAAATACGGAAAGGTGAAGGTAATACTAAATAAAAACTTAAATTTGATGAAATATTGAAGTAGTGACGATGAGGATGAAGAAAGCATTGATATAATATTTTAAGGTTTGCAAAAGACTTTACAAACATATTATTTTATCATCATAGCAATCTTTTGACATAGGTGCTATTATTCTTATTATACAAATAAATTTGAGGGAAGGCATAGGTTAAGTAGTTTATAGAGTAAGTATAATAAGAATCTAGGATGGATTTTTAACTAGCCTTCCTGATTCCTGGTCTGCAATTTGTGATTTAACGTATTTTCCTTCAAGTTTCCTTTCTTTTGCATTACATGTTATGTATTTTTTAGAGTAACACTTTATTTTCTCTTGGATTATTGTTATTTATAAATGTAATATGTATTACCTCTAAGGTAGTAATCACCAAGTGCTTTCTTTCTCTCTTCCAGTACCTAACCCAGAGCTTTTTCACAACATAGACAATGTTCTGAATAAATTGGGAAAAGACAGATGGAAAAGGGAATATACATTTATACAATTCCTACTATGTATGAGGCAAAGTGCTAAGAAAGTTTTGCAAATATCTCAAGTAATTCACAAGAACCCTACCTTACAAGATAAGTGCTATGATTATTCCTATTTTATAGTTAGGCAAACTGAGCAAATAGACATGAAATTATTTTCTCAGGTTCACAAAGCTAATAAGTGTCTGAAACAAAATTTGAACTCTGGTCTTTCTGACAATTGTTCTATTCACTGTGCCACAAGTTGCCTTTATATTCAGCATTTCTATGGAGTTTGCTCAATCTTCTGATTGTTATAAACTTTTCTAACACAGTTTTCACACTATCCAATTGCATATGATAATTTGCCCACTACATATATATTTTATATGTCTTTTTATTCCCAGAATTTGACACTTAATAGATACTTAATAACTATGTGTTTGCTGATTAGTTAAATAATAGCATGTTTTTAAATATTTTTGAATTTAATGTCTAAATATAATTTCATAGTGAAATTTTTATTTTCAAAGCATCTGTTATTTCAGTCATGTTTATATGTACAAATTTTAAAATGCAAAAGGCTAATGTGTGTATATATGTGTGTATACACACACCCACACACCCATTAACTATTAATTTCTTAAAAGTATTCATCTTGGCACTTATTGAGTTTTTTTTTTTTTTCTGTTTTGTAAGGAATTAATGCTTTATTGTTGATTGTATTGTTTTCTTCTTTCTCCTCGTTTAATGTTAACAGGCAGGCAGATAATCAACAAGCATTTATTATATGTTTGCAATGTGCCAGGTACTGTTAAGTACTGAGAATATATATACAAGGAAATTGAATCTCTGCCCTCAAGCAACTTAAATTCTAATGGAGAGAAACAACATACAAAAAGGAATTGAAAAGAAAAAATGAAAGACTCTCAAGTGGGGACACGGTAGCAAAATACTGAAAGAGCCTGAAGCACAGCCAAGAAGGAAATATAAAAGGAACTTCAGAAGAAAATCACAAATAGGAGAAGTGGACCAGAATAGCAGAGAGATATTTGTTAACCAAAAGAAATTTTTTAACAATTCAATTTCAATTTATATTTTCCTTAAGTACCAGAATCTAAAAGATAATGCATGTAGAGTTTAAGTATTAATAAAATAGCAGGAGACAGCAGAGTACATATTGTATCTAATGAATGTAACTGACAATAAAATTTGAGACAAAGGCTTTTGTATTTTCAGACTGCTTAAGGATTAATGGGCCCTGAGGCAAAGCCAAGTGAACTATTGAATATATCTAATATGATTAAAAATATCAGTAAACATCAAACCACAGACTTCTTCTTGTATTTTACACTCTATTATTCTTGGAAGACAGACCTCAAAATATTTTTCTTTGTTTTTTAATGAAAACTTTTTATTTACAAAACATATGCATGGGTAATTTTTCAACATAGACCCTTGCAAAACTTTCTGTTCCAAATTTTTCCCTTCTTCTCCCCACCTCCTCCCCTAGATGGTGTGTGGTCCAATCCATGTAAATATATTAAAACATATGCTAAATCCAATATACATATATATATACATATTTATACATTTATGTTACTGCACAAGAAAAATCAGATCTAGAAAGGAAAAAAAAAACCTGAGAAGGAAAGCAAAAATGCAAGCAAACATCAACAAAAAGCATAAAAATGCTATGTTGTAGGCCATACTCAATTCCCACAGGCCTCTCTCTGGGTGTATATGGCTTTCTTCATCAATGAACAATTGGAACTGATTTAAATCATCTCTTTGTGGAAGAGAGACATGTTCATCAGAATTGATCATCATATAGTCTTCTTGTTGCTGTGTATGAAGATCTCCTGGTTCTGTTCATTTCACTTAGTATCAGTTCATATAAGTCTCTCCATGTCTCTCTAAAATCATCATTCTGATTATTTCTTATAGAACAATAATATTGCATAACATTCATATACCAAAATTTATTCATCTATTCTCCAATTGATGGCATTCATTCAGTTTCCAGTTTCTAGCCACTACAAAGAGGGCTGCCGCAAACATTTTTACATATGTGTGTCCCTTTCCCTCCTTTAAGATCTCTTTGGGAGATAAGCCCAGTAGAAACACTGCTGGGTCAAAGGGTATGCACAGTTTGATAACTTTTTGAGCATAGTTCCATACTGCTCTCCAGAATGGTTGTATTCGTTCACAGTTCCATCAACAATGTATTAGTGTTCCAGTTTTCCCACATCCCCTCCAGCATTTGTCATTATCTTTTCCTGTCATTTTAGCCAAACTTTGCATTTCTCTAATTACTAGTGATTTGGAGCACCTTTTATGTGACTAGAAATGGTTTCAATTTCTTCATCTGAAAATTGACTGTTCATATCCTTTGACTATTTATCAGTTGGAAAATGGCTTGAATTCTTATAAATTTGATTTAATTCTCTAAATATTTTAGAAATGAGGCCTTTATCAGAACCTTTGAATGTAAAAATGTTTTCTCAGTTTATTGCTTCCCTTCTAATCTTGTCTTCAATAGTTTTGTTTGTACAAAACCTTTTTAACTTAATATAATCAAAATTATCTTTTTTGTGATCAATAATTATATCTAGTTGTTGATCACAAATTCCTTCTTCCTCTACAGATCAGAATATTTTTCAACATTTATTTTGAAACCATCTTTTTCTGATTTTTAAAATAGTTTATGATTTGGAACATAGTTTTGAAGGGAGCCCCGAAACTCTAAAACTCCTTGAAGGAGAGATTCTCCTGGACTCTGTGTCTGTGGGGCCCTGCCCGAGGGAAACAAGATAAAATGCTTTATTCTGTTATCTAAGTGCGACTAGTTGAGTCAGGAGTTGGAGATTCTAACCTCATTGAATTGGAGAAATACCCATTCAATTGAAGATTTCCTATTCAAATCCAGTTCAAGCTGAAACCCAGTTTGTAGATAAAAAGAGCCAACCTGGAGCTCAATCCCTGCAGAGGAGCTAATATGCCATGCCAAAGAAACTCCCTCTCTTCCTGGCATATTAAAAAACTGTCTGCTGGGATATTCTCTTCTAACGATACCCTCTCTTTATCCTCACTTATTTCCCTAATGAGACTTTATATCTCTCTGTCGGGACTTTACTTTGTATCTCTCTGTCGGGACTTTGCCACTAAGGAGTTCAGCCTTTTTATTCATGCATAGCAATGCCTAAAATAAACTTCTTTTTATCAGTCTAGCTTTTTTGCATTCTTAAATTCCTTTACAAAGGATCTCTGAGCTGCCAGAAGGCAGGTTCCCAAAACTCCCTACCCATGTGCCAAATCCCATGGGGATTTAGAGGAGCCAAACCTCTTCATTTGATTCTCTGAACCCCTATCCTGCCACTAACCTTATCACCTAACTCCCTGACTACCAGGAACCCTAATCTCCTGATTTGGTTTCCTCAATCTAATCTCATCAATTTGGGTTGTAGTTACATTAGAATAATTTTTTTAGATAAAATGTTTATTGAAAATTATAACTACTGTTTGGGTTTATAAGTTATATTGCATTTTTATCAGGAATTTTAAAAATTTTTATTAAAGAGAGGATAGGGATTAGGATGTTGAATATCAAATACTCTTTTGGGATTCTATTTTCTTAAAGGTGTTTACATAGTGATTATTCAACTTTCTTCCAATCTCCACCCAGTGTTTTCTGACTAAGAGTTTGGTAGGCATTTCTATTTGGATATGACTATCACATAAAATTCACCACATCAAAGCAGACATATAATTTTTCCCCTAGAATATTTCCAGCAAATATTTATTTACATATCCATTCTTATATTTTATATTCATGAAATACATATTAATTAATTTAATTAATAGACATCATTTTATGATGCCTGATTTGATGCATTACCTCCAAGACTATGTGTCTGGGAATTTCAAGAAAAAAATCCAGCAATGAAGACATTTAAGAATGATTTCATATTAAAATTAATATTTCATAGTCACAAGCAATTTGAAGATACAATCTATAAAAATTTTAGAAAAAATTATCAGAATTTTGGACAGTAAGATGAACCTTATCATTCCATAGAAATTGCTATTTCCAAAGTTAGAAATGATCTTAGTTGTCAAATCCAATAACCTTTTCTCAGTCCTGACTCTCATTGACTTTTCTGCAATCATTGACAATGCTGATCAGTCCTACCTAGATACTCTCTTTTTCCTAGGTTTTCAGAATATTCCTTATTTCCTAGCATTATTTCCTAACATTTCCTAGCTATCTGACTAGTCCTAGCCCTTTTGCTGTAATTTCCTTCAAATAAGGCCCTTTAAATGGAGGTGTCTCATGGAGATCCAATTAGATCAGGACTCCTCTTTTCTTTTCTCAGACTTAGTGATCTCTTTAGCTCTGACAGATTTAAATACCCTATCTATCTTGATATATACCTATCCTATCCCAAACTTTCTACTGACCTTGAACTTTACATATTTATCTTTCAAACATCTTGAACTAGATGTCCAATAAACAACTTAAACTCAATATTCCTTAAAGTGGAGGTTTCCTAGTCAATGAACTCGAATGGTTTCTTATTTCTTCCAGTGCCAAATACAAAGTTCTATCTTTGATATTCAAAAGATTTCAGTTTAATCTTGCCCCTTCCTACTTTTTCAGTATTCTTATATCTTCTTTCCTGAAACCAATTCTTTGATTCAAGCAACTATATAGTGAAGTGACAGAGTGCTGGATCTGGAATAAGGAAGATTCATTCATCTTCTTGAGTTCAATCTGACCTCAGGCACTTCCTAGCTGTGGCAAGTCACTTAACCCTATTTGTTTCCGTTTCCTGACCTATAATATGAACTGGAAAAGGAAATGGCAAGTCACTTCGATATCTTTGCCAAGAAAACACCCAAAGAGTTAGCCATGACTGAAAACTCAACCACCACCACAAGATTCTTTGATCTAATAATAATCCTGGTCTATAAACAAGACATCTATCCCTTGCCTTCAAGCATTTTCTTTATAAGTCTTTCATCCCTGGAAAAAGTTTTATATCTGATATGACTACTGACCTCCTTGAATTTCTTTAAGTTCCATCATTTTTTTTTTTAATTTGAAGCCTTTCTTAATTTTTCTTAATCCTAAGGCCTTATCTCTCAATTATTTATCTAATATATAGCAAATAGTAGCTTGTTGTTTCTTCATTGGATTGTAAGAACCTAAAGGGATTTTATTTTGCTTCTTTTTGCATTCTTAACACATATAAAACAGTAGCTACCATTAATAAATATTTAACAAATGTTTATTGATGATTTGAGTGGAAGCATTGCAAATCTGCATTAAGTGGAATGGGCATCTACACTTGGGTGAAACTACAGATCCTTCAAAGTATTTATCTAAAATATCATTCTGAAGTTGCCAAACAAATTATGAATAGTATGTTTGAATAAAAAACAAGGAAATTAGAACATTCTCCCTAACCAAGCCATCTGAAGATTAGGTTTTTATAAAAGGAAATATGTTTTGGAAATGAAGTTGTGCATAATAAGGTTTACTATTTATTTGTTTGAAATGATTCATTTAAATTTACAAAATATTCCTTTTGATATTTATATACTACAAAACAAGATGGTTATTGTTTTTAAATTTTAGTCTCTATTCTTATTTTACTTCTCTTCACTTTGTTTCTCTTTGTACCTATAGTACTTCTCTAAATAGTAAGTACAAAATCACTTTTGATTTTAACTAAATTATCGTTTCAATAGGATTAGTAAAGGGACTAGTGACTATTCTTGTTTTATTGGTATAGGCTTATGCCAAGGGAGACCACTCCTTCCCTCAATTCAGGTTAAGACCTCTTCTGCAATTTACAACTTTATGAATGTGGTATAGAAGAGAGCTAGCCTCGGGGTCAGGAATATGAACATTGTATGTTAGGTAATTCTGAGACTTATTTTTCCCCAAAGTCAAACTCTAAAAATTGTTAATCAATGAATTTTAAACTGAATAGAAGGCAGCATGATTAATCTTTTAAAGACATTTTAAAGTAGATAACCATTTAGTAGTTGTTTTCAGATAGTGATATCTATCTGTAATATGCCAAAAAATTTTAAGAGGAGCAGTATTAATTATTCTAAATTTATAAAATGATTCTTTCCTACAATAGAAGTTTGATTTTATAACTTCTCTAAATATTTCTCAGTACTTTCTTTTGGGAAGGGATGAAAGAACTAGATTCTACATTAAAAGTGAATACATCTGAAGTTCTTCAATGGTATTTTTCAAATGCAATAACAAGATTAAAAATTCTACATGCTTTGTATTATTGTATATTCTTTCAGGAAAAAGTCAAAACAGGCCAAATGGGAATCAGCCTCTCTAGGAAAGGAGCCAAAGAAGTCTTATTTGAAATACAGTTTACTTTTCCCCTGATTTTGGAAGGTGAACATTATGCACTATTAGTCAAAAATTCTAATTAATTTTCTAAGCTTCCTTTCAGTGGCAAAATTTGCATATTGTGGGTATTAATTACTAGAATGGACTTATGTTCTGGTTTTGTTATTACTGATAGGCCAGGAACACTTATCATGACCTATGAAGAAACACAATCTGAGTAATGAATATGCTGATCACTTTATTAGAGGCAATAGACATAAGTTCCCTGCAACTTATCTAGTTGGTAGACCCTCTAAGTCTGAACCCACCTTGACTTAGAAAATTAAATTCTAGTAGAAGGAGTCAAAAAATAAAATATGTTCTTACATGATAATAATACTTAATTTTTGCAAAAGTTGGTGAATGCTTGAAATAAAAGAATGTTTGACTGTATCCTACCCAATATACTCACTCATTAAGCAATTTTCCACAATGATGTTTGATATGTAAACATTAAACGAAGGTCTAAATATACAGGAAAACAAATTGAACATAGCACAGTAGGACTTGCTATAAACATCCAACAGCCTCCCCTTCATTTGGAAGAGAGCTTGCTTACCTATTCCAAAGATTAATGAGCAATCAGTTCTAAATTAAACCAAGACCTGCATTTAAATTTTCCTTTTCTCCTCTTTTGAAAGTTTGAATGAGTTACACTAACTGAAATAAAAGCAGTTTTTAAAAATTTTCCTTGTGTTGTACAATGTAATTAGCAACATGAATGATTGTTTCTGAAACATTTCCTACAGATCATTTGAAAATTTCTTTATTTTCTTATGCAAATTTGGAAGGTAAGGGGACATGACAAGGAAGGGAATGTTTGCCACATGATATGGAATCTAGTTCTCTATCAGTCACTTTGAAAAAAGCTACACTTTTACGGATAAAAGAAGAGAATCACATTTATGAACCTTACAGATATCATCATAGAAGTCTAACTCTGAATTTCAATTTAATTAAAACTCCATATAAACTATTTTTTTCCTGGACATGTCAATATTGTTACAGTATAGGAAAACATAGTAGAAACCCATTCAAGAGATAAGGATAGCACTTATGAAAGAAGCATTATAGGAATAAGCCTATTTGTATACAAAGAATTCATGATCTGAGGTTTAGCAAGGTTTAGCAAGCATAAAATAACAAACCTTCTTATAGCTAAAGTTTATTTTTTGGTGGTCCCTGTTTTAAATAAACCCAAAATATGAAATTCCCAATTCATCCAAACAATAAATTAAGGACTAATGCTTTGTGTTTTTATAATATATTCATTATTAAAGTAATTATTAAGTACTTACTCCACCCTCAAATGTGAATGATATAAAAAAGGAATGAACGTAATGAATGGACATATTTACTTTCTTTGAGCAGCTTAGTTGATGTAACAGCAGCAACAACAAAACATGCATGAAATTTTTATGGGATAAAAAGGGGGATTATATGATCAGTTGCCAATATGAGTGATCCAAATGAGGAACACTGGAAGTTTGCCAGTATGAGCAATATGGGCATCAAGTGATATGTGAGACTAATGTGAGTCAGACTGGAATAGGATATCCTTATAGAGAGAAGGTAGAGTTTGATAAATTTGGGAAAAACATGATAAAGGAAGACTACCATGATAAATAATATCACTTAATTTACCAAAGTCTTTTAAAAATGCTTTTCTGAACTATGTCTATCTTTAGGTGAAATGAAAGCATTCCAGCCTCAGTTTTCTCAAATACAAAATGAGGGAAGCTGCACTCAGTGACTTCATACATTAAATACCAGGTACTAAAATTTTTCTCAGGATCACTCAGCAATTAATTGGCAGTCATAATTAATTGATTATGATTAATATTAATCAAGAGAGAAACAGAGACAGAAACAGAGAATCAGAGACAGAAACTAGAGAGAGAGAGAGAGAGAGAGAGAGAGAGAGAGAGAGAGAGGAGAAACAGACAGAAATGGAGACAGAGACAGAAAAGAGAGACAGAGAGAAAAAAGAGAGAGAGAAAAAGAGAGGGAGAGAGGGAGAAACAGACATAGACAGAAAGGAGAGAGGAGAAGGAAAATAATCACCAAAAAAAGCTTTACTCTATACTTCAGCCAAACTGGATTACCTCCTATACCTGTAAATGTCGCTGCTACGTCTACTTTTGCTTATATGGTTTCCACTTGCTTAGAATTTATTCCTCCTCCATGTTAGCTTTTAAAGCCTGAGTGAATGTCATCTTTTCCAAGAAGCTTTCCTGATTTTACAAATCATTTTGTTTGCACTTCTATATTATACATACCATATATGGTTTTGTGTTATATTTATTTGAGAATATGTCCACCATAGTATATGATCTAGGAAGTCAGGAATGTTTTAACTATATATTATGACCAACACTAATGACTAGTAAGATGCTCTACACAGAACTAACAAATAATAAATATATACTTCATTTACTTGCTATTATAACCCAACTCAATATAAGATAATTTCTCTCACCCCATGTTCAAAACAATTTATCTTTGAGGTTATAGAGAGAATGAGTCTTTTTAAAATTTGTAATAATATTTAAAAATATCATCTCAGGAAGAAAAAAGTACTTCATCTTTCTTTTAAGAAATTTTACTGTCAGCAGTATATTTCAGTAGAAGACTTTATTCACCTCAAAGGGCATTCAGAAACATTTAACTTATATTACTTTTATAATCTTATGAAAATCAGAATTATCTATTTTAAATTGGTTTAAATGGTGATTTATTTTCTTATTTAGAATTCAATTCAGAAGTAAAAAATAAAATAAAGAATTAATACAGAAGAAAAATATTTAATAAGCTCCCACTATTTTTGTCAAAATGAACTTCCATGCCATTTCTAACCAAGATGTTACAGCAAAAATTTCATCAAAATTGAATCTATTAGGATATAAGTTTCTTGAGAAGGACTGTTATGTTTTTTAACACTGTAGTCCTATTGTCCATTATGGGTCCTGAATCAAAGAATATATATAATAAATTCTTGTTGAATATTTGTAGGTAATAAAAATAAAACAATTTTTTTTATTATCTATCATTAGAGTTTCATAATCTTGAAAAATTATTATTTTCCTTAGGCATTAAGGGTTACTTTTTCCTAATAAACTTTAGATTATGGTTTCTATTTTTATCTTCCTTCTGTGCATATCTGATTCTTGCAATGGATGAATGTTTCTTTTTTGCCGCAAAAGGTACTCTAGATTTGCCAACTATGTCTCTAACAGATGGCTTAAAGTATCCAGATCTTGAACAGATTTCTCTATTCAAGAAACCCTAAAAAAAAGATCCATGTAAATACACCATGCTTTAAAGACTCACTTCAAATTCTGATCTCTCTTAATGAAAAGGATTGTATAAATAACAGAACCAATTATACTTTGGAGTCCCCAAAGAGAATGTAAAATATTTGTTAAGAAATGCCTATCTGAATTAGTTAGAAAAGATTCATGATCCTCCTGTTAAAAAGGGACATTTTTTAAAAAAGGGTTAATACAACAATTTCTAAGAACAATAAAGTGTTTGTTCTTCCTAATTCCAGTAGAACAAAAAACAGTGAGTCAGTCAATAAATATTTATTAAGCACTTATTACAAGTCTGGCTTAGTGCTAAGTACCAAGGATACAAAAAGATATATAAGACAGTTCCTGCCCTCAAGAAGGTCACAGTTCAGTACATTCTTGTATCATATTCAAATAATATTTTAAAAATCTTGTCATTTATAATAATGTTTTCTAATGCTTTTAAAATTCCAACTCATTCTTTATTTCTCTCTGTCTTTTTCTCTCCTCCCCTCCTTTTTTCCTCCTCTCCTTCCTTCCTTTCTTTTTTTTTTTCACAAAACAAATCGTTAATACTTTCTACATTGATTGTATAAGTTTGGTTGTCTCTGGTATACTTTTGCTACGTGTTTCAAATTCCCCGCCTTTGAAGCTATAATATATATACAGTTTTGAGATTAATAAAAGTTCAATCTAAATTGCCATTTCCCTATATATAAGCATTAGCAGAGAAATTGTTCCAAGTTGAAAGACTAGACTCAATCAAGGTTTTGACCAAGTATTCCCTTTGTGAACTTAAAAAAAAATGCACATATATCCTAAACAATCTTCTACCTTTTAAATAATCTTAATTTCTAATGGCTAATTTTTCAGGGAAAAAGAAAAAAAATACTAAGATGATGACAATTACTTATTCTAAATATTTCATATTTTTATGACAATTCTTTCAAAAATATTTTAAGAAATCGACTCTTCTTGATGTACTCATTTTCAATTCCATAGTCAAGTATTCTACAAATTTCATTGATATGGAATCTAATTAGAAAGTTAAAATATTTTAGTATTCAGGTCTATATTTTATGTGAAGATAGAAATGATCAAAACATGTTAAAATTGTGTTTCTATTTCATGACAATAGAAAATAATATGTATATGTGCATAGAATAAACATAAATATCACAAACACTGAATATATCCTATTTATAATTAGTTAGAGATGCAAAGAATATAAAGCAAATGTCCCTACTTTCAGGAAACTCACATTCTACCTAGGGATATGGAAGAATGGGAACACATGTATAGGTAAATTAATTCAAAATAAATGCAGAAAAATACAAAATTATTTCAGTGAAGGAGAAAGCACTAATAACTGGAGCAATCAGGAAAGGCCTCCTATAGGACACCTGATCTCTATTTTGAAAAAAAGGGGTTCTTCCTTTACATAGAAGTATCTGACAGGAATAAATCCTACAAATGTGTACACAAAATACACTCGATAATTTTAGAATTGGGAAGACAGAACAAAAATGAACTAAATGTGGGGTTAGGTGAGTTATAAAGAGGAAAGATGACATCTATAATAACCTATGAAATCATAATGCCCTAAACTAACCTGGCTCATTAATATATAGAAATATAATAGAAAACTAACTGATAATGTTTGCTGCATATAAGAACACTAAAACAAAAATACAGATCAAATTTCTCACAGTTATGGCAACAGGGAAAACCATTCTTAGACTGTCTGGACCATATGTTATTGGTGGGTCATGTGTTGAATATGGCAGATGCACTTGAATGGGAGTGTTTTTGGAATTTTATCTTTCCAGGAAAGGCTGCTTTGTGTCAGCTTGCCAGCACTGACACCCACTAATCCTACAAAAAGCTTTTCAAATAAAATTGTGACTCTGTAATGACAATCCTTGGGGAAATATATGATTATACAAAACTTCTGTTGTTTAATTCTGTTAATCTTGTACCTGATGTAATCACTCCCAAAGTAACATAAGTTAGTTTTAGTAGGGGATTTAGCTGATCACCCTGTTTACTCACACAGCCCAAAAAAAAAAAGAAAAAGAAAAAAAAAAGATAGAAATTTGCAAACATTATGTTACAATCTTCCAATTTCTGAAAAAAACCAGAGATGTCCTATTCTTTTCTAAAGTGACTTTGAGAAAAGCTAAGGTTAATCTTCCAGGCCCACTGTTATTCATAATCTAATTTTTTCCTTTTTTTTTTTTTTTTGCTCTAATTATCTATATCTATCTTTTAACTCTCTATTTTTCTTTCTCTCTTTTTCCCTTTTCTCTCCTAAGCTCTCTTCTTCTTTGCTTGTCATATGAAAACAATAAGAAGGTTATAAGGAAATAGTTCTAATTTTTCAAAGTTCAGTTTAAGTATTTGAGGAATGCTTAATAAAACCCTTCCATTCTTACACCACTTAGTATAATTTGTGCTGACATAGTTAGGCCCCATTGAGACCACTTTCAGAAAAATAGCATTTGTTGCTGGGCCATGACCAGAAATATGCAGAAAGGTCACAGAAAGTGACAAGGATGAAGTAAGTGATAGATCAATAGGGGGAAAATGATTAAAAACACTAATCATGCATACCTTGCTTAAGTGACAGCTAAGGATAAGACAGCATCCATTTCCATAGCTGTCAGAAAAATGACATATTTAATGTGCTAGACAAAGGGCTAAAAAGAAACTAAGAAAAGTAGCAAGATTACACTAAATATTGAGAAGCTTATGATTATTTCAATAGTTATTAAATAATCATAATAAAAAAGAGAAAAAATGTGCTATGTAAAATAGTTCAAAATAAAAAATAAAACAATGCAAAACATTGTGGATCGACCAGTAAAATGTCTTTATTTTATACTTTCAATGTTTTTCTAATGATCACAATCTGAAATAGAAGAGAGGGGAAACCATAAGTGGCAGAAGAGAAAAACATTAACTTTTAAAACCTCTTCTTATGATTTCTGAAACATTTAACCCTTTTGTTTTGTTTTAATATTAAGCAATGATCAGTTACATTAGTTTTTGTCATAGAGGGATCCTTTTATTACCAATTTGGCATTCTTACTCAGCATTACAAGATTATTCCATTACCACAGAAGAGAATTTCCATAGAAAAAAGTTGCTTAAGTTATATTGTAGTTGTCATACAAAGTACCCAAATGCAAGTATCTAATTGAGGTATAAATTCTTAGAAAATAGATGTATAAGACTCAATGGTCTCATCGAAATGTTATGTAAAATGTAACAACTGGGTCAAAAGCCAACATTCTATTTCATTCTAAGTCAAATATGCCTTTTTCTGTCATTGTATGATATTCTGTTGTTTTTTTTTTCCCTAGTAAATGAGATTCGTGAGAGTTTTTAAAAGTCTCTTAACAAAAGTATTATACTACTTCTGCAAATGCATGGTCTTGTCTAAAATGATCCATAAGAAAACTTTGACAATAGCCTGCTTATTTTTTTCTTTCTCAACCACTGAACCTGTACATGACTTTATAATTCCTACTTTGAATTAAAAATATTTTTTTCCTGAAATATATTCTATCAGCTCCATCTATTCTGTAATCTCTTGGTTCATCTAGCAAGCAAGGGATTTTTTAAAAATGCCCTGCCTTCACTCATATTCATTCCTCCAGGGAATGGCAAAGTCAACTGGTAATTCAACAACAAGCCTTGTGCAGCACTGCACCCATTCCTTCCCTAGTAGGGACTCATGGGCATTTATTGCTTCCTATAGTTGAAGAGAATATCTCTGCTAATCTGCTCTAACTGCTGTTGACCTATCTGTGCCATCCCCTCCCATGTATATAATAAATCAACTGCATTTTACATGAAAAATGAAGTAATTACTCAGTGAATCCAATGGCTAATTGCACAGAGAGGCCTCTGGGAGATGTGGGACAAATCAGTGTCAGATTTCAAAAGGCAGAAAGGAAGCTGAAATTAATAACTCCCCAAATACTGACAGATTGAGGAGGACTTGAAATGCACCATTTCTTCAGACACAAACTGATTCCCCACTTAAGGGAATTGGAAAATTCTAGCCATATACCTAGTCTTTAAACCACTACCAGCACTGACAGCCACAGAAAGAAAAAATAAAGGTTATTGCACTAAAGGGAACGATTTCATGGGGGAAAAAGTGTCTGACATGCTATCACCAATTGGTTATAAATAGAGAGTAAGGAAGAAGCTCAAAAAACAGCTTATCATGACGATATAGAGAATTACAATGTTTGAGAAATCAAATTTGTGCCAATAATCACAACACTAAAAATTATATTTGCCTATTTCACCATAAGTGGTTAAACCAAAAATAAATCTGTTTTCTTTATTTTGGGCCAATGACTTGATAAATCAAGGACTTCTTCCTTCTTGCTTCTTACATTTTTTCCATGTTTACGGCAGTATTACTTTGGTAGCAAGTATTTGTGGTATAACAGATATTACATTGCAGAACAATGGAGTAAAGCAGAAAGATATTCATATATAGATAAGTATTTCATAGACAACATAAAGCCTTTCATAATAGAGAAAACTAATACCACAAATTCAATGTAAAAAAGGTTTCCTCTTTTATATAAAGGTGTATTTTCCACCATCCTCGTAGACTTAATGAACCAGAATATTATAAGGTATGTGATCAAAAATTATTTATTTGTACCTTCAAGTATACTCAGGAAGGAAGACAAGCAGTGTGTTTATATGTGTGTATAGCCATACATATATGTGTGATGAAATTAAAAATATAGATAGAAAGATTGATAGATATTGCCTATATATATTTAGATTGAGTTTAGTCATACTTATTTTTTGAACTGTCATTTTCTATTAGAGGAATTCAATATGCAATACCCTAACTCCCTATAATTTCACATTCAAGCACAAGCTTTTATTATTGCTCCTTGTGCAAAAAAAAAAAAAAAAATGTCACTTGACATTGGAGAGAATGCCCTCTGCTCTCCCCACCTCCATTCTGATGTGGCCTAGGGACATGAAGGTCTTTATGTCTAAAGAAAAACCTATTAAGGCTGCCAGAGTTAGAGGTAATGTGTGTTACTGGTATGAGTCCCTAGTGTCCAACCTTTCAGACTCCATTATTTTTAAACAATGGGTGGCCTATCTCTTGTAATGATCCCAACTGAGATGAAACTTAGTGCTGATGTAGTAAAATTTTACTTGCTCTTCACTTCAGTCCTAGAGTAATAGATGTCTGTCCATTCAAGTAATATATTTTGATAGTTCTGGGTTGTTATTTTCCTGCCTTTATAAAAATGATTGTGTACTTGTTAAATAGTTAAATATTTTCTATAAAATGTTCATTGAGCAATTACATCAAAAAATGCCTCCTATGCTGCATTACTATAGAACCAAAGCACATGATATTTAGAAACTTGAGAATTCTTCATATCCATTATTAATGCATATTCCGACTGTGCCTAAGGACCAAAATGAAAATGTAAAAAAAATAATATTTATAATATTAGCAATATAGCTATTTTTTCCTCTTTTCACTAGCTATTTTGTTGACAATGAGGAAATAAGATGTTTTATCCAGTTAAATAGCACGTCTAAATCTTTGCTGATTTTAGTTGCATTGTAATTCAGAGCAGGGACTCTGGGGAGAGCATGAAACCCTGCGTTCTGAAATACATTACTAATCTCTTTCTCTTTTGAAGTGTTTGCATAGCTTTGGGTGAAAACTCGCTGACTTTTAGCACAGATTTATGTCTCCTTTTTTCCTCAGGCCTAGCCCTGATGCCTGATGTTAAAAAGCAAGGCTGTCTTTTTAAAATTCTTCTACTGTCCCCCACTCTCTATGCTTATTAACATGACAGGAAGGTAACATCTTACAAAGAATGGATTTTAAAACAACTTAAATCATTAGAGAGGATGGTCAAAAAAAGAAATACAATTTTGTCTCAAAATAAGTTTTACATCATTGATTCTTTTATACATTGCATTTTTGTCATTGTTACACCAGACACAGGTCTGATATAAGACATTGAGTGATGAAGGAAGGACAAATAAATACTTGCTGATTATAGTCTCTACTACTTTTGCGTTTATTGTGAAATGACAGGGATGAAATATCATATTCTTGTCAGGAACCAGGAAACAGCAGACCCCATCATCATTTAATCTCAATGGTTTACCATGATGCATACACTAAAAATACATCATGATCCTCATCAATAGAAAAGATTATTTAAAGTTATTGTTCTCAACCAAGTAGCTGAAAGCATGCTGATCACCATCCAGACAAAACATTAAAACAAAACAATTAAACATTTTGAAAAGCTTATAAAAACAGTTTTTGCATTAGTACATTCTTGTTTTTTTTTCAGTTGGAAATTCTTCCCCTAAAAGCTCAATATTGAAGATCAAAAACCCTAATATAAGGTATAACTCATGTGAAGGATATTTATATATTCATTAAAATTATTTTTAAATTTACAAATTATATTTAGCTTAATGAGACTGATTTTGAAATTCAAAAAAATGATTTTCAATATTTTGAAAACAATATATTGTTGAGATTATATCTAAAATAATGGATTTTTAAAAAATGAATTCAACAAAAAGTTGTTATAAAGTAAGACTGATCTGTTATTTTTTTACTCAATATGGTTTTTGAGGGGTTGATTGCATTTATAGTAAAAAGATTGATCCTTCATCAAGGCTTTTTTATCAAACTACAAATGATCTGGATTCAATAATCTAGCAACATTCCTATGAGAACCATAACCTATATGTGACAATTAGATTCAAAATGCACTTATTAAGTCTTTACTATGTCCCAATTGAGAAGCAGGGTTCATGTGGAAAGGAGACCACTTTTGGAGTTAGGATAACCCAGATTCATATCCTGCCTCAGAGAGACCAGAGGCAATGTTTTTGCTTTCTCAGAACTTTAGTCAATTCTCTAAAACTAGTTAGCAGGAAACTCCGCCTTCCTCTAGCACAATGAAATCACAGAAATAGGGAAAAAAAATAAAAATAAATTTGCCAGATAAAATAAAGTCAAGTCTCTGCCTTCAAGAAACTTGCATTCTCTTTGGGGAACCACTGAAAAAACAGATAAAGCTATATGGGAGTAAAAATCATCAGAGATCTTGGAATCTGAACTAATAATATTTAATATAACTGCATTAATTCTTACATATTAAATCAGTATAACAAACATGCCAACTTTTTTGAACTGGCAACAACCAAAACTTAATAGTCCTTTAAAATCATCTATTTAGTCTAAAGTCTAGTGGTTTTCCTGTCTGATGATAAAATTACAGATTACAATGTTATTTTTACCAGACAAGATGGCATCAAAACAGGTGCTGGATCAAATTTTTTAAAATAGAAAAAAATTGAGGATTACATTTTTATAGCCTCTGTAATTTGTTATGTCTTTGGGGAAATGTGAGGGAAGGTGAGCTAAAGGCCAACTCTCTTGCAGGAATAATGTTGAAAATAATAATGGGAAGTAAACATAGAAAGACAGTGAGAGATGATTTTTTTTTCCTCTGACAGTTTAGTACAATATAGGCAGATTGTCATTGTCCTTCCCTTCTTTTTTGTCTACTGTCAGTTTTATATGGAACTATGTGTAGAACAATATTTTAATTGAAAAAAATAACACTATATTGCACTGGAAGAAAGTTTTGTTTGTATGTTTATGTAAAATGGATATGCAACTCTCAGGCTTTATGTGGCCAAAATATTCAAAAATTAGAAGGTTATTTTCTCCGTCTCTAGTCCCCCCAATATCTTACTGTTAAATTGAAGTATTTATACTTAGGATATTAATTTCCATGATTGATCTTGGAAGCAAACTACTGCCCACTTGACACTACTGGAATTCATTCATTCCCAGATCATGTTATTTCTGGCAAAGGTGCTTATAAAATCAAGGCAGTTGTGAAAGGACACTAGCTGTTTCCAAATATTCATGGATAAATTCCAGATTATCAATCAGTTCTTTTTAAAAAATTTCTAACACTTTTATATTAGTATATTAAAATCTCTTCCTGTGTCTTGTGCTTTTTATTACATAATTAACTAAAGTAGTTGACAAAATAGCACCTTGTAAAGCATACCAAAATAAAAATTAAAGAGATTTTAATCTCAATGAGGTGCTATATCATTGTAAAAAAACACATTTATTTTAAGGAAAAAACACACATTTCCATTTCTTCTGGGATTCTTTTATCAGTAAATTCCTAGTCATACATCTCTAGTAGTAGGGAATCAAAGGGCTATCATAACTGAAGTGGGCACATAAAAAGTTTGCAAGAACTAACAATCAATTAAAGTAGAAGAAATGGTCCTAGATTTTTATAGATTACATCAGCCCATTTGGCCAGATGAGATGATACCTGTCTACCTCACAATGTGTTGTATCAAAAGATTAAAAAAAAAAAAAAAAAGGAATATTTGTTTTGCAAATCTTAAAATGCTACATAACTCTCAGATATGATTATTATTATTATTACCATCATTAGTAAGCAGCTTTGTGTTGTCATTAATAGACTAATCAGTCAGGAAAACCTGAATTCAAATCCTATCTAAAACACATAATTGTGTGACTGACTACAAGCAAATCACTTAATCTCTCTCACTCTCAATTTTTTTGTTTGGATCAAATGAGATAATGTATGTAAAGCACTTTACACATGATATATTGCTATATAAATGCTAGGAACATTTTTAATACTACTACTACTACTTCTTCTACTTCTACTGACAAAGAAATAAGCTATTATTAATTTTTATTTATTTTTAATAATTATAACTTTTTATTGACAGAACATATGCCTGGGTAATTTTTTACAACATTATCCCTTGTACTTGCTTCTGTTCTGATTTTTCCCCTCCCTCCCTCCACCCCTCCCCCACATGGCAAGCAGTCCTATACATGTTAAATATGCCACAGTATATATATATGTGTAAAGATTGTAAAGAGTCTGAGGCTGGATTTACACTCTGGTCCTTCTGACTCCAGGGCCAGTGTTCTATCCACTGCACCATGTAACTGACCTAATGGTATTTTTTAAGGCCAATTTTCCCTTTCTAGCAGAAAAAGAGGTTGATTACGAAGGCTAAATTCTTCTTCTCAGTAGTTATAAATTAAGTAATCTAATCTCCTATTGTTAAATTACCCCTCCTGACAGTTGCTGGGAGGATAGTGGTTGATTGATACTTTACCAACCACCAAACACTTTCCTAATCCCAATTCCCTTTTTTCCTCCTGAACCCTCCAAGTTTCCCTTTCTAGAAGTTGAGAAATTATTCCAGTTGATTTGTGATCCACTTCAAGATTATTTCTGATTTCAAAATATAACAGAAGCAAAACAAAAGTAGTTAGGTGAGTTCCCTTGTCCAACTATATTCAAAACAAGTTTTTGTCATTTTTTATTCCTTTTCTCTGTTATAAAAATCAGTTCTATAAATCATTCCTTGTCTCTGACCTCTAAGGAGTTAGGTGACCTAATTTGGTATGCAAATAATAACTTTGCAAATTAAATCATAGATGGCTCAATAACTTTGTCTTCAGTTTCACTTTTATTTCGGAGAATTAAAATTTACTGCTGCTTCTACTGCAACTACTATTGCTGCTGTTGCGGCTGCAGCTGTTGCTGCTACCATTACCTCTACAAACAGCATGGAACATTCATTTATACAATGCATTTTTCTTTTAAATCTTATTACAAAAATAAATAAATAAATCTTTAAATGTCCGGTCTTATATTCCAGATTCAATGAGCAAATACAGTCTAAGTTAAATGTGCTATACAGGTGAAAATTTAGAAATATCTAAAGATAAATACTGTAGAATGAAGGAATATGTTTGCTTCAAAATATAGGAAAAAAATCACTATTATAATAATTGTAGAAGTGTTGAGTTAATATCAGTAACTTTTGAAGTATAAGAGTTCAATCATGATTAAAAGACCTCTGTTCTTTTGAAAAGAAATGAAATTAAAAGAAACCCAAAACATTTTGTCATGCTGTGTGGTCAATCGCAAATTGTTATGGAAACATTTAACTTATTCATGGTTGAAATTTCCAATATTGTTTAAAGAACTACATTCTATTTTGACACTTGATTTTCCCTAGGTATATTTTCTGAAAGTTCCTAATTGGAGACTGGGGTACAGAAGTAGATGGTAAATGGTTCTTTCATTTCTTACACAGGTTAGGTCGAATCACTAACATAGAAAAAGTACTTAAATATATAATATACTGGTGGCTGCTTGTTGCATTCATTTAAAGATTCAAATATGAAAACAATGTCAAAGCACATTTGCTTTTAAAATTATAGTAGGTTGATGCAAGTTTTTAAAACCTTCACAGCACAGTTCTTATAAATAATGACATTATACTCAGGCATTTCTACATCTTCTACTGCATTGTCAAATTATTTTGAGCATTTATAAAAGTCAGCATTGAATTTACATAACTGTAAGATTAATTTATTTTGCTCTATCATTGGCTATAAAAGTTTATAAAGTTTGGTGTTAGATGTCCAGACATGATTGACTATATAACCTGATACTTGATCTAGGTATACTCAAAATATAAAATTATAGAAACAGCAAAAAAGTAATTTCATTTAATCAACTTCAATTTATATTTGACTGGCTGACTTATGGGAAATTCTGTGCATGCTGAATGATTATTTGAGGTGGAAATCTGATTAAGTAATTGGAAATAAGGATTTAAAAGGTATTGTCAATTTGGCACACAAACTCAAATTCTTCTGTTTCAAATGGATTATTTTTTTCCAATTGTCACATTAAGATTTAATATTGTAGAATCTCCTTTATGCAAAACATATTAAAATCTGTTCAAGGTGGACTGAACCAGTTGCAACTAGTACCAATTCGGATATAAGCCACAAGTTCCAGGAGTTCCAAAATTGTATCTAGAAAGAGCACTCACTATTTCTTTTAAAGCTAATAGAGTTAAATTAGTAATGGTGACTTCTTCCTTCACATATCATTAAACCTTCTAGTTCACAATGTTGGGTACGTTGGTAAGCCAATTAAAAAAAAAAAGTAGAAGATAATATCTGGTAGGAGCCAGTCATTCCTTTTATAAATCATCAGAAACACTTTTCTAACAGCAAAGTAAAATTGATCAACTGGTTTCAAGTTGAAGATTTAATAGATAAAAGACTGATATACTCATTAAATGAGGTTAAGGTATTTGTCATACTTTTCTTTGTAGTCTACTTTCTCTCCAAAATGCTCTTAGCTGCAGGCATGCCTATGAAACTGTCTTAACTGGTGAATATTCAGTCAAAATCCTTGCTCAGTGAATAGAGGGTACATCAATGCTGACAGTCTTTATAGTACTGCTATGAATACTGGCAGTGTAATCTGTTGTTAGAGGTATTGAAATGCATAACAATTTCGAAAAATAGCTTTTTGTGAAGGGACAAAAGCTATAGTTATTAACACCTGGTATCTTTATTCATTTTTATATAAAAAGCAGCTTAGATGTTTTCCTTTTTAAAATTATTTTCCCAGATTTAATATGAAAATAGATACCCCTATAGCATTTAAAGGATTCTACAACAAAGGACTTTTACTGAGACATAAACCGGGACAGTTAAAGTTGCTTAGCTCCAAGCTGCTTACTAACACAAGCACACTTACATATGAAGAAGAAATATTTCAGTATCTTGATCAATGAAAAGCATATAAATAGTAATCTTTAAAGCATGAAAAATTAGAAAGTTAGAAATGGACTCATATATTTAGCAAGGCAAGAAAATGAAATAAAATTGTGGGGATACATTTCTTTAAAGTTAATAAATTTAAAAACATTTTTGTGATGTGCACGGACCCTTTGTATCCATGTGAAATAAGCATAGTAATGTACTATTTAAATAAATGCTCAAATTTTAGGAAATCAAATGGGAAACTTTTTAGGATGAGGTCATCTCTTTATAAACAAATTAATATGAGTTGTTGATTGGAGGAAGAGGAAGAGGACAGGAAAGGGAAAAGAAAAGGGATCGAAGAAGGACAGGTAGAGGGATAGAAAGAGGGAGAAAGAGAAGAAAAACAAAAACAAGAAGGATCTATGAGTTGTTTTAAATCTTGGATTCACAATAAATATCTGGGGAGTCACATTAAACATTTAGGTATGTGATCCACTTTTCATTGATACAAATCAAGGTAAAGTGTTGTATATTGCAATAATTTCTTCAAATGGTGAAAAAAACTTGGGTACACTTCTTGAAAGAAAGGCATTTTTGGAGGAATACCACCACCTGAAATTCATTAAATCCCCTCAATTAAAGTCATATTTTAAGCTTTATATCTCACTGAAGTGAACTTGCATTCATGAAACTCATGTTTGTGGAATATAAGCTCTATATTATTCTAAATAATTCTATTTTGGGCTAGAAAGGTTTCAGAAAATGGATTAATCAACCATATAGTATAAATATGATGTTCAAGAGTCAACTCAAGTAAGGGTGCAGTCTTTTCACCTGAAGTTATGGCTATGACATTTTATAAATAGTATTTACAAAGGAGTGAACCATTGCAGGGGGTTAGGGTAGATATATGTGTAATGTCCATATGTGTAATGACCACAGATAGTTTGTAATAGTGAGATTAAGAAATTATATGAGATAATCCTTATACAATGCTTTGAATTCTGAGATGATTAAAATATTACTTGATAATTACATATTAGAAGGAAACGATTAACAGTAATTGAAAAAATAACATGATCCTTAGCATCTATAAGGTTACCCTAATTTTATTAGCTTTACTTCATAAAAATACATGTTTGATATTTCATAGACATGTTTTAATATTTTAACAAAGAAAAGTGAACACTATGTAGTTATTTTGACCTAGGTTTGAAGATAATTAAGAAATTTTGGTTCCCTCCTTTCTTTGCAGATGCACACATATATAATACACACACACCCCAAACAAGTCAATAATGTAAGTGGATTTTAAAAAATTTTAAAGAAGTAACCAATCAACTCAAAATGGTTCAGATCTTAATGTGATTGAATTAGCAAACAACAGTAGTTGAGATGCAGAAAAGTTTTAAAAACTTTAACTGAATATTCAAAACCTCAATGTGTAATAGAAAGAACAATGAATAGTCTTCAAGGTCTTTTGGCCCAACCTTATTATTATTATTTTTTAGTATACTAAGGCAAAGAGAGGTCAAATTAATTGCCAAGGTTACACATGGATTCATGAAAATCAAATCATCCAGATAATTTGGATTAGTTCTTGAATTTTGTATGTTCAGAATGAAAATAACTCCTGCTTTCGAAGATATAGAATTAATGCTTTTTTTTTTCCCCCTTCCCTATGGAGATTCTCAAATAATAGACTCCAAGTACTGGTCAGTCCACTAACACTAAAGAGTGCCTGACATATACATTGCATTCACTCTCTATTAGTAATTAAACTGTTAATTTCATGATTTAAAAAGGTATCTAATCAATAAATTGCAAACAGTGCAGACAGTGGAAAGGAGAAAAAGAGATGAGGCAATGGCCCTCCCCTTGCTTAGAAAGCAGAGAATTTTGAAAGAAAGTGCTATATTTCTACATTTTATGGATTAACTGATTCTTATTTGTTATGTAGTTTTGAAAGGTCAGATAATTTAAATACAAATAATACACAGAACATGAATAAAACAATGAATAAAACCTAAAACAAATCAATATACCGCAGAGCTATTCCTGATAAGCATTAATCAATGTGAATATCCCATGGAGCTTGTTGGCATGTGCTTTCTCATAATGAATAGGAAAACCCAGAGTATGTATTAAGCATAATGCACAATGTCATTTCTTATTCTTGAATTTTCAATTGTAGTAACACATGCAATGTCAAACCACTTGGCCAAAGGCCAGCACAACTCTCGGGAATCAGTTACTACCTAATCTCAAAGGAGATCAATCACAAACCCAGGTTTTTAGGACAGGCAAATGAAATAATTCATCCCCGTTCACTCTATATAAATATAATCTAAAGATGAACCTATGTGAACAGTTATTTAAATGAAAATAAAATGTTTTAGCCTAGTTTTCTTTGATCATTGCTATATTAATAAACTGAATAACAATAAAGTCTGTGAACAAGAATTCCTCTGGGATTGGTGAAGTACATACACAGTGTCCAACTACAGCTAGAGATGTTTTATTCAGTATTATATCAAAGGTTAATGCTATCCTAGACAACTTCACACTAAATGCCATTTGTGCTTGCTAAGAATTTTGAAGTGAATTGTTACTGTCAAAGAATTATTTTTAAAAAATCATTATGTTTTACTTACTTAAAACCCTCACCCTATTGACCTGACATGGATACAAGTGAAATCAATTTCATTGCTTTTTTTCCCCCATTGGAACCATTTTGCTCACCCAGGGAAATGATTAAGATACTCTCAAACAAAGCTTTGTACCACAATATCAAGCAGACAGGGCAACTGTTTTATTTAGGTATTCCATTAATTTTGCCACTTCATGGTCTTGTTTTTGCTCTTCATGCAGAGCGCAGAATCAGAGTGACAAGTGGATAATGAATAATATTAATGAATTACCATAGTGAAAGAGTTATTATGGGGAACTATGTTTATAGAATAGATGTCCAGAATGTAAGATGAATGGCAATTGTCATACAGAATCCAATTGACAATTGAGCATATAAGCATTACGTGAATTTTATATATGTAAATATATATTTTATATGTAAATACATATAAACCCTATATATGTATATGTATATATATAGCAATAAGATCATATATGAAAATATATGTATATGTTGTTATAAGTGTAATTTTTATTAAACTTCAATCAATGTCTCATCATTAGCTACAGATAAATAATCACTGGACATTGTTGGAAGCAGGAGGAGTTGCCTCAAAAAACTGTGTGTCTCTGGGAAAATCATCTGACCTTAGAATCATGTTCCTCATTAGTTAAATTTGGATAATAATAGCACATTCCTCACAGAATTGTTGTAAAGATGGAATTATATACAAATAATATATTATATATTAATAATATAATATCCATAATGAAATATAACATAAACAGAATGCTAGAGATGAAGTAAATCATGAAGACCTGAGTTCAGATACTACTTCTGACAATTACTAGTTTTGTAGCAATGAGCAAAACAATTAACACCTTTTATTCTCAACTCCTTAATCTATAAAATGGGCATAATTACGTAACTACATATCAACACCTACATGATTTTGACCACTTTGGCTGATTTTTATCTTGAGTTGAATGTTCTAGCTTGTTTATATTTTACTGGCTCTAATATGATGAATTGAATAAGGCATTCTGTAAAGAACAAAAGTTATCCTATATAGATAGTGAAAACACAAAATTGTTGTTTTTTTTAAATTTACTTATGGTAAAATAGGATGATGATCCTGAATTAGACTTTAATTTCCGTCTTATTTTAATTGAAGTTTGCTGGCAAGAAGAAAACACACCATGAAGTATCTACCTCACAGAGTTGTTATGAAGTTCAAATAAATAATGTATGAAAAGAGATATACACATGTATTTATTTAAATATCAGCTCTTAATACTATCTTGACAGCTTGAAAACTTAGTATCTACAATCTAATGACTAATCTGAAAACTATACAGAATATCATCATTAAATGGCTGAAAACTAAGTGATATTTTTGGTTTTAACAACTCATAAATACTATATACGAAAGCATGGAATTTTTTTTAATCTAGCAAATTCAACAACAAAAACTTGGCTTTTCTGAACTACATGTTAGTGTATATGAGTATATGGATAAAATTATAAATAGATCAAAATTTAATTTGAAAGGCTAAGTTTTTCAGTATTATATATGCTTATTTGTTATCTATAACTCACAAAAAGAGGAAGTATAAAATTCCCAGATCAATCTATTAGAAATTTTCAAGTGAACAATAATAAGCTAAATAATTTCCAAATTGAGCAAACTAATACTCTGGCTCTTTTCTACCTAATCCAATTACATAAAACAAAGAGGATCTAAAAAAATAACAAACAAACAAAAAAATTCACTGAAGAGGTTTTTTCCTACCTTTAAGGATTCCAACATGGAAATTTGTAAATGTATTCATTATGTATATTGAGACATTAATTAGTGACATTAGGAAATGACTATTCAGCTTAAACATTGCCTATCCTCATTAACTTAGAGGTTCACAGGTTATTCACTTATGAGCGGAGATACTGGGTCCAAAAACAAAAAACACAATTCCCTTTGGAACTACTCCAATATTCAAACTTTAGCAATAGAGAGAAAATTTCCATAATATTAAAATATTATTAAAATTTAGAATTTTTAAGTAAATACTATCTTTAAAAACATATATTTCACTCCACTTGTGATATATGTGGATTGATATAGGGAAACTATCTTGTCTTACAAAGACAAGGTCATGCTGGGAGAGAGATGCTTTGTGAACTTTAAAACACAACCAACAAGTCAGCTCTTCATTGCAGATAGTTTTCCCTGAATATTCTATATTTTCATTCACTTATTATATAAAGAATCTCCATCCTGTGTCAGGGATACAGAATATAAATTTCTCTACAAAAGAATGGGAAGGAAGTAGGAGGTTTTATAATCGAATGCTTTATATCTGACTAATTTGTATTTATTTAAGAAGATAAGTGAAAAGATCTTCCAATTTTATTAATCTTTCACACAAAGCAAATTATTTGTAATGAAATTGCTGACCATTTTAGTTACTTAAGCATTTAATATGTGGATAAATTTTTTAATAGTAATTACTTCAAGGCATGAAGAAAAACAACTCCATGTTTATGATGTTTTGGCTGAGACTATCACTAAACCAAATTATACAAACAAGATGTATTCAAAACACTTATATATTAAAACAACAACAACAACAACAAAAGTAAAACAGTCCGATCCCAAAATGATTTTGAAACCATTTTGGCTGGTTTTTATGCTGAATTGAATGTTCTAGCCTTTTGTGTTTTACTAGTTCTAATATGTTGAATTGAACAAGGAATTCTATAAAGAACAAAAGTTATCCTATGCCAACAGTGAAAGCACAAAATTTTTGTTTTTAATAAACTTGTAGTAAAACAGAATAATGATCCTATTTATATTTTAATTTCTCTTTTGTTTTAATTGAAGTTTGCTGGCAAGAAGAAAACATACCATGATGAGATATCTCATAATAACATATTCTTTAGAAATATTAAAAAGGAAATATGGAACAAGGTTCCATTGAGAACTGTGCACTAATGCATTCTTTTTAAAAAATAAAAACAATAAACAACATAATCAAAAATAAGGCACCTGTAGCTGTGGGAAATAATAAAAGTAAAATAAATGTCCCTATAGTGAGTTTTTTGCAAACTTAGTCATTTTAAGTAGAAATTAAATTTGACCTGAATCACATATCAAACTGTCAATTCCAATACCTAAATTAAATGTAAGTTGGGCTTCCTGAACAATATGATCAGAAGATTAGCTATTAGGTTTTCTTACATGGCAATCAAAGTTTAAAGGTTGCCTAAAGCTCTCGAGGCTAACTTTATATTGAATGTCACTGAGGACACAATTAAAAGTTTATGTATACTAACACTGCTGACAGTTGTCAAGAAAAATCCCTGAAAACTTTAACTACTTTTATTACTGTTTAAGAGCAATTAATACCCAATCCCACAGGAACTATGAGTGTTGAAAAGAAACTGAGGACTCCCTTTGGAGAGAATATAATGACATCATACATTAAATATTCAACAGACCATTAAGAGTGATTAAAGATTAATTCTGTGTTAGAGACATGGCATGGGATCATTAAAGGTCATGACTTCACTCTTAATTATTTGGCTTATTGTTTTTTACTTTAATTAGTTCAGTTAAATGACTCTTTGGTTATGGAATGACAACTTGAGAAACTCTTTACCTCTAAGTCACTGGCAGTCCCTGTTGTTGAATTTTGTTTTCATAGAAATGTTTTATCTAATTTGGGATCAGATTAATCATTTGTCCTGGAAAAAGTGAGTTGTGGAAGGGCCTATAGAGATTTGAGGAGGAATTTATTTTCTGTGAACCGAACTGATGATGTTCAGCACAGCTTCTTCTCTACTGTATTCAAGCAACAGGAAATATAGCACAATGACTACTAAGCTTGAAGTTCAGTTTTCAATCTTGGATCTTATACTAACTAGTCATGCAACAAAGAACAAATCATGTAACCAATCTAGGCCTAAGTTCTAATATATAAAAAGGAGGAACCTGAAAGAAAAAGCAAAATTCTTTATTGCTCGATTCATGAGATTATTTTGAAGAAAGAATTTAAAAAACCGAAATTGCCATTTAAAAGTGACTATTCTCTAAGTTTCCTAATATTCCTTTACATTTTATTATGAAAACTTACATTATAACTGAAAGAAGAAGTTTTGTAGTTAACATCAGACACTGGAAAAAACGAAGGAAAGTTTATGTTTAGCTTAGAAATTGGAGGGCTGGGAATCAGAGTAACAATTTTATCTACCATATGACGAGATTTTTTTTTTAACTGAACTTGTGATTTCACTGATGTATGAAACTACAAGGGAGGAAATCTCTTCTTCTAATGCAAATTGTCAACTGTTCTTAAATTGTTAGTCATAATAGTACAAGTCTTGCTCAAAATCAGCCAGGCAGTATTTGTCAGAGGCAGAATTTGCACCCAAGTCTTTCAAACTTAGAGATTGGTCCCTTTGTACATTGTGCCATTTGCACTTTCTGTATGAGAGAATACTGTAGCTATTTCCTTTAAATGTTTATACGTCCAAAATTAAGGAATTTAGTGAGTAGAGAAATGATGTTATTGTTTTCTAAAGAGCTTATTTAAAACTAATTTTTAAAAATCAATTAATTGGTTAATTAATTTAAAAGCTGTTACAAAACTAATTAATCAGCACTTTTCTATTCACTATTAGTCCAAAAGAACAGTAAAATATTTTAGAAATGTATATATTTTTGAATTGTCTATATGCCATATTGATATTATAAAAAATTCAGATATTGAGTTCATCTTGGAGAGGATATTCAAGGACACATCATCATTTACTTTAATTATATAAAAAAAGTACCATGCTTAACAAGGGATTTTACTGTTTGCAGTAGAAAGAATGAGAATTGATAGAATGGAATCAAATTTCAGTCGATTTAAAGAAAAGCTTGCTAATGCTCGATTGTCCAACAAGATAATAGGTTATTCCAAATGCCAGTGAACTCTTCATGCTGGAGATATTTAATGAGAGGTTATATAACCATATGTTCAGGACATTATATAGATAAAATTCATAATTTTGGTAGATAATAGATTGAGTAGATAAATTAGATGAACTCTGGCATCCTTTTCCATTCCAAAATTTTATTATTCTAAAGGCTCTGTACTTTCTTCATAGATGACAATATGATTTCTTATAAGCAAATCACCAATGTAATACTAACTGGGATAGGATAAAATGTTGAATGTAAAAAAGTAGAGCTAGACATATCTGAACTTTTGGAATTCATTTTTCTAAGTCAGTATCCAAATCTAAAAAATGAGAATGAATTTTGAATACATTACATGAAGAAAACTGATGGAATTCATCTATCAACTAAATGGGGAAGGGGGGGGGGTAAAAAGGAAGAGCCAAGAACTCTAAAAAAAGACAACGTAAGAATCTTTGGTAAATTTAGACACAAAACCATCCTCATTACCAATTACTCATTGAAGGGCTTTAACAAATCACTAGTGGGAGGAATTATGCAGAAAGTTTCCATCAATGTGTCTTGGCCTATAAAATTTTTAAAAGGCCTGAACAGTACAGATATTTAGTTTACAAAGGGCTGATTTTAAGCCTAATTATATAAAAAAAAAAGTTGTCTTAGGTGCAATGTCTTCTATATGTAAATACATATTCATAACAGTCAAAATCATATAGTAAAATATATCTTCAAATAAGGCAACAGTATGCTTTGGTCACTGTAATACTTTATAATTTGCATTTTAAAAAATACACCCCCAATTTTTTTCTAAACATCTCTTCCCATTTTCATTTATTCATTAGCATAATGCTGTTCCTGAGGGAGGGGAATTAGGGAATAGAAAATCAATCGAACATTAGACTATTAAAATCACTGACACATTATTTTTCTAGATCACTTCAAGTTAGTAGACAATAATTGACAGTATATGTAATTTGCACTTCAAATTTTGTCAAAATAGCATATGAGTAAAATGATTAACCTACAGTAAGTTTAATCAGGTCAGACACTGAAATCCTTCTCAATTAAAAAAAGCCAAAAGAATAAGATTTTTCTATGAAAGTCATTATGTATATGGGAAGCAGATTAAAAAAGAGGCAATGAAAAAGGTAATCTAATTGAACACATAATGGGAAATATCTGAGCAAAGAATTTGAAATATGTAAAAATTGTGTATTGTGTAAATTATTGTGTAAAATGGATATTGCTGGATGTACAGGATTTTAAATTTTTATTTTAAAGTGTATTAAAGTCTATTATCTTGCATCCTACCAACTTTTAAGAAGCACTTCCATATTTTATCTCTTGGTATTTAATGGTTAACATTATGATCACAGAAACTGCAAGAGCTTGAGAAATCTATACAACAACTAAGAAAAGACTATATTCCATGTAGTTTTAGTGAAAAATCACATTTTATTAAATTACAGAAACCAAAACAACATTAATTACTAGATAGAACAAGTCATAATTATCAGACAATTGACTGTGATCATGCTGAATAAGAGTTTATTCAAGGTATATAAGACTATTTCAAATAAGGTTTTTACCAGACAGAACTTTTCAATTCTTCAAATGACTTCAAATGACTATCACCAAAAGCATTTAATCAAGAACCTACTGGTCCATGACACTGTTCTGGATAATTTAATTCAACTTAATTGAGCAAACATTTATTAATGTTTTGTATGAAAAAGGCATGGTACTAAGTGCTATGCATAAAAGATGAAAAATGGGACAGGCCTTATCCAATGGAATTTATAATCTAATGGGGATAGGGCAGAATAAGAAGGCATAAAATATACTGGAATAATTAAAAATAAGATGATTAGACAGAGGAGATCAAAGTAAAGTGCTATTAAGAAATTGTCTTCATTCTCTTGTCCTGAAAAAAGATCATTATAAATTCCCCTTTGAGAATGAAGGTGGGGAATATGAACAATATGCTCCCTCTCCACCTTTTCTTCTCCAATAGAGTCTTCATGTTCAACTAAATACAGTCATTAAAAATGCCAGAGTCTATCCATTCTGCTTATAAAAACATCTTGCTTGACTCAATATTTTACTCTAATTCCATTTATGCTAAAGAAAAAAGCATGTCTCTAACATATAGACCTATAGTTTCCTTTTCAATCTCTATTTACATAGACAGAAAAGGAAACAACAGAGACAAATTTTATTTAATTTCATTATACTTAATAGTTGATAAGCACTAATCTTCGCTCAGTTTCAGAGAACTTTGCAATTGGTATTTACATCTCTTTAAGCAGACTTGTAAAGTGGCTAAACAATTAAAATATACAAAAAGATTAAATAGTTCTATTTTAACTAGACCAAAAGTTAAGGACAGAAATAGGAACTATATATATTATTCTCTATATATTATAGAATATATATATTCTATATATATTATTCTACTTAATTAGAACTTAAAGTAAGAAAAATTACATATTAGTACAGTTGGCCAACTTCTTTGCATTTTAGTGTCTTACAAAATCATCTAGAATAATGAGAGATTTGAATGACTTAACTATGATCACAAAGTTAATATAAATTAAATGTTGGATTTGAACCCGGTTCTTTCCCATCTTTAGGAGTAGTGATCTCTCTATTATACCACACCAACTCTCCAAAGAGACTAAGGAATATCAAATTCATTTTTTGGACAAATAGCTTTTACATATTTTCTCTCTCTCTTTCTACACACACACACACACACACACACACACACAATTTTATAAAGCAGTGTTAATTATTATGTTAGCTCATATTGATAAAATTTAGTGGATAGATCAACTAATAACTTTTCCTTATCTGCTTATAACAGAAAATGCCCTCCCGCCCCCCCAAAAAAGCCTTCTTGACCAAGTGTTTATTTGGAACACACAGCATCTTATAAAACAGGAAATTGCCTCAAGGGCAGAATCCTAGAGAGCCATCCTGAGAATGAATTGTGACTGAGTATCTGATATTCCACTCTGGGTTTTGATAATATTTCTTCCCTTATTCAAAGGTGTGCTATCTACCTTTAAAATACCATATTTAAAAAAAAATATTTCATGAAAAAGTTTAGCAAGCATGATTCATTTTCTAGTAGAGAAAAGTAAAGGTAAGTCATTTTCTCAAATGTTATCCAACTTAATTTTTCAATCCCTCAGTACCTTGAAGGATGTAAGTATGGTAGATTCTATCAAGCTGCAAATATTTCAAATGTGGACTTGATGACAGATGTTAAGTCTACTGTCCAAGATCCTTTTGTGGCTAAATTTAGAAAAGCTATCATTCAGGTGACTTTAGAGTAGTTCACTTTTTATCCAAAGCAATCTCAAAAACAATTTACTAAGTTATAGATTGGTGTTAATCTATAGTCCCAGTGGAAAGCATCCCTATACTGGTTAAATTAGAGTTTCTTGAAATATTAAAATAAGTATTGATTAATAAAAAACCTCATTTGCTGGAAAATAAATCACCTATGCATAGCTTAAAATTCTTTGGAGATCCTAAGCATTTAAGTATTAGGGGAACTTTCATTTTTGCCTGAAATGTTTAAAACAATAAAATAAATATATAATGATTGTGATATTAACTAAAATGACTTTTTAAAAGAAAGTATTTGAAAAGATAAAATAATGAGAAAAAACTAATCCAAAAATGAAATAATCTTGACAAGAGTTTTTTTTTTTTCCTTGAAAATATCATTTATGTTTATATGTTAGCTATAGGAACAGGAAAAAAAAAAGAATGGGAAAAAAAAGAGAAGGGGAAGAAAGGAAAAGGGGAAAAGGAAAGCCAAAAGTACACTAAATGATTGTTTCATTGGCCCATAGGCAAAGGTACACAAAGCTATAATATATTTGAGATAACTAATGATATATATGTATACACACACAGACACACACACACATATATGTAATTTATTCTTTTTAAGCAAATTTCAAAGTTGGAAATGGTTTTTAAAAGTTATAACTCTTTTCATTTTCCTTTTGGCTTACTTAAAATCTTATTAACAATCAGAGCACAGTTTGGTGGGGAGAGTTTTAAGGTATTAAAGTACTTCAATTCATAATATTTAAGTCAGAATGGGAATAGAAGTATGAATAGAAGAATGAGTGAAATCAATCAATCAATCAATGGTCAATTTATGTGGGAATCTAATACTGACATTATCTTCTTACTTTCCCATCCTGTGACATAAAATAATGAAAGAGAAACAAATTAGAGAAAATTAAATATACATTTTAAACTCTATTGAATTTTACTACCTAGAACAAATTAACCCCATAGTAATTAATGGGATTTCAATTAATGAATTTTTTAAAATTAGAGGTCAGAGTCATGGAGACAATAAATATTTACTTAAAATATGTTGCTAGAAAGATTTTAGGCTTTCTTTTTTTATTGTGATAGTTTTTATATTTTTTTCCTAATGGGAGTTACATGTGAATCTTATTTTATTGTACGTTATAATCTACAGGAACATAATAGTAAAAGTTCAAATAGAAATATTTGAGTTGTATATTTCAAAATGCCACACAAACTTTGAAGGTTATTTCTACTAAGCACTATAAATCCCAATTTTCTATTTAGTTACAAATATCTTCTAAAAGGTAGTTGACATTTATGAAAGGCCTGCATATGGATTTGTACTCAATAATTTTGTTAAGTTTGATCGTATCTATTTTTAATTTATCTTATTAATCATATTTTGATCTTATAAAAAATTTTTGAGTCAATTCTCTTAATATACTTCACAGTCAATTAAAAATTGACTCATTGACTAATTCAAATTTAGAGGCAGAAAAAAACATTTAGAATATATTTAATCCTACTTTATGGGAAAACAGAAGCCTATAAATAAGTAAAGGAATTTGTCCAAAGTTACAAGTTAACTGACCAATCAGAATTTTCTCTTTCTTAGTTATTCAACAGGTCTTATTTTGAATATTTTCCACATGGAATATATTATGACTAAAGCTCTTAAGTTATGAGGAACTCTCCCAAGATCCAGTCAAGTCAAACTATAATGTACTTACACATTGAAACAGATGACAACCTATTAATACACTCTTATCTTTTGTCACTAATCATTATCACCAAAGTCTTTGGTACTATCAAATGATTCAACTTCAAAAACTAAAGATTTTTATTAGTATTTTTAACTAATCATGTTGTACATAATATAACTCGTAAAAAAAAAAAATCCACACAAATATTTGTGAAGTGTCATCCAAGAGAACTTAATAAATCTTGCAGAATCTGGTTCCCACCTCCCATTCTAGGTTTATTTTTTTTTTTCTTTTTGCTTCATGTGTTCTCTTTTCTACATTGTTTTTATATATTTCTTTCATAGCAAATTCCTTTTCCTATATTCATATCTTTGCTCAACTGATTCCTGATGTCTAAGATGCATTTTAACTTGACCATTCCCATGTAGAATGCTTAGAATTCTTCCAACTAAAGCCCAGATAATTTTATTCCCCCCATTTTTTCTGATTCAATGATGTAGCACTTTCTCCCTTTAGAAATGACTCAATATTACATGTAGTTATAATTTCCTTACTTGTTTGCCTTTTGTACAGCTGGTACCTAACACATTAAGTTGTATTCAGTATGAACTAAAGAAATATCTTTTAAAGAATTTTCTGCTTCTGTGAAGTCTATGTGAAAAAAATAACCCCCTTCAAAATTAAAATTAAGACTCAATTTTTGCAAAACATAAAACTCTGCATTACACTATATAAAACTGAATTTTGCATCAGTAGAAACCAACTTTGAAAGTAGTTTTGAGACTTGTTGAGGACTAAAGGGTTACAATTGTGTTTTTTGACATTCATTTTTGCAATTATTTTATTTAAAACAGTATTTTGATAATGATAGAGATTTCTTTGTAAATTTGTATCAAGATAAAGACTTTCAAAAATGTGCCTGACTTTTCTCTTTCTATTGTTTTCTTTTCACAATGCACAATTACCTTGATGCAATATTATGTCAAATCATTCTCTGCAGTTCTACTGTAGTATATAGTATCATTTAATAATTTAAAATCTAACAGTAGAATTTTGTATTAAAACTCACTGTTTAAGAAAAATATACTAAAATCTCTTTAAGGAGATGGATTGAAAAATTGAAATAATTTTCTAAGTCAAGCCTTAATTTTCATACTTAGTGCACATATTTTAGTTCCCCTTAGGTGATGCGTTTAGGACTTTTATTTGTAAGATTAAGATTATTCTCTAACTTGCACTGCCAGAAATGCAAACCAAAACTGATGCTATGGAGTGGTGTTTAAAATTATTTAATTTTGACACCATCATTTCAAAGCTTGATTTTTATAAAAATGGTTTGTCAGATTCCTTTTCTACCAATCAATATATAGTAAGTCATATTCTTTTGGAAAGCAATAGGCCTCACATTTCAGTGCTCTCAAATAGTTTTTACTTACTTTTAATCATAACAAATTAGAAACTGTCCCAAACGAAACTACATTTATGATTTGCTGAATGATAACACACTTGTATAAAAAACAGAAGTAGTTTACATGAAAGCATTTCTAATTTATTATAATAATTTATCATTACTATATACATTTTTAGCCTCACCTTATGATCTCATTGGACAGATGCTGACATTTTGTCGAATGATTTGTTGATTTAAAAATAAACAAAGATTGCTAACCTTTAGATCCCTTAATCCTACTTGAATAATGACCATTTTACCAAAAAAATTTCCTCACAAACTCGTTTCTCAGGTCACTTAATCTGGCTTAGCCTTAGTCTTTTCACAAGTGAAAGAAGAGCTTGAACTATATGAGCTCAAAACCTTCATCCAGCTACAAGTCTACAAAACTATGATCCAATAAACTCCTTCAATGTATCTTCCTTTGTTGGAGGTAACACTGGACTCAAGTTCAATTAAATGTCAAATCTTATTGATTTCAACTCTGCAACATCTCATATCCATTGCATCTTCATCACTAATATAGCTTTTCCCTTTTTTTTTTTTTTAGACTCTAATCATCTTTCATCTGCCATTGGTATAGGCTCCTAATTGGCCCTGCTTCTAAGCTCTCCCTCTCTAATTCTCCTCTAGAAATCTAAATAGATATTTCTGAAATAAAGATCTAACCATAAAAGGCCCCTAATTATATGTTTTATATATAGATATATATGCATAAATATATGTATATATGCATTGTGTTATCACATATACATATAGGTTTGCATCTATACTCCTATACATACATGTAGTTATGCACATATGTGTATATATGTACATAAATATATATTTGAATCCTAAATTCTTAGCAAAGTAGCTTATATATAGTAATCATTTAATAAAAGTGTTAAACTAAAATGAATTCACAATTTTTCCACTAATGTAAATTAATTTTATTGAACTGATTTTAAGTCCTTCTATTCTTCAATTAAGAATTAAATTATTTAGTTTAGAAAGTTGTTTTAATTCTCCTCATCCCCCAAGCCTTCATTCTTGTATTGCGCACCCACAAAAAACAAAAACTAAAACAAAAATAATCTCAAAAATAATTATGCATCTAGTCAGGATGGGCCTTATACCTCATTTTGGAGATATAAATGTCTATAACTAAAAGTCAGTACAATTAAAAGAGATTTAATATTTCCAAACACTGCAGTAGATACTGTCATATTTACATCTTTAAAAAAAAAAAACAGAATGTATTTTAAATTTTTTAAGGGCAGGTTTATTCTAAAAATGTATTCTTGTGATCTTTCATCCTTTTTATGAAAGTTCAGTTTCTATTCAACATCCCCAAAGAGAAACAGCAGGATTAAATTTATGAATCTTTAGGGACATTTTGCAAAAATGCATCAATTAATATATTTCATTAGTACTAAATAACCCAGGAAAATTAGCTTTCCATTCCCCCTGGAGGATTATTTAAATTCAAACATCTGGGTTTTTTTCTTAATTTCTAAAATCTGAAAACAATTTATTTTTGTTATGATCTTAAAAAAAAAATTTGCTAGAAGTTGAGATTTATTGATCAGTTTTTTATCATTATTAAATCAGAATCATTAAGTCAATTGGAAATATAACACACATTAAGTACTTAAAGGTAGGGTTTCATTTTGGCATGTCAAGAGAAAGTTTATATCTGCCACATTCTCTGTGGGCCCTAGAATATTTAAATCATAAAATGATACAGTACTAAAATTTAAATAGCTAAGAGTCCCTCTTAGTGTCATTAACACTCATTAACACACTAACAGGTTTTATTAGATTGACTACTTGTCACATAATCCACAGTAAAGCCCTAAAGAAATAGGACAAAATATAGATAAGTTGGGTAGCTTGAAAGAAGACAGAGAAGTGCATAAGCATTAAGTGCCCTAAGGAACACTGAAAGGATAGAGTAAATATCAAAAGAAGGTGACTGAAAAATGGCAAAAGTAAACTTAGCCAACTATTTTAATGTCAGCCCTAATTAAAGGATTTTGAGAAATTTCAAGGACTGCTCTCATCAATATTCTTATATAGGGCTATTCTTCTTCCTTTTATTTTTCCTTTATGCAACATTAATTACAGACTGGAATGTCATAATTTTTTCCTTCAAAATATTCTTAAGCAAGAGCTACATATATAAGGGGAAAGACAACAAAGGGCATAATTTTTGTTGATTCTTTTCCTTACTAATGAAATGCTGTTTAATAATTAACATTTATATAATTGTTAGGTTTGCAAAACATCGTACATATATTTGCTTCTCACAATAACCCTGTGAAATTAGTACTTCAGGCATTATTTTTTTATTTTACAGATAAGTAAACTGAAAATTAAAATTAAATGACTTCTCCAGGTCATGGAACTATGTATCAAGGGCAGGACTTGAAGCCATACTTCTCTGTACTCCAGGTTCACCAAATTATTGTACATTTAAAGAAAAATATCAGTTTAAATCCACTAGGATTGCCAGAGGCATAATGTACAACATATGTGTGAATATGTGTATATATAATATAACATATATATATATATATAACATAATATTACATATGTGTCTGTAATTTATAAGAAGAAAATCAAATAGGGAATGATGTGATCAATCCATTTTTTTGGAAACATTTTTAAAAATTATATATAACAGCGTTTTAGCAAGAAAGGAATCAAATAAATTCTAAGAATATGGGAGGTTTCAGTCAGGGCTGACACTGTCATTATTACTAGAATCAATCACTAGAAACATTTAAACATGATGTAAAGTTTTATAGCAGAAATCAGATCTTAGATTTAGACTTTTCAGATATTGTAAGAGATCACTTCTCTAGTTCCCTCATTTTACAAATGTGGAATGAATGAGTGACATGGAAAGGTAAAATGACTTCCCAACATCATACAGGTGGCAAGAATTAGAACTAGAACTCAAATTTCTGACTCTAAAGAAAGTAATTTATTTACCAGACTTTTGACTACTCACTAAATGGGATTGAAAAAGTTAAGGAAGACAAAGAATAGAGGATAACTGAAGTTTTGGAACTTGGGAATGGAAAGAATGAAGATACCAGGAATAGAAATAGAGAAACTGGGAAATGGACCAGTTTTGGACAGAGGATAATGACATGACTTTTATACATGTTGAGTTTAAAGTCCCAGCTGTATATCCTAGTAGAGACAGATAACCAGCTGAGATTTAGACATACAAGGATAGAAGACAGACCTTTGGTTTCATTGACAGAAAAATCCCAGATTAGAAAATTCCTTCTACCAAAGTTAGTCAGTGTCTTGTGTACAACTTACATTCTTAGAAAGTTGTCTAAAGCATAGAGAGGTTAAGTGACTTGTCAGGCATTGCATAGCTAGTCAATGGCAGCCATTGGAGGCAGGAATTAGAAATACAAGATAGAGTTAAAGCTTTTTTGCAAATGAGAAAAATGAGATGTATAGAGGTTGCCAAGATCAAACAAAAAAGGGAAAACAAGATGTCTACTGATAATGCAGCTAAGATATAATACCTAGTTGTTATTTTTTCCTTTTAATTGATTACAATTTTACACAAAAAATGGCTAGTTTTATTCTCTAAACATTTGGATACAATGAATATTTTACCCACCACAAAGTTCAGTCAATAAATATTTATTATCTCCTATGTGCCAAGTATTGTGCTAAGTACTGAGTTACATACAGGACCACATCCTAAAAATATTTCAATTATGGGGGGAAATTTTTGCCATGTTTCACCCAATGTTCATTGAGAGTATTATTATTAATAATCAATATCTTAGGGAGATCCAGGGATTTCCCCTTCTTTTAAAGTTCTGATTTAAAAAGTAAAAATTTGGTCTCTTGAAGGACACTAGTGATAATGAAATTGAGTTAACTTTCCTCAATCTTAGTCAGACAACTTCCAACCTTACAAGGGATCTAATCTAAGGTAGGAAAACTATTGTGTTCTAGTCATCATTGAATAGTGACAGATCCTTTTGTCTAGATAGACGAAGGCTTAGGGTGGTCTAAATATAGAGACAGCTTCTTTGTCAAAGGGTAACATGAAGGCCTTCATTTTAACGTAACTCACTCCTGATGTGTTAGCCAATCAGAGTGGACTGCCACCCCTTCGGAACACCTTGTTCTTGAAGAATATAAACTGTGAGCCTACTACCACGAGTGTAATTGGTCTAAGAGAGATGGTCAGATGACCATCCTTTTATTCATAAATTTATAATTATTAATAATTAATCATTAATAATAATATGTGATAAATGTCAATAGTAAAGGTTTTAGATCATGCTAACATCTTCATGCGCCTCATAAAGGGCAGAAATGCTATAAACATGAGTAATGGGTAAAAGTATTCAGGGTGAACTCAAATCATCTTTTTTCATTAGCACTACATTTGTGGAGCCAACTTCAATCAGTTCTTATACCTTAATATCTATCAGAACGAAATCCTATAAATATCCTGAGTGACACATAGGTGTATCTATAGTAATTCTCTCTTTCTGGTCATAAATTCCCATTAAAAACAACAACAACAACAACAACAAAGCTGGCATTTCATCAGGAAATCATCTTTCTTTACATTTCAAGTGATTCAACAAATCACAAGAGAGACATAGGATGCAGAATGTTTACAACTCTACAAATGATACTTGTGATTAAGATCCCTGGATTTTTCTACTGCAACTAGTCTGATTAGTCCCTTGACACTGAGAAGTGAAAGAATATAAAGGTAATCCATGACATTTTCAGAAACATGGCCATCTTGTTGGCTGGATTCATGTTTCAAGTGACACCATAGTGATTAAAAAAAAAAAATCTTCACCTTCAAGAGAGTCTGAGTTTTCATGGTAACATTGACCAAGAGTCTTTTCCCAAGAATGACCCTGAGACCCTGGACACTAAAAGGAGCCCTAAAACCAAGATAATTGAAGGATCCTTTCCAATTTAAGCTTTAACAGGAAGGGAAGGGAAAGAATGAAGGAGAAAAAAAGATTGTTATTTTTTATTACTGCAGCCTTGAAGCACTACGTGTCTGTCTGCAGAGACAGACAGAGAAGATATGATTCATATCACTGTTCTACTGAGTGAGGAAAGGGCACTTGGAATCATGTGACCTTCATCTGTTCTTCTATTTTATCTTTCTCATCAGGGAGCCACATGAAGAAGGTAACGACATAGGAGGAAAAGCTGGAAAGTGAGGAAAGGACAGGAAATGGAAGGTATTCTAAGTTTTATGGCAAACTGAAGACATATTCCTGGTACATTTTAATCAATTTAATAAAAATCTTATGGACTCAGATGGTAAATAAGTAATGTTACAAATATAAATTCTACCCTCTCACTGACTTCAAAGGGCTTGTATACCTAAAAGGAGAATTAGGTCTCCAGTAAACCTAGGTCTCGAAAGGGGAGGAAGATAGTTAATTTATACCCTAAGGCCATGTCTGCAAGTCTCAGTGAATTTTTTTTCCCCTGTAGGACTCCAGCTTCATCATTCTCTGCATTGTGAACAGTGTGGAACAATTTTCCCTACTTCAAAAGTGCAGCAAAAGCAGAGTGCTTTCACAATCTGAAGGAGAGCTCTTGAAGAAGAGAGTTTGCATCCTACTCTCCCTAACTCTGTCTCTGTCGCTTTTTCTCCCTCTCTCCCTCCCCCACTTCCTTCTCTCCTTTTCTTTAGTAAATGCAACCTTAAAAAAAATTGGAATGAACCTATAACAAGATAGTTTTCCTCATGTTACATGTGGCTGAAGGAAAAATCAGTATCTACAGAAATTTTAAAATTTATCATTTTTTATATCTTTATTTAATTGTTTGGAAGATGCTTTCCAAGTGCAGAGACACTTTATTGAAGCCCATTAGAGAGTAAAGCATCTCACACAAGTGATTTCCTAAACAACATATAGATATATAAAGATTATTATTCAACACATTCATATTCTTAAATAGTTTGAACACCTCTTCATTATGACTTATTATATTTATATACATGACTACAATGTACTCTTCCATAATACAGCAATATCAACCAGGACTTATGAATTCTATGTATACAGGGCTATTTGTCCCTAAAATAAATATCATTAAAATACTTTGCTGGAAAATAGTTTCCTTGCTTTTTCTTTTTCTTTTTTTTTTTTTTTTAAAGCAAATTTGTTTCCAAACTACTTTGAGTTTTGTGTTCTCACAAAATACTTGTAGTTACCGATTGAAATTTTACTCAGTCCAATTTCTCATTATTTATGTCTGATAAATAAGAAAATATGCAACATAGTAGCTTTTTATATTTATGTTCCCTATAGCATCTTCTATAGAGATAGCGACTAGGCCTATCATTTTTTTTATTAGAAGATAAATTGATACATAGAATCCCTTGCTTAAGAAAGTTCCTATTATCAGAGCATACAATAAAGAGAAATTTATAGGTTCTTTCATTTTTGTTTGAAATGATCTTATGAAATAAATACACTTAGCTAAACATATAAGATAAAATGAAGGTATTTTGTTTTTATTTATTTTAATACACATTGCTTTATGAATCATGTTGGGAGAGATTAAAAAAAAACAGAAAAAAAGAAGTGAACATAGCATGTTTTGATTTATTCAGTCTTCATAGTTATTTTCCTGGATGCAGATGACATTTTCTGTCCAAAGTCTATTAGGATTTGCTTTGGATCACTGAACCACTGAGAAGAACTAAGTCTTTCATAACTGATCATCGCACATTCTTGCTGTTATTGCATACAATATATTCCTGGTTCTTCTTGTTTCACTCAACATCAGTTCACATAAATCTTTCCAATCCTTTCTAAAATCAGTTTGTTCATCATTTTTTATAGAACAATAATATTCCATTACCTTTATATACTAAAACTTATCCAGGCATTCCCCAATTAATGGGCATCTACTCATTTTCCCACTTTGCTATCACAAAAAGCTGCTACAAATATTTTTGCACATGTGGATCCTTTCCCCTTCTTTATGATTTCCTTGGGTTACAGACCCAGTAATGGCTAAAATGAAGATACTAGAATTTTTTTAAGGTTCCAGAAAGTTCACAAAGAAATGTCCTTTTGGGGGTTAAATTTCTTGAGATACCCTAAAAATCTTCTTTAGGCGAAATTTTTCTGCAAAACTGTAATGTGGTTAGGATGCATAATGATGCTAAAAGCAGTAATTCTACTTTGACATAGGTTTTTATTAATATTACAGAAATATATATTAAATTTATACATTATATCTACACAAATATTTCTGTGTATACATATATAGGGACATACATTATTCTCTGAAAAAAAATATTTCTTGCTAGGACTTTGTTAACAGTGTACCATTCCAATTTATGAAAAGGAAAACTTCTGCTTTCTCCTACTGCATTTAATCAGCTTTAAGAGTGTATGCACTAAGGTCATTTAACTATTTTCTGCCTTTAAGTAAGAGGGTGTGTTCTAGAGACACTCCCCTAAACATAACATTGCTCTTTTTGTTCCTTTGCTAGACTAATCAGAAGGCTTAGTGTCATGGCAGCTGAAACAGATTAAAGAGAACCAATTGTGAAATTTTCAACATGAACATTTATACCTTGGAAATGAACAATGCTATATAAATCAGGGTTTGATTTATTATTTTATTGATTATTATATTTAAAATGATCTCTCAAATGCATATATTTAGAATAAATTATCTTATTTTGAAAAAATAATGAAAGTGTACTTTTATGTTTTAAGGGTTTTAATATATATGATAGCAAAATCAGCCCTCTTCTTTTTAGGGACAGGGGTTACATGTAGAGGACTGATTATTGTAAAACTTTAGAGGAAAGTAAGTCTTTTGAGAGGTTTGTACTGGAAGAAGGAAGTATATTATCTTCATTATAGAAATATTAAATATAGAATTGCTTTCCTCTTAATTTTGGAAGGATAACAAGTGAACTGAGGAATGAAGAAGTGAACCTAAAGAATAGAGCAATGTTTATGTTCCACTTTCTATAATGATAATGAGAAGGAAACATAATCAATCTTGCTAATCTAAAAGTACCATTTGTCTTGATTCATTCTATGATTAAGGCAGTGTGATATCAGACAGGCAAGTAGACATTGCCTGGAGAAACTGGATTGAATCCAATCTCTGATAGCGTGATTTTAAACAAGTTTTGGTTTGTAAACCTTCATTTCCTTGATGGTAAAATAGAGATAGTAATCCCTCAAAGTACCCACTTACTAGGGTTAAAAACATTTCAATGCATGTTTATATCAAATTAAGAATTGCAAACCACTTTACATAGTATCATTTGATTTTCAGAACAATTCTTTGAGGTAGATATTATCATTATCATCTTATTAAGGAGAGAAAATGAAGGGTTGGGGAGGTTATATGTATGAATTGCCCAGAGTCACCTAGCAAGAATCTAAACAGAGGTTAAAACTCTAGAACTCCTGACTCCAAAGTCAACAAAGTGAACACTAGCTATTTGATTGATGGTGATATGGCCAGATTTTAACTTTAGGATATGTTGATTTTGAGATGTTTATGATGTCTAGTGAGAGAGGGTGATAGGTAGCTGGTAATATGAGTTCAAGAGAGAGGTAAGTACTTGACAAACAGATCTGAAAAGCATCTAAATAGATTGGATAATTAAATCTGTTGAAAGTGATGAGATCAGAAAATACATGTGCATGGTAGAGCACTGGGCAGGCCATACAGGGAGGAGCTACCAAAGAGGAATTAAATAAATTTTCATGAAAATCTCAAGCTCTAAGAAGTAAAATATTTTTGATACAAGAGTTTCTTTCTCAGATGTATTTTCTTCAGTTTAAAAAAATCATAAAAAATAAAAATCAATTATTAATCCCAACTAAGGCACTGAATCTTATTTTTTTTGTAACAAATGTTCATTTTTGTAACAAATTAATATAAAAGGTAGTTTTCCAAATATTTCTCTAAATAGACAAATCTTAAATAAATTTTCATGCAAACAAAATACATATAAATTAAAATTTACTAAAGTAAATTTAAATAAAATATATTTTTAAAAGAAAATCTTTTAGTGGATTTCATGAAAATTTTTAATCCAAAACTTGAAACTGTGAAATAATGGAAATCAAATCAGATACAATTCAATGAAAATTTTCTTCTATATTACTTTAAATCTGTTTAACATATCATTATCATTCTATTTATATTCTCCAACTGATGCTCAACAAAAGTCAAAAATAAATAAATGAATAAATGAAAAATCAGTTGATATTAGAATGGAAAAATTACTTTTAGAAGTAAGTAGTAAACAATGTTTTTTTCAGAGAATGTAGATTATATCTACCTTGAGACTTCTCTGATAGTATTATTTATTAGCTAAAGGATTTTGTTTTACTAAAGATTAGTTCTATATTCTGATATTTCACATTTTACTCTCATTTTTACTCTCATGTCTAGAGACATGAAATTAATAAAATCTAGAACTTCTTGTGTTATTATTGTTAGTCTCTCTTCTAATTATTACTCTTGGAAGTGGAAACGATGGCAGAGTAAAGGCAGGAACTTGTCCCCAAATTCTCCTTTAAAAACCTTTAAATAAATCCTAGAGTAGCAGAATAAAACAAATTTTCAACTCAATACAATTTAAAAGGTTGACAGGAAAGGTCTGTTTCATCAGGATAAGAGAAGAGAGCAGATCAGTACAGACTTGTAGACAGGGCCCCAACAAAGCAGGTACAGGCCTTAGAGTGACATTGTTGTCTTCTTTTAATTGTGTGTTTTGATCTTTCTTGTCACCAAATTTTTTTTTGTTGTTGTTGTTTTCTAGCCAACTTCTTGATTTACAACTCTATGCTAACATGAGGTTTTCTTTCCAAGTCAAGATGGCACTGTCCCAAGTGTCAGGTTTTTTTGGCCATTTGTTTTCAGAGGTAATTTTGTGGATTAAAAGATTTTGGTTCTTCCCAGATGGTATAAGAGTGATTTAAGAAAATCATGAAAAGAAAAGTCAAGTGCTCAGTAAAAGACACACACACACACACACACACACACACACACACACATACAATAGCGAGGAAAATAGCATCTTAAAAAACAGAATAAGCCAAATAATAAAAAGAGACACAAAAAACCCGAAAAAGAAAAGAATACCTTAAAAATCACAATTGGCCAAATGGAAGAAGATTAACAAAAATTCACTAAAGAACATTTCTTGAAAAATGGAATTGGCCAAATGGAAAAGGAGGTGCAAAAACTCACTGAAAAAAATAATTCCTTTAAAACAATGGGCAAATTGCAGCTAATAATTTTCTTTTGATTTTTTCAAAAGAATGAAAAAAAATCGAAGAAAACATGCAATATCTCATTATAAAAACCACCAATCTGGAAAACAGGTCCAGGAGAGATAATTTGAGAGTTATAGAACTACCTAAAATTCACAACCAACTATCACTCTTAATATAACCATTTGTAAAGTGATAATAATTTTGTTTCTAGGACAGAATGTGTGATATTTTTGCAAAACCAAAGTAAAGTTAACAAATTTGATTTGCTTAGAGTCCAATATTTGCTAGCCCAATTGAGTACCATAAACAATTAGGCAGGCAGCAATGGGAGTTTTAATTATTAAGAAGTAATATTTAAAGCCTTTTATCTTATCACAAACAACAAGGAGCAGGTAAGACAAATGTAATCTAAGGTTGTAGCAAATAAATATTTACAAGTCAGCAGTAAGTGGACTTAGGGTCATCTCTGTTTGATTCCCTTAACATATACTTTCCTGGGGAACAACAAGCAATTTATTTAATTTCTCAATGCCCAAAACAATTTTCTATGGCTTTAGATTACAGACAGGTTGATAATGTTCATTGGTAAAGGAAGTTTCTATACTAGACATAGCCTCCAAGTATCAAATCACTCCCCATACCCAATAAAGAGTACATGATTATAATTTGACTTTTATTTTTAGTATATTATTCTAATCAACAAAAATTTTAATAAATTTAATTTCAATGAGGACAAATATTCTTAAAAGCACACTGACTCTCATCTTGATTTTTAAACATCTAAATAGCTTCTAAGAAAAAATTCATATTAAAATACCAGACTTTTTTTGGGAAGATCCACAAAAGGTAAAACTGTATATTATCTTTAGTTATCTAGCAGTTTCCATTAAACAACTAATTCAAGTAGAAAAATCTTTTATTTTTCAAGATAATTTTCTAATTTTATCATTGTACTCTTTTAGATACGTTCCTCAAAATAGCCCTGTGAAGTAGGGTTAATGAGAATCATTATCTACCAACAAACAAACAATAACAATGACAAAAAACATAAAAGTCAACTAGCACTTATGTGCCAACATTCAGAAAGGGTGTCAGTTTTGAAATCTGACCTTCTGTATACACTTTGCACTGCTGCCTTTCTAATTACATATGCATATCATCTTTAGCAATATATTTTAAACTTTTAATTACATGTACACATTTTTTCTTTATACACACACACACACACACACACACATATATATATATATATATATATATATATATATATATATATGATTCAATTACTCTAAGAAGCTGTTGAAGAAACTCCATTTTTCAATTCAGACATGAAGAAGCTGCTTTTTAATAACAATTCCTGGGACACTAAGAAGTTAAATGACGGCCATCATCACACAGAAAACAGTATGTCAGAGGTTGGACTTTAAGTATAGTTCTGATTCTGAATTCATGTTTCTAAGTATAATTTCATGCTGCTACCACCATCTCAATAATTATGATGTAATAGAAAATGACATAGCATGGTATCATAATATAGTATAGTACAGTACATGTTGATATATGATGTTTTTCAATATAATATATGATTAGATCCTGATGAATACAAATAATGAATTTCTGAAGTGGTCACATATATTCAAATTAATGTTATTCAATGTGATAATTATATAAAATATGATAACTGGTTTTAGTGAAATGAATACATACAATGTGACATGAATAATATAACCATATGAGGATGATTATTTGCATTCTTAACATATCATAATATCATTTATATGTCATGTTATGTAATATCTCCTGTTGATTCTAAGACTTTGTACACTGTATTTCAGATTTGCTCACATCCTAAATTACACATTATACTTATACATATTGTTAGTTTTTTATTATACATCATTATAATGCAAATGTTAACTTTGATACCAATAACAACATTATAGTATATATTTTTCTATGTGTTTAAATTTAAGAAAAAATATTACCAAAGACACTAATACCCAACTTATTCAATTACATCAAATAATTTGTTCATAGTTTTCCTTTCACTTATAAAATTCCAATAGACCTTCCAGAAAGCTGCATATGAAAGAGGCGATGTCAGTTTAAAAAAGAGGTCAATGTTACAAATATTAAGATAAATGAGCAACGAACATCTAAAGGATGATGAAATTATAAGCAATGAGCACTAAAGATGTGTATTTAAAAAAAACAGTTGTTTTTTTAGGAAGCAATAACAACAAGTATATCACTTCTTATAATCAATTGTAAAATTGTCAACTGAGGGAAACACAGTGTAGATAATTGACTCTGCTTTGGTAAGCAATTTTAGAGTGCTTTGTAGATTTGTCCTTTGTCTACAGGACTGGTCCAAGATCTGCACTGTTATTCTGTCAATGTGATAAGAGTGAGGGCAGGGACACAAAAGCTTCAGATATTCAGAAACAGTTCCAGATGTCCCTGCTCTCTGCTTTCATTCCACTATCTACTAAGGTGGAGTTGGCTGGAAATATTTCACTAGGAGATAGTTAAAAAGTTGTTGAAATAGCCACAAAAAAATTGTTCTTGACATGCAAACATTTTTTCCTTATGAAATTTCTGAACAATGCAATGATACACCGTTATTTCTTCAGGAGTAACTGGCAAAGTGAAAGCTTCAAGCTGGGAGAGCAGACACTAACAGCTAAAAGAACTCAGTGGTGCAAACTATAAACTTAGTTGGGAAGCTGAATTCCCTTGGCATCTCTCTAGTTTCAATGAGCCAAAAAGGTTAAAATTTTGGTCTCCAGACTCCTATGGGCAAAAGTTCAGTGGTTATTTAAAATGAGGTCGTTGAGTTTATTTTCTAATCTTAATTAAGAAAATGAGAATCTTGAAAAAAGGAAAAAAAAGTTATTTGATAATGAAGTGAGACTCCAATATACGGTTCAAAGAATTCTGAAGTGGTAGCTCAACCGAAACACAGAAATGCAATGTCATGGCCTGGGAAAAAATAAAGCCCCAAACACATAAAAAGGCTTCAAGATGAAAACTTGACTTTTCTCTTGGGTAGCAGATTGAAACATTCAAGAATTTGTTGATTGATACCATCAGGGAAATTATAAAGAAAATAAATGATGAAGTCTATGACTTATTAACTGTAACACCATGATACAAATTGAACATATTATGTGATTACATTCTTATTATCTCCATGGTATAAAGGTGTTCAAAACTGGGGGAGGTTAAAATTCATTCATTGCTAGACAGACATATATTGCTTCAACCTTTTTTTTTTTTTTTTTTTTTTAGAACTGTAATGACAAATGAGAAAATGCACCCATAGTTATATCCATAATGTAAGAAATGAAAGCTATTGAAAGATTTTGCATAACTCTGGAGGACAGCATGCAAGGCAGAAGGAATTGCTGGTTAATTTGACATTTGCCTTTTGGGGGCAATATGAGCACACAAACACTATAATCACTATTAATTCTATCATATTTAACCATCCAGAATAAGCAGAAAAAAAAGGAAACGTCAAGCTTGATTCAAGCCCGTAACTATGGTATTGTATTCCAAGGTTTTGGTCATTATGCTAAGTTTAAAATAGCATCATAAGAACTATAATAGATGGGAAAATAGACAAATAATTCTGCAGAGAGGAATGAAAAACAGATCTAAATGAGAACTAACTGAAAGATGCATTGTTAAAACCTAACATTTAAACTGCCTTGTGTGTCTATAAAATGGGAATCCTACCATTCTGTTCCCACTTCACAAGAATGTGCTAGGTCAATGACATTTTTAAGTACCCAGAAACCATTAGAGATATTGGATAACTTAAAGCAATTTCTAACTTTAAATCTTTTTGTTCTATTACATTTGTTTTTTGCAGAGAAGCAGAAGAGAGATGAAGAAGAAAAAATGTCAAATCCCTGCTATAATTATATGTATATTTTCAATGATGACATCATCATCTTTATCAACTTTTCCTCCAGCACAATATATAGGATTCTACGTATTTTGTATCATTAAACTTTAAATTCCTTTTCTTTTTAAATACAGATATGCCATAAATACATGTGATAATCAAAAAGTTCCCTTCATTTAGAAAAGAGAGGAAAAGTTGAATAAAGAAAAATGAAACTTCCCTCCACAATATCTCTTGTTTCTGTCTTCTTTCCATCCAGACATAATTAGATATCTCTGGCCTGGACTGTTAAAATAACCTGCCTTAAGCATCTCTTATTTCCAATTTGCCCTACCCACTTCTGTCAAATCAATAAAATAAAGCATGTCTGACCATTAAGCTCTAATGACTTCCTATAATAAACTCTGTTGCCCTTAAAATAAAATACTAATTGCACTGTTTGGATTTAAAGCTTTTCAAAATCTAGGAATTATTTCACATTATATTCTTCTCCCCACAAACAATATAGAATGTTCAAGCCAAAAAAAAAAAAAAATCCATCTCTTGCTTCCATGACATTATATGTTATTTTCTCTATACACAGAATGCTGGATCATCCTTAACTCTACTTTTGGAATCCTTAGATTCTTTCAAGATTTAGTTCTAGTTAGTGTCACTTCCTATAAAATTCTTTGTTGATTCCCATCCCTCAAAATGATAGTCCTCCACTCCTCCTCATATTTGTTTTGCATTTATGTTACATATTTTGCATTTACTTATTTACATAAATATTTGGAATTTTGAATTCTACAATAGAATTTAAGATCCTCAAGTTCAAGATCAGTATTAATCATATCTTTGGTTTGTTTTTTTGTTTTTTTAAACTCCAAGACCTAGTACATACTGGCACTTACTGGATATTTACTGAATTAGGACCCAAGTCCTTTTCTCAGATATAGACATATAGCTATATAGAAATTTGTTCTTAAATAACCCTTTTATTATATTAGTTTGATATCTTGATTATTACCCCAAGTTTAACCTTTGCTACTTCCTTAAAAACTGCCTGTTTTTCTAAATGCAACTTTGGGATTTGGGGACTTCATTCTAGGTCATTTCTGGGGCAGAATATTTCTGTGGTTTTCTGATAACCACAAAACTATCATTTTCAAATATAACAGAGCCAAAAGGTAGAGGTAACAAAGAATTGCCTTTTTATGCCTGCTGTGGCAGTTCTCAGGATACTTCTACAAAACCTCCATGGTGAGTTTTCAAATTGGGCCAAAATATAGGGGAGGATAAACTGAGAGGAACTTTGCCTATGGATTCTGAGGGGATCCCTTTATCCCAGGAAGACCATTGTTACCTTTCTTTTAGTTGGACAGAAGTAATAATAATAGTAATAATAACAATAATGATGATAATAACAGTAAAATCATTTTGTATGACACTTCAAGACTTACAAATAATTTTATCTATCTATCTATCTATCTATCTTTATATAATCTCATTTAAGAATTAGCAATGAGCACTCCACAGTGGTAGAGAGAGGAGAAACAATTTCATGTCCTATGTATATTTCTTTTTCCTTTTTCCTAAGGAAATAAATAAATCTTTAGTCAGGAAGATTCTTCAATCCTTGGCACACTAAGTTACATAAACTACTCGAGTTTCAGATGAAAAAAAAATACACTGAGATTATTCTAGATATATATTATAAATGTAATTATTTATTTATAGGAAATTGGCAGTAACTAAAAGTTGCCTTCAAATTTAGACCTGAGTTCAAGTCACATCTTTGATGCATACTGACTTTATGTTTGTAAGCAAATCATTTAACATTTTAATTTTCCCTTAACATGTTCATAATCCTTCTTCCCCAGTTATCTAAAATTGCATGCTGAAGAACAATGCTGAATGACATCTGTAGTGTTGTTGTTTTTTTTAATTAAGACTTTCTATGGTAGTGAAGCTATGGGTCTAACCCAAAATATATAAATGAAAGAAAACCAAGTTGAATACATTCACAGATATACTCCACTATGTTATTGTTTAAACATAGATTCCACTTAGAAAGTGAAATGCTTGCATGCTGGGTTTTATTTTTTTGTCTTCTAATTAGTTCAAATCAGAGCGCCTATCCAAATCCTATGCAACTGGGAGGTTTAGGGCTCTCTTCATAGTAAGTCAATGTGGTTATGTATAAAGTTTTCCTGAATTCAATGTGCCTCCAAAATAGTAGGCTTAACTAAAACTGAATATATTACCCTTTTTCTCTAGTTATTTGCATGTGACATTCTGAAACTAGCATATTAGGGGTAAAACATAGTCCAGTATTTGCTGAAGTAAACAACACATTTGAGATTTCTCTGATGCATAGTCAATAGGGAACTATTGGTCACATGTGATTTTATATACGCTTTATCCATCTGAGAGATGCAAATAAAAATTTAAACTCATTCAGACACATCATGTGTTTTGTTTTCTTTTGTTTTAAATTTGAAGCCTTGAGGATTCTATGTCCATAAATCAATGAGGGGATTACACTCATCCATACAGATGCATCTTTTATTTCCTCTGATAGACTTTATATGGATAATTTTCTTCATTTAGGAAACAAGCCAAATATAATTGATTACAATGCAATTTGCACATGTTTTTATTTTAACTATTTTGTGTCACTACACATGCAACTAAATTTTCATACAATACTTAATGTTTTATGAATACTGAAATTAAGCATAAATTATAGACAACAGATGAAAGAGAATGTCATTATATTCTGGTAGACTACTAGTCCTAGATATTGAATCAGCTTCTACCTTCTTTATTGTCTGTCTGCATGGCATTCAATTAATATCAAAATGATTACTAAAACTAGATCAGATTTCCCACCAAAAAATGATTAATAGACAATATGGTACTAGTTCATTTACTTTGTTTAAATACTTTGTATAGTAAATTCATTTGGTATTATGTTCATCTTTCATCTTTGACAATATTCAACTATGACTTTTGTCACTTTAATAATGAATCACAAAATCTTACTCGTTTCTGCTGGAGCCAGCTCAAACAACACTGTGAGAACTGATTTAAACAGGGGTCTGCTGGAGCCAGCTCAAACAACACTGTGAGAACTGATTGTTGGATTTTCAGTGTGACCATATTTATTATATATTTATGTATATAACCATGTTTCTGCTGGAGCCAGCTCAAACAACACTGTGAGAACTGATTGTTGGATTTTCAGTGTGACCATATTTATTATATATTTATGTATATAACCATTTGTATATAAATATATATCACATATAAATTATATAATTATTTATCATATGAAATATATATGTATAAATAATTACAGAATTATATATAGAAATATATATAATAAATATATCATGATAAATTAGCTTTTTTTGCTTGTCCTGTGTTTATTTTGCCAATACTAGCCTCCTTCATTTGATCACTGCCACTTTAATTGTGCATGAAGAACATCCAAAACAGTGTTTAAGACTGGGAGATTACAAATTAAAAAGGAAGGTAGTCTGTTACATGAAGAAGATAAAGTCTAGTTGAGGAATTAGGCTGTTAATGATTTGATACGTTTTTTCAGGGAAAATGAACTTAATAGTCTTTATATATGTATATAGATATAGATATACACATGTATGTATATATATATATTTATGTATATATTAGGGGTAGTTAGGTGGCACAATGGATAGAGCACTAGTTTAACACAATAGATCTGATTTCAAGTCCAGCCTCGGACATTAGCTGTGTGATTCTGGGCAAGCCACTTAACCTCAATTGTGTATGTAGGTATTTATTTCTGCATGTATCTATTTATTTATTTTTATAGATATATTTTGTGAAATTGCCCAAGCAGTTTCAATAGACATTTACTTTTTAAATAAACAGTTGCATAATATTATGTTTTATAAAGAACATAATGGCATATATGTGTATATATACACATATATTTGTATACATATATACACATACATGTCTACACATATATGTATAGGTAAAGCTGCCTGACTTTTATATCTTTAAAAACCAAAGAACTTACTGGATATAAGTGTTTTAAAAATTATTAATTAATTAATTGATTTTTAATAATTAATAAAAATTAATAAAATTTATTATTTATTAATGCAATCATCCAAATCAAAAAATATCATTTCATTATATGAAAGAATATTCCACAATATTTTGATCACTTTTTAAACACTTTGGTCCGCTGTTGATAAGGCAGATGTTTATGATAGGATGAGAGAATATTTTGATACACTTCAGTCATATAAACCAATTCAATTTAGTGAGCTGTAATAAAGTTGTTGGGTATTATTTTATTTTATTTTTACTGAAGCAATTGGAGTTAAGTGACTTGCCAAGGGTCACACAGCTAGGAAGTATTAAGTGTTTGAGGATGGATTTGAACTCAGGTTCTCCTGACTTCAGAGCCAGTGCTCTATCCATTGTGCCATCTAGCTACCCCTGTAGTAAAGTATTGATAAATTTGATCACAGAAAACATATTGCTACTATGAAGAAAAATGAGGTAAAGTTCTGGAATTCTAATTTATCTTATTTCACAGCAAACTAAGGATAAGGTGAGTTAATTGAGGAGACAACTCATATCCCTAGGTCATTTTGTATAGAAAGAGGTTGTGGCTAGGAGGGCAGATTTTCTTCTATTTTATCCAATTTTAAAGTTTCTACCATTTACCCTACATCTTTCTAAGGGCTATTTGGGATATCAAAGAAGTCCTTCTGACATTTTCCCTATCTTCACGAAGTTCCCTATCTAGCTGAGGAGACTAGGTTTACAATGGTAGGACTATGTAAAATAGATTCTCATTACATATCAAAGTTTGTGAAAGAGACAAAAATACCAAGGTTGAAAAAACTGAATCTAGAGATGTATTTAACAACATTCACTATCTATATGAGTTTCCCTCCTATCCTAAGGACTGTGGGAAAGAGAGCTTTCCTCAATTAAAACCTCACTTATTTGCATTTTTTGCCCACAAATCAATCCAACTTCTGTCCAATAAGATAACTACAATGATATGGGAAATGGTATAAAGTCCCAGTGGTTCAATGCTATAAGAAAGCAAGGGACCCCCCTCCCTAAGCCACTAACTTTTTTCCTTCTGAATAATGTTGAGCCACAAGGACATATACAGAATGTGTAGGTGGTGAAACATAAGTCACATCAGTGTAAACAGCTCAAAAGCAAGTTTGCACAGGAGAAAAACTGCCTGGAGTACCACTCCTGAATATAAAACAAATCTTAATTGACATTAGAGTCATTTTGATAAGTGACTTTACTTTGTGCTATCACATTATATGAAGAATAAGTTCTTAACATGGTAACCATGGTGGGGAGAAAACAGTATTTAAACTATTTCTCCTACGAAATTTGAATACTTGCTATAAAAATGACACATGCTTATGTATTCACCAACCTGTGATTAGAATCACATATAAGTGGAATAAGATTTTCCTCCCTCATTCACCTTCATCATTACATGATTTGAAGACTGAACCTAATAATTCAGTCAGTCAACAACTTGACTATCACAGTATTAAGTACTCTGATGAATTATACTGGAAAAAGAATCTGAAGATGATGGTCTTAGATTTTAATTTTAAAAAGGGGGGAAGGGAGAATAAAGAAGTGATAAAGGCAGGGATGGAAGAAGGGATAAAAAGAAAGAGTAGAAAAAATGGAGGAATGAAAAATTATTTTAAACTAAGTGGCTTATAGACTTCAGTGTTTATTTTGCTAATAAGAATCTAAATGAAGAAACTGGAAGACTGCATGACTTTTCTCAAGATTACAAAGGTAGTTAATGCCAGGTGATGAATGTGAATCCTTATCATCTGACTCCAGAGTTAGGATAGTATTTGAGAAAAATAATATAAAATAAAATGCACAGCATAGAAATAAATGGTATAATTAAAATGCTCAGAATTAAGATAGGGTATCAAGATTTGGCAATGTAAAATTAATAGATGTAACAGAAAAATGTTAACTTTTTCTTGAAATTTGAATTAATTTAAAGTCATAATTAGCAGATTTAGTTTTAATGAAAAAGAACTTCACAATATTTGTAAGTATCTCAGAATAAAAGCAACATTATCAAAATGAAATCTAGGGGGTGATTCTGTCCTCTGTGTGGAGGGCAAGTTAGGGTTCAGAGGAAGTTAATGAGGTACGGTAGTCAGAACTTAGACTTCTGATTATAGCTGTAAAATTTGAGAGAATAGGCACTAAAAACTACCTTTTTATAGTTTAATTTCAAAAAAAGACACATTAAATGCTATTTCATGTTTTCAAATAAAAGAGAAACATTCATATGAAATAAAAACTATGTAAAACAAATGTTTAATATGATTAGAAAACCATGAAATTTATCCTGTTATCTTTGGCATACTCCATTGTTTAAGACAGAGATGAAAAAGTTATGGAGAGATGAACTTAGCCAAAAGAGGTATATGTGTGTGTGTGTGTGTATATATATATATATATATATATATACACATATATATATAATGTGCATATGTATACATACATACACAAACACATGCATTTATGCATAAATATACTACATACATGCCTTTTATGTGCTATATTAATGATAGTGTTAACTAAAGTATTTTCAATTTTAGAAGTATCAAGGTTTTTAAAATCTAAATTCACAGGCATGAGATTCAATTGATATGCCTTATTGTCTTGATTTCTATAATAAATTAACCAAATTCCAAAAGTATGTGTTTTGTGGGAATATAGTACATGACACCTGCTCACATCAAGCTTCCATTTCCCATGAGTGTACATAAGATAGACAGATGAAGTCCAAATAACACACACTCCATAATTTCAAATTATTAGCTCTAATTCTCTTGGCTCTCCAGTAACATAGTGTGTATATTTTTAACAAGTGGTCTATTAGGATTGCTGACAGATTCAATTCTCAAATTCCAAATTAGATCCCACCTAAGGTGCTACTGGCCAAAACAATACCACAATTGGTTTGGAAACCTTCCCATTAAAAATGTACTCAATGATGGAAAAGGAAAAGGAAAAAAAAAAAAGAGGAGTAAGACATGACATAAATATCTACAAATATATGATATATTATTTATATTTGTAAATGTCTATATGTCTATATGTATGAGGTACACACACACACACACACACACACACACACACACACACAATTTCCATAATGATGACAGCTACCTCTAAGGTCAGAGGCTCACGTCTGTGTAACTATTAGCAAAAAACTTGATGAATCTTGTTTAAGATTGTTACAGGTAGCATTCACACTTAGAATTCTACTCTTGGTAGATTGTTAAATAAGAAAACCCTTAATGAGACATCCCCTTCATATAGCCAATGTTTCTTTTTATTGTGCAAGACAGCATCCAGACCATAACTGCAAAGTAATCTGTTTTGTTTTGGAATTATAATTACATATTGACAAGTTAAACTGTGAGACCTAAATAAGGAGGATTTAAGCTATTATGGGAGCATTCTCATGGGGACAACCTAAAGGGACATCAATTATTTTGCCATAAGCTCACTCCCTTTCAATTTTCTATTCTTGCATGGCATGAAATCCTTGGAGAAAAAGGTACTATGTGGAAAACTAGATAAAGTATTTTAGCACATAAGTCAAAAAGAGTTTTCATAGATAATTAAGATAAAAACAGGTACATGTCATCAAGAAGTTATACACAGTTTTTTTTAACCAGAGAGTCATAATTTGCATTTTTCTCTTATCATTTTAGAATTAAGGGTATAAATATCATATTTTAGCATATTTGCAATAGTATAAATACACAGTTGCTTTAAAAAAAAAAACAACTTCATTCAATGTTTTTCACAGTCCTAAGAGAGAACATCTGACCTCATAATATTAAAATTAAATTCAAAGTAATTGTTCAAATGTGTGAATTGAGCAATTAAGTTTGTCAGTGAATATTGTATTAATAAACAATTTAAGAAACTCATTGGAAAGTGCAATGAAAACTACAAGTATGCATCACATTCCTACATAATAAAAAGAGATCTCAATATGAAGAAAATCATTTATATAGAAAAAGAGCAAAATTATTTCAATTTGTAAAACAATACCACAACACAATGGTTTTAGAATTTGGAGTAACTAAAGTCAAAAACTTTGGACTTTAGGGAATTGAATCAACAATATCATCAAATCAAAAAAAGGGAGTCAGATCCTCAATTTTAAAATGTTAATTTTACCTCAGTTCTTTGTGACTGATATATATGTTGATCAATATCATGAGAACTTATGTGTCTCTCTTTTTTGCTCAAAATGATTACTTTCCCCAATTGAGGATTGATATTTGAAGGAAACTAGAAATTCTTTGATACCTATTTCAGAGATTTGTGGTCCCTAGTTGGTAGCTCTCTAATATACAGGAACACGATGTATAGTTCATATCTATATTTTCATTACCTTTGTACCTCCAAAGCAATTGAAATAGAAGCAGTCTGCTTTACTGATAGGGGATTGCCTTCATATTTTATTAAGTTTTGCTGTTCCACTTGAGTTGAAGGATATTAGTTATGGGTTAAAAGAGGAGTTTCAGAGTCATAGATTTTAGCACTTTGTTGACAGATGCTCTGCAAACTTTGCTAATACCTACTAAAGTGACAGATCCATGAAAAGTTGAAAAATAGGGCAAAAAACTATAAGCTCAACTGTTAAACTCCACTAGAGATTTGTTATTTCTATATAGAGAAATGGGAGAAATTTCTCCTAAACAGGAGACAAGGTAGGGTAGACAACAGTATTCACAAAATACAAAGATTCTGTCAAGAAATAAGACTACTATTCAATTATCAAGGCAAATCATGTGCATGTTTTTGGGGGGGAGAGAGAAAGGAGGAGTATATTTTAATGAGATCAACCATACCCATTGTGAAATGACTTTGATTCACCAAACATTCAAATCCTATATTGTGTAAGGCATCAGATCAGGGAGGATAGTAGTGCTGCACAAATAAATGGGGAAGTTCAGAAAAATAGCTGTTTGTTTTTGTTTTTGATTTTGAAGGAAGTGGAGGAAAGTTGAAGCTGATGAGTTCAATCTTAGGTAAATAGAGTTTAAAGTGAAGGACAGCTAGATAGCACAGTGGATAAAGCACTGGCCCTCAAATCAGGAGGACTTGAGTTAAAATCTGCCCTCAGACATTTAACACTTAGTAGTTGTGTGACTTTATGCAACTCACTTAACCCACTTGCCTCACCAAAAAAAAAAAAAAAAAAAAAAAGTATCTGAGTAAGATACATAAGAGTTTCTATTAAAGTGTGACTGTTCCCCAGGTAGTCCTAAGGCTATAGATTTTGGAGTCATTAGCCAAAAAAAGTGATAAGTAAAAGCATGAAGGGAAATAAGATAACTTTTTATTTGGAGATTATAGAAAGAGAAAAGAAAGGAACAATTCCAGAATTCTGGAAGATACAGATTCTGGGACAGGAGGGGAAAGAAAAATCAGTATTGGGGAGTACAAGGGGACTTTTGCCTTAAAATTTTTTTAAAGTGACTTAAATTTATATAATCTTATTTAATGTATCACTCTATATCTCATCATATTTACAACAAATATCAAATATAAAAGTTTGAGGTGAATAGTGGCAGTCTTAATATTGTAGTATACAAACTACAAAAAAACCATAAACAATGCCTTCTGAATCCATGTTATATTCACAATTTTAATTCAAATAGACTTTCTAAATTGTTAATGCTGTAAAGTTACCCATGTATATATCCTGTAAATAGAAGGCTATTAAATAAAAAAAAAAAAAAAAAAAAAAAAAAAAAAAAAAACAAATAGACTTTCTATGATATAACACTTCATCATAAAATATGTTGCAATTCATCTACCTCATGTAAGTGTGTATCAATTAGTAAAGTACAAAAAGGACATAATTTTTAGTTTTAAGGATAAAAACCTGAAAGGTATGTTCTGATGTATAAGCAACTCCTAAAGAAATAAACCAAAAATACCCCATTCTTAAGCTAATGATTATTTTTAATAAAGAAGAATAAGAATGTAAAAAAATTGAAAGTAGGTTGAGAACTAATATACTGAATAGTGGAGAAAAAGAAAGGAAAAGAAAAGATTCATTGCCCAGAATTTTACTGGTAACTAAGAAATCCAATTTAAACACTGTATACCAACATCTTTTCAATTTTCTGGTTGTATTATTCTGAGAATATAAGAAGATTTAATGTTGTCTTTAGCACTAAAAGATTTATCAGTTAAAAGTTAAAAAAAAAACCACTAAGTATTGATGGATTGAGTCAGAACAATCTCATTTTTTTCTACTTTAGTCACCTTACTCATCTTTAGATTTCTCTTTACTATTTTCTTTCCAGTTTTTCTGCTACCAACCTATCTTTCCAAATTTACAAACATGAAGCCTCTTTTGTCATTGTTGAAGGCCAGATGAACGAGTACTTCCTACTTTTGCACCTCATTTAAATTATGAAAGTGTTCCCAGGCTTAGAGAAGGCCAGAAATTCTCAAATCAGCTATGGCTTCCAAGAGTCTAGAAAACAAAAGAGCTTTAAAGTGAGGGGTGAATATGAAAGTCCCTTTTCCCTCTAGCCTGTTTCTGAGAAAAGATGATTCAGTAAGAGGTCTTCTATGATACTGGCCTAATACTAATATCTAGCTAGGCCTTAATAACTAATCTAAATAATAGTATCATAAATGTGGGAGCATTTGAAATTATTATTTCTGTACTTTTCAGCAGCAAACATTAATCATTATTAAAATGTTAATAGGCTAGTCATAATGATATTTCCAAAACAGAGTACACAAAAATCCACTGTTTAAAAAAAAAATTCACACAATATGCTGAGGAGTGTCAGCAGCCAAAATAGTTCATGTATCATTACCACAAAGTCTTGAAATGTTCAATTAGCACTAAACATATATTTATGTCTATAGACAAAACATATATATTGATTTCTCTTTCTTTCCCTCTATCATCCATCTATCCATCCACCCATCATTCATCTCTCTCTATCACATGCTAAAGTTCAAAAGAATAAATGTCCAGAGAACTGCTATATCAAAAACATCCAGAGAAGAGTACTATCTATTAGAAAAAAAAAAACTTGTACTAAATTTGAAAAACTGAAATTTGTTAGGGAGAAAAAGTATTTTATTACAATTGCTGCCACAGTTATGCATATAGTGGCTAACTGGGTTATGCAAGTCAAGATACTATGTTAATGAAGTCATTGATCTTCTTCCAGAACTAATAGTAGGTCATGCAGTGGATAAAGTACTGATAACAGACTAATGAAGAACTGAGTTCAAAACCAGCATGAGGCACTTACTAACTGTATGACATAAGCATGTGACTTAACCTCTATCTGCTCTAATTATTTTATTTATTTAAAAAGGACAAAAAAATATACATATATACCTCCTAGAGCTACTGTGAGAACAAAATGATATTTATAAAGTATTTTATAGAACTTCAACCATTGTAGAAATGTTATTATTAATATTAAAGAATAATGGCTTTAATCTAACTCATGTTTAGCTTTCAAATTTTTTAAATGTCTTCAAATTAAACTTTCTATTCTTTATTATTTTTGTTATTATCTTATTTATAATTCTTTGCCTTGAGTCAATTAAAAACTGTAATACAAAAGAAGCTCCAGAAAAGTTTTTAAAAAGTACTTGCTATAGAGTTTTAGTGAATATCACATAATATGAAGCATATGAAGTGGTTTGGAAACTTTAAAATCCTATGTGATCATATAATAGCCTTGATATGTGATTTTAATTAATGAGGATGCATATCCAAAAATGCAAATCAGAACTCCTATGTAATTTAAAAATCTTAGAGGGTTGTTAGAAGAACTAAGAAGTTAAATTACTTTTCCACAATCTCAAAACAAGTTTCACTCAGTCAAGTTTTAAAGAAAGTCTTCATGAAGCCCTTTCCCTTTCCTTCTTTTCCAGTGTTTCCTTTATTTTACACATATTATTACTATTATATCACATTAAACTAGTTTTCCTAAAAGTAATGACATAGATTCTGACAATTATCCAGAGGCCAAATTTCCCAAGAATGCCTATTAGATTCATCGTTATTTTAACATTCTTCGATTTCAAGTTTTGCTCTTTACAACATTTTCAGATTTTTAATAACTTGAAAAATCTCCCAAAGTTAATCAGTGTTGAAAATCAACAGAAGTTTATACATCTAAAATGAATATAAATTAGGTTAATATTAAATCAATGGATGAAAACATTACTAAAAGGCAATTATATATTGCCCATGGAATCAGTGAGTATCCATTACATCATCACTATAATAAAAAATAATGGGGTCAGTGATAATCTCATAAATAGGCAAATACCTTTAGAGGGCAGGTTTTTCCCTTTACTTATTAACCCATTTTTAAGTAACATGACAATTTGACAATATGACAATATATCCTTTTAAATACACTGAAATTATACTTAAACTACAACGGACTCCAAAAGTTCAATATCACAGAAAACAAAGTTTATAATGTTGTCGCTGACGTTGTTTTTGTTTTTGTTTTTGTTTTAAATTTTAAAGCAAATCAAGTTATCAATTTTTTGTCACTGGCTCCCTAGCCAATAAGTAAACAGTAATTCCCAGATGGAATAAAAGCCTTATCAGGATAATCCCATTATCAAATCAGTCCCTATTTTATTATGGGAACTGATAAGGGTCTTCTTTAATACTGGGCTGTTGAATAATAAAGCAATTGGATCTAAACACACCATCTGTTATGGCTGTTATGTGTCTCCAAAAAACCAGTGAGAGTGAATTCCCTTAAGTACAATGCCATCAGAGATGCTTTTAATTATAGCATTTATTCACACTATTTACAAGGCCAAGCCTACATTAGAAGGAAACATGCAAATAAAAGATGGATAGAGAAAACACATTATTTCAAACTAAAAAGTTTTGTTCCTGAAGCAGAATCATTTAATTACACAGAGAAGTTATGTTCAAAGACTCCCATTTTCACCCACAGAAGTTCTATTATAGTCTCTATGTGTCTAAGAAGCAATGTGTGCCAGGTGCAGGTCTGAAAACCAGCAAAGCTGTGGCAGGCAGGCCCACATTTGTTTTTTTCAGTCTCTTTGCCACATTTGAAGCTTTGTTAGAGATCTACATAATAAGAGATTTACTATGTCCACCAGGCAGCCCATTTAGATCATGAAAAATGTTCCTCATCATCAGCATAATTATTATTCTTTTTAAATTAGAATATAATAGACCAACTCACTTTTTCTAACTTCCTTCAATCACTCTCAATCAAGTCACTTTGGGCTTAAGGCTTGACTTGAGACAAAAAAGACATAATCTATCACAACCATGAATGAGTATTTGCAAACTCACACATACACAGACACACACACACACACACACACACAAAACCCCCCCTTTAGCCATACTCATGGGCTATTGCCTGAAATCCTTAAGAGAAATAAGCACTTTCCTTCCAGTATAGCCATGAACTTGGACAGGTTTCTTATACATATATAAATACACACACATACATATACATGTATTACATCCAAATCTAGCCAAAAAACATCAATTAAAACAGTAACTCTTAAATTTGTATTTCACATATACAATTTCAACTGTTATAAGAGATATTTACAAAATTATTATTTTCCTTTATTTGGAGTCTACCTCCTCCAACAATCATCCATAAAATTGTAATAGTGGTATTAATACATGTAAAACCTATCATAAATATTTTGAATCTCAGGAAGTTATTCATCTTTCACCAACGATATCATGGCTGCCTTGTCTTGAATAGTAATTTACTAACATACATTTGTAAAAACTTGTGTTCAGGATATTTTATTTATACACAATTTAAACTCAAAAATATTCATGGCACATTCTTAAAAGTTTTATCTCATAGTTTCCTCTCCAACTTGGAAACTTATTTATTCTTTCAGGTTGACATGATAGGCATAATTTGGTTTTAGTTTAATTTTTAAAAATATTTGTAGAGTAATAGTAGTTTCTTTTAAATTTCATGCTCTTGCACCCCAAGTAAGAAATTATTTTAAGTGATAGCCTTCTTGCCATCAAGGGATTGCTTAGTTCTCTATCATAAATTTGTTTATGGCAAACCTCCAGAATTCTTGCTACATCTGATTCAGGTATTCTTAAATATATATGATGGCTAACATCTTCAGCAGCTACTTATGAAATCTGCCAATTACAAACATTCATCTAAAACTAGGTCTATTATAAGTTTACAAAAAATTTGTCATTGTCAATTTTCACATGTGCCAGATTATTTGTATTTAAGAGCAAAGAGCTCTCAAATAACAAGTGAAGCCAATCAAATATTGGAAACCTACTATGTGCCAAATGTAGTATATAGTAATACAGATAGACAGTTTGGATGACATTATACCTACCTTGATGGGCATCAATATAAATAAATCAAAAAACTTGTACACTTAAGTTATACATTACACATAATATACCAGCTGTAAATGTACTCTCTTCAAATTTTCTGTGGGTATATTTTATGTCCTATTAGAATATAAGCTATCTAAAGGTTTCCATACTGAATCAGTACATAACTCTGATAAAACATCCATACATTTATTTGAAATGTACTACTAATTCCTGTGAGAAATTAACTTGAAAGTCACAAAGAATAGCAAATGATTCACACAAGTGGGAGACTGAAAACTTATCAAAAAACAAATTAAATTTGAAAGTGGAGCAGAAGTGGTGAGTTAAAAGATGCTAGTAAAAATAAAAGACTGACTGAATTAAATTCTCCAGCAAAAAAAAAAAAAAAAAAAAAAAATTGAGTACTTAAAAAACTGTGTATTTTCTCTATTCTCATTTTCAATTCAACCGATGTTTCAGTGAGGTAAGTAATCACTATTGTTTTGAATGTATTTATGATGAAAGTACATTAAAGTGTTTACATGATATGCCTAAGACTACAAAGAGTCCATGTCAGAACTGGAAATAAATTCAAGGTTCCTGACTCCTACAATCTGCTACTTCTAAAAACAGATGGAAAAAAAACTCCATCTCATTATAGCTTCAGCTGTTTTGTTTTTAAGAGAACTGATTTTGTTGATTGAACAATAACATTATTAAATCCCTGCCACTGAATAACATGACTTGTTTAGAGGAACTACTGAAAGTAATTTCACTATAATATTGCCTTGAATGATGCATGCATCAAAGAGCCTTAGAACAATACAACCAAAAAAAACTTGTATTTACAAACAACTGTGAATTGGAATTATGAATTACACTGGCTATTGATCTATTGAAGAATTTTATGTCTAGAAAATTAGACGATAATCTCAGTACTCTAGAAGTAATCCCAATTTAGGGTCCATGAAATTCGTGAAACTGGTGTAATCACAACTCATTCTCTCACATGGGAACATGGATGTTTTCTTTCAGAGTTCTGAATGCCAGCATATTTTTCAGACTTGCCAGATGGATGGCCTAGTACTGTCTGAAAGTTGCTGCCTGAAAAAAAAAAAGGGTGCGCTTCATGTATACATTATGCTCAGCCTTCTAAGTCTGGTTTCCAAGAGGAATCCTGAGTCAGCTCTTAAATTTTTCCTTCCCATATGGTAAAGCACTGCAGCGATACAAAAAAAGTTTACTTGCTTCTTTCTAAGAGAACCCCTGAGATTATTTTAATCACACATAAAACTAACATGTAGAGTCTATAAAGTACTTCCCAATAAATCAAGAGTGCTAAATACCTGGGTTTTGCAAGACTATAATCCTTATATCTTTAGTAAATAACTGTTCCTTGTGGATATCATTGGCTGCTAGAGATTACCAAAGCTTTTACTCAGTGGCTTGTGAGAATAAACTCAAAGACTTTGTCATCAGAATTTCAGTCTTTTTTCTTCCCTACATGCTTTTCTTCTTCTCTTTGTCTGTGTCCCTCTGTCTCTCTGTCCCTATGTCTCTCTCTCTCTCTCCTTCTCTCCCTTTCTCTCTGTCTCTCTGTCTCTTCCTTCCTTCCCTCCCCCCCCCCTTTCTCTCTCTGTCTTTCTCTCTCTCTTTTTCTCTTTCTCTCTGTCTTCCACTTCTCTCTCTGGTCCTCCCTCCCTCTGTCTCTCTCTTTCTGTGTCTCTGTCTCTCTCTTTCTTTATCTCTCTCTCTCTCCTTTCCTCCCCTTCCCCTCTGTCTCTCTTCCTCTCTGTCTTCCTTCTCTCTCTCCCTCTCTATTTCACCTCTTCCATTTTGTATTTTGGTCTGGGGTGAGAGAATGGGTGAAGGAGGTATCCAGTTTTCTCTTACAGTAAGTTTCCCCAAAAAATCATTTTCTTGCTTGACAGAATTTCCCTGTGGCATTATGCCACTTCCACATAGTCATCCATAATTCTTCTCCTGCTTGAAACAATCTCCCACATGCCACTCTTGTTAATGACTGAGATACCCCCTGATGGTGCTTAACATTTAATAGTGCTAGAGCTCTGCGTTTGCCCAAACAACCTTTTCCATTTACCTTACCTCAAAGGCCTTCTAATTTTTCTTCAGAGACAGAAATCCTTTAAGCCCATTGTATCCTTAGGCTACAAATTTACTGAGATTTAGGTTTCCAATAAGAGCGTTGAGATGAATGCCACCTTCTCATTTATGAATCAATTTTTGCCCATCGGCTTTTTACTGTTATTACTTTTTATTTTATTTTGTACTCAAAAGGGAGAAACTTCACATATATATGTATTTATACATATATGTATACACAAACACGTGTGTTTGTATTTTGAAAATCACTAAAGAACAAAATTGAAAATCTTATCTGAAAGATATAAGTAGCCAAATTTTGCCCCAAATACCCATGTCGACAAGTATCATCATACTATATACTTAATCATGAACACCATATTTTTTTCACAATTCACCACAGAATATGCAATAAGTTGTTCCTGAATATTTATAGTTAGATTTTATTGTTCTGTTTATAACTGTTTACATAAGGCTTTTCTTATCTTTAATTCATGGAACTCAATACAGCAAACTTTCTGTATATCTTCAGATAAAAGTGAATGTTGGGATTCTAATTCTATTGGTTTCTCAAAGAGAAATACATAAAACATGTCTTTTTGATCAAGGTAATTAAAAACCTACTGTTAGGATATCTCCTTTTCTATTTCATTGTTTTATAGAGAATGAAAAATATTCTTACTTTGAACTAATTTAAAAATCAACAATTTTGCAATGTTTCCCATAATTTTAATTTCCATATTGTATTTTTGAATCATATTAAATATTTTATTTTATTTATATTTATTTTACATAATAAAAGTAAAATATTACTTTTACCAAGATTGTGAATGACTATCCACACCTGTCTAATATTACCTATTTGTAAGATACTGAATATAGGCAATTTGAAATAAAGTACATGCTATTCCAATATTTTTTAAAAAGCTATTAGAATCAACCAGTTAAGGGTACTATCAAAAGAAACCACATCCAAACTCTAAAAATAAAGTGAGAGCTTCCAGCAAGAATTGAATGTATTGATAACTATCTTGAAAATAAATAAAACAATTCTGTCACTGCAAGCTGTAACAGGCATATGGCATGAAGATTAAACTTGGCATATCAGGCCTATAAAAATGTATGTGTGTTCCAATCCCAAAACAACCTTCATTGTCAAAGTTATCCCCCAAATAGAAACAAGAATCAATTAACATGCATTTACAAAGTGCTTACTATTGACAAGAATTATGCTAAGTATTGGAGATACAGTAAAAGAAGAAAAAAGTTTCTGCCCAATAGCAGCTTACAATCTAATGAGAAAATCCAATTTCACATACAAAAATCAATTCAGAGGGGATGAAAAATAACCTTTAAAAGGAAAGCACTACTACTGGCTGATCTGAATTGATTGGAATAAACTATTTTTAAAATGAATAATGAATTTTTGCTGAAATAGGCCTTAGAGATTATACAATTCAATCCTCTCACCTTACATAGACCAAAGAATAGGTAAAATGATTTAATCAAAGTCATACAACCAGTTATTACTGGAACCAGGTTTAGTAACATTCACAATCATTAATTTATCAGAAACCTGAAATTGCATTTTGTCATTATAAGTCCATTTTTTCTCAAAATCATATAATATAGACTCCCCACACTTTATTTCACAATACCTGGTTTATTAAAATGATATTGAAATAATGGAATAAAAATTCTTATATTAATTCTTCAACAATGAGATAGGAAAAAGATAATTTAAAATAGAAATGTACTATTTTCTTTTTGCCATTTAGAATATTGTCTGCATCATGTCCATTTATATTTTCTTTTGTTCAAGCCATTTATTTGTCATATCTCTTTTTCTAGAGATACTTTGTTCTATGAGAAGAAAAAAAATGGAATACCTATGTTTGTATTTGAAAATACTCTCTCTTTTACTGACTGAAATGCAGGAAAAGAATGACTAAAACTAAGCATTATCTAGAGAATTCCTAAATAAATCCATTTTTTAAAAATTCTCACAAACTTTTCACTGATTTCCAAACAGACAAGAATATATGTTAGACAAAGACATATGGAATTCTTGGTCAGCCCTTTGAAGCTCAGATGCTTCAAGTAGAGATTTTGTAAAAAAAATCATGAAAACTCATATTAGTATAAAAAATAATTGGCCTGCAATCACACAGGTAGCTTGGGGACTTTGTTTTTGTTTTTATTATTTTTTTCTATTACATGCAAATAATTATAATCTTCAGCTCTCTGGATAAGACTTATATTCATTGTGGAGAAAAGAAAAAGAAAAAAACCAACAACTTGAGATTGCCAGGATTTACATTTTGAATAAAAACATCTTGCCTCACTAAACTACAGGAAAGGCTGCTTTTAAAGGTTATTTGAATTCATGTTAAATAGTTGATGATTCAATCTACTAAAAAAAATAGATACAGAGGATGAAATAATAAAGGACAAGGGATAACATTTCCACTCACTATTTATCAGGGTATGAGGGTCCTTATAAAGGAAACATAATAGGTATCTTACCACTTTCAGAAAATGATAGGAAGCAAAGTCAAATGAAACATTAAACGTATTCACTGTTATTTCTAACCTTTGGTTTTTATTGTTAGTAGATATAGTTGGGGGTGATAGTCCTTCTTCCTAAAGTCTAGTGTAAAAAAATACCACTAAAAATATAGGTATGGGTTTATTTCTGTTTCTGACTCTCAAGACATAAGTAGTTTATTTTATTTACAGAGATCTTCATATTTAAGTTGTTCCCTGAATGCACACATTATTGGTATTTAACAACTGAGGTTTTAAATGATGTTCTGTTTTACTAATCTGAATGTTAAAGTGCACTGAGTATCCAAAGGAAAAATGTTTTGTTAGGCATCAGCAAAAAGACAAGTAATAAGCAACCTTTTAAATAACTATTCTTTTATTGCTGCAAAACCTCATCTGAGAAATCACTGCAGCATATAACTGCAAGATCTCTAAAGGAACAAAGCATAAACAAAGCAGAAAGGAAGAAAAAGTATGATCACTGAGCCATAGATCATTAGCTCCCATCCTCTAAGCTAATATAATTTTTTGACCAGAAAAGAATTACCCTATGAGAAAGCTATCCTTTTATTATCTTAGTAGGTGTGGAAACACAATGTGACTCTGGGATTCTCCTTCAGAAACCTAGTGGTCAAAGAAAGTGATTATTTTCTTCAGTGGTAGGTTCTGGAGAGGACTCAAAAGAGATATCTCACACACACACACAAAAGTCAAGGTCAAATAAGCATTAGAATAAGCTTTAATAATAGCAGGGCTTTAAATTATGTAAATAAGAAACCTTTAACATTTGAACAGCATGGTGATATTTCACATATATATATATATTTAAGACCTTGCTTTTAATCCTATAACCTCCGTTATGATGTCAGGAGCCATCCTTAGTCTATGTTTACAGTTATTACCAAAAACTAACTTTTCATAAAAATCAGTGGTGATAGGTATAGATATAATAGCTTCATGTTTATTTCTAAGGATTTATCTAAATTTGGATGGAGATGGTAAAGTATGCCTAAGATTTTGTCCCATTAATTTTTCAGTAGCACTTTAAACTCTTCATTGGATCATAAATTCAGAGGGTAGAGGCATCTTAGAGTTTATCTAATCCAATTGCTCAATTTACAAATGATGAAACTAAATTGAAGAATGTTAAGTGACTTTCCCAGGGTCATAAAGCTGTTAAGTAGCAAAACTAAGATTCAGCATAACCCTCTCTGATTATTGGAATAATCTGTTAAAGAATGAGAAACATTAAGAGGCTTCTTGGCTAATATCCTTTAAAATATGTTTCAAAAAACTGGTAGTTGTTGAGGTATTCTTTCATCTAAACTATCTGTTTGGTATTCATAAAGCAGGATTGTCATGGTTAATATAAAATTCTTGCTGAAAAATCCTTGAACTTCTTTATCACAGCTTTTTTTTCATTTGTTTAAAAAAAATGACTTTGGCTAGTTATGTTAAGTAAATTGAAATCTAAAAGAAAACATGACCATTAACCATGCTATTTAGTGTCAAATTTTTTCAATATATAATGCTTTTTTTTTTTTTTTTTTTTTAGAATATCAGACAAAGCTTTCACACAATTCTTTATATAATGCTCCAAACAGGGTGAAGATGGCTATAGGATGACTTTCCCAAGATAATACATTTTTATGGGAAGATGATTTAAGTTAAGAGTTTGTAAATATCTCACATTGTTTGAGAAATCTCTTTTGATTCATACCCTCCACACTCCATTCAAGATATAAGCCAAACTTAAGATACTGTGATTTAATGATCCTGAAGACTAATCAATATCATGGAAATCTTCCAACATCAAAAGTTCCAGTCAAATTGAAACAATCTAATTTTGTACTTTGTAGCAGTCGATATCTCAAGGTTTCTGCATTTGAGATAGCATCACACTTCCAGGCTTCTAGAAAAGTGTGTAGCCACAAGATTAAATCAATGACATTTATTTTTAGGATGGATTATAGGTTTCGGTAAAGATGCCAAAGTGATCTCAAAGGCATTAATGCTCAAAGGACAATTGTAAAATTCCAGCCATCATAGTGTTTGGAGATTTTCTTAACCCCATTGAATATATCAAGTGATTATTATTACTGTTATTGTTTTTGTGTCATTGTTATATAATACTAACAATATATTTGTTATTATTGTTATTATAGTTTCATTTTATGAATAGGTACTCTTTCTTTTCATAAATGAAGCTTAGTCATCATCTGCCCTTTTATGTCAATTCAGCTATTATAGAGAAATACTTGTGGTAAGAAGTAGTAAATAACATTGTTTTAGATGAGAGATTTTAACCTTTTCTGTGTATAATTAGCCATTTTGGTAGTCTGATAAAATCCATTGACTTTTTCTCAAAATAATGTTTTTAAAGGCAAAAAGTAAAATGCATTAAATTATATAATAAAAGGTAGTTCAAGAACCCACAGAAATGTCTCAAGGGAACCTTTAAAGATCTATGGATCCCTGGTTAAGAAACCTGCTTTAGATTCATTCAGAAATAGATATTTTAAACTGCATGGAAGTTTGTTGATTGTCCTAACACCAGAGAAATAATGCCAATAGAACCCTCTTTTCCTAAAAACAACATCTGAATACAAGCTCCTTAAGGACAGGAATTGTCTTACTTTTCTACTTATATCCCTAGTACTTACAGTGCTATCTATATGGCAACAATTAAGTGCTGAATGTTGTTTGATTCATTGATTTATTCTTTCATTTATTCACTCAGGTAGCTTGTTGACTTTTATTAGGGGGGGAAAAAACATGGCAAAATATGACAAGACTTACAATTCTTGTTTTATTTGTAGGAATATCATGGGTTACACTTATTTTGCCTTGATTGGCCTGTGATTGGCCTGTGAAGGTGACACTCTTAAAATTTTAGATTTGTCTTCCTCTCAAATGGATATTTAATTCATTAGAGTAATCTGACATTACGAATAGAAAGCTAGCCTAGAATCTGGGAAGATCAGCATTTAAATTTTGCCTTTTACACAGAGGTTTTACACATCTAGTAAAGAATGAAATTGTGTTCCTCACAGTCTCACTTGATTATAAGCTTTATTACCAACACAATTAGTATAGAACCCTCTTTTCTTAAAAACACCAGCTGAATGGCAAATACCATCTCTATGGCAAAAATTAAGTGCTGAATGTTTTTTGATTCATTAATTTATTCTTTCCTTTAGTCAGGTAGCTCTTTGACTCCCGTGAGTATATATTAGTAGTTCTAGAATGCCTTATTTGAATAGTTTTTTTTTTCATTCTCCCACTCTCAAAGCATGTATTTATAAGTTTTAAGTAATTTGGTAAAGTGTTTGAATATCAAGAAATTTTTTTTTCTTTTTAAAAAAGGGAATTTTTAAAAAAAATTTAAAAAATGGGAAATCTGTTGAAAATTTCTTATAGCTAAGCCTCTTTAATAGAATGAGTGATAAGTGCAAGGATATTTTGTGTTCTACCCCTTCTTCTTCTTCTGATTAATAAAAAAATTATCTTTATAAAACCATATCGCACATTCACAATTTAGTTTCCTTGAATATTAACTATGTGCTTCTTAAAATCATTGAGGGACATCTTTACTTGTTCACATATACCTCCAGGAATTGACTATTCTTGTATTTAAGAAAATTCATCAGTAATAATAGGTATTTATTAAGTACTATTTTAAAAATCTTCTTGGTTTTCCTTTCAGGCGACTATTTTGTGTTCCTTTTTTTCTTTTAGAATGTACATTCCAGATCATCAAATCACCAGGAATTAGGTCAAAGTAATGCTTCCCAAACTAAGCAAGGATTGGAATATCTGAATTTATCTGAAGATACTGTAGAACTGACCTTTCTTGTGACTTGTTGGCAAGACTTCTCTGCCTATAGATTACAGACATCACATTAATATTAGAAGCTACTCCATTAATTTCTATGATGGAGAATACTACAATTTTACTGAACACATCCTTGTTTGGCACCATAATAAATGCCAAATTTGATTCAGGGAATGTTTGTTGGAAGATTTTATCATGAATTAAATATCTGAGGAGATAGAATAACATGAAAAAAATTGCAGTCCAAAGAATGATGCCACAATATAAATAGCAAAAGGCTTCTAATAGATTACTCATTCCATATGTGAAATTAACCCTAAAAATGCATCAAAAATCTTAGTTTTAGGTGAAGTAGAGGAAATAAATAATCGTGTCAAATGTTTGGGCTCAGCAAACATTACCTTATGATTGCATTCTATTTGCTTCCTAAAAAAAAAAAAAGAAAGAAACAAAGTTGCAAGATATAATAATCCTATTGTATTGACAGGCTGACACTTAAGTTAATCACTACGTATCAAAACAAACATTTTATGAGTAGGATCTGTTTAGTTTCTAGGGAATCAACTGCATTTAAACTGCTTACTGAGAATATCTGAGAATGGAATTTCACTGCCCTGTTAACAAAATCTTATTTTTATTATATAAAAAGATGCTTTGACAATTATCAAGAAGTCCAATTAGGCTCTTGTAATGGGCTGAGGTTTGAGCTGATGCACTGAGGTCCCAAGTACATGAGGCTAGATAGTAATTGGGCTATACTCTATTAATATACATGATTGGATTAAGAATGGTCCCTGCCCACTCTCCTTGCAAGTCCTGATGTGTTGTATAGGAAATGACGATTTTGGTGGGTGGAGGCAGAGAGAGGGAAGAAGACAAGCTGGGAGAGATTGGGCTGAGTTCGAGACTCCGAGCTGCTGGTTGTGTGGCTGCTGGTCGAGCTAGCTTCTTGACTCAGCTGCACACATTGCTATCGCCGATTCTCTTCCACCTCCGATCCTTCTTCACTGAGAATAAAGACTGACGATTTTCCCCTAACCTGAATTCCTGTCTCGTGCTGATCTTAAAATACACGATCTTAACAGGCTCTCAATATCACAATCCTTTTTTTCTTCCTAACTACCCCCAAATATAAATTGATGCAACATAGGGTCACAACAGTAAAAATGTAGTGTACAAGGGAATAACAATAACAGTTTAAAAAGTTATATTGCTCAATAAAAATATCTAGAAAACTTATATAAAATATGTTTTCAATGAATGGTGTTGGTGATTCTATAAAAATATTATTGTAAAGAAAAACATTAAAATTTTAAGGCAACTTTTATTTAGTTTCTTCATGAAAATATATATTAATTGCATTTCACTAATTAAAATTGCAAGTTAGTTATCAATCTGCAAAATAAAAAAAATTTTATTGTCTCTACTAGTTTAGCATGCTAAGCTTTACATGTAAAATGTAATCTTTCTGAGCTCATTCTTCATATAAGGTATTTTTTTTTTTCTTTCAATAACCTTATCTCCTGACAGATTTTCTCATTACCTTTGATGTCACAGTCAGAGAGATTATTTTTAGTGAATTTGCATTGGAGACAAATTTTCACTCACTGGGACCTCCTCTATTTTCTGGAAACTGCTGGTACTTTTCCAAGTTAGGAACTTCCATGACCACAGAGTAGGAAAAACAATCACAAATGAGACATGCCTCCTTCCTAAAAATACTTGGTCTTACTTTAGTATCCCTGGGCTGTCCCAATACAATCATTTAAACAGCTGAGAGATAAAGTTTTTTATTTTGATAATAATTATTCAACGATTATCTTGATGACAAAGTAATAAGAGTTGTTTAGAAAAAATGCAGATGAACCCATAACATAAAACAATAAATAATCTTCAAACACTGCAAGAAAGATCCATAATAATTCTTAAATCAATGAATTAATACTGTGACAAAAAAAGTTCTGTTCTCATAAAAGACATATTTGAAAATTTTTAAAGAGATTTTGAAATGAGTATTGTTCAAGTAACTAATCATCTTTTAAATGTAATGACATCATTTAAATCTAATGATAATTCCAAAGAATGTATGTTTCATGTTATAAATGATCACCCTTTAACACTTCTCTTATAGGATCAAAAAGGACTGCATTAAGTAGAGTAATAATAATAAACATGATGACTTTTATGTAGTACTACATAGGATGCACAATATTTTATATTCCTTATATAAGACCAAGAATTGAGACCAAATTAAGGATATTCCTACATATTCATGGTCAATTGACTAAATACAGCAAATAAAAAACTGTGGAAATGAGTCATACATATGGTCTTATATTTTATTTTATTCCTTTTGAGGAATCAACTACTGAAAAAAATCAATCACACTGCACTGAAGTTAGAGGTGATATCAAGGGGGATTAGGAAGGGAAGTAAAAATGAATATATTGGTTATGCAAGGGTTAAACAGAAAGCTGAGCTGAAAATATTTCTAAAATATGTAGCAGTTTTTTTCTCTTAGTAAGCATATTTTACCAAATATACTTAGGTATTTGTTTAATAATTCGTGTTGAATTAATGCTTTAAAATCATTACTTTGAACACAGTTACAATAGTTCACTGTATATTAATGTAAAACACGTAGAGCACTGGGGCTAAATCCATACTGTATTGATCCCAAAATATATTCTTAAATTAATAAAGGAAAAAAAAATCAAGCCTTGATACTATTTTATCTTCTAGTAACTGTCTTTTTCTCCTAAAAATTCAAAAAGAGAAAAAAAAATCCAAGTAGTTATGTGCTTATCTTTATTCAAGATTTGTCTGCACTTTACAAGAGTAAATCTTTTATTTTTCTAGTTGTTTTGTTGTTATATAAATACAGCCCAAATCTGTGTATAACCTCTCAAGAGAAATGAGTGGCATGAACACTAGTAGTCATGGAGGAATGAGAAAAAAGACAAATATCTGAAATACTAAAACAAAGTAGTTTCTTAATGCAATGGGATAAAGTACTTTTTATAACATGTTGGAACAGCATTTCTATAAAGTGAAGCACATAGATTTAAAGTTTATTTATGGAATGAGAAGATAATCTATTTAAAAGAAGAAAAAAAGATAAAATGATTATTTTTTAATTATAGAATATGAAAAAACATAGAAGCTATCCATGTAATAATAACTTCTCAAAATCAGAGGGTTTTTTTTTTTCTTTGTATCTTCAGCACCTAGCCTAGTGTCTGACATATCAATGTTTGTTGAATTTTACTGACTTGAAAATAATCCTACTTCTTCATTTTACAGAATTGTTATCCTGGAGACAGAAGTAAATAAGTGGAAAACATTGAATTGGAATGTAGGCCTTCCAACTCTAAATCCAGTCTATTGTCTATTGTACCATATTGTTTTATCCTTAACACTTCCCTTATAATTTAAAAATTACTTGACTTGACTTTGTACCTATTTCGATCCTTTGGAGAATAAAGGCCAAAAAAATCAATTTCTGAAAGAGCATTCAAGGCTTTGAACTCCATACAAGAGCACTAACACATCTAATGTAGATTTTTTAATTTATTTTAGAGATTTTCTACAGAGAGTTGAGTTGTTATGACTCTAACATAGAGTTTATTATTTAAATAATCATATCCACTCTCATAATAATATATGGGAGCTCTGGTTTAAGGCTATCACCATTTAAGCATTCACAGTTTAAGTAAGTTGTTTGTCAAGATAAATGGTAATTTAAAGGAATTATATTAGCCAGATCCAACTTTATGCTTAAGTGTGCACAATGAAGAGGGAAAGAGAAGGAATAAGAAGTCTTCTTGGATGGCACTATGATAACTAGAAAGATGAATCTATAAAAGCAAGGAGGAGTCTGTGGGCAAGAGTCCCATTGTAAAGTAGTGTTCTACTTCAGAAGGTTGTTTGCTCTCTTTAGATATCACAATCAGAACTTCTTCCTTAAAATACAATTGTACATATATTTATACTATTTTAATATCAAAACCATATCTATATCTAAATAGCTATGAAATCTCTCACCTCTCTAGAACTTTACAATATAAAATGATTTTTTATTTTTTTTAATTTTTTTTCTTTTATATTTTTATTTATTTATTTATTTTTATTTAATAGCCTTTTATTTACAGGATATATGCATGGGTAACTTTACAGCATTAACAATTGCCAAACCTCTTGTTCCAATTTTTCACCTCTTACCCCCCACCCCCTCCCCAGATGGCAGGATGACCAGTAGATGTTAAGTACATTAAAATATAAATTAGATACACAATAAGTATACATGACCAAAACGTTATTTTGCTGTACAAAAAGAATCAGACTCTGAAATATTGTACAATTAGCTTGTGAAGGAAATCAAAAATGCAGGTGGGCATAAATATAGGGATTGGGAATTCAATGTAATGGTTTTTAGTCATCTCCCAGAGTTCTTTCTCTGGGCATAGCTGGTTCAGTTCATTACTGCTCCATTGGAAATGATTTGGTTGATCTCGTTGCTGAGGATGGCCAGGTCCATCAGAACTGGTCATCATATAGTATTGTTGTTGAAGTATATAATGATCTCCTGGTCCTGCTCATTTCACTCAGCATCAGTTCGTGTAAGTCTCTCCAGGCCTTTCTGAAATCATCCTGTTGGTCATTTCTTACAGAACAGTAATATTCCATAATTTCATATACCACAATTTATTCAGCCATTCTCCAACTGATGGACATCCATTCAGTTTCCAGTTTCTAGCCACTACAAAAAGGGCTGCCACAAACATTCGTGCACATACAGGTCCCTTTCCCTTCTTTATAATCTCTTTGGGATATAATCCCAGTAGTAACACTGCTGGATCAAAGGGTATGCACAGTTTGATAACTTTTTGAGCATAGTTCCAAACTACTCTCCAAAATGGTTGGATTCGTTCACAACTCCACCAACAATGCATCAATGTCCCAGTTTTCCCGCATCCCCTCCAACAATCATCATTATTTTTTCCTGTCATCTTAGCCAATCTGACAGGTGTGTAGTGGTATCTTAGAGTTGTCTTAATTTGCATTTCTCTGATTAATAATGACTTGGAGCATCTTTTCATATGACTAGAAATAGTTTCAATTTCTTCATCTGAGAATTGTCTGTTCATATCCTTTGACCATTTTTCAATTGGAGAATGGCTTGATTTTTTATAAATTAGAGTTAATTCTCTATATATTTTGGAAATGAGGCCTTTATCAGAACCTTTGACTGTAAAAATATTTTCCCAGTTTATTGCTTCCCTTCTAATCTTGTCTGCATTAGTTTTGTTTGTACAAAAACTTTTCAGTTTGGTATAATCGAAATTTTCTATTTTGTGATCAGTAATGATCTCTAGTTCTTCTTTGGTCATAAAGACCTTCCCCTTCCACAGGTCTGAGAGGTAAACTATCCTGTGTTCCTCTAATTTATTAATAATTTCATTCTTTATGCCTAGGTCATGAACCCATTTTGACCTTATCTTGGTGTACGGTGTTAAGTATGGATCAATGCCTAGTTTCTGCCATATTAGTTTCCAATTTTCCCAGCAATTTTTATCAAACAGTAAGTTCTTATCCCAAAAGCTGGGATAAAATGATTTTTTAAAAGAAGAAATCATTTGATATTTCCTTAAAGCAGGAGATAGCCTTGTTCTGACATATTCTCAAAGATGTCCACATTAATAATGAGACTGACACATGCGTGGCCAGACTAGCTCAGTGTCTAGGAGGCTTTGAAGGAAAGTGTGAGAGTGGAGAGGTATTAAATTCCCTACCAAACTGAAGGTCAACAGAGATGTTGTGCTGACTTTATTGTAGTATGTTTGAAACCTGGACAGTACACCAGTACTATGGCAGGAAACTGAATTGCTTCCATTTGAATTATCTAAGAAAGATTCTGAAGATCACTTCATAGGATAAGATATCAGACAGTGAGATGCTTTCTTGAATTAAACTCCAAGTGTTCCAATTCTACTGCAGAAAACCCAACTCCACTGGGCTGGCCACACTGTTCAAATGTCAAATGTATGCTTGCCAAAAAAAATAATTTTATGAAGAACTCACACAGGACAAAATATTCATAAGATGGTCAGAAAAAGCAATGCAAGGACACTCTCAAGGTCTCTATTAAGAACTTTAGAATTCTAAAGTTGAGAGTCTGTGTGACATGGGAGACACTGGCACAGGACCACCCAATATGATCTGCACTCATCAGAGAAGATGTTGTGGTCTATGAACTCAGCAAAATTGAATTAGCTCAGAAGAATCACTAGATGTGCAAAGTTAGAGAATCTACCCTTAAATATTCAAAGAGATTATTTGTATCTGCCCTGTGGTAGAGCATTCCAAATTCAAGGACAAAACCAACTACCTATACTCAAAGAAGGATCCAAGGGAAATATTAGCAGCTGATATTTTCCTGAATGCAGACACAAAAATAAGCTTGTTTGGCACTTAATTTGTTCTGGAAAACAAAAAGGGAAAGTGTCAGTTCTCTCCAGAAAAGAATGAACCACATTTGTCACTACTTTTAAATAATTTTCTACTGGGTAGTTTTTAAATTCCTTACTGTATAACTCAGATATCCATTTTCTTGAAAATTTTCTTGAAAAAAATTTGAAGATGCTTTTGAAACAATGTTTTATATAATATATACAGGTTCTCCTCCCTCCAACCCCACTATCAAGGTATTTTCAAACAGGTCATTTCAGAGTGAAACAGCCTATAGACAAAACATTCTATGGAATGGAGTTATGAAGTTTGAGACTAGGAACTGTTGTTGCAAATGTGTTTTTTTTATTTAAAAATATATGAATCATGGAGGTAATGCAACAATTTGGGAATGGGGAATTGTCGTACCAGTCCCACTTGCTCTTAAAGCCATCTAGTGAGGTGACTTTAGACCCCCAGAAATAGTTATACAAATATTAAATGACATCTGCATTTAGCTTTGCTTTTTGCTAGATGGAGACTACATTGAGAAGTACATATCAAAACAATATGTGAAAAGTTACTGTATAATCATAAAAGAAGATACCAAAGGCATATGATTTTTAGTAGAAAAATTAAAACGCCATCATAGTTTAACCAAAAGTCTATCTGAAAGTGGCAGAGACATAGATAGCATTGGGTTCTACAAACAGAATTCATAGCTACAAACCAAAAAATGCATTACCTCATAATTACTTGTAAAAACATCTCAAGGTTTGTAGAGCACTTGTATAAGCATTATAATCCTTGTTTTATATAGTAGTGAATTGTAGTTGTGAGAGTCAGGGGCATTAATGCTTCTGCTCGAGAAATGCAAATTAAGACAACTCTAAGATACCACTTCACACCTGTCAGATTGGCTAAGATGACAGGAAAAAATAATGATGATTGTTGGAGGGGATGCGGGAAAACTGGGACATTGATGCATTGTTGATGGGTTTGGAACAATCCAACCATTCTGGAGAGTAGTTTGAACTATGCTCGTTATCAAACTGTGAACCCTTTGACCCAGCAGTGTTACTACTGGGATTATACCCCAAAGAGATTATAAAGAAAGGAAAGGGACCATGTGCAAATGTTTGTGGCAGCCCTTTTTGTAGTGGTAGAAAACTGGAAACTGAAATGTCCATCAGTTGAGAATGGCTGAATAAATGTGGTATATGAATATTATAATAATGTTCTGTAAGAAATGACCAACAGGATGATTTCGAAAGGCCCGGAGACTTACAGGAACTGATGCTGAGGAAATGAGAGGACCAGGGAGAATTATATACCCAACAATAATACTTTATGATGACTAGTTCTGATAGACCTGGCCATCCCCAGCAACGGGATTAGCCAAATCATTTCCAGTGGAGCAGAATGAACAACCAGCTATGCCCAAGAAAAACCTGGGAGGACAAACCATTACATTGAAAAATCCCCATTTTGCCCACCCATTTTTATTTTCCAAGCTTTTGACAATATTTGAGTCTGATTCTTTTTGTACAGCAAAAAACGTTTTCAGGGGTATACTTATTGTGTATCTAATTTATATTTTAATGTACAAATCTACTGGTCATCCTGCCATCTGGGGAGGGGGGGGTGAGGTGAAAAATTGGCAAGAGGTTTGGAAGAAGCTGTAAAGTTACCCATGCATATATCCTGTAAATAAAAGGCTATTAAATTAAAAAAAAATTAATGCTTCTGCTCACATGTTCAAGAAGAAGTTGAGGTGAGACCCCCCCACCCCTAGTTATTTCTTCTTATTGGATCATGATTGGTTTTTTCCATTTTGTATACATGTGACACCAATATCAATAACATCTTCAAACTCAAATAAATGTCAATGATCATGATGGTCTTTTGGGAAGAACCACAGAATTCATGATGGAATGAAATGTGCTACTATAGAAGGTCATGTGAAATTTCTTATTTTAAAGAATTCTATTGAAGCTGTGAGAGGAAATCTAGATACTAACACTGTGTCAGAATATATAGTTTGGTAGACTCAATGTTACAAAGATACAAAAGGGAATAGATGAAATAATCAACATTCATAAGTGATAGAAGTAACTTTGATGATTATTCGGTTTAGAAATGCAAATTATACACCTCAGGAAGAGACAGATTTTTAATTTTTTATTAGTGACATAATGGAAGAGGAATAAAATCAAAGTACATTCGCTCATATTCACATTTCTAAGACAAAGCAGATTCAGAATACTATTCTTAATCCAATGAAAAAGTGAAATATTAGCTTTATTCTGCATAAACCCATACCTAGTTCATCCTATCAATGATTTCAAAGAAGTAAATATGTGAAAATAGTTACACTATTGATACAAATAAAAAAACTATCATGGAAAATATGGCAAAACCAAGATGTTACTGATTTTATAATGCATTTAATTTTTGCCTGTCAAGATTTTATAGGATGGCTTAACAGAAGAACAATGAATTTGTTAATAATATCCTTTCCCAACTTTTACAGTATACATAGTATTTTACTCATTTCAAAAAGTGAATATATTCTGCTCCCTAGATTCAAAAATTATGTTGCATTACTTTATTCTACTCTGAAAATATGTAAGAAAGAGGCCTTCAAAGATGTCTTTGCCACTCATGAAAATAGTTATATTATTAGATGACAAATATTTGTTTCTGTTTCTTGGTTATCTGCAGATTTTGTTGAAATAGGGTTCAGGCTAGGCTTAAGTCACCTCAGGCCTAAAACCCACTGAGGCAAAGAAAGAAATATTCTTTTTTTTTTTTTTTAAATGTACATGTTTTTGGATGCTAGAAGATTCCATAGCACCTTGGTATTTATTTTGTGTGACATAAAGTCATATGTGATATAGGAAATACTCAAAGCCTAGTATAAAGAAAAACACACAGGGGTCATAGTTTTTAAATGTAGTGGTGTACAATTTTCAAACCTTGCCTAGGGCTGAAAAATTCTTTAGCCCAGATATAAGCAAATATGCTTTGGCTCAGAACAGAATCAGAAATATATTGTATGGTCTTTGTTAATTCATTAGCTCTACACATTTGTGCCGAAATATTTTTAAAAGGTGTAATCATAAATATTATACATGGTCATTGGAATGGAGAAGTGCATGTGACTAGAAGGAAAAAAGATGCTGTTATTTAGTTTTGTAAGTTATGAAGTTTTAAATGCTCAAAATGGTATTTTCCCTTATGATTTATTTTTAATTTGAATAAAATGAAAAATAAAAAAATTCACTTGATTATGACCATCTTAAATTATACACAATTTAGAGGAAACAACAGCAAATAGTTAATTTTTGCATATAATATGTATATTTTTATTTATATTTTGCTAGTTTTCATTTAGGGAATCTTTATAATGACTAATTTTGTGGCTGAGTCATACACCTATATTTACAGAGATGATGAAATGGGAAAGTAGGCCACTGTTCTGCTTTAACCAAGTCTGTTAATTTTTTTTTCATTTTTTTTCTTTTCAAATGAGATAGATAAGTCCTAGATTAATGTTAAATGAGAGAGCAAAAGAGGGAAGAAGTGAGGGAAAGGAAGATGGAAGCAGCGAGAGATAAAGAGAGTGGGAGAAAGAGCAAGAGAAAGGGAGAGAGATGAAAAGAGAGAGAGATGGGGGATAAAAAGGGAGAGGAGGAAGGAGGAAAGGAGAAAGATGGAGGTAGAGGGAAGAAGGGAGCGGAAGAAGAGAAAGAAGGAGGGGGGAGAGGAGAGACGTTGAAAGAGAAAGAAAAAAAGAGATAGGGGAACTGGGGAGAAAAGGAAAAGGAAGGGAGAGAGAGAAAGATGAGAGAAATAGGGACACAGAGAGAAAACTCAGGGAAGAAAAAGTACTTTGAAATATGACTGCTTGGCTTATTCACAATGTTAGAGTACAACTTATAAAGAAGGGGGAAAAAGTAACACTTAAATAATTTTTCTGAATTTGTGAAGTATTTGGAATTGAATGAGAAACTAAGTAAAAAAGCCTGCTTTACATAGAACAAAAGCAGATAAATGTGACAAAACTAGAAGACAAAAAATTGTTCATCTACTCTTAAGATTTACTGTCAAGATTAAGCCTGAGAAATGAAAATGTACATATTTATCTTTTGAAAAAACTAAATGGAAGTACTTGAGCCAGAAAGGTTAAAAATGGCTCAGGGAACAACTGCACTAAGTAATGTTTTAGGGCCCTGATTTATGCAACAAGTTCAGTTCAATAATGAGCAAAACTGCTAATCAGTGCCCACAGATATTAGATAATAAATTCAAGAGGACCAAATGGATGTTTGCAACAGAGCAACTACTGGCTTAATGATTTAATTAATCTAAACATGCAAAAAAGTCTTGCTACTTCACATTTGTTTAGCACATGACATGTTAATGGAGACAAAACTGCTTGGAGTGGGGGTAAGGCCAATGATATTCATAAATTTAAAATGGGATCTGGGGGCAAAAGACACAATTTCCAGAAGTTACACAGATTCCTCACAAGAAACTCATCAGGGACTTGAGAGAACAGCTTATAATTGGCCAGGTAATATTTCACCTTACATGGCAGAAATGAAATTGCTTTGATTAGTATAGCATATCTAGGCTAGTGCTATGCAATTCAGACCTAAAGATAAACAAAGTGACTTATAATTTGCTGAATGTTATCTTTTCCTATAGCTGGGCTTATTGTAGGGGCTCCTGTAGGCAAACATGACCACCCTATAGTCTTTAGGATGACAATATTTCATTTCTTATCCTATTTATCAAAACTGGGGTAGTAATGGACACGACCTTTTGATTTTATTTTTTTATGAAAGTAGTTCTGTAAATTAATTTTCCATAAGATTTTAAACAGATATTGGAAAAGAACTTATGCTTCTACATACCTTTAAACCAAAGGTTTTGTTTTTGATGTTATTTTGGCACCCAACCTGTTATTTCATTGTCACAGGGAACAATCATTGAGAAAACATTCTACTTTACAACTTTTGGTCCTGATAGTGGAAAGAAACTAATCATGCAGACTTTACCTGTCAGAGGGTGGGTAGTCCAGATTTTAAAAGTTGTCTCAAGACTCACTATACAATATTGCTTATCAATCAATGGATAAAAATCTAAAGCCCAAATAAGTGAAATATTTCCAAAATGTTTATAGCAAATGGCATTTTAATATTTCTACCCAATTTTATGGAGAAATTAATGATATTTATAGGCTATTCAAAATACTGACCCATGTATTTTCTTTTTGGAAATGACATATATATTTAAATAGCAATAAAGACCTAACTAAAATGATCAAATCTGTAAATAGAGTCAATCATAGTAAAAAAAAAAAGCAATGCAAATATGGGATTTATATAAATATGTATATGGCTATATATGTTTGTGTATTTATATATGTATATATAAAGTATATTTATATGTACGTATAAATTAAAAGCTCACAGATTATATTGTGCCAAACTTTAATTAAACCTCAGTAATAGTAGATAAGACAAATACTCTAAAATAGTATTTTTTCAATGAGCCTGTATTTAAATTCATCTGAACTAAACAAAAACATATAACAAATTTACCTGATAATGTTATAATTACTCTATAATGAGCCTATATCACTTAATGATAACACTTGCTTACCTTTCTTGTTTTTTCTCATCATGAGCATATATTGATTAAATTCTTTTCAAGTACAATAAATTTATTATACAGTCTTTCAATGTATTATATGTGTGTATATATATATATATGTTTGTGCATATTAGTTATAATTAAGTCCCAAATTATATAAAGTAAAGCACATAATTTTCTGAAGCAGTAGCAATTTATTTTCTGTTTAATTTAGCAAAGTAAGCTACATGTATACATTAATTTTGTTGTGTTGGTTCATTTGTTTTTTCCATCAGTGTCTGTAGTGAGTACCATTTCTCTTTTAATTGTATATTTGTCACAACAGGTTAATATTCTGGCTAGTTCATATGCAGAAATGCCAAAGCTCAGATCCTCATTCTTATCACACAGATTTTACAGGTCACCTAGAGAGAGAAGCATATACTCATTAAAGTTATATAGCAGGAGAAAGCAGCCAAAACCTACCAAATTTAGAAGCTATAACTGAACATTGACTACAGAACTATACACAAAGAGGGTTAAATATAAGCAGAATGGCATTTACTGTTTGCAGAAACAGACTATTAGATACAGTCATGACCGGGTTTAAATACACTTTGATTCTAAGACCTTGTTTGGAAATTTGGATCTAGATTTGTTTGAATGTCACATTATTTAACACAATAGGTTATATTAATTCCAATGACTTCAGGGAGCATAAGGTTGCAATTGTCAATAGAAGACTCACCAAACTATTTTTTGTAAGTAGTTAAGCTTTGGATCCAATGATGATAATTCAATGGAATATAAGTTTTTTGTTTATTTGTTTTAAAGAAAATTAACCATTTTTCAACTAAACATGTAGCCAGGTACAACTCACCAGCTTTGATGTTAGTTACATGAAAATCTTAGAGAATTTAGAATAGTGTTTCAAACCAGGAAATGTGCTCCCCTTCTCGGGGTTTTTTTTTTTAAAGAAAGAAACAAAGGAAACAATAAAGATTTCTAAACACAAAAAAAACAGCTATTTTATTTAAATTAATTTTTGCGTCTTTAATGAGTTCAAGGAATTATTTTTAATATTGAGGATATAAAGGTGAAATATAATACAATTATTAATTCAAATAGAATTTTTAAAGTTCCAAGCACTATGCAAGGCTAGAAGAAACTCTGTTCTTGAGGGATATACATGCTACTAAGGACAAAAGGCATGAATTTAGAGTCATGTGTTTTTTAAAATATCATATTAATTTTCCAGAAAGATCAGCAGAGGCCTCTTGTAGAAGGTGGAATTTGAGTTGAATGAACAAAGCTCACAAATCATACTCATCAATAGCCTTAACTCAGAGCTTATTTATTCTTCTTATATACAAAATTCTAATAAGATTATTTTGTTTTGTGAAATAAATTATATTAATATCTTTTGCTTTTATATAACCTATATTCCTTATTATATTCTTTTCTTATTTTTTCAGATGAGTTATCACTTATTCTAAAGGAGAAAAAGATCAAAACAAATAAAAACCTTCTTTAAGGCAGATTTTTAGGGATATGTTTTTTTTTCCATAAGAATATTTGGGTATATTCCAGGAATCTTATCATGTCTTCTTGTCATGATTGTTCACGTAGTTATCAGTTGATCTATTATTTGTTTCTTGGTGTAATTGTTGCTTATTATTTGATTATTTCCATTTAGGCCTGTCATATGCTTATACTGTCTAAACTGCTTAAAAAATTTTATTGCACCATGGTCTGTAAAGAATGTATTCAGTATTTCTTCTTTTTACATTCATTTGCTATCTCTCTATACATTAATTTGTACTCCATTTTAAAAAATATTTAGTACTGATTAATATATATATATTCTTCAATGTTACCACTGAAAAAGTTACATATCTTAGCACTAAATTTTGCATCATTTTGTTTAGTTGCATATTCTCTCTTCTGTTTATATTTTTATGCATAAAGAAAGCTATTAAACTCCATAGCTTATTTTTAAAGCAAATAGCTGATTATTAGAGTCTGAATTTGTTGTATTGCTATAAAGAACTAAGACAAGGAAACTCCCTCCACCAATGTGAGCTGGTAATTGTGCTTTATCTTATAGTCCTGGGGAGATGCATTGAGAGTTTGACTTTCCCAGACCTACATATCTGGTATATGTTTGAGGCGAAACTTAAATTAGGCCCTCTTTATTCTGAAACTAGTATCCTGCCTGGGATACTTTGGGAACCCAATGAGCAAATCCCTTAATTTTGCTGGATCTCATTTTTTTCAGGAGTAAAATGTAAAGGTTGGGGCAATGCTTCTGAAGTCCATTCCATTGCTGTATCTGTGATCCTGTGACCCATTTTTAAGAAAGCATGTTAAAAGAGAAGACCAATTCTACTTCAAAATCACACTGACAACAATGAGAAATTGTATTTCATAAGCTGACAGAAAGATAGAAATAAAAAAGACATAAAAAGAGACAAAAGAATTGAGAAAACAAAATGTCTGAAACTATGTAGTATATTTAGCATTTAGCTTAAAATAGGGCTGAAAGACATCACTAAAGCATTCAATTCATAATGACCACTTGAATCATCAAGAAGTTAAATCATGTTAACTTGGGAGATTTTATTAAATATCATCATAAACATAGTGTTATTAATAATGATAATATATTTTAGAATTTAAAGTCGTTATCTTTTAGAATTTAATATATAAAGATTATACCATCAACAGTCTGAGAACTCCAGATTGCCTCGGCTTTTTTATGTATAACTGAAATAACCAGATCCTATGATAAACCAAAAAAAAAAAAATCACTTGAGATACATTTTTGGAAACAGACATAAGAACTGATGCTCAAAGAAAAAGATGCCCTAGTGTTCCCAATCTAACTCTAAATGTCTTCTTTTGCTCTTAGAATTGTGTTGTTAACTTATGCTTTAAAGTGTTTCTCCTGACATGTGTTATATGAGCCTTGTATTACTAGCACACTTGTCCTACTTTCTGGCCTGGTCATACAGCAACAGGACTGATTTAAATCTAGCCTTCTTTCAGATTACTAGAAACTTTATTTATTTAAACCCATTTTTACATTGAAGAAAAATATCTTCCTTTCCACTTATACTTTCTTTGTCTGATTTTTCCAAATTGCAGAACAACAATAAAAAAATCTGACTCCCCTTCCTTGTAGGTAGGTCAATTTCTGGGAATTTGGGCAAGAGAAAGAAATGTTGATTAGAGACTGAGTCTAGATATATTATTTTATTTTATTCTGTTCCTCTATTGCAACTCTAAGTAAAGTTACATGACTCTTTCTTTTACCATATAGTGGTAAAAAGGGAGCTTTGATTCTAACACTAGTTTGGCTATTAACTGGTTTGATGACCCTGATCAATTCTCTAGAATTCTCTGAATTTCATTTCCCTCTTCTGGAAAATGAAATGCCAGGACTCTTAGATGATATCTAATATATCCTCCAGGTATAACAGTGAATTCTAACTTCTAGAGCTGCTGAATTAGACTTTTAATTCTCATTAGAAGCCACATTATTTTCTACTCTATTTCTATTTATTTTTTCATAATTTGTTGTTGATGAGTTGTTTCAATGGACTCTAACTGTTCATGATCTCTTCTAGGATTTTCTTAACAATGATACGAAGATGTTTGCTCCTTCTTACTCTTGCTTATTTGACTGATGAGGAATTAAACCAAGTCCTCCTGACTATCCACTTGGCCACTTAGCTGCCCAATTACAAATTTAGCTATGTATAAATTTACACATGCTTTTAGATACCTTCTAGCTATAATCTTTAATTCATTCATACTCCCTTAAGCATAGAAAGATAGCTCTTGTTGCCTCAAAATAATAAAAATGAAAACTTATCCTATTACACATAAGAAAGCACTAAATTGACTCTGTGAAATATATCTCAGCAATAATAGTTTAATCAACCTATCAACAGATATTCAACAAACAAATCGATAGAAAACATTCTAAAAGTTTCTCTTCAGTCTAAACAGCATTTCTTCAACTAGCATCTATACATCAATAATTTATTATTAGGATAGCCTTTGAAAAATGTTGTGGCCCAAAAATGTATCATTCTAAACAAACTTGGATATGGGCCTTTCCAACCTTAGATTAGTCCTTTTAGTGGTTGTTCAGCCATTCAGTCGTGTCTGACTCTTTGTATTCCCATTTGGGATTTTCTTGGCAAAGATAAGGGAGTGGGTTTGCCATTTTATTTTCCAGCTCATTTTACAGATGCAAAAACTGAAATAAATAGGGTTAGGTAACTTGCACAGCTAATAAGTAAGTGTCTGAGGCTGGATTTAACTCTGGTTTTCCTGACTAAAGATCTAGCATTCTATCCACTGGGCCACGTAAGTACCCCAGAGTGGTTCGTAGACAACAGAGAAATTGTCTTTTTACGAGGTTCTACCACAGCTTGCCCTCTGAAATCAAAATCTGATATTATTGCCTTTACCCATAATGAGCCATCAAAGTAGGTATTTAGTGGAAATCAATCTTAAATTAACTTCCCCCCTGTTTTTAACACTTAGGGACTTACTGTGTCAAATTCCCCATGGAAGTTAGAATATATAAGTATTCTTATCACTTTCATTATTATATACTTCATTAATGTGAACATTACCAAGCAGAATATTGTGGTTCATTTCAAATCTTTTCAATCTTCACCTGATGTATATGTGCTTTTCGTGAAATTTTATATTTCTCAGGAATCAGTGAAATGTGGAAGGGAACTGCTGAGAGCTGAAGTTGCTGAACAGGGTAGGTAACTCTCGTTGAATTCAATGTTTTCATTTACAAAGGAAATGTGTCAGAAGCTGCAGAACTAGAAAGCTTTAAAAAATTATAATAATGACATTTCAAGAGTGCTTTACAATTTACCAAGGGCTTTACTCACAACTTTATAGGTAGCCCAAATATTATTAGGCCCATTTTACAGATAAGGATGTCATCTCAGGGAAACTAAATGGTTTGTGTATAATTATGTAATAAATGGTACATGTTCCTTTCTCTCCAACATTAATTTCCTTTTTACATTGTATGATGAATCCTCTATTATGATGTTTAATCATTCCTAATTTACCTGTTAAGGGACACTGGTGTAAGACACATGGAAATACTGATTAAGAGGATGTTATTATATTAGCATGTGTTCAATGGTGAACAATAGGAATTATTCAGGTCTGAAAAATAGTACCTAAGAAGGAAACCAAAGTTAACAGAGAAACAATGGTTAAGAGGTGATTTGATGAGCCTGATTATATGAGTATCTGTGCTATTTCTTGAGAGTTAGAAAATTTAAAGTTACCTTTGATTTTTTTATAGCAAAATACTGCTTTTACCTGAGGCTATTTTCTTTTCTTTTTTTTTTCTTTTTATTATTATTTTTTTTTATTTTTATTTTTTTAATTTTTTTATTTTTTTTTTATTTAATAGCCTTTTATTTACAGGATATATACATGGGTAACTTTACAGCATTAACAATTGCCAAACCTCTTGTTCCAATTTTTCACCTCTTACCCCGCCTCCACCCCCTCCCCTAGATGGCAGGATGACCAGTAGATGTTAAATATATTAAAATATAAATTAGATACACAATAAGTATACCTGACCAAAACGTTATTTTGCTGTAGAAAAAGAATCAGACTCTGAAATATTGTACAATTAGCTTGTGAAGGAAATCAAAAATGCAGGTGTGCATAAATATAGGGATTGGGAATTCAATGTAATGGTTTTTAGTCATCTCCCAGAGTTCTTTTTCTGGGCATAGCTAGTTCAGTTCATTACTGCTCCATTAGAAATGATTTGGTTGATCTGAGGCTATTTTCTATAAGCTGTTCCTGATAAATGATAAACAAATATTTTATATTTGTGTAACTAAGTTTTCTTCCTGAAATACACCATCTTGAAGTGCCAATATTAAAGTTTAACTTGATAATCTTTGGTTGACTACTCACTATGCAATGATTCCTTTTTGTGGCATGACACAGAAAGAAGTTAAAAAGAATTTTAATATATCCCTAGTGTAAATATTTTCCTCATTTCCTTAACATCTCTCATCTTAGATGATATGCTCAAATATATGGATGTATGGCCATATTCTGGGAAAGTACACACAACACATACACACACAGGAATATGGTCAGAGACCAAGGTGGAGGGAGAGAAAAAGAGAGGAAGGGGGGAGAGAAAGAGGAGGAGAGAAGAGGGAGAGAAAGAGAGAGAGAGAGAGACAGAGAGAGAGACAGAGACAGAGAGAGAAAGAGAGACAGAGAGAGAGAGAGACAGAGAGAGACAGAGAGACAGAGAGAGACAGAGAGAGACACAGAGAGAGAGCAGCAGAGAAGGCAGAGAGACAGAAGAACAAGAACAAGAAGAAGAAGAAGAGAGAAAGAGAAAGACAGAGAGAGAGACACAGAGAGACAGAGATGAACCTGGTAACACAAAATGGCCCATAAAGGAAAGATCATAGTCCATTACTACCAAAAGTCTCACTTTTTTCCCCACATAAAAAAATAAAAAAATAGCACATCTAGACAATAATACTCATTAATCTCACTGACAGATTTTTTTCACCCTCTACAATTTCACTCATATTCCCCAAAAGTCCAAAGTGCTATCAAAATTTATGAATAAAGTGAAAAGTTAAAAAAAAGCAAAATAAAATGCCACCACAAAATAACACCCCTAATTGGATTAAAAACAAACAACTACTACTACAAAGCAAAACAAAATAAAAATCTTTTATGCAGAATAGATTGAATAGTATTTCTGTTTTCCTGTTATAATATCAAGCTAACTTCCTTAGTATAAAGAGAGAATGATAGGAGCATATCTTTAGAGTTAGAAGAAATCTCACATAGTTTGTTGAAAAGATTACATAATTTTATAGAAGACAATTGTCACAGTTGAAAAGAAAACTTCTCAGAAAAGTGATGAGTTTTCATTTTTGTTTATGTATTCCTAATATCTAGGTAGAAGGGCAGGCACATGATAGGTATTCCAGGAATTCTTATTGTATGCAATTAAAATCTCTGATGATTTATTGTTGTTGTTTGTTGTTATTGTTGTGTTGTTGCTTTTAATGGAGAAATTGTAGGTTTTCCTTTTATTTATCAAAGTATCTCAACTTAAATCTCTTGGATTTGATAGCATAGTAGTTATACAATTCAAAAATAGGATAAAACTGCCACATGCAGGCTGACAGCAGCTGCTGCATCAATATGCTACATTCTTCAAAGTCTTTAACTTGGCCAATATGAGTTAGGACAGTATAAAATATCATGTGTAAGTTCCCAAAAATATTTGAACACTGGATGACTTTAATCAAATATATAAATAAAGATATATTTTCTCAGAGTTAGAAATCTTGAATTTATACTGGATGATTCAAAAATAAGAATTCAAAAATATTAAAACAAATTTGTTTACTTATGAAGAATAATATAGGGTTTCATTTTGTGTTTACCATGTAAAGTTGCTATTTTTTCCCCAATTACATACTGTTTATCATAGAGAAAATTACTGTCTGTGACTATGCATATTTGTTATGTTTGTTTTGAATTTTATATACAATAACAATCAGAACTAGAATTATGGCTGACATTACTGGATAAACCTAAAAATGCAAGATTTCTTCAACAAATAGGATCATAGTATTATAGATTTTAGAACTGAGAGGAACCTTTAAGTTCAACCTCATCATTTAAAATAATATTTTGAAAAATTCATAAAGTTTTGGGTTTTTTATTTTTTTCAGAGAAGCTGGCTAACTTTTATGTGGTACTTGTTCTTTCTGTATCTGTCTCAAAAAAAAACTGGTTACTCTCAAGACTCAGGGAATATTCTAATTTACTTGAGGATTCTTAACCTTCTATTTTTAATGTTTCTTTAATTGTTGTAAAATTATGAGCAACAAAAAAGAGAGAAAATATACAATTCTATTTTTCATTGTTTTCATGAGCAATTCTTTTTCAAGGCACACATGAGGGTCATTTGCATGGTTCTATGAAGCTGTAATCCTAAGAAAATAGTGCTTTATATTTGAAGTGTCTTTATAACTGGGGTTATAGTATTATATTCATAAGACAGGAACATTACATACAAGAAAACATTCTGTACATATAGCTCTGGACTAGAATAAAGAATTTCTGGGTTTTATTGCCAATGATTCTAAGAATTCTTTGTGTGACTCAGAAAATTGCTAAACATATCTATGATTCCTTTTCTCTTTTGCAAAGAAAAGCTAATTATACTTGCTAAATGTTCAACTCAAAGCCTGCTATGAAGATTAATGAGATCTTCTTAAAATCTATTGTTGTCTATGATGAAGAATACCTTGAAAGGAAAAAGAAAATACTAGACCAGATCTTGCATATTTAGACCACAGGTTAGCTTTGCACTATAAGAAGCAGATGATGCCTATTTCTACACAATACACTGACAAATTTACAAGATGTAGACAGTAAAAATGGTTTAAAAAATGTACTTTCTACATTAGCAAATTAATTGTTTGGTTGTTACATTATCTCTGTGGTTTATATTTTCTTGGCAACTAGAATAAAAAGTCAAACTTTCTAGATTTGTTGCTGCTGTTGAAAATAATCATAATGATACTACCAAGAATATATTAATATGTGTATAGCTATGTTTGAAAGTAAGCTAGATGGTACAGAACATAAAATATTGGGCTTGGAATCAGGAAGATTTCTCTTCATGGGTTGAAATAAAACCTCAGACACTTGGTAGCTGTGGATCTTTAGCAGGTCATTTAATTCTGTTTATCTCAGTTTCTTATCTGCAAAATGAGATGGAGAAAAGAAATGGCAAACTACTCCAATATTTCTACCAAGAAAATCTCAAATGGGGTCACAGATATTCAGAAAGAACAGAAAAATGACTGAATAAAAATAGTTCTGTTTGAGAGAATGAACCAAAAATGTAGCTCTATCAAAACCTACAAGGACTGAGTGAGATTCTCACAGCAAAGAAAATTGTTCAGTGAGCAGCATAGAATATGCAATATTGGAATATTTCTCTATTTTCTGCTTTTATATCTGTGTTCAATGTGCCAAAGGATATGGGTGATGGGTTGACTAAAGCCATCTGTCTCCAGTGTCAAGGTTTTGAAAAAGAAAGAGAAGAGGGATAGAGTAAAGAAAAGAAGAATAAAGAAAGCAGGGAATGAAAGAAGAGAAAAACAAGAAAGGAAAAGGGAACTAGGGAAAGAAAAGGAAAGAAGGAAGGAAGACAGGGAGGGAGGGAGGAAGGAAGGAAGAAAGGAGGAAGGAAGAAGAAAGGAAAGAAGGAACAAGAAAGAAAGGAAGGAAGGAAGGAAGGAGAGAAAGAGGGGGGAAAAGGTGGGGGCAGGGAAAGACAAAGGAAAAAAGGAGACAGGAAGAGAGGGAAGAAGGAAGAAAGGATAGAGAAAGAGAGAGAGGAAGGGAAGGAGGGAGGGAGTGAAGAAAGGAAGGAAGGGAAGAAAGAAAGGAAGGGAGAGAGAAGATAAGGAGGGAGGAAAAAGGGAGGAAAGAAAGGAAGGAGGGAGGAAAGAAGGAAGAAAATAGGAAAAATTGTTTTTAATGTGAAAACAAAGGAAATAAGAAAACATTTGAAGTGGCAAAAGGTAATTCTGACCTACATCAATTAGGAGCCTAGAAAAATATAATCAAAGGCAGACATAAAAGAAGTAGTATTTAATACATGGAGATTATGAGACACATGAACAAATATGAGAATCTTTCCAATGATGGAGCCTGGAAAATCTAAATAGGAGGCAGCTTCTTTTTGACAAGGAGAGATGCAGTAGATCCACAAGAACTTTCAGGTAAAAGCTCAACCTGAAATAGAAAATCTGTAGTTATAGTAAGTGAACATTCAGGAACCAGAAGAGAAAAAAAAAGAATGAACAAAATTTATATGAAGATGGATGGAGGCAGAAATAAAAGGGATATTATCATTGTGGTTTATTACTTACCATGTAGTCAGAAAGTGGAAAGTGGTAGAAAACAATTCATAAACTTAGCAACAAAAGTATGACATAATGGTGATTGGAATCTTTATCCATATAAATTGTTGCAACTCTCTTCTCTTTGCCAAAAGTTAGAGCAACTAACACTTTCTTGGCTTGCTACAATAAATTCATATTTCTAATAATAAAAGATGTAATATAAAGAAATTTTATTTTGAATCTGATTCTTATCAATAAGGAGGAACTGGATGATGGGTAAGAAATAATGAGGAAGGAGGAAGTAATTACTTCATCTTAGAATTTTTGAAAGATAGGAAACCTGTAAAACAAAAACCAAAAAAAAAAAAAAAAAAAAAAAAGGGGCGGGGGAGGGAAGCAAAGCAGACAATTTTACTTTTCAGTGTTTTTCAGGAAACACTTGGGGGTCATGTGTATACTTGATAAATTGTAATCCTATGAAGATACTGCTTTATTTTTGAAATGTTTTTATAACTTGGGTTTCAGTATTATACTCCCAAGATATGAATCTTACATAGAAATTTTTGCCATGCATGCTCGGTTTAGGGGACTAGATTTCAAAGGATTAATATCAATAGGTATAATAGAATGTACTAAGATTCTTTAAAAAAAAATCAATCATATTATTCTTGTAGTTAAGATGTAGAGCTACAATTTGAGGATTCAGAAGTAAATGAATGGCCAGATCCACTGATTCATTATCATCTAGGAAGGATGTTGAAAAGTACTGCACCATGGAAAGTACTGCCCTTTACTATTTAACATCTGTATTAATGACCTAGACAAATGCATAGATGGCACATTTATTAGGTTTGTAGAAGACATAAACCTAGGAATCATAGCCAACACAATGGATTAAAGATTCAATATTCAAAAGTATTTTGACAGAATAGAATATTAGACAATGAGGAATGAGACTTTCATTCTCAAAAAAGGTAGTGGTCATGATCAAGACATCTAATTCTTATGAAATTGAAAAAGGGGAGTTAACTAAAAAGATCAATGTGTAAGCACTGGGAATTCATCAATAAATTTAGATTTTTAAAAGCCAGGTACTGAACATGAAAACAAGGAGAGGTAACAAGATAAATAGAGCAAAACAAAACAAAACAAACAGCCTCCATCATGCTGAAGATCAGAATATACTGAGCTGAAGAGAAAAGTTAAGGATATGTAAATTCTGTGCCAAAGTATTGATATGGCACTCTCTCCTTATTGGTGGAGATAAGGCAATGCCCTAATAGAAAAGTGGGGTAAAAGTGGTGAGAGATAGAAAGCTTCAATCATCAGTAGTTTCCCTTGCCTATTTTTAGGACTAATCAAGCTTCAAGTTTTCCTCAAGTTTTGAGTTAGCTTCTGGCTTGGAGAGAGAAGATGAAAAAGGTCAGACCTACTTCACTCAGGTTGCTGAAGGAAAAGATTCTGGTCAGAATTGAGAGGAGTGGGCAATCTCTACCATGTCTCTTTTACTTTAATTTTAATTTTAAGTTAATCTTTAATTACTCCAGTGATTTAAAGAAATTTCTCCTTAGATAAGATTGAAGATTCTCTTGATAGAACAGAATTACTTTGCTTGTAGTGAGAGCCCCTTCATTCTATATTTGGCATGTTTTCCTATGTATTCCCTCTTTGATTTCCATTTTGAGGCTGACTGGATAAATGTATTCTCCACTGAGTTCAATATAGTATTTGGTCATGAAAAGGTCAAACCTTAGATATAGAGTGTGAGGTTCCTTCCCCTGAAAAATAATTAAATCAGAAATTAGATGGAACTTCACTGTGTCCTTTAGACTAACAATATTTAAGGGAGCAGATAAAATTCTAGCCTGTTAATCCCATTCTCTGAAAAGAGCAACTTCCTGGTTCCCCTCCACGCAGGAGTGAACCTTGGAGAAGGTGAGGGGGGCAGGTAATAATAGGTTAGAGATATCTATTCTACCTCCCTTTGAGTCACAGAAAATGAGAAGACCTCACCAGAGCTGGACCTCTTTACTTACATGTTGGACTCCTTTTTCTCACTTCAACTATTGATGTAAAAAGAAGGATAGGTTTTAAACTTAGGAGAATAAGGATTGAAGACTTCTTTCAAGTAAATGGTGTAATAATAATGAATGCTGAAAAAAGATGGATGTTTGATTTAGTACACAATTAGAAAAGGAAATGTTGAGGACATGGTTTCTGCAAATGAAGCTGACTTCCTTTTTTGATGGGATTAAAAGATTGATATGTGAAAAATGCAATAGATATAAAATATCTAGATTTTATCTAAGTGTTTGAGAAAATCACTCATATTATTCTTGTAGTTAAAATGTAGAGCTACAATTAGAGGATTCAGAAGTAAATGAATGGCCAGATCCACTGATTCATTATCATCTAGGAAGAATGTTGAAAAGTACTGCACCATGGAAAGTACTGCCCTTTACTATTTAACATCTGTATTAATGACCTAGACAAATGCATAGATGGCACATTTATTAGGTTTGTAGAAGACATAAACCTAAGAATCATAGCCAACACAATAGATTAAAGATTCAACATTCAAAAGTATTTTGATAGAATAGAATATTAGACAAACTCTGAGTTGGAAATTTACAGGGAAAAGTATAGCTTTGTATTTGGACTCAAAAAATCAACCTCCCAAGGACAAAAAAGATTATACTGTAATTCATCTGCATGAGTTCAATAGTTTTAGTGAACTAAAAATTCACTGTCAACATTATAATATTGACAGATAATAAAACCAACAACCTCTGAGGCTCTGTAAAATAAGATATAGTACAAAGGGAATTGATAATTCCTTTTTTCCCCCTGTTGAGTAAGATAGATTTCTATATTCAACTAATTATGTATATTACTCCCCTTTTCAGCCAATACTGATGAGAGTAAGGTGATACCCATCATCCACCTTCCCATCTTTCCCTAGAGGGTAAAAGGTTTTTTGTGTCTCTTCATATAAAATAACTTATCCCATTCTACCTCTCCCTTCCTTCTGCACTCAATGTATTCCTCTTTCTCCAACCTTTATTTTTATGTCATTCCCTCAAATTCATCACATACCCATTATCTCTGTCTATGTTAATTCCTTTTAGCTATACTTTTAATGGTACATTTTTAAAGAATTATGAGTATTATCTCCTCAAGTAGAGATGTAAATTCAGCTCCATTAAATCCCTTTCATTTCCCTTTTTATCTTTTTAAGCTTCTCTTAGATCTTAATATTATAGATCATTTTTTTTTGTTCAATTCTAGTCTTTTCTTTATGCAAAACTGAAATCTTTCTATTTCATTTAATGACTATTTTTCCTTGAAATATTATACATAATTTCACTAGATAGGTGACTCTTGGTTGCAGTCCTAGCTCCTTTGTCTTCTGGAATATTACTTTCTATGATCTCTGCTCCTTTAATGTTGCAGTTATCAAGATTATGTAATCTTGATTCAAATATTGGTTCCCCAATATTTGAATTGTTTCTTTCTGGCCCCTTCCAATATTTTTTCCTTGATCTGATAGTTTTGAAATTGGCTACAATGTTCTTTGGGTTTTTTTTTTTTTCTTTTTTTTGGGGGGGATCTCTTTCCTAAGGTGATTGATGGATTCTTTCAATGCCTATTCTTCCCTCTGGTTTCAGGATACCTGGGTAGTTTTTCTTGATAATTTCTTGAAGAATGCTGACCAGGTCCTTCTTTTGATTATACTTTTCAGGCAGTCCAATTATTCTGACATTATCTTTCCTGGATCTATTTTCCAGGTCAGTTGTTTGTTAGTTTTTTCCAATGAGATATTTTTTACATTTTCTTCTCTTTTAAATCTGTTTGATTGATTCTTAATGTCTCATATAATCATAAGCTTTCATTTGTCTAATTCTAGATTTTAAGGAATTATTTTCCTCAATTAGCTTTTGTACTTCCTTTTCCATTTGGCAAATTCTACTTTTCTAAGCAATTGTTTTTCCAAGCTGTTGACATTTTTTTTTCATAACTCTCTGATAATATTCTTGTTTCTTTCCTATTTTTCTTCTATTTTTCTTATCTGATTTTAAGCTCCTTTCTGAGTTCTTCCATGAGTTCTTTTGAGCTTGAGACTACTTTCTCTCTTTCTTTGGGGGTTTTGCCCATTAGATTTTTGTTTTCTTCTGAGTTTGTTTCTTGATGTTTCCTGTCACCATAATAACTTTTTTTTCTGTCAGATTCTTTTTTTTATTTTTTTGCTCAGCTTTTTTGGCTTTTTTTCCTATCTTTTAATTTTGAATTCTATTCTAGGAGTGGAAGGGCCTGTTGTGACAGAAGTTACAAGCCCTAGCTATTTACCTGGTAATGCAGTACTATTACCCTTAGGCCCACAGGGTGCCCTTGTGCCTGTTGCTGCACTGAGGAGGTGGGATGGGGGATTTCTGCTACTGCTGAATGCCACAGGGATCTGCTAAGCCGGAGTCCTAGTGATGTTTTCTGGCCTGTGTTGAGGCCAATGGGGTGTTTCTGCTGCTCCCTAGGACTCTACTGAAGTCCATAAAAGTCTGGCCATTTTTTGCCAAAAGCTGTGCTGAAACAGGTGGCAGTCCTCCTGAGCTCCTCAGAGCTGAAGTCTGTCTTTCCCCTGAGTAGAGTAAGGCACATGGGGGAGGGGGAGGAGTTGGGGTCCTGATATTGGCAGCTGCCTGCTCCACCACAGTGGGGTTCAGGATGTCCCATTGGCTTGCTAAGGTGGAGCTTGCTGATAGCTTGCTAGAATGCTTCCTGTCCTGGACTGTGTTCCCCTTTAACCTGAGTGAGATAGATCTTTCTTATCTACCTTCCAAGTTTCTTGGACTAAAAGATTATTTCTGGAAATTAGTATGGCAGAAACTAGGCATTGACCCACACTTAACACCATACACCAAGATAAGGTCAAAATGGGTTCATGATTTAGGCATAAAGCATGAGATTATAAATAAAGTGGAAGATTATAGGATAGTTTGCCTCTCAGACCTGTAGAAGAAAAAGGAATTTATGACCAAAGAAGAGCTAAAGATCATTATTGATTACAAAATAGAAAATTTTGATTATATCAAATTGAAAAGTTTTTGTACAAACAAAACTAATGCAGACAAGATTAGAAGGGAAACAATAAACTGGGAAAACATTTTTACAGTCAAAGGTTCTGATAAAGGCCTCATTTCCAAAATATATAGAGAATTGACTCTAATTTATAAGAAATCAAGCCATTCTCCAATTGATAAATGATCAAAGAATATGAACAGACAATTCTCAGACAAAGAAATTGAAACTATTTCTAGCCATATGAAAAGATGCTCTAAATCATTATTAATCAGAGAAATGCAAATTAAGACAACTCTGAGATACAACTATACACCTGTCAGACTGGCTAGAATGACAGGGAAAGATAATGTGGAATGTTGGAGGGGATGTGGGAAAACAGGGACACCGATGCATTGTTGGTGGAATTGTGAACACATCCAGCCTTTCTGGAGAGCAATTTGGAACTATGCTCAAAAAGTTATCAAACTGTGCATACCCTTTGATCCAGCAGTGCTACTACTGGGCTTATATCCCAAAGAGATCATAAAGAAGGGAAAGGCACCTACATGTACCAAATGTTTGTGGCAGCCCTGTTTGTAGTGGCTAGAAGCTGGAAAATGAATGGATGCCCATCAGTTGGAGAATGGCTGAATAAATTGTGGTATATGAATATTATGAAATATTATTGTTTGGTAAGAAATAACCAGCAGGATGAATACAGAGAAGCTTGGAGAGACTTACATGAACTGATGCTGAGTGAAATGAGCAGAACCAGGAGATCATTACATACTTCAACAACAATACTGTATGAGGATGTATTCTGATGGAAGAGGATTTCTTTGACAAAGAGACCTAACTCAGTTTCAATTGATCAAGGATGGACAGAAGCAGCTACACCCAAAGAAAGAACACTGGGAAATGAATATAAACTGTTTGCATTTTTGTTTTTCTTCCCAGGTTATTTTTTACCTTCTGAATCCAATTCTTCCTGTTCAACAAGAGAACTGTTTGGTTCTGCACACATATATTGTATCTAGGATATACTGTGACATATTTAACATGTATAGGACTGCTTGCCATTTGGGGGAGGGGGTGAAGAGAGGGAGGGGAAAATTTGGAAGAGACGTGAGTGCAAGGGATAATGTAAAAAATTACCCAGGCATGGGTTCTGTCAATAAAAAAATTATAATTAAAAAAAAGATTATTTCACTGCTGGTTCTTCTATTCCAGGATTTGTTTTGGGACACTGTTTTATGGTTATTTGGAGTTGAATATGAGAGTTACTGCAATTTGCTGCTTATTTCACCATCTTGGTCCCCAAAAATACCCAGGAAGGGATAATTTTGCTTCACTTTATCAGATCACATTAGTCCTAGATGCCATGTTTGACAAAAATCATTATTAACCTCAATAATTTCACAAGGAAGGCAACCAGAATGCTATAGAGCCGTGATATATAAAGAACAAAGAAATTTGAGAGGTTTTTTTTTTTTGGCCTAGAAAAGACTTATAATGAACATGTTCTCTTCTGTCTGTATTTGAAGGGATGTTATATAAAGAAGGTTTAAACTTGTTCTGCTTGTTCCCACAGTGATAATCTCAAAGAGGCTTGATATAAAGAAAAAAATTAGTAACAACAAGGCCGATCCCATAGTGAAATAGATGACTTCAAGAGGTGCTGTATCCTCTGTCATTATAGATATGTACACAAAATCTGGAAGATCACTAATCACACATGATATTAAGAGGGTTTTTTTTCAGGTGCTGAATGAATTGGACTAGAGATTACCTGAGATCCCTTACAACGTTGAAACTGATTTTGGGATTGGGATTCTAATGTGATTTGTTATCAAGTTAGATATCTTATGGGTACTCAAGTTGTGCTAACAAAGCAAAATTTTACAGTCTTAAAAAAACAAACAAACAAATAATGCTGGTAAGATAGGGAAACGAGATAAAAATTTTAATTTAGCTTCTTGAAAAAACAAACATTGACCCTTTTTCTGACAGACATGGTACAATAAACGTGAAATATTTTCAACATCTCTATACCCAGCATAAATTGAAATAAATTCAAAAGGCAGTTTATTTTCGATACCTATCACATAACTTGGAGATAGTGCAACACTAATAAACATTAATAACATACTTAACTAATGTCGATATGTTTATCATTTTCTATCTAAAATTAACCTGGCTTTTGAGATGATAATAACTAGCACCTCAGTTTCCAGAAGGCAAAGCACTTATTTACAGGTTATCTAATATTATACTACTCTACATAAGGTAGAGAGGCACTTTAGAGTTCTGGGAATGCTAATGCATCTCTCAGTTCCTCCATTTAGCTCCAGAAAATAGCTGATTTATTTATAGGAATATGCTGATAAATATGCATTTACAAATAAATACAATCATATATAGAGACTATTACATCATAACTGCTTCATATTTTGATCATTGCCAAAAAAGCCATCTTTTTGTAAGTATATAATTTAGGTATGAAGACTGAATTTAATTATATGGATTGTGGCCCTTATTTATAAATGTAGGTGATGTTTTTACATAGCCTGATATGTTTCTGTTGCCCCTGAGCATCTTATAGAGAATTTTAGATTTTAATCGTCTATGGCCTACTTCACTTTAATTATTAAAATCTTTGTCATCTAATTCTGTAGTCCACAACTAACTCAGGCAATAAATGTTGCTGCTAAATGAGCCATAAACACACGAATATGAGATCATAACCAGGAGGTCTATGCAATTAAGTTTTAGGTATCTTAATTTATTCTACTGATTTGTTTGTTAGGTTCTTCATAAAGGATTAGCTTTTTCCTCTTACTGTGGATATCAGTATCGCCCTTATTTTTTAACTGTGGATGTTTCAAATCTTATATATAATATATATGTATATATATATGTACATATATATATATATATAAATAAAATATTTCATCTATAATGCCAAACATCTCAAAATTTACTTCTTCAGTGTTAACTCCCAACATTGCATCATTTCCACAAACTCTTTGATTTCCCTGTCTTTTTCATACTCTGCTATCTAAAACCTTCTTTAACTCTGTCAGCAACTCACTATACCTCAGCTTCCTCCTGCTAGATGCTTCAAAGACAGAAATTCTTTTTTTTCTGAGTAAAAGTACTTTCCCTCCCCCCATGCAGCTGACTGAGCATTTGATCCTTCTTTACTGAGACTTTTTCTTTGTTCAAAAGATAGCTTTTTGAAATGACTTTTTGAAAAAATCTCTTTTGCCCACTTCTGAACTTAGCAATTACTTGTAGAAAGAAGGGTTATTTTCGTTTAAGACTTACTAGCTGCCCCTCAACTGAAAAGATCATTTTCTCCTTTTTTAATACAATAATTTCTTTTTCTGGGCCAATGTAACTTCATTTACTCAATATCATATATCTCTATTTATTGCATTTCTCAAGCTTAGGGTTCAGAAATCTGTGAGGATTCATAAAGAAGTTTCAAGGTCATTCATTCCAACAGTAGTCCCAGAAGCAATTTATTAGTGGTAGTGGGAGGAATAATAAACTATATGTTATATGACAGAGTGAGTTGGTCTCCTCAACTTTTACATTATAAAAATATTGGAGCTGAAAGAAACCTTAGAGATTAATTAGGTCAATATTTCATTTTACGGATAAGTAAACTGAGTCCCCTTAATAATAAATCTGTGCCATAGACTTATTTCTAGAACCACCTGACTACCAACACAATAGTTACTATCTATTTAATATATCATTTCCCTCATTATCAGCTGGTAAATGCCTTTCTAAAATGAGAAAGGGTCAAGGCTGGAAAGTTCCAAAAATATAACAAGTAGATAAAATTCCCACAGAAACTGTTTCTCACAAAAAAGGTGATCAAATGTAGGAAATAAAGTTGTTCATAGGGCATCCTAAGAGACAGGTCAAAGCATCTGAGAAGTTTATTGTATATTTTGATAAACAGCCTGGTGTGGTGAGTAGACTGCTAGACCTAGAGTCTGAGAAACCTGATTTCTATTTCTACATTTGAGATATACTAACTAAAAACATCAAGTGACTTTGATGGATAAATCTCAGATTGCAAATTTTCTATGCATTCTCCATGATTTAAAGAATCACAAATATTTTGTATTTATATCCATGCATAGTATATTTAATAATCATGTTGTCCAATGGTGTTTCTAGTTTAAAACAAATAACATGATTTCCAAGGATTATTATGTTCCAGACTGTATAGGGTATGTTATAGGCAGGAAAGAAAAACGTATTAGTTAGATGTCCAGCCAAATCATTTAAGCTCTTTAAACCATGGATAAAATAAGATAACTACATTACTTATATGAGAAGGGTTATTGTAAGAACGAAATGACATAATATATGTAAAGTTATTTGTATAATTTAAAGTACTATGAATTTTTTTGGTTGTTTAGTCATTTATATTAATGTTTAATTCTTCATAACCCCTGTTGGATTTTCTTGGCAAAGATAGTGGAGTGGTTTGCTATTTCTTTTTCTAGTTCATTTTATTGATGAGAAAATTCAGGCAAACAGAGTTAAGAGACTTGCTCAGGCTCACACAGCTAATAACTATATGAGACCAAATTTGAATTCATGTCTTCCTAACTCCAGATCTGATTATCTGTCTACTGCACTACCTAGTTGCATCATACATATTTAATTTTTATCATATCCAGAAAAAGTTATAGTGACAAACCCTACCCAACTTTTTCTCTTTGCACAATTTTTTCCCCTTTCTTCCATCATAATGATTTCCATTATGATATCTCCCATATCACTGTCATAGTCCATCAGTGGCTGTTCAGAAAAAAAAAAAACCTAACTAAATAAGCAAACACCTATCTTGTTCCTTTCTTCTCTCATTTCTATTCCCTTCAATCCAAGCCATCCATTCTCCTATCTAAACCATTCTGTCCTTCCTACTGCCTTCTGGAATTTTCATTCTATAACAAATCCCCCTTTATCTTGGACCTCTTTCTCTCACACCTTTTATCTATTAGCTTTCATAGAGATTCAGCTCCTATAGAATGATACTATATCATCATCTATACTCTATCAGCTATACCTCTCTCACTACAATCACACAGTTCTTCTTTTATAGCTTTTTATTGACAGAATATATATATATATATATATATATATATATATGGGTAATTTTTCAACATTGTCCCTTGCAATCACTTCTGTTCCAACTTTTCCCTTCCTTCCCTCCAACCCCTCCCCTAGATGGCAGGCAGTCTCATACATGTTAAACATGTTAAAGTATATCTTAAGTACAGTATATATTTATATATTTGTACAATTCTCTTGCTACACAAGAAAAATTAGATTCAGAAGGTAAAAATAACCTAGGAAGAAAAACAAAAATGCAAGTGGTCCACATTCATTTCCCAGTGTTTTTTCTCTAGGTGTAGCTGTTTCTAATCATTATTGACCAATTGGAACTGAATTGGATCTTCTCATTGCTGAAGATATCTACTTCCATCAGAATTGATCCTCATATAGTATTGTTGTTAAAGAATCACACAGTTCTTTAAGGGAAAATAGCAATATTCTTGGTTCTCCATTGTCACTTCCATACTCTCCCTTTACTTCCCTTACCCAGTAATCTTCCCTCTTTTTAAAATTTTCTAATTATATGATAGCAGTTGTATTATACTGACTTCCAGGTAGTCTTCCTCTTTTCTCATAGATCATCATCAAGCTCATCATTTTTTTATTCTGCTGAATTCCTAAGTCAATACCATTGGACTTGAATATATTTTCATGTTCTCACAAACTCCTTAACTTCCCATTTCCACAACCTCCTTAAATCCTATGGTCTCCTCCTTCAACCATACAAATAGTCATATCTTGCCATTGCCCTAAATATTTAGTTTCCTAACTAGAAACTGATATTTCTCTATCTTAATAAGGCCATTAGCCTGATCTCACTTTAGTCTCTTCCTTCTCCAAACTGAATACAATCGTTAGCCATTTCAACTTTATCCCATTTTTTGTTCTTTAACTTTTACTATAGCTGATCTTTTTGTACCAAACCTTAGATTTGAATTACTTTGACCATACATCTCCTTTTCTCCTTATAGGTAGTGACCTCTCCTGAATACATTACACATTCAAATCACAAGTGGACCTTCAGTACAGCAAGAATCCTTAATTGATTCCCTAGATTGCTCCCTTCAGAAGCTATTTCAAATTACTCTTTCTTTCTCAAATCCCACCCTCCTCTCTCCCCTTTCCTCTCACCCTCCCTCCTATCTTGCCCCAAAATTTGGATCCTCAATCACTATCTGTTCACTTTTTCCACTTTTCTCTACTTTACATGCATATTAATATATTTTTCTTGAATAGTTATAATCAATTAACAATCCTAAAAAAAGATAAATTTTGTAATATTGAGTTCTGAGAGTATTGTCAAGGAGACAATAAACCATTTTACCAAAATGCCTCTTACAAATATTGAATAGTATGCTTAATAATGTTGCCTCATTCATTTTTTAAAGTTTTTGTATACTTGGTTCTTATTGTCTATCCTATTTAGCCTTAAGCTAAACGGTAAATGAAGTGCCCATATGACAGCTTATTCTGCAGAATTGGCACCTGATAATTTATTCAAGAGTTCTACCAGTTGAGTAAACAGGTTTTCCATGCATCATTTTAATAGTGAGTATAAGACTAAAGTCAGCGTCCCACGATTCTGATGTGAAGCTACTCACTCTAAATTTAAGATTATAAATGGATGGAATCATCTTTAAGTGTTAGCTCTATTCACATGAACTTATATTTGTTAGGGGTCTGACAAAATTCCTGGGATTTAATAACAAAGACTATTTCTAGGTTGATTTTTTTTTAAACAGCAACAATAATAGTAACAAACCCACCTTTAAGATTTATAGAGCACTTTCCTGATAAAAACCCTCTGGGTGGACAGAATGTAAGCATTATTATCACAATTTTCCAGTGCAGGCTGGCTCTGAGAATCAGAGATTGTGTTATCTGAGATTACACTAAGTAAATGTTTCAGGTACAAGTCTGACCCAAATTTTATTTCCTAGGTACAGTTATTTGATAGGGAAGTTGGGGATAAGAAGGGTGCCTATCTAAAGAAGTGGCTAATGAGAATTATTGTCTGAAGGACTACTAATTAAATCATTTGGTGTTTTGGTCATTGATTTGAAAATAAATTCAGAAATCTTTATGTAAACTATTATGTGTATTATCTTATCACTTGCTTTAAAATCGTTCTTTTATGTCCAGCAGAAATCTTTTAATGGTTCTGTGGGCATAATTGCAACTTTTCTAGAAACTGAGGTCCCTATTAGGAAACGACTTTTACCATTATTTTTTCTGGGAATTTTTATAAGATCTCACCTACACATCTAAACTAATTACAATGAAATAGGCAATGGATTTTTGTTTTAATATTTTTGTTTTTATTTTGTTCTTTGGGTAATAGAGATCCTGGTTAGAAAGATGCTCAGAGTCATTCTTTCCTATATGGGACAGGTATTGGTTAATAATATTTCTGTAATAAGTAATGTTTTAAATGAATAAGTAAAATTGTCAAAAAATTTGGGTCATGGAAGGAAAAAGTTGTTTTTGCTGTTGTTGTTATTGTTATTGTTTTTTTTTTTTTTTTCCCTGAGACAACTGGGATTAAATGACTTGCCCAAGGTCACAGCTAGGAAGTATTAAGTGTCTGAGACCAGACTTGAACTCAGGTCCTCCTGACTTCAGAGCTGGTGCTCTATCCACTGCGACACCTAGCTGCCCCTAGGGAAAAGAAATTTAAAGATTTTTTTTTTTAAATGCAAGATGTTTAATTACTATAAAAAATTGTTGTCTTATAGAGATACTGGTAGCTCCATATGTGTTATCGGTAAAATAATAATTTTATCACTTCCCTAATATATCATACTAAATTTTTAAAGAGCTTTTTATATGTTATCCTATTTGATTCATTACTTAATAAGTATGCTGTATTTGACAACTCAAACTGATATTCAGAATAATAAATTATTGTATAGCTTTCTACTGGTTTGCAATTATAACAATAAAAATAAACTTTAGCACATTTCTATAAGATTAATGTATCATAGGGGCAAATATGCCATCAAAATAACTTTTATTTAACTGGAATAATTATGTTTTATTGTTTTTTTTAATTGTCTCAAGTTTTTACAGGCCTTCTGCTACTTTATAAAATTATTAACATTGAATTAAGCTCAGTGTTTGGCTACCTTTGCTCTACTTTTAAATAGTCCACCACAAACTTAGTTCCTCTAATAATAAGAACAGTAAATACTTGCTGAAGGGGGAAAAAAGAGTTTTTAATGTTTTTACTGTAACATCATAAATTGTAAACTTCACTTTCTAAACTGATGATTACAAAAAGCTAAAGAAATGGAGATTATCAAAAGGCTATGGGGGGAGGGGGAATGCAAAAAATGTTTAACCAGGAGTCTTCAGGTCTTTAAGGTCAGATTGATCTTTTCCTGGATAAAATTACAGGTAGTTTAAACTCTTAAACTTAAAATTTACAGATATAATTTGAAGATTAAATTTACATTGCACTAAGCCTATACAATAGAGAGGCAATATGAAGTACTCGATAGAGAACTGGGCTGGGAAGCCAGTAAGGTACTGAATAATGTGCTTGTAAGAGTAAGTCTAAAGATTCTTGAAGGAAGAAAGGGAAGGAGGGAGGGAGGGAAGTGGAAGAGAGGGAGGAAAGGGGAAAGAGATTGAGGGAAGGAAAAAATGAGAGAGAGGGAAGAAGGGAGGGAGGGAGATGAATATGAATAAGCTTGCTGCTTAGAAATAAAATTATATATGGGGGACACCCACTATAACACAGCTTGATTTTTACAATGATACATAGAATTCAAATCCCACCATCTAAAGTATAAAAATTTCTTTTGGTGAAAGGCTTGTGTAACACTATTAATCTAAGAGAGGAACATTTCAGTCACTTGGTATATAAAAGGAATTTTCACTGTATATTTATGAATCAAAATTATGCTTGGCATGTAACTTTTCTTAGATCTGAGGATCTAAGAAAGCAATTTTCCATTTCTTAGATCCCCAGTTCTAATTCATTTCTAAAGCTCCAAAAGACCACAGATTTATTTTTATTTTACTACTGCCCAAAACTCATACATTTATTAAAGTGGGGTAGATTTTACCTTTTTGAACAATGGATGAAAAATACTTTACATATGAAAAAGTTTCACATGGATATTTTCTGAATTTACTGACACAAAAAATAAGAATGAGTTATAGGCAACATTTTATACAAAATGCTAAGAATAAAAGAAATATTCACTTCATTCACCAAAACCTCAAATTCCCCAAACTAATAGTGCCAAGGAAGAACCAAAGGAAATAGGTAGACCTTGAACCTTACCCCAAAGGCTAATAGAGGGCAGTTCTGTCAAACTCCTGGAAGTATGAGGTCTACTGAGAATACTCTGCTCTAGCTCAAACCTAGTGACTCTTTAGCAGTGTTCCAACTGACCTAAATAAAACCACAATATAAAGATGTAGTAGCAGACCTTAAAATAGCTGAAGAAAAAGATTGAAGAATTTTATAGACCAAAATCAGCATACTGAAATATGGAAGAATGAGTAAAGTATCTATCACTGTATTAAATATGAATATATTGTTCTTTCTATATCATTGCCATACCTGGAAACAGGTATAAACTAAATGACCTCACAAGGATTCTTTCTGTTCTGAATTTCAATATTGTACCATGAAAACATTAATTAGTCTGTATTAACAATACTTTCCAAGTGACCTTCAATGACATTGCCAAGTATAATCAAATATACTTTATTACATAGTGAGTGATTATAATGAAATGAATGACAGGTCAAGGACAGGGAAAAAGTATTTTCAGTCAAGAAAATTTGGATCAGTGAAAGCAGAGAAATAACCACACCCAGAAATAAAATTCTTGTGCCATGAAAAATTAGGAATTTTCTCTTCTCTCTTAGTTAAATTATGTAAAATAGTGAAATGAAGAAGGAAGGAAGGAAGGAAGGAAGGAAGGAAGGAAGGAAGGAAGGAAGGAAGGAAGGAAGGAAGGAAGAAAGGAAGGAAGGAAAGAAGGAAGGAAGGAAGGAAGGAAGGAAAGAAGGAAGGAAAGGAGTGAGGGAGGAAGGGAGGAAGAGAGGCAGGGAGGAAAGAAAAATGTATGAAACAGTCATTAATTGGGTGAAATATAACTTTTGAATTGTGACTACAATATTGATTGAAAGCAAAACTAGTCAGATTATGTTAATGTTAACCAATTTTACTGTTTTACTTTCTTTAGTTATTTCTTTATAGTTAAATATTTTTCCTTATTCATTGAAGGGACAAAAGAAAAAAAAAAGAAAAAGGACACTGTGACCCAATTTTCACAATCCAGAATTATTATAAATCCTAGTTTCAGGAACTTTATTTGCATGGGAGGGAATATTTTAATATAATAAAATGATAAAATTTATAAAACAGATTTTGCTTTGTGTTCTTTTAGACATGAAACTGGTTATGAATATAGATATCTTCTGCACAAATTGTGACAGATTCTTTTAAATAGATGACAGTTTAAGAATCTTTTTAAGGTCTCAATTCACAATTGAATATTTATAGTGAGTACAAGTTTTTATCCCTTTTGCTCACATTTTCATTGAGACATCCAGGGAAAATAAACACTTCATTTATCCAGAGGCCATTTATCAAAATATGTACAGTAAATCTGAAAATCAGTAAATAATATAAAATTACCTTTGACCAGAAAAAAAAATTTCCCAAAGTCCATGCATTAAAATTCCTGCAATTTGCTCACAATTATGCAATCCAAACTTTCACTGAAAATTCTTATTTTAGAAACATTTCTAGCTAATATCTCACTTTCCATCCTAAAACATATTAAAAGAAACAATTTCAACCTCTAAACCTGGACATGTTTTTGCTTTACTGCAATGCTCTGCCATCCTCAAAACTCTTACTGAACCCTTTAAATTGTGAACTAGATTAATGTACAAAATCTTATACTAGTATTTTATGTAAATAGAATGATTTTAACATTTGCTTTGGAACCAAGAGTTTTTTTTTTTAAACCTAGTTCAGATTTTGCTTATTTTAATTCAAGTATAACCAGTCTTCTCATTTATGTGTTCCAAATTGAAGAAATAACTATTTATGATAGAACACACACACACACACACAAGTGAGAGAAGAAAATAGATGAAAGTAGTGCTTATGTTTTAGGGGAGTTATGATTACAAGTTTTTCCTTGTGATGAATATTTAAGCTGAAGTTGTTTTTATGTCATTTTAATTTTCAGAATTTTACAAAAATGGTACCTGATTGAGTGATCATCTATGTAATATCTTTTCCTACCGTTGCTTATCTTATTGAATAATGTTTGCAAAGACAAGAATAAAGATTGTTTTAGCAAATGGACATATGGAAATATGTAAATATCATGATACTTCATCATCAAGTATAAGTGGTGATAAGAAGTCTGGCACACTTTATGGTTTTCTTTCAGAAACCCTAGATGCCTTATGGAAGTTTGGACTTTCAGCCAAATGAATCATAGCATGTTTGATATTGAAACTTATGCCCATATTCTTGGTTCATTTCAAAAAAGTGCCATAAAAATGTCCCTTATTTGCGCCTTTCCAAAATAAGTAATTTTAATGACATTTTTGTCTAGAAGAAAGAATCAGAAGGAAAGTAGAAAATTACTGTACTTATCTGGACAATTTGGAATTAAAAAGAAACAATAAATTTCTTTTGAAATATGTGATATGGATAAAAATGAAATTGGATTTGTTAGGAAGAATTTATTATTCAAATAATTGATCCTAATTATCCATTTTATTATACATATAGAAACATAAATGGAATATGATGGTTAAGATCTATTTAATGAATTCTGGTTGGCTTAATTTCCAGTTTAATTTTATTTTTCCTGATTATCCTGGTTAAAAATAAAAATATGGGGCATTTTCCATTAAATCTGCTAGAATACATTAACTAAATTGGGTAAATATGAATGCTATAAATCTACTTAGATGCCTGGATACCTGTGACATAAGGCATATAATGAGATAATCAAAATTCTTCTCTTATCCATACACTGAAAGTATTTATGTGAAAATGTAACATTTTACTTGAGGCAAGATATTGGACTAAAAAAGTATTCAAAATCTAACACTCTTATTGAAGTTCCCACATTTTATAAGTCATATGCATGTTACTTATGTTATTTGGAATGGTGGGAGAGGTAAGGCAAAGGGAAGAAGTCTGAATAAGAGTTTTTCTATATTTAGAAGTCATTACAAATTTCAGTTATTTAGTGTTACAAAACAGAAACTGAAGCTTTTGAGGAAAAAAGAAATGGAGAATTCTGTAGTCAAATCAGCTAGCAAGGTTAAAGCACCATCACTTAATGGGTTTGGTGATAGGAATGCTGTGAACCAAAGCTCTTTGCAAGAAAGGATTAACTTCTCCACATGGGACTGCGTCATATGACCAAATGTAATATGAGACAGCTTTGCCAGTAGTCTGAACTTTAATCATAATTAAACCACTGCCACAGAGATACTCCTTCTTATTACTTAAATTACATTATCATTTAATTCCCTTGATATCATTTTACTAAATTGCTGATAGATTAGGGTTATTAAGGGGGGCATGTATTTATCCAAATAATTTTAAAGTAGCAGAAAGTATAAATAGATAAAAATTATGTTAATAATTTACTTCTGGAAATCTAATCAATAATTTAATATTTCCTATATGAATTTAGTGTTTTTCTTAAAATGCAATTTTTTTTTTGCACTATGGAATTATAAATAAATAAAATAAATAAATCTTAACTTTTATGTCCAGAAATGACCTTCCTAACTCATAGTGATTATGAGTCTCTCATGAGACTCTCATGAGAAATTCTATTTCTAAGTATTGATTGAAATTACTAAGCTATTTGATTTTTTTAAACCTATAAACACTGAAGGATATAAATATGATATTTCTCTTTGGCTTTACACTACTGAAATAGTTATAGACACAAATCTGCAAAATATTACAGACTTTTATCCAGAGCAGACTATGAACAGAAAATTCCTTTTATTTTTCTGGAGATGAATAAATCACATTTATAAGTTGCACCTATTGAAATGCAAGTAAACCCATAAAAATATACATTACTCCTGCTTTACACTAGGAGGCATGTTTTTCCAACATTTTGGATAACCTCATAGTTGAAAGCACGGCATGTTAATTTCTTAAACTTGTTCCATTTCCAGATGGAAATTATTAATAACTTCTATGAAAAAAACACTCAGGAAATTCTTAATGAATTGAACTTTATTTTAAACTAATGAAATATATACCAAAATAAGCAAAAAAGAAAAAAAATCCCTGTTTTACAGTTATCTTTATTGTTAAAAAAAATCTTATATTCCTTTTATCATAAAGTAATAAAATGAGTTTTATAATAAATTACCTTCACAAGCATTTATGGGGTAGGGAGGTTTATCTAAAGAAGATACTAATATAAACCATTTGTTTTTACTAGACTTTGATACAGTGATATTTTGGAAGTTTACACCTTATTACACTGAGTATTAAAAGTAAGATAAAATAATGTCAATGATAACTATTTGAAAACTTTGCTTCTAAAAGGGATATAGGTTTGAGTGTTTCCACATATTTCTATGAATATTTCTCTTTTAATATATATTCTATCAGATACCTTTAAATATTATGTTAATCTGTTTAAATTCTAGTGTAAACCAAAGTTCCCCTTTCATCTTTCATGATATGTTGATGAAATAGTCATCTCCTTCAAGATCTCAAAATAAATAACTCCATGATACTCATGAATAACAGTATTAGCAATAATAATATGGTAGATTATTCATGTAATATATAAACCTATTATAATACTGTTCATTTATCTTTGAGAATACAAAATTGAATTACACATGGACTTAATTCTCAAAGAATTTTCAATCTAATAGCAAAGATGTTGGAAGGAAGTTTATACAAATAAATAAAGGATTCTAAAAAGAACAAGTTCAATTTCTTTCAGCAGTTATTAACTCCTACTATATGAAAGGCACAATGATGTTCTTTCGTTTCTGTTAATTAATGGTCCATGTGGATTTAAAGGAGTGGGAAAAGGACTCTTCAATGCGGTTTTTGGTCTATAACAGAACTCATTAATGCATTCTTGCTAGAGTAATGAAATAAATGTACTCAAGAAAAATAAATAAATAAAGTATTTCTTTATTTTTACATGTCATGTTTTGGATTTATTTTAGTTTCAAGAATGTCCAATAACTACAGGATTGGATGTATTTGTGACCGCTTTCCACATAGATAGTTCCCTGGGTAGCTACAGATTCGGTAATCTAACCTCTACTATGATATGATCACCCATGAGGGTCCAGGACAATCCCAAGGGAAGAACGAACACAACAGGTACCAATATGAAACCTCTTGACAATCTTCTTTGAATATACATAATTAGAGAAAGTACTGTCTTAAAATGACAAAGCAGTGTGTAAGAAAAACTATTTATTGCAATACTGTGCAAACAACAGTTTAACTCCTTAAGCATGTGCAGTAATTATATTTTTCTCTATAAGTTAGAACTGATGAAATAGCTCAAGGGTATGAAGGGAGGAGTTCAAATGAGACTCTAAATTAATATTGGACTTGTCTGATATCTGTAGAGTTTTTAATGTACTTATTTTTCTCTTGTGTCTACAAGATCGCCTCACTCTCCCCCTCCAAAGGGAAGAATTGTCAGCCAACAAGAAATTGAAATTTTTTTTTCTTTCTTTTTCTTTTCTTGAATGAGCTTATTACTGGCAGAAATTTTTCTCCTATCAATATTGCTTTTCATTTAACATGTAATTCTAGCTCATAAATCTCTCTCATGGATTAGGACCAATGAAGTGGCTAATATTTTAAAATTTTACCACTACTGTTCTAAACAGATGGTAATTAACATAGTCCTTTCAGCCCTTACTTTTAACATCAAATAATTCAATTATTTTTTCTTTACTACCTTCAGCACCCAAATCCAATATAGCCAGTTATAAAATGACCATACTTTGTTGAAAAATACAATTATTAGGGGCACCTAGGTGGTGCAGTGGATAGAGCACTAGCCCTGAAGTCAGGAGGACCTGAGTTCAAATTTAGCCTCAGACACTTAACACTTCCAGCTGTGTGACCCTGGGCAAGTCATTTAACTCCAATTGCCTCAGGAAAAAAAATACAATTAATAATGTAAGTAATAAAAGAGAAATATTAACATTTCTAACTGCATTTCCCAATAGTGTCTCTAACTCAATATGTCCAAAATGGAACTCATTGGCTTTCTCCCAAAAACTACTCCAGGTCCTAACTTCTTTATTTATGTTTAAGTCATTCTTATCACTCAGGTTTATAACCTTGGAGTCATCCCAGACTTTTCCTCCATCATTACCCCTCATACCAACCAACCAATTATCAAATTTTATCAAGTTTGCCTCTACAATATCACTCTTATCTTTCTTCATTTCTGTGCTCATATTGCTGCCACCCATGTTCACCCTTTCACCTTGATGTACTGACACAGCGTCCTAATTGGTTTCCCTCCCTCAAATATCTTCCCTTTGAAATCCAGTCTTCAAAATAGCTAATGTGACCTTCCTAAATCATAGGTTTAATTATGTCACTCTGCTCAATAAATTCAATAAATTATACTTCTATAATAAAAAACAAACTCCCTTCTTTTACATATAAAGCCCTTTATAATCTGACTTTAATTCGTCTTTCCGGACTTACTATCTATTTTTCTTTTTTCCAAATCATTTGCTTTAAACTAGTTTTTTTGGTTTATTCTTCACATATATCACTCCTCATGTTTCTGTGATTTTGTATATCTTCCATATGCCCCAAACGTACTTTCTCCTGACTTCTGCCTTATAGAATTCCTTCCTACAAATCTCTACCCAAATGCTACCTATTACATGAAGCCTTTTTTTGATTACCCAAACTTTTAGTGATTTTTGCCTTTAAATTACTTTGTAAATATATTGCATATTGTATATCTTGTAAAAGTGAACATTTCATCTTTCAATCCTCCTGCCATAGAATGAAAGCAGTAGGACTATTTTAGTTCAATATTAATATCTTAGCTCCTGGAAATAATCACTAAATTACTTATATTTGACTAGTGATTGCACATGAGAGTTCACTGGTATAGGGCACTCCCAGATGAGGAACTCTTTTATATTCTCTAAAAGTAATACAGGATTACTTTAGATGTTAAATAATTGGTCAGGATCACACAGTTAGTAAATGTTAGAGACAGGGCTTGAACCTAGGTTGTACTAACATCTAAACCAGTATTCAGTCCTATACTGCCTCACAAAAGATGCTTAATAAATGCTCTTTGGTTAACTGCATGATTCTGTTACTGAATTTTTGGGTTATAATCCTGGGCCCCTTTATCCATTATTAGGACTCACTAACTCACCAAGAGCTACTCGTCACAACCCAGAACAAGACAGATAATACCAACTGGAGCCAGATGCTAAATGGCTCTGAATACCTTGGGAGTTTGAATTTTATCCTATCAATCAGGAAGCATTTAACATTGTTCAATAGGTCATTAGAAAGATCTGCATATTAGGAAAATCTACAATACTTTACTGTTAAGTAGGAATGAAATTAGAAGAAACTAAAAGCAGAGAAATCAGGAAGGGACCTATGATTACAGGTATTACAAAAGAAAATAAAAGTCTTTAGATACGATATGATCCTGTTAGTAGAAAGGAAGAGCCAAATGCTTCAGATAAGAGGTAGGGAGAAATTAATGCAAAGGACTTGACAATCGACTGCATATTCGAGAGTAAGGGACAAGGAGATCCATCTACTGCATAAGATGATAAATGAAGCTGTGAACATAAATGAAATCACAAAGAAAGAAAAACATAAAGAGGGAAAAAAAATAAAGGAACCCTGAGGAAAAATCTTTGTGAGACTATTATATATGCAATAAGAGAAAGAAAAGAAGCCAGCAGTAGAGTCAGAGGATGAGAACTTGAAGAGCAGAAAGGAGATACAAAAGCTCACTGAAGAAAATAATTTTAGAAATTGATGAAGTATAAGCTAATGACTCCATGAGACATCAAGAAACAATAAAATAAGATAAAAAAAATGAAAGCAATTAATTTGAAATATCTCATCAGAAGGATAAATTATCTGGGAAGTAGATTAAGGAGAGATAATTTAAGAATTACTGTATTATCTAAACGTCATGACAGAGGAAAAAAGCACCTAAATATCATATTTCAAAAAATGATTATGGAAAACTGCCCTATAGAAATTAAAAGAATCTATCCTAGTTCCCAGGTCAAAGAGAAAATGTTGTATTACAGCTACAACAATTCAAATTTCATGAAGCCACAGTGAGGATAATACAAGATTTAGCTGCTTCTAACTTAAATCATCAGAAAATTTGGAATGATATTCTGGAAGTTAAAAGAGCGTTAGAATAATCTACCCAGCAAAACTGAGTATAATCCTTCATGGGGAAAAATGGAAAATTAATGAAATAAAAGACTCTAAAACATTACTGAGGAAAATTGTTCAGAGCTGAATATACAAATTTGGTATTCACACTTAAGACTCAGGAGAAGCACAAAAAGGTAAACAAGAAAGAGCAATTATAAAGGACTTAATAAAGTTAAAGTATTTATATTCCTATGTAGGAAGATAATACATGTAACTCTTAAGAACTTAGAAGTCATGATTTCAAAACAAAGCAAAAGCAAAAATAGACCTAAATAAAAGAAATAATCAGAAAAAAATATATTTTACTAAATGGTACCATAGACAATAAAATAGTATACAATTTTTATAGCAAATTTCTCCAATAAAACCTTCATTTTCTTTTTTTTTAATTATTATTTCATAGCTTTTTATTTACAAGTTATATGTATGGGTAATGTTACAGCGACAATTGCCAAACCTTTTGTTCCAATTTTTCCCCTTCTTCTCCCCACCCCCTCTCCTAGATGGCAGGATGACCAGTAGATGTTAAATATATTAGAGTATAAATTAGATACACAATAAGTATACATGACCAAACTGTTATTTTGCTGTACAAAAAGAATCAGACTCTGAAATATTGAACAATTAGCCTGTGAAGGAAATCAAAAATGCAGGCAGGCAAAAATATAGGGATTGGGAATTCAATGTAATAGTTCTTAGTCATCTCCCAGAGTTCTTTCGCTGGGTACAGCTGGTTCAATTCATTACTGCTCCATTGGAACTGATTTGGTTCATCTCATTGCTGAAGATGGCCACGTCCATCAGAATTGATCATCATATAGTATTGTTGTTGAAAAGCTTCATTCTCAAATGGAGAACTCAATCAAAATTTATAAAAATTAAAACTAAATTGATAAATGGCCAAATAATATGAACAAAAGAAGAAATCAAAGCTATCTTGGATATCTTTGCTCTTGTAATCATATGAAAAAATTACTCTAAATCACTATTGATAAGAAAAATAAAAATCAAAACAACTCTGAAGTACCAACACACACCTATCAAAAATGACAAGTCCTGAAGGAGAATATAGGTACATTAATACACTGTTGGTACAGTTGTGAACCTGTCCAACCATTCTGAAGAAGATGATTTAGAACTTTGCATATTACTTCTATCACTACTAAGTCTGTACCTTAAAGAATTTTTTTTAAAAAAGGAAAAAGTTCCTATAGTTATAGCAGCTCTTTTTCGTAGTAGCAAATAATAACAAATCAAGTTGCTGCTCCTCAATTGGGGCAATTGAACAAGCTGTGGCATGTGTTTGTGATGAATTACTATTGTGCTAGAAGAAATGACCATTGAAGTAGTTTTAGAAAAACACGGCAAGACCGAAATGAACTGATGCAAGGTGAAGTAAGAAAAACCAGGAGATATTTATGCACAATAGAAGCAATGTTGTAATAATGATTAACTGTAAAAGACTTGGCTATTCTGGTCAATAAAATCACCTAAGACAATTCCAAAGTACTTGTGTTGAAAAATGCAATCTACCTCCAGGGAAAGAAAGGAACTCTGAATGCAAATTGAAGTGTGATTTTCTCATTTTATTTATTTTTAATGCTTTTTCCAATGTGGCTAATTTTCACGTGTATTACTGATATCATTGTATTTGCATTTTCATTGGGCAGAGGATTGATGGTTAGGAGGGAGAGAAATTAGAACAAAATCTAAAAAGGAAAGAATATTAAAAAATAATAATATTTGTAAAGTGTTGTTAAATGTTAACTGGGGAGAATGAATGAAGGAAGGAAGGAAGGAAGGAAGGAAGGAAGAAGGAAAGAAGGAAAGGAGAGAGGGAGGAAGGAAGGAAAGAAGGAAGAAAAGAAGGGAGGGAAGGAAGGAAGGGAAAGAGGAAGGAAGAAAGGAAGGGAGGGAAGGAAGGAAGGGAAAGAGGAAGGAAGAAAGGAAGGGAGGGAGGGAGGGAAGGAGAGAAGGAAGGAAGGAGGAAGAGGAAGGAAGGGGGGAAGGGGAGAAAGAATAATAAAAAGAGGAAGGGAGGGAAGAGGGAAAAAATGTTTTATTAAGTACCTTATGTACCAGGTATTTGTTATGCACAAAAATTTCATTTGTTTCTCATAAAAATCCTGAATTATTAGCTAATCTCCCTGTCTGAAGTCTCTCCAACATTCCAGTGCATTCTTATTCAGCTATCTAAGTGATCTTAAAGCTTTAGATCTGACTTTGCCCCCTTCACTTAATAGACTCCACTGGCTCCCTCTAAGATCAATTATGGAATACTCTGGAATCCAAAGCTCTTCATAATCTGACCTTCTCTTTCCTTACAAATCTTTTTACATTTTACTCAGCATTATGTAGCATTCCATGTTCCAGTTCCTAACACAACTCTGGGCCTATTGTTGGCACTCATCCTACCAAGAATTTACTCTGTCCTTATTTCTATATTCTGAACTCGATTTCCTTCAAGTCTCATCTAAAATCCTACCCCTTGGAAGAAACTTTTTCTGATTCCCCTTAATCAGTCTTCTCTCTATTTATCATCTTCAATTCATACAGAAAATATTGTGTTCATAAATAGTTGTTTTCATGTTCTGTCCTCCCAACTGAACTCCTGGAAAGCAGTGACTGTCTTTAATTTTTCCTTGTATTCTCAGTGTTTAGTACAGTGAGTTGCAGATAGAAAAGGCTTAGATGCTTGTTAACTTGACTAGTAACTAAGTAAAAATTCTCAAAGATGAAATAGTCAGACAGAAAGTTGAGAAAACTGCTGTAAACTTCTAATTAAAGCAAAAAATTCCAACTATCATATTCATCCAATTACATTGTTCAAATAACATACAAGGTCTCTGGGTAAGTTATTAAAGTATATATGAATCTAATACTTGAAGATAGCATCTTACACAGTATTCCTTTATTTCATGAAAGCCAATTTAAGGCAAACTTCTATTTCTAGGTCAATTTTTCCATTAATTAACAAATAAATAAAATAGTGTTGATTTTTAAGCTATCTAGAAGAGAAAAAAAATTGAATAGGCACATCTAATTCAATCTACTATGATAATTCACATAGGAAATCAGTATTTTATGCCCTATTAACCATTGTTATAACTCACATTCATCACAGGTTTACCACAAACTTAGACTTTAATATTTTCAAAGATACATATTCTTATTCTATAAATAAAAATCATTAATAAAATAGTTAATTCATCTTTGAGAACCCCAAACTCAAGATCTGCCTTTCCCCAAAAGCCATTTAACAATATATTATTTCTTGTAAGACTGAATAGCCAAAATCTTGTTCCATTCTTTTTGTTAGTGGGAAATGTATCTTGCTTCTGGATATTAAAGGAATATTAGGTATAATTTTACTAATGCATTTTTCATCAGTAAAATCCTTTTTAATAAGTTCAAATGACTTGTAAAATAGAGGACCGACTAACCATTAATGGCTAAAGAAATGTAACTATCTTCATTCTTAAAAGGAATATAACCCAAGGAATACCATGGATTTTTGATCGCATATTTCACATCTAACATTATTAGTTAATACAATAATTACTCTTATGCTCATGTGCTCATAGAAGTTCCTGATTAAATACAATTTACCTTGATACTCCACTGTACCAATCTTGAACTTTTTTAAGAATTATGGTTTTAGGGGAATGATAGCATGCAGAGATTTTGGATTAAACTTAAATGATTGCCCTAATGGAATTATGTCTACTACAGTTTCAGAGAAAGTAGTTATTACTGTAAAGGCTTTATTTATATTTGAATCTATATTTATTTTTCTCTCTATAAATATACATGGAGACAATTAAGGTAACAAATAAATCAAATAATGATGTACTAGACATGAAAAACAAAAATGTTTAGCTCTCTAAACATCTGTGAAGATGATCATTTGAACTTAAAGTCTCCACTGAAGAATAAAGTAGAAAATAAAGAGGATCATACCACTGATGCATTTATGGATGTGCTATCTGATAGGGAAAACACACAAAACTTTATACTTATAAAATGTTTTCTTTTCTTAATTACTCTCTACCAATTTCAAACAGACTTCAGATTTCACCAATCAACACTGAGACCTAAAAACCCTGGACTAACTAGGCTTAATCAGCATTTTACTAAATATACCTTAATAGTAAGAATATTCAGTCTAGTGTTCTTCAATCTTAATCATTCAGAACTCAAATCCTGGGAGAAAACAGTAGAAGAATACCATAATTTTTTTTTTAAAAGCTAACTCACCAGAATTGGGGTCAGAATTGCCATCAGCTTCAGTCCTCTTGTCCGGGGAGGCTTGGTCGTAGAATTCGTCCTGTGGCTGAACCAGAGGAAGAGGATGTGAGATCAGGGTTCCACTACCCACAGGCTCATGGTCTCCTAGACCACTGTCACTGCAGCTTTCTTGGGAACCATCAGGGAGGTGAAACGTAACACGGCGCTGAGACTACAAAGAAGAGCACAGGACATACTGATTAATGCTCTTCTTTATTCAACAACATTGCATAGATTTTGTTACCTTTTAAAAATAGGTTTATTTGAATCTTAAAGTTTTTATAATCTTTTTTTAGTTTTAAAACTGGAACAAAGCATAAACATTTCCTTTGAAATAAAAATTAGGAACATTCATTTTTCATGTTAATTTTAAAAGAATAAAAATTTACCTGTTGTTATATATTCTATAAGAAAGGTACCAGAAAAAAAATTCCCAATGAACTTCATTTTAAAATCATGGAATATTTTAATATTTTAAGACTTTGTAAAATGTGATAAGAATAAAATGACAATGATGACAATAAATTAGTGATGATTACATTTTACTAAATAGAAATAGGAAAATGTATTACACAAGACTGATGATTTTTAAGACAATATCAATTTTAATTTTCTTGAATCAATAATAACATAATGTGATCGCATTATACTCCTAAGTCATTGTGATGTGGACATTTCTAACATGAAAATTTAAGGATAGACAATGGGCAGGATATATACTCAAATCATCCTACACAATTATCAATCATTTTATGCAATGATGAATTTTATTTATTCTTAAATTAATTGGTATCGGTTTTAATCATTGTGGTATCATAGAAAGAAACAACAGGAAGAACTTGGTTCATGCCCAGAGATTGACATAATGTCTGGGTGACCATGAGTGACTTCTTCATGCTCTAAGCAATTTCAATGAGAAATTTCACATTTTTTCCTATTTTTTTATTTTATCTTTATTTCTCACAAAGTTTCTGGTTTCCATTTGCTCAATTCAAATTTTTAAGGAATTATGTTCCTCAGTAAGCTTTTGTACTCACTCTAAGTAATTCTCTAAGATAATAAGATATGAAGAAAATTCCTACTTGCTTTGTAGATGGACTTTCTTAACCTATGAGTTCCCAATACCAATGAAATAACAGATACAGTTCCTGTCGTTATTACAAAAATAATTAAAATATTTTATTGCTAGCTTAACTGAATTTATTGTTAAATCATCATACTAGTGTACTTATTGGCCAAATATACTGATAAAATAGCAATCTTATAGCTATACTGTATGTTCTTAAGCTACACTTACCTTCTATATTTATACCATGATGCCACTGCCAGATGTGATCACATAAGCAGTCAACTTTGGGTACAGTCTCTAAGGAAATATAGCTACAATTCTCTGCATAGCAGTCAAATGGGCTTTTCACATGGCCACCTTTTTGACAGAAATATGAACAATCCTTCCTAGCTTTAAAAAAATTGAAAATAAATCTACTTATATTTCATCTTCTTATTCTTAAATTTCTCTTGAAGACATTTTATATATTTTATTGGGTTTTGTTTTTATTTTCTAAAAAAGATAACAGTTATAGCCAAGATTCGTCTTAAATATTTATATTTCATATTTCTTTTTTCCCTAAATTGAAAGTAGAAAACAGTCTTTCTCATGGGTCAGTGGTTCAAATTCAGCTCAAAGTAGTAATGACTGAAAGCTGGTACCATTTGATTACTATTCAGTGACCTATGTGAAATAAGGTGATAATTTCAATTAATTTCCTAATGAACTGATGTCCACATCACATAAATGACAATCATAAATAACACTAATTGAGCACTGTTTCTATCAATTTATATATAGAAATAAAACTCATTCTTCCAGAGAGTTTTCATTTGGAAAAAATAGAATTGTAAAGTTGATCTTGTCCAAAACCTTTTTTCTCCAAGAAAGCATCTGCCTCTCTTGAGTCCTCATAACCTAACACTCAAAATTAATTTATATAAAAATGTCTTTCTAAGGAACTATATACAAGAGTATGTATCTAGTGATTGGAATGGTACTAGGTCAAATATTCTAGAATATAGTGCTGGAGGAGCCTTTTTTTTCCCCTTTAAACTCTGATCAGCAAGAGAACAAGATAAACAAGTGGTTTACAATCAGACTTTTATAAAGGATAAATGCCATGGACACAAACAGTATTTGGAAAAATAACTCATATGTACAAAGGAGTTATGAAGCTTTATGGTATACTTTCTCCTAAGCAAGGTTCAAAATTTAAATTTGATCCTTAATTTTAGTTGATCTATAATTTTAACTGATATTTATAGTATGTAAGGATATACTCTACCTTTCCAAAAATGGACCAGTGATCCAGTCTTATCAGGATGTAGGTTATTTCCCAAATATCAAACTGGAGTCTTCCAAGTTTACCCTGAACCTCAATATATTCCTTGCTATGATTCAACTTTGTAAGTGAGGACTCCAAACTACTGTTTTTTTCCTAATGACCTTATGCAACACAGAGAGTAAAACAAAATCAATATTTTTCTTTTATTCTATCTTAAATCATTACTGAGCTCAAGAAGAGATGTCTTTAAGGAGATATTAATTCTTTCTGGATTTTAAGACAATTCAGTTTATAGCACTTTAAATTCATAGTTTACAAGATAGTAATTTTTTAATTTGTTATTCATATATCAAAATGACAGTGAGTTTGATAAGTCCAAAAAGGCACCAGTATTTTGAATAATAGTTTAAATGTTATCATTTACTATCTCCTACATTAGTTTATTTGGTCGTGGTCTAATTTCTTATAGACTTGAATTTATGTGCTTATACTCCTATATAACTGAGTTTATGAAATACTAAAAATACTTAATATGCACCTTTTCTCAGAATTTAATTTCCCATAATATAGGCAAAGAATAAAGTATGTTACTGTGAGCTCATTCAACATATAGAAACAAATTTGTGTGTCTGATATTTTGGGGGTAAAAATATAGTACATGATATAAAACATTCAAATGCATTGCATTACGCTGCATCTCATAGAGCTACTGCAAGATTTTTGCATAATTTTTAAGCAAGGATTTAAAAAAATTCAGAATAAGAAATAGATTCAAGCTCTGTTACATTGATAAAGTATGTAAAACTCCTATATCGTGGTTTGCTTTTTAACATTTTATAAATGGGCTTCGACACTAGCACTGCTGTGTTTTAAGTGACAGAACTGAGCCATCATCCTTAGTGATGGACATTAAACTTTACTCTGTGGTCTTAGATTATTGAATAGTCAGAAAGTTCTGACTATAACACATTTATTTTGCAACCTTCTGTGCTTCAAGGTATTAGGCAATATGAAAGAAGAGCTAAGAGAGAAAAACATATAAGCAGTCTAATTCATATTTTTCAGAGCATGTCATATCTGCCTCCAGGGCATAATTTTATCATTTACTTGGGGGGAAAAAGGAGGGGGTGGTGGTCACCAACCAATTGGTTTAGCAATAAAAAAAAAAGAGATGATCTATAGAGGAGTGCTTGTGGAGAATGTCACATATGGTTTTAGACTATGCCCTAGGGAAATGAATTAAGGTAGATGATTAAGGCCAAGGGAAAAAAAAACAACTTCAAGAAAGGAAAAAGAAGGGGAAAAAAGTAATATTATACAACACTCTGATACTTCATGGAAGAAAATATCCTTAAATTAAATGTTATATTTTTAAAGTCAAATTATTTTTGTATGCCCAGCACCTAGCACAGTCCCTGGCACTTACTTGGTGCTTAAGAAATGTTTGTTGATTATTACAGATACAATTTAAATGAAAATGTATATGAGTTCAAAAAGCAAGGAGTGAATTTTAATCTATAATTATTATAATAGCAGTCAATACAAGCAGGGTACTGTCAAAAAGTATTACAGTAGATTAAACAGAAGATAAGATTAAATTGAAATTGAAAAGTCATAGAAAGGTCTGGAACAGGATTTAGGAGCTAGATATTTGAAAAGTACTCTTTGGGGTGTGAGGACCAAAATGAATTAGCTCCTCAGGACTTTTCACTTTAATATTCATATATTAGCCTTTTGGGTAAGTCAACATTTGTACAATTTAATGAAATGATACTTTCTGCCCTCCAAATTCTTTCTTTGCCATAATAGAAAAAGAAATTCCAGAAAGATTATCTTATTTTATAGTGGGTATTCAACAGATGCTGAATGTAAGTGATTTCTGTTCTACATTTAGCCATACATGGATTACTGGAGGACTATCACAAAAGGAAACTGGATGTACTGGAAGACTCTTGTAGAAGGAAATGGAATATAATGGAGGACTATCCTGAAAGAAAATTGGAAATCTGTAAATAGGCAACCTACAATGCTTGTCTTTTTTAGGAGAGAGAGGAAGGAACACCACTGACCTACTGCCCCAGGAAATTTTTCCTTATTGCCTAATAGTATGGAAATATGCCCAAATTGTTTTATGGAGGTAGTCCAACCCTGCCTGACTAAATTAGGAGGCTGAAAGTTTTTAGGATTATCCTTCAAGTTTTCCAAGACCCAGGAAGTTATCTTTTTGCATTTGTTTTCATAAATCTGTTTCCTCTCTATTTCATTTTCCCCTGGGGGAAAAAAGTGACATAGATTCTGACTTTTAAAAAAGGCTTAAAATATCCTGTTTATTTAATCTGTTAACATACAGGATTCTAGGTGATCAATAAACACACACACACACACACACACACACACACACAAACACACACACACACGGTTTCATAAAACAAAAACAATTTCTGATTGCAGTGGTCATTAAAAACAATTTATTTTTAAAAGAAAAGCAACATCTTTATGTGAATCTACTGTTATATATGTAGGGAAGCTGTTTGCCATGGAGTAACATGGATGGACAGCCAATCAACAGATTTACTTATGGCTATACTTTCCTGATTTTTCACATTGATTACTACTATACCCTTTGTATTCCACATAAATAGTACTACTTAATGCTATTATTATATAAGCATATAATATTAAATGTATATCTTAAACATGCATATATATTAGACATAGCAAATATCTCTATATATATATTTGTTAATACTACAACATTATTTTCTGTCTAAAATAAGCTATATTATTTTCTTATTAAACACAATATTCTAATATATTTGTCTTACTTTGAAAAGAAAAGTAATAATTTTAAGTTAATGGGAAATGCATGAAAATACAACAGAATCTAATTGCACTTTAAATGTTGCCATGCTTAAGCTGAGTGTAAACTAATAATAAAAATGATTTTTTCATATTTTACATTTGAAAAAATAAAACTAAAGCTAGGAAATTATTTCCAAACTTGTGGTTCAGCAAATTACTAACTTTAGGGTGGGGAATTATGACCCACAGAAAATATGTAATACAGGATGTTTATACAGAATAAAACAGTATAGATGCTTCTTACTGATAATGCGTGAAAATAGAACAATTTTTTTAAAAAAGCAATCATTCAGTTATTGTTGGCTTGACATTAATATTCCTATGATGAAATGATTTCTGCTGATGTTCTCTAAAATTCAGAAGCTCAGAAACTACAGGGCAGTTAGAGATCATTTAGTATATAAGTACTATTTATCTGGAATACAAAGTGTATAGTAGTATTCAATGTGAAAAATCAGAAAAGTATTGCCATATGTAGATCTGTTGAATGACTATCCATCTCTATTCCATGGCAAACAGCTTTCTCGACATATATAACATCCACTAATTTTATACATAAGGAAACTAATTTACTCAAGAGTAGTATTCTGGGGGAGAACAAGGAAAAGAGAGTAGGATGATAGGAAAAACACTTGCTCTACAATCTGGGTGAAAAGTCTGATGCTGATGTTTTCTATCTGACTAAGCTTAATCAAGTCACAACCTTTCTGATTTTTCTCATCCGTAAAATGAGGAGTTTGAATTAGATGACTTCCTCTAACTTTATTCCATGCATCTTTCTTGACTCCTATTCTAATAATTAAACAACTGCATGTGTCCACATGGATTATTTTTTTCCAGCAATTCTTCATGAGTTTTTCAGAAGATTTGGGCCTATATCTTTGCTCTCATATAATAATCTTCAATATTACAACTAAACATGATTAAGCAAGGTCAATAGTTGAGTGGAAGACTAGTTCAACAAAAGCCACTAAAGGTGGGTTTTTATAAAATTATACATTATTTAGCTGAGTTATAGGGGTAGAAATCCTCAATCTTCACATGGCATTTGGCATATACTGGTTATTCCATGGGCTAAAAAAGTTATATGGACTAGAGTGTAAATGAGATAGAATCAGGTTACTTGGACTTTTATTCTGATTCTAATACTTCGTGAATGTGAGACCATATGTAACCTAATTTACTTGTTTAATCCTGGGAGGACAATATAATATTTTTACTACCAACCTCACAGGTTCATTGTTAGCTGTTATTGTTTGTCCTTAGTTCTCAAAAAGGACCATGACATCAGGGAGGTGATGCCATGACGTGCAAGTGAATTGGATTTAAGTGATTGAGAGCTGTGCAAGGTCACCTGCCTCACTTTACCCTGCCGTCTGGGTCCAGTGGGCAGATATAGATCAGGAATACTGGAGATGGCCTGGATGCAATGGGAGACTTTGGTCTTTTTAAATTAAGGTCTTCAACAGGTCTCTTTGACTGAGGTGGGAAGGAAATTTATACTACCACCTTCATAGATTTATTGTTAGCACCATACTTTGTAAACCTTAAAAGGGTGGGAGGGAAATTGGGGAAGGGAAGAGGCATTTATTTTATGTCCACTTTTTGGTAGTCACTGTGCTAAGCACTTCTCATTTGAACCTCACAATAATCTTGAAAGGTAGGTGCTATTATTCCCCATTTTTGCAATTGAGGAAACTGAAGGAAAGAGGGGATACGTGAATGCAGAGCTGTAAGAATATAGCCTTTTAAATTTTGGTATGCTGACTCCAAGGCCAGCACAATTGACTGTACTCCCTACATGCCAAATTTTTGTTTTAAAGTATTATGAGTAGGTTATTCTAATTCCAAATTTATTCTTAATTTAATTGGAGATTTACTGAATGACTCTCAAGAAATCTATTAAGGTAACCTTGTGAACATTTCCTCACTTGTAAAACATAACTACTTCATTCAACACATACTTATTTGGAGGGAATATAGATTTAGATAATCACAAGGTCTAGATTTGAAAGAAATCACTTTATGTAAATCTTTCATTTTATAGCTAGATACAGCAAGCAATTTTCTCATGAGCAAACAGGAGTTATCAGAGCAGGAATCTGAATCTAGATTTACTCTAGTTAGTTCTCTTCTCAGAAGTTGTCTCCCCAACAAAGAGAAGGTGGATATTCAAGAAACTGATTCATTTGGAGTGAATGAGTAGGATGAAAAAGATAGAATTGAACAGGTAAGTTGGTATCTAATCATGCAGTGGCCTTTAATGTCAAGAGGAAATTTTTAAATTTGACTCGTTAGGATTTTCAAGTGAAGTAGATCTAGAAGAAATTGTTCTGGCAGTGGAATGATGAATTGGAGAAGGAAAGGAGTGAATCTGGGGAAAAAAACAGACTATTGTGATATCAAAATAGTTAGAATTGAAATATTTTTTGTTGTGGCTATGGAAATGAGGAGAAGGAAAGAAAGGTAATTGATGATGGATACATGTTGCCCCTATCAATGAAATGCTCAGTTTCTCTCTAATACCATTATCCTCAAATTAATCTTTCTGTTAAACAATCACAATGTTACGCTCAGCTGTTATATTCCTCACCCATACTTATTTCCAATCAGATAGAAAGGCATGTAAATCCTACTTCCACAATATTTCCAATATCCATTTTCTTCTGTCCTCTCATATAACTTTTAACCCATTTCAGGCCTTTATTACTCCTTACCTAGAGTATTGAAATAGCATCTTAATTATCATCTGTCTTCAGTTTCTTCCATCTCCAATTCATCTTTCACATCAATTTCCAATTGATGTCTCTAAAACAAATAACTGACCATGTTATCTCTCAGTAATTCTCTACTGCCTCTAAGATAAAATACAAACTGCCTAGTTTGGTAATTACAATCACCTTTAAGCTGTCTTTCCATCATCTTTCCAGTCTTATTTCAGGTTACTCTTCCTGATACACACCCCATTTCAAGTTAAACTTTCTTGCTAGCTATTTCCTAACATTATATACTCCTGAACCTATTCTTTTACTCAGTGGTTTCCCCTTATCTCTAATGCATTCACCTTTACCTCTGCATCATACAATTTCTAGCTTCCTTCAAAGCACAACTCAGAGCTCACCTCCTACTGAGTCTACCTCCCGATTATTACTATTACTCTACACTTAAAATCATTTTATATTATTTTGTGATGCTCTTTCTATACCAAAGGCAGTTAGTGCAGTGGAAAGAATGCTGGATTGAGTCAGGAAAACCTGAGCTCAAATCTAGTGTCAGACATTTGCTAGTTGTGTGAGGCGGGAGAAATCGTTTAGCTTTTATCCACCTCAATTTCCTCAACTACTAAATGAAAATAATAACAGCATCTCTTCAGAAAGTTGTTGTGAGGCTCAAATAAATAATATTTATAAAGTTCTTAACAGGGTATCTGGTACATACTAGGTGCTTAATAAATGCTTGCATTTTTTCATTCCTACCACAATGTCTCAAGTGGGGTATCAAGGAAAAGACCAATAGCAGAAATATGTCCAAGCAAAGCTAAATGAATTCTTCTTGAAATCTCAAAGGGATATTTACTTTTTTTAGACATGCAGTTTAAGTGTTTGTGTGCCAGGTACTTTCCAAGGTGCGTATCATTCTTCCATTTTACCTGAGAATGAACATGGATGGGCTGAGGAATAGGAGTAAGAGACTTACTTGAAAATAGTGAGCAGGGCTCAGAATTTTGGTAATTATATTATTTCTTATTTGGTTGCTGTTTTTTATTTCAGAAGGCACCAGAGAAAACCTCAAACATATTTCTAAAGCTAAATGTTACACAGTAGGAGTACAGTATTATATCTGTGTATACATAATATAAAGTGACTACATTAAACAGGAACAGCTGTTCCTGAATCTTTGCAAGCTAAATCTTTGCATCTATAAATTATGTGTACAGAAATAAGGAAGAAACAACACAGCAAGTGTTCTTTCCAACTGAATTTCCTATTATAAACAAATTCATAATAATTCAGTTTCGATGCTATAGCAAGACTAGTGCTATCGTGATATTTATAGCATGAATATAGATTGGATTTGCAACTATTTAATTAGTAATTGTATTAAATTATCACTATTATCAACTACACCTCTCTAATTGTATCAAAGACACTGATGTATGATATGTTCTCATATAATAATGGTTCTTGATTTTATATCTCTTAGCTTGACTGATAATTAATATGATTTTTTAAAAAAAACGCCCACCTTCCTTTTAAGCTTTTAGTATTTATAAGTGAGGGTAATAGAAATCCAGCTTTATCCAGTGTCTTGAATCATGAAAGTTTCCAGCCATCTTAAGAGGAAATACAATGAAAACTGATGGCTGATGGAAATTCCCTTACTGCTCAGTTCTGTTAACTTTCTTCAAAATGAAATATGACCTGTGAAATCAAGCAGGAAACATTTCTTGTGGAAAAGTAGTCAGGGTATGTCTGAAGGAAGGTAGTACTGACTATATATTATGAGCAACCCTGGGTTTTAGTCTTTTGACTCAAAAAATATTTTGTATATGTGCACTTCTTAACACACTCCAAAATATTGCTAAATTGAGCACATCATAATTCTCCAATACAATTAAAAACCAGTCATTCAAAGCTTTATAAGTTATTATAATTTAGAAAATAAAATAAAACTAGAAAAGTTGACTTACTTATCTTGTGAGAACTACCAACTGATGAGGAAATCCCATATAATTCATAACAAGGCTTGTGCAATACATTTTTGAAACTACTATTTTTGGGGGCCTGAATACAATGTAATTATCTTCAATATAATCATTATTAGTATACTAAAGTTTGGGGATTTTTTATGCATTTCAGTTTATCTTTTTAAGGGGTGAAATTTCATTTTAGGGATGTTAAAAGGGGAATGGTGAATTTGAATGCCGCCTTCTGGACTAGTGCTGGTGCATGTAATGGATATCTGTCACTGACAGCTCACTGGATTATAATTAATTCAAAGTGATCAGTCATGTCTCCTTCTAAGAAGAAAGAAAGCTGCAATAACAGTACCAGTGCTCTTTCAGCTTACATTATGTGATTCTAGGAAACTGCCTTACAACTATTAATTAACAGAAAAGACATTATGACTGTCATGTTAGAGAGCTAGGCTTTAATGGACAGGTCAAAAAGGGACAATATTATCATAGGTATGTGTTTAATGTGACATACTTTTCTCCTTATTCCTTCCATGTCTTCTCCTGTCCAAAGGCTAAAAAACACCCCAACAAACCAAAACTGACTTTGTGTGTGTCATATATATTGTTATATTTATTTAAAGAATGTGACTATGTGTGAATAACTCCATATAAGATAATGCTTATTGGGATAGTCATGTATATATACATATCTATATATATATATATGTATATGCAAATACTATATATATATATATACACACACACACATAAAGTAATGAGACTCTTTAAGATACACACAGATAAAATTATGGCCATGTTTTCCATATAGTACTAACTGAAGCTAAGACAAGTTGATGATCTCAGCACAAGAAAAATGTTTAACTTAGAAATATCTTTGTTATTAGCAATATATGAGCCATAGTTATTAAACAAATAAAATGAAAGTTTTAAGAAACAAACCAGAACTAATATATTCAAATGAATTTTATCTTCTTCAAAGAAGGATGGTCATCAGGAGAGGGTATTCCCATACAAATGTTTTTGCTCAAAAAAATTCAGAAATTGTACTTTTAGAATCACCTTTAGGATTGATATCATTTATCCATTTTATATTCTTAGTTGTGGCAAATCTTCGCATAACAAGTTTGATTGGATTTTTTTTAACAGTAAATATCATTGAAGATAAGCCTTATAAATTAGGTGGTTAAGCAAATTTGCTAATAAAAAAACTGAATCATGAATATAAAAACAAGGCTAATTTGCTACTTAGATTTTTTACTTTATCTCAGAGGACAATTCCAAAAGAGGTAAACAAAAGAAGCATCAAAAAAAGTCTGTACATTTGAAATAAATATATAACTTCCAAAAGTGACTACTTCTAAAAACATATATTCAGATGATATGAGTTCTGATGGGTTTATGAAAATCACAAATCACATTATTTCATAATTATACTGTGTACTTATAATGGTTCTCATTTATATAGAGCTCTAAAGTTTGCAAAGCATTGCATGTATTACCTCATTTGATCTTCATAACAGTCCTATTAGATAAGTATAGCTGTTTTCCCCTTTTATAGATGGAGTGATGGCGAAAAAAAGTTAAATGACTCAGTTAGGTTTACACAGTAAATCTATAAGGCAGGGCTTGAACTTGAAATCTTCTTGATTTCAGGTCCAACATTCAATCTACTATACTACCGAGAAGTCTAGATGCCTAAGAATAAGAAAAGGATGACGAAAACCATTTTGTGGCATATAAGAAATTCACATAATGCTTTTGGTTGCAGTTTTTCACAGTATAATGAATAGTTGTTTTGAAATGTAATACAAACAACACTGGATTGAGAATCATAAGACTTGGATGTGTCTCCCAACTCTCTTATTAATTATATATGTGGCCATAAGCAAGTCATTGCAACCCTATAGAGCTCAATATATATATATAAAACCTATAAAATGAGGAGGTTGGACAAAGTAATTCCTAAATGTCATTTCTATTGCTAAAAAATACCATAAATCCCCAAGTCAATGCACATATATTTGTTAGTCATTAATCAAAAAAAAAGATTATAGAGATATTCAATTTAAAAGTTTTTTGTAAAGTATTAATAACACATTATAAAGCATTGCTACCAATTTCACAAATTTGCATGGATTTTGTTTAAAGCATTTCTCCTTCTAAAAAATGCAATTTGTAACTACACTCTAAACTCTGTTGGATTTATTACATATAATGACTGAAGTATCAGAAAGAAATTTGGCCAATTGGCATAAATGTGTGCATGACCACCTCCTGGATATAAAGTACTTGGATCTGAACATTTAAAGTGACTGGACTTTAATTGGGGGAAAAAAATCTATCTCCTATTTGTATTTGTATTTGAAATAAAATTTTATTCCCAACTCTCAGTGATAATTGTCACTTGTCTTATCTCTCTAGTCTATTTCTTTGAAAATGTAACCAAGTCATCAATCTCTGTAATTGTACTTCAGGAAAAAAATTGTTCTCCCTGAATATAAATATAAACACAATCACTACAAATATTTCAGAAAGTATGGTACTGGCTACTAAGCAATAATTGTCTAAAGACAAATTAGGCATTGGGCTAGGATTCATGTTGTTACCATTTCAGAATTGTGGAACCTAAATTGTGGACAAAGCAATCTAATAAGGATGAAAGACTGAAAATCTTTGACATGACTTATAAATAGTCTTTTTTTTTTTTTGGAAACTGAAAGATAAATATTAATGAGCTATATTAATTTCATTCTAAAGATTATTTTTGTGACTAAGAAGAATTAATGTACAGAAGCATATTTCTACATAGCAGAAAGAAAGTTTTTCAATGCTAACTTGTGGTTTCAATGTATTTTTAAATAAAAGATAGTAGAATAAATCTCCAACTTAGAAATGGATTGTGTCACCTAAATTCATTTTAAAGTAGATTCTCTAAAATTCAGCCATTGATAAATTGAATCTAGTCCAAAGGTGAAGGATCAGGGAGGTGAGGAAATTGGAAACCATACTATTTATTGATTGATTGAAAGGGATATGTCTGCTTATCCTGAAGAAAAGAAGGCTTCTTTTGTCCAAATTTTTGTCAAAATTTGAAGGGCTTTCACCCAGAAGAATAAGGCTTGTTCCAATTGGGCAGATCTAGAGGAAATGGATGTAAGTTGCAGAGAGACAGAGTTGGGTTTGATATAACCCAAATAAAAACTTTCCAAAACAAAATAAATGGTCACAGTAAGTAGTAACCTTCTTTATCACTTGTTCTTTTCAATGAGATGTCATCTGAGCAATTACTAGTAATGTGATGGTAAAGATTGGACTTCTGGTAAAGTTTGGACTATATAATCTCTAAGGCTCTTTCCAAATCTGTGATTCTATGAAGCCCAAAGTAGAAAATATAGTGTCTAATGACTCATAAAAATAGCAACTATCCACAATAGGATACTTTTAACATTTAAGTAACTTACAGCCCTCACATGGAACAGTAGATTAAGAATGGAAAGCACCCTTAGAGATAATCCAGCAATAGAACTTCTTTATGTTACAAATAAAGAAACTGTGGATTAAAGAAGTAAAATGACTAGCTGTGATAATAGTTGGTTATCCATTGACAAAAAAGTGACCATAATTGAGTGAAGCTAAAATGAATTTCTATTTAATCATAATAGCATCTGCATGCCTTAGAAAATAGTAATACATATCTGTACAAGAATAATCGATCAACAGAAGCTATGTTTACTATGTATTGAGTCAATCTATATTTTGTTTGGACTAAATAAAGGCAAGAATGATGAATGTTAGTGAATATAAGGATTCTCTGACCCTTTGCAATGTTAATTCCTTGGGATCCTAGATGTACTTTGCTCACCAATTGAGAACCATTGCATTTGCATAAGTCTAAAAACACTTCAGATACTTTTAGGAACAACTTAACTTCATAAAAATGATATGCAATGTTTCTCACATCAGAAAATAGTTCTGATCTAGTACACGTCCCCACCTGACATATGGAAGTAAATAGATGGTACTTTGGGATTTAAGGTGTTATCTTTCCTAGAATAAATCATAGAACTTAATGTCTGCAGAAAGCATCTTATCTCAGACTTCACAGATTGACAAATCACACAGAGAATGCAGCTCAGACATCGTGTTTGATCTTTAACTTTGACAGATCACAGATATGAAAATCCAAGTATTTTTCAGTGGCCTTGCAGTTTAGGTGATAACTGATCAAACATGGCAGCTAACCAATTCTGCTTTATAGGAAAATTGTGAGAGGCAACTCTTACTTTACAGTAAGGGCACAATCTCATGAATCTTACATCTAATACTCTGTTTCTCAATTGATAGTAGGACTGGGTTCATGGGAATTCGAGGAGATAGTGTGAGGGAAAGGAGAATCCAAGCACTGGGAGTTTTAGGTGAAGGGAAGAATTATACATTCAACATTTGGGTTTTAAATCCATGATGTGCATGAGAATTTCTCAAATTTTTCATCAGACCAACTAATAGTTTGTTCAGTAGAATCATAGACCCATAACCAACAAGGTTATCCCATATACATAGGTTCAAGACAGGAAAATGAAAGGAAAGGCAGAATTTGGAGTATAGTTCACATAGTTCTCTTGCCTTCCCTCTCAATTTTTTCCTTATCTTAAGCAATCCTTAGTCCATAAAGAGAAGCAGTAGGGATTTCCTAATTCACACATGTCCTCTACTCTGGATACATCTCCTAAGGTCATATTGCCTTGTAAACTTTTCTTAAAACTGGGTCATCCACAGACTCATTCACTACAGAAAACTGGGCAATAGTTACCTACGCACATTTTCTAACTCTGACTCTTACCTATCTGAGACTTTCTTATAGACTTCTTAGAGATTCATCTTGGTATAGCAACAAAATATAGAAAGATTCTAAAGTTGAGAGAAAGTCCTTTCCCTAGTCTATCAAAAGATTAACACATCCTGTTTCCATCCAATTCTATAGAGTGAATAGAGTAGTGGGTAAAGAGCTAAAAAAATTTAAATTCAGAGCATCTCTGGCTAGTGATGACCTCTCATTATTCTAAGCAAACCTCTCAAGATCATAAATTACAGAGAAGATATCAATGTGTATTGGTAGGAGTTTCTTCACCTGGGAATTACTTGTACTACTATTATCAAAGGTTTATTTCCCATTTATACACAGCTGAAATAGATTGACTGAATATGTAGAAAAATTATATTATTTTAAAGTATTTTCCTCCTACCAATTTACTCCTAGAGAAAAAAGTTATGTCTTTTAGTTTTTTGAATTAATTTTTTTTCAGGAACTATAAGGTTCCACATCTGTGTCCCTTGTACTACATGGATTCATAATCTCTACTATAACAATAATGATTAGGCATTTAGTCAAACAATTGCTGCTTCAACATTTAATAAATCTTAGATTTAAAGTGAACCTAAGGATGAGAGATCAGGAAAAATTTGAATCAAAAGGATTATAGCCATAGAAAAATAAGAGTAGGAAAAACAGAAAATGATCTCAAGCATTTCTTTTTAATTCAAATATAGCCAGACAAATTCCAAAATCAGTAATCAGTAATGAAAATATTTCAAAATCCACATGCTTACATGCAATAGCAAAAAAAAAAAAAAAAAAAAAAAAAAAAAAAAAAAAAAAAAAAAAAAAAAAAAAAAAAAAAAAAAAAAAAAAAAAAAAAAAAAAAAAAAAAAAAAAAAAAAAAAAAAAAAAAAAAAAAAAAAGTGATGCTCTCAGTTTTCATTAAGATAAAAGTTTTCACTCCCTACAGTTAAAGAACAAATCCTTTGGCAATATTTGTTTTAAATAATCCATCCTTTCTCTTAAAAGTATGCTACACATGCAACCTTACACTTTTTCTATTCTCAAAAATTTGCCTATATATCCATTGACATCTTTGATAGCTATGCTAAACATTAATTAAGAGGAATCAGGAACAATAGAAGGATGGAACATCTTAAAAGCAACAACAACAACAACAACAATAAACAGAAAAAGAAAAAAAAAATCTGACATTTAAAATGCCTGGTAATGTAATCATTTCCAATGAAAACTGCAAGCAAAACCCATGTTGCATTGCCATTCTGCAAATATGATAAGTTTTAGAGTAAAAATGGCAACTTTTGCTGGCATCCAAATCCAGCCTTGAGTGTATTTACTCATGATTGTATTTAATTTCATATTGCAATGATTAATCAGAAGGAATGTCTTTATTTTCTGCTGTTTTAACTACAAGAAATGATCTCTTCTGTTTTTATCCTATTATAAGGATCGTTACAAAAATGGGAAACAATTAACACAGGGTTTAATGCCTGAATGCTATAGCGCTGAAGTAATTGCACTCAAGGTCTGCTAACTTTTTAATCAGGCATTTGGTTGCAAGCTGCTCGCAATTGATTCTGAAAAAAGAACTAACACAATCTAAGGAGGAAAGCAGGTGTGCCAAAAAAGCAGGCATGTTGGCAAAACAAATGAAATAATTTAAAAGAGAAAAGAAGCAAAAACCAAAGAGGAATGCTTGTCAGCAGGCTATTTACTTGGCGCTCCCTGTGCCTGAACAAAGCCAGTCGGGGTGCACAAACAGAGGACTGGAATCTCCGCTGACCCACTGCTTTGGAAGGGTGGTACAAAGCTTAGCAGTCAGGAGTCATGTCCCTCAGAATGTTAGTGAATCAAGTTAATTAACAGAAGAGATTTGAAATTTCCATATTCAGTAGGGTAAAGACACACCATCAGAGGTTTCTGGAATAACATTCTAATTAGAAAACTTCCCTGTTCTCAGCATTCTGACTATTCTTTGAAAAGCAAATTTGCTTAGGTACTTTGTTCTGTTTGTCCCTCTGTCTTTTACACACACACACACACACACACACACACAAGGAAAAAAAATAGTCCTAGTGTTTTCCTCTGAAAAAAAGAATTCTATTTTCTTTCCCCCCTCTCTAATTAAACACTACTGCTGAGTAAGTTACTTCTTAAGAGCAAGTTGGGCCCTTTCGAGGTTCAGTTATTCCTTTACACTACCAAGGGGCCCTTTAGAAAAGTCCCGTCTGCAGACAGTAAGAGCAATCTAAAAAAGTTAACTCAAAAAAGGCCTGGAATCTTTCCATGTAAAATTACACCAAGGAATAATCTGGACAAATAAAATTGAACATTAGAAGGAAGTCTATCCCATTCTGTACATTCATTTCTTGTCTTTCTGTTTGCTGGCTAAAGATTAAAAACCGAAGTTTAAAAAAATTACGAAAATTCCTTATAAAAAGGTAGTCAAAATGATCACATGCCTGAGAACACAGAAATCTGGACAGTCAACTGTCATGTTAAACTGGTGGGCATTTCATATTTCAATTTTCAGTCTCCACAACACACCCAGGTTCATTTGGCTCTGAGGAGTTTCATCAGGATAAAAGCAGATCCAACTTCCTCTATCAGAAGCTTAAATCAGAGTTAGAGGAAGGAGACAAAGAATACAATAAATAGACCTTTCCTGATTCAATGCCCTCTGTGCCTTTTAATTAGGTTGACTTGCCTGGGCCAACTGGAAGTTTTACTTTCATGCTGTCGTGAAATTCCCTCAGGCCCCAAAGAAAATACCTAGAGACCAGTGAATCTGAACACTGGTAGCCAATTACAGTAGCCTCTATCTCAGCTCCAAACAAGTCTGGAAGTGTCAGCTAATTTGTGTATATCTTCCACATCCATTGAGTTCTCCCTTAGCTTCACTTACTGAAAACAGCTCTCCCATAGCCACCCCAGCATCTGTTGTTTGGAGGTGAAGGGCTAATAAAAATGAAAGAAAGGAACCTGGCACCTGGCCACCTGCACACAAGGTCCCTTAATCATGGGGGACTCTCACATCACTGTGATCTGGAGCAGTTCAGGAAGGATGCCAAATGGGAGGAGAACAAAGAGACTGGCAGCAGAGGAGTCCCTCGGTGGCCCAAATCTCATCACAAGGATGACTTTTGCCAGATTTGCAAACATGCTCTTTCTAACTCCAAATGTGACTTTGAAACCAAATTTCCCATTCACTGTGTAGCATTTAACAGCATTTGGAAATCCAGCTATAGAGCCCTGAAGTGGCTCTTCAAATGCCAGTAGAGTCGGATGCTTTTTCGTGACATCTTCAAAGGATTCGCAAAAACATATCCCATCACACCACCTCCTGTCAAGAGGAGGCATGTGAAGGAGTCCTAAGCCTGCTAGAAGATTTATGAGTGTTCAACATCAGTGTTGTTCTCAATTTTATTATTTTTTTTTGCAGCACTCACTCTTCTGTTGTTTATTATAAGTGTATAATGCTTATTCTACCAACGACAACACATCAAAGGGATCTTCCAGGAAAAGAAGGTAATTCTTCACTAGTCATTTTTATTTTCTATTGGAGTGGTGACAGCCTCCCTTTATTTTTTATTAAATAATGATATTCATTCTCTAACACAATAAGACATCATTGTATGTTGTTTTGAGCGATGCTAGCATACTTTCTATTCCAAGGAATAAAATGTTTGTCCCTCTGTATCCTTAAAAAGTATAAGGACAACTATTAGTCAGAGTTGGTAGCTTTGGTATCCTTTTACCCTCTTCACCCTCCCCCCTCCCATTTTGAATTTTTCACCTAGGAATGTAAACATAAAAAGACAACACATTATTCACTTAGTTTAGAAACTTGTATTTTTACATTTCTGAAGGTCTTTAATGGCTCTTAGTCTGCATTAAGTTGGCAATACTTTATTATGTAATAATATTTATTGTTACATATTTATTACTTAGATTATAGCCACTGTCCTTCATAAAATCATAAAGTTAAGTGCTAAAAGGTACCTCAGAGGTAATATAGCTGAGCCTTCTCAATTGCTAGATGAGGAAAATTAATCTTAGGTTGAGTGACTTGCTCATGGTCACACAGTCAAGGGGATTTGGACCATAATACTTATATCTCTAGGTGCCGCCCTCAGTCCATTCCACCAAAAAACTTCTCATTTTTTTATGTATTGTTAAAAACAAAAAGATACAGTTCTGTGTCTATACATCTTTGCTCTATTCCATCAGAAACCCCAAATGAGAACCACTCTAGAATCATTTATTGCCAAAATGACTGGGTTAAAAAATAGACCAATATCAGAGACATTTATCCTTTCTACCCAGGGTTTGAGGTAAATTTTTTAAAATGGAGGTAGTGAAAAGAGGTAGAGTTGAGGCAAACAAGGCTGTTTCTTTTTCTGCAAGGTTTTTTTTAAACAGATAGGCAGATAAATTCCTCTGATATTTGGGGTACCTAAGCTATGTGCTTGGGGGATTTGAGATGAATGTACAAAGATTAAGAAAAAAAAAAATGAGTTCCCTGCCTAAAAAGCAATTTATTTCTTTCTTCCCTTCTTAAGATAGGCTAATTTGCCTAATTTGTTTTAGAATGCATCTCTACTTTCTCTTTTTTAAGCTTTCCTTATTTTCATCTTTCCACCAGCAACTTCAGTCTCTCCTCCTTTACTCCTCTCTCTATTTCCTGATCTGGATGATTTGAGTATTCATCAGGCAGGAAATTTGACATATCCTAAAAAAAATCGAAGAGGTTTTTTTTTTCTTTTTTAAATGTTTGTTTGTCTAGGACTGAAACAAGATCAAGTGACCAAATTGAACCAAGTTGAGAAGACATTAGGGCAGAGTGGGGATGATATCACTACTGGCTGGAAGCGAAGACATAGTTTCTAGAACAGAAGGAAGCTATAGCATCCAGAGCTTCAGAAATAAGTGCTTTCAATTTTCTAATGGAAAAGAGCCAAGCTGAGAAAGAGTCCTCAATTTCTTCATTTAGCTTTCACTCTGAAATTTGAAAATCAACCATAAACTAACCAACCTTACTATATACCAGGGAAAATCTGAAAGCACCTGTTGGGATTAAGTGTATGAAGTAATTTTGGAAGGGAAAGCCCACTCTCCAAGGGGATACTTGGTTTCCTAGTCTTTGAAATTGGAAAGCACTCAATCTAAAACAGCTTCAGGAGAAGCTGGGGAAAGAGTAGAAATTGATGGCAAAGTTATGACGGTGCACAGGTTTACATTTCCAATAATTGTATACATTTTATTCAGTCAGATAGATGACAAGTCCTGAAAGATCCCTTTGATGTGCTATCCTTGGAAGTTCTAATCAGGCCTCAGACAATGACTAACTGGGTGAGCCTGAATAAGTCATTTAGCTCCTGCTGGTTTCAATATCCCATAAAATGGGAATAATAATAACACTTATCTGAAATTTTTGTGAGGATCAATGCAATAATTTATTTGCTTATTTTCCTGTAGCAATGACTTCATCCAGAGAATACCACATATTTTTTGTGTTATTTCTTCCCATGGAAAATGTACCTACATTGATGAAATCACAGATCCCTAAAATATTTTTTCCCATGATCAATCAAACAATAAGCAGGTATTAAGCACCCACTATAATATTGCTAGGGACTGCCCTAACCGCAGGGGATACAAAGACAAAAACAAAACAGTTCCTTTTATTTAGAAAGAAATATCTGCCACTTAGCAGGTACTTATATGCTTGTTTTTTTTTTTGTTTTTTTTTTTCCTTTTCCATTTCTTCTCAGAAGTAAAACTCCAATACTCTTAGGCTGCTTTTCCAGTCTATTCATTATATTCACTCGCCTTTATTTAATTTAGCCAAATTATTTTTTTTTTCTTTTCTTAATATATGACTTGTCTATCTCCTGTCAATGACTTTGCCTTGGCTGTCCCCTCATGTATGGACTTCATTCTTTGCTCTTATGTCCATCAAAGTCTCTTTCAAGATTTGGTTTAAATACATTTTGTATGAAGGCTTTCCTGAATCCCCTAGCTACTAGAGTTTTCCAGCTAAAAGAAATTCACCCACCTGAATTATGTATAAATTTATGTGCACATATAAGCTAACCACATAATACTATATGAATATATACATTCCTCTTAGAATGCATTCTTCTTGAGGTCAAGGGTGTTTCATTTTTGTGTTTTCATCCCTGTGGTCATGAGTGTTTAGTAATACTATAGCCTATGCTTCATACATGCATATTGGCTGACTGATCCTAAGACAAATACTTCCATGATCTGGAATCTCATTACAATGCTTATATTCTTTAGGTAGAGAAATAACATAGAGAATATGTAGCATTCTCTGGATGAAGTCACTGGCACAGGACAATAAGTAAACACGTAGAACCAAATAGTGATGACTAAATAGGAACTGCTTTTGTAGAAATCAATATAATCATGCAAGATACTTACTGCCAAAAATTAGAAAACCAATGTGACACCATTTCTTCAAATTTTTTTCTCACCATAAATGAAGTGAAGGTTATCAACAAATGATAACACATTACATTTAATTCAGTAATTCAGTAAAGGGTCAGTTGCTCATATAAACTAACATCAAGAGGAATAGGTAACTGTAAAATGAGCAGATGAAATTTTAATTTATAAAATATAGAAGAGAAAGAAAAGAAACAAGAAAATGGATCTATTCTCCTAGGAAGCCACCCTTATCAAAATTAAAATGTCCTAACCTAGTCAAAAGTAGACTTTCTCCACTATTTCTAACTCCTTTTCCAAGGACCATAAAATTTAGAGCACATGATTTAGTGATCACCTACTAGACTACCTTATTACACAGATGGAGAAACTGACCTCAGAGAGATTAGTTCCCTGCTCTAACACAGAATAGGTAATAATTAGCTTAAGATTTGAAAACTATTTTCATTTGAATCATAATGTTACTTTCATCTATTTTATGACACCTTTTAAAACATGTATATCTGTGTGAACACATGCATATATATGTACATATCTAACAAGTTTAATATCAGGAATCTTATAATTAATATTTCCAAAAGAAACAACTTAACTATTTTTAAAATGTTAAAGGCATTCATTTAATAAAAATCAATCCACTGGATTATTCTACTACTTTATTCAACATTTCCCATGTCCAATTGGACATGGAAATCCAAAGAATCAAATTTAAAATTTTACTTTTTCTTTTATAAACTAGGTTCTATGCATGTATTATGAGGAAAATTCTTTTAAATTGCCATTTATATCTGATTTTAAGATATTCTATAACCAATTAATGTTTTATCTAATATCAGACACTTCTTTTGTAAATTATCCATAGGCTAATAAACCAGAATTTTACAGTCAAGAGCTTTCAAAAATGTAGATAGCAACTTTTCTATCTTGTGATCTATTTATATAGTACTACTTGGATATCACCCAAATGAAGATCCTCACAAGAGACACTGTGTTCCCTAACATCCTTGCAGCTGTGAAAATAAAGAAGGGGAATACTTTGGAAACTGACTATAGATTATTTTAATATACAAACATTCATTTTGTGTATGTGGCTTTTTAAAAAATTTTCCTGAATGAGCTATTTGGATTTACCTCTATTTTCAGAATAGATGTATTCTTGAAATTTGTTAGTTCATTTTTAAAAAATGCATGACTATAAATTCGCTACCTATCGATGTTATTCAAAAGAGTCTTGAGATGAATTATTTTATAAAGAAAAAAAATCCATTGCCAGTACCCTCTCTGGTCCAGTTCATTCTATTTTGAATTTCATACTTTTCAAGATTCAATTTTCTTAAATATAAGAACTCTTCAATAACTGAAATAATGGCATATATCTACATGTACAATGTAAAGAGAGTTGAGTCACAACTTTTTCCTTGAGTTACCTGGATATTGCTGGATATTTTTGAATCAATGGTGAATGAGCACCAGGAATTAATTGTGATAAAACATAAGATAAGCTAAGTGCAAGACAGTGGGAAGGAAGAGTGATGATAGTCCAGATAGACTGCAAGACCAAAATGATATGATGAATTGAGAAGACAGTAAAAGAAAGATGAAAGTAAAAAAAGACATAAGAATAATTTAAGTCCACCTATGGAAATAGCTTTGTAAAGCACTTTACATATTTCACATCCTTTGATCCTTATAATAACTCTGTGAGAAAGGTACTATTATTATCTTCATTTTACAGATAAGGAATCTGAATCAGAGATTAATTCATATAGCTACTAAATGTCTGAGGCCAGATCTGAGTACAGGTTTACTTTGAAGCCAGGTCCAGTACTCTATTCACTATACCAGCTACATCATAATACCAAATGATCCTATATATGCTCCTGCTCACAAAGAATATAAATGTTACTGTGGAATATGCTTATAAAGTCTAAGCCAGATGATACATAAATTTGATGTGGGATTCACTCTGGATGGGAAAAAATAAATGGAGTAATAAAACAGCACTATTTTCATATTACAGGTTAGAACCATGTCTATGCAGTACTAAATAGAAGAAGTTAGTTGTAAAGGGGAGCAAGTATATGTAGGTAACAGATGAGGGGTAGAATGACTAAGAGGACAGGTATCTCAGAGTCTTAGGGGTTCACAGTATCAACCCAATAGTTGAGTTCACCCAGGGAATATTTAGGAAACTTTAGCCATGACTCTAGCATACAAATAGAATAATAACAAGGAAGCTTAAATTCTAACAGTATTTATTTAAGTTTTATTAGGCAAAGAAGTTGGGAAGTTTGGGGAAAAGAATGAGGTCCTCAATTACATGCACAATTCTTCATTTTATTTTGAATGTACTCATGGCCAGAATAGAAATAAATAAAATTTTTTCTTTAGTTTATAATTTTATTTCTGGGTCAAGGGATCTGTATAAGGAATTCCTCATATACAATTTCTAGAACCTAACAAAGGTAAGGCTTGAAACCAAAGCCATCTCTCTATTCTCTCTTTACCATGTTGCCTCTTTCAGCAATAAATAAATAAAATATTTTGTCTCAATTGATACCTAACCTTAATCACTTAATGGCTGTGATCTCAGCCAAACTCAGACCTGTTGAAAACCTTAACCAAGATCTCCCATTGCATCCAAGGACATCTCCAGTTGTCCTGATCTATATCTTGCCATTGGACCTCAGGGCTCTGGAGAGGAAAGTGAGGCAGGTGATCTTGCAGAACCCTCCCTCATTTAAATCCAATTCACTTGCATGTCATAGTATGACCTCCCTAATGTTATGGTCCTCTTCAAAAATGAAGAACAAACATCTTTTCTTAGCATCACCCATATATTCAAAAGGAATATAAAATGATACTTTATTAATGCATTCTATGCTAACAAAACTTATTGAGATTTAAATAGTGTAACAATTAGAATAGATTATAGGAATGTAGGATTTCAAAATCAAATAGTCCAGTCATTACATTTTCTAGATGAGGCAAGTGAAGTCCAGAAAGGTTGAATGTTTTGCCTAAAGTTCTATTTATCACATATATCACGGATTTTTAAAATAAGACTTTTCTATAAAAAAATGTATGTTATATTACAAAGAGAAATAGAGTTTGATGATACCAGGACAAGAGAAAAAAAAAAGAACCCAGAAACTTTAAAAGTAAAAAAATCAAGGGGAAAAAAGTGAAAATTTTTTTTCTCAACATGAACCTGATTGTAGGAGGAGTTTCTGCATGTGCTCAAATTAGTTACTAAGCAGAATTTATTATATTTATGCTTTGGTTTTGATAGGTTGACTACTGGTTTTGTTCAAATTATCATTATGCTGCAATTTTTAATCCTTTTATGAATTAAAATGTCTAAACATTTTAGAATGTTACTAATGGACTATCTACTAACTACTTCCAAGGATAATGTTTCTATATTCCTTTCACCTGTCTGGGATACAGAGTTGAGATATTCTCGTAATTTGACAGCTTTGGCATGAATCCTATTACCATATCAGAATCATTTAATATGATCTTAAAGCAACTAAGCCTTCCTACTTCCCATTCTTTCATACAGTGTAATTGAGAAATCTGAAGTCTTTCTTATTAGAAACACCAATATGGTTTGCCGTTTTGAATGCTCACCTTTAGAGTTATTTACTAATTAAAACTGCTTTACCATCAAGAAATCCCTTGAGGTTTTGCTCTTGTTTCCCAGGGTATAGGAGTGTGAAATCATGACTGAACAAAATATAGCACCATAATTTGCTTCTGTCAGATTAAATGAAAAGGTTTGAAGTGAACTCGTGAAATTAGTTCACAATTTTTTTTCCACCAGTAAATGTGCTTCCAGTTCATCGTGAACTAAATGAATTCAGTCACTGACTCCTAACTTTTACACCAGAAGGCAAAGCTGAAATAATTTTCTGTAAAATAAAGATGAGATTGGAATGAAAATACCAACTTTCAAGTATTGCATTTATAAAAAAGAAGAAAGTTCTAGACATTCAGTATACTGCATTTTTAGACGACGTTATATCTGTGCTTGCATGGTAACCTAGAAATGATTTCCTACAATAGATCTAAAATGACATTAGAACCACAAAGTTTTAAAGTCAGACAGGGCCTTGGAGCCAATCTAGTACATTTTATTTATATTGCCAAAGTTATAATCTCTTAGAGGCAGCATATGAGTTTTGTCTTATATCCAGGAAAAAAGAAAAATATTTTAATACAATATTATGACATACTAGAAAAATAGAAGAAATATCCCTCATCTATATCTCTATCTGCCTATAAAAATATAAGTATATCTATATGGTACAGCTTCCCTACCTCTCCTCTGCTTAAAAGGGCCCTTCAAATGAGAAACAAAATTAAAATATAGCTGGATATAGTAAAGAATATATATGAGAGCAGGAAAATATGCAAAAAATCCTTTCACTTATTTCAAAGCTTTATTTCCAATTTCTGTATTATTTAGTACCTTTGCTTCTCTTCTTTCTCCCTCCTAATAATTCTCACTGAGAATATGCTGGCGACAGATAAAGAAAATAAAGATCAACTAAGTCTATTTTGCTATATGTTATAGATACTGGGAAAGGTGTTAAAAGAAAGGGGCAAGATAAATTATATTAGATAATGATATTATTAAAATATTTTTTGTTTCATGTCATTCTCAATAGTCAAAATATATCATGGCACAACATCATGACTATTCTTTTTCAAGAAATGAAGTTCTGGAGTTAGTGTTTCTTAACAAAATAATGTAAAAGAAAGGGCAGGTGGATTGGGCAGTGAATAGAGCACAGGGTCTGAAATCAGGAAGATCAGAATTCAAATCCAGCCTCAAACACTCTGTGACCCAAAGCAAGTTACTTAATTCTATTTGTATGTTTCCTCATTTATAAAATAAACCAGAGAAAGAAATGGCAAACCACTTTTTTATCTTTGCCAAGAAAATCCCAAATGGGGCCACAAAGAGACTTAACAACAATAAAAATGAAAATTGTTTCTTGTATAGAGTAGAAAATATGAAATTTCTTTAAATATATAATATAACTAATGATTTTTCTGAAAACACTTGAAAAAATATCTTAAAAGTTCAGCTTTAGTGATATGCCAAAAAACAAATGTGTAAAAAAAAAAAAAAATAGGCCCAGGGCCTATTCCCTGCTGATTTACTGCTTTGTGTTGTGCCTTTTAATAATCATTTAATTTTTTTATACACCAAATAGCTTATCTGCCAAATGGAGATGATCTTAATTTACTGTACCTAGATAATATTCAGTTCCCAAAATGAAAAGTCAACCGATTATCCCAAAATATTTTTAACTATGTCTTGTTCTAAACATAAAGGGATCCTTCAAATGTCCAGGAGGGGAAAAAAAAAAAAAAAAAAAAAGAAAAGAAAAAAGAAAAGGGATTCTAGGCAGAATTTGATATCCTAAGGACGGGAACCAGGGAACCGGGGTGGAGATTGGTGAAACATGTTGCTGAATTATTACTGTCTGGGAAAACCTTAAGGAACAAAGATATGTTATTTCTCTCTCTCTCTCTCTCTCAATCCATTGAGCTACCTAGTTGCTGCCTTATCAATTAATATAGATTGGACTAAATGAATTAATTAATTAATTTTAAAGCATTTATTGTGTGCTTATTGTATGCCAGATGCTATGCTAAACTCTTGCTACATGTATGTAAAATGAGATAGTCTCTTCTCTCAAGGCACTGACATTCTAAAAAAAGGAAATAAAATATAGGTTAGTGGTGGCTAGAGCTGTCTCTTGTGGTTGGGGTACATATAATCTGATATGTGGAACAATAGCAAAGTCAGCAATTGAATAAACATTGCTTGAGTACCTGTTTTGTATCAGATCCTGTGTTAAACATTGAAGATACTAAGAAAAGTAAAAGAAAATTCCTTCCCTCAAAGAGCAACAATCTAATGAGGGAAACAAAATGAAAATTACTGTGTATGGACATGCTATATATATATACTGGAAATAGAACAGATTAACATCTCAGTTTATATTAATGACATATTGATTTCATTGCTGTTCCCATAGTAAGAATAGGTGAGCAAGAAGAGGGGTACATTGATGGATAGCTAAATATAGTGGGCCCTAAGACTCCTCCAGATCTAAGAGTTTATAATCCTGTGCATTATAGAAAACTAACACGATTAAATCCACTTTTGGGGTACCAAAAAGTCAGTACATAGAGATAGTACATAGTTCTAGCATATTCATAGCATATATAGTAGTTAATATATCTAATAATGTGGAATTTCTTTTTTGTGGGGTTTTTTTTTTTTACCTTTCTTTAAATCTATGAATTTCTTATAGGATAAGATTTAGGTGTCAATGTATTTGAAAGGTGAAAATTACAAATTAGAAGAGAATAGTTTGGGGCCAAAATTCCTGTAATTGCCTTTCCTCTTTGCTCTATCCTTACCTTAAAAAACATAGGTTCTTTCAAGTTTTTTGCTTCTACAGAAACCAAATCTTTGGAATTGAACTAACTTTGCACTTGTTTTATTTTAAGACTAAAATATCTAACAAGTTGAATCTCCTTGGGGCAAAATCTAGATATATAGTCAAGTATCCTGTCACAGTTTAACAAAATAATAAATAATGAAGTGAATTGAAGATGTATAAATGAAAGTAGTCTGACAGAAATGGAGACTTTTCAGAAAAATGTACAAAAGTATCTCCTAACAAGCTACAATAATCTCAAATTTCATACGGGAAAAAGGGAAAAAAAGAGAAGAGGCGGTTTGGTTTCATAAGGTGGGAGAATGTACTTAAATTTGTGTAGCTGTGACTGAGGTTGGAAGTGTTGGGTTTTATTGCTACTTTCTCTTACAAGCCTTTCTCCTTCTTCCTCCCCAGCCCCAGGCCAAACTCTCCTAAAAGTACAGTCATCTTTTCCAAAATCCTTCCTTCAGCAATCCCTTGGGCTAGACTTTCCCTGACTCAACACTTTATTCAGCCTTCTGGGTAGGATGGAGCCTTTTGAACCTGCAAGTGAGAGAACAAAAAGAAAAATTGCCTGAAGCTAAAGGGTAGTGATTTACACTCCTAACTCAAGAAGTCTTGTCTCACTACTTAAAATGTAGCTTACTCCCAGATTAAACTTTTGAGGCTATGGAAATGGTCCATATTCATATGACTTGATTTTTTCCCCCTGCTTTAAAGGGAGTTATAGAATACTAATTTTTTAAAAGAGAGATAATATTTTATTTATTTCTAGCATCTCCAGCAGGAATGATCCTGACATTTATGAACATATTTTTTTCTGTCTCCTTACCCCTTGCTTCAGCCTTCTCTTTTTCTTCTTCTTTCCTGTGTGTATGTGTTTACATATATCTGTATATATAGTGAGATACACACAGATATGTAGATACACTATTATGTATATGTAACATACATAGGATATAAATTACATATAAGATATATATGGTATGTATAATCACATGTGGTATATGTGTATATATGTATGTGTATGTATATATAAACACCAGATATGTAATGTGGTATATATTTACATGTATGTATATTTTCCCAAAATCTCAAATTAACTCTCCAGTTACATTTTACATAAATAAAAATCATAACTTTCCACTTAAACTATATGTATAAGCATATATACATTAATGCATATATATTTATGTGCACATATATTACTGTTTGTCCTTTGTTCTTGAAGAGAACTAATGACTTCAAATGGGTAATGCCTTAACTTACAGGGAATTGTATTTGAGTAAGGTAAGGTTATACAAAGCCATTAGTCTCACTGTACTCCAGTCACTAGAGTCTAGTGGAAAGACATACATCAAGATGACTGGTGATGGCTCTAGGTTGGAGACTTGGGCTTTTTTAAGTTAAAATTTTTCCCAGGTCTCAGTTCATCTGAGGCAACATCCATTCAGTAATTAAAGTCTAGGTAAGAATGGAAGCAAAAAATTACTTCTTCAAAGAATCATTCTAGGAGGGGAATACACTCAGAATTTTTGGCCAAAACAGAAACAAGTGTTATTTACACTCACTCTGAGCCATCAAAACCCAATCAATAAAAAAGTGCACACATATGTACATATATATAAACTCTGGTCAAAGTATTTTAAATTCTGCATATAACTCCAGTTTAAATGAATGTTATAACTTTTCTTCATATAAGAAAATATGAAATCTGGAGAGTAAATGAGATTTGGGGATATTCTCAGACTCAAAGCAAAGGGATCAAATACAGTGGCAAACAGCATGAGTAATAAAAAGCCATACAAATAACATAATACTTTAAAGTTGTATGACTGCTTCCATCTCAAGGACTCAAAGAACTTTAGCCATATCAACACATTAATCCCTATAAGAACTATGTGTGGTAAATACATAGTATATATTATCATCCTCATTTTGTCCTGAATTTGAAAATGTATTTTGTCTGAATCTACATAGCAACATATATGATTTATTCAACCACTAAAATAGGCAGAAAGTGTAGCTCAAATCAAAAAGGCCTACCTTCACAATGAAACTGCTGACTGACCAAATATCTTTTCTTTCTTTGAATATGTACATACATACATGTGTGTAAACATTTGTTTTTGTGTGGTATGGTATTGATTTAAAATGTTCAAGAAATTAGTTTCTTTTGGAATTTCTTATACCTCAAAATAAGCTGTTTCCTTAACCTGATTTCTCCCTTGACAAAACAGACTGCATTCACAATTTACTTTAATGTTTTGGTATAACATTAGAAAAGGCAATCTTCTTCTGTAGGTAGGTAACACTTTCCAAATTTTCTTTTAAAGGGGGCTCTATCATTTGATTTCTAAAGTATTGTTGAAATTCTACATTCTATGATTCAATGGCCAAATATATTTTTAACCTGATAGTGATCAAATGTCAGATGAAAAGCCTTTTCACATTTAGCTAGGTTAGTTGGGGGACAACTTATACAATACTGGTTCTCAGTTCTATATCTGACATTTTTCCACCGTGGTAAAGGAACTTCCAAAATTATTACTCTATTTTCAGAAACTTCAAGAACCTAAATTTATTTCTTTGTTATGGTTAGGCAACAATGTAGGCGTTTAAAAGAGAAGTCTAAGAATATAGTATCAATTACTGATATAAACTATACCACTCAGGAGAAACATTATAAAAACCTATGCAGCAAAAATTGAGCTACTGTATAGCTTGAATAGAAGAGTTGAATAAGTGTGGTAATTGAAGATCAAAATGAAGCCAGTTATCATTTCAACAGCTAGAAGAGTTAGATATAACACTAGTTAAGAGATCTCATGGACCACAGGCTATCATGTTTTGACATCAATTCAGAAAGTGATAATGAGTTTACCTCAAATCTATTGGGCTATAAAAATAAACAATAATATCATGCTTAGTACTTTCCTTCCAAATACCTCAAAAGGACCTTTGGGATTAGAGGGAAATATAAAGTGATAAGAATTATTCCCAACAAATACCTTTTATGCATTTACCCTTCTCACCTCAAAGCGTCTCAATGAAGGAAAAAGAGCAAAACTTTTTTTTAAAGCATTGCAGACTCTGCAAAGAAAATGTAACATGTTGCTATTGTGAATTTCCAAACTTTTTTTCTGCCTGTGGTAAACCAATATATTTTCATAAATTTATAATTTCATAATTATAAAAAATGCAAATTTCTGCAATTGTTACTAGTTTTCATTATGCTTAAACCATATAGTCCCCAAGTACCAAGTCTATAATTTTAAATACAGGTAAAATTCAATAAGCACTATAGATACCAGATTTCTAAATCCTTTTCTTCCTTATTCTGAGTTTGCCATGTATACTCACACATACATACACACATATGCATAATATATGTATAGAAATGTATATATACTTATATATTTACATGTGAAAGTGTTTATATGATATAGACACTTACAAATATATTTGTCATTCTTTTGTAGCAGGGTTCAGTAAACTTTTTTACATTTTAATTTTTATTTATATTAAACCACAAGAGAAATTATTGAAACTTATAATCAACTCTCACTTCTAAAAAATTAACTTTCAGAAGCCACTTACTATTATGTATTAACTGCTTTTCACCTATCAGTCATATAATTAAGGTATCAAAGAAATATATAAAATAAAGTTAGAAAAGACTTTAGGATCTAATGCAGATTCCTAATTGCATAGAGTTCTTAGATTCAGTATTCCTTCAACATTTAAAAGAATTGTGGCCTCAAATCTCTATGTTTGTTTGCTTATCTATAAATTGGAATAATAATGCCTATATATCATCCACCTCCAATGGTTGTTTCTGTCTCTCTTCTCCCTCTTTCTTCCCCTCCCTGCATCGTGTGTGAATACAAAAATATGTAGACATTCACATATATGTCTATATCTACATATATAGATATACACATATACATATGTGTATATTGAAATAATTCTTTGCAAAAATTAAAATGCTATAGGAATGGCAGTAGAACTGTTCAAATGAGAAAACTAAAACAATGAGGTTGTATTTGATTGTAAGGGAGAAAAAAATGGAAACTCCAGGTCTATTTTTATAACATTATTATATGATAAATTATATTATAATATCTATTATTTATAATAAAGTATCACTATATTGATATTCCAGCATTCAGTGGAAACTAAGACTACCATGAAGTACAAATATTCATTGGTTTAGTTGTTTCTCCCTTTCTACTTATAAACATTGACTGTTAAAAACTTTAAGCCAAAATTTTCTGTCTAACTTGCTTTACAGTTGTTTTGGAATGTATTCCAGAAAAAAAAAAGTCATTAAGAAATGATTGTTTTCTAAAACCAAATTGCATACACTGGTAGTCCTTTGTCCATAGATTGTACTGCACACGTTTGTTTTAAATCAGTAGTTTGGACCTTAGAATACATTTGCTCATAAAAACAATGTTATAAATAGTAATTAAGTTCCTAGGCCAATCATAAAAAACCTATTCAACACTTAATGAAGCTAAAATTCCATTTAAAATGCAATATTATTCATTAAAACAAAATAATAATATGACAGACACACAGAGATGGACAATTAAGGGAGAAATTGGCTTAATTAGAACAGGTGTTTTTAATTTGGGGCCCATGAACTTTATATATATATATATATATATATCTTTAAATACAGATATAGATACATTTATAATTCAATATAATTTATTATATAATGTTTACAGTTAATAATTTGTTAATAACATCTTAAAGTTTGTGAGATAATAATTGATATCAAATAATTCTTGTAAAATCCCTTATATTTCTGGTTTTCAAATATATATATATATATATTTATATATATATATTATACATATACACACATACAGACACACACACACACACACACACAGAGAGAGAGAGAGAGAGAGAGAGAGAGAGACTCAAACTCTTAACTAACTGTACAACCCTGGGCAAGTTACTGAAAAAGAAAATAGTAAACCACTCCAGTTTCTTTGCTAAGAAAACCTAATAGACAATACTGACATGCTATGTGATACATGAGGTTATGAAGAATCAATTGAACAAAAATAATATTGTTATTTTGGGGTGCACAGTGAATAGAATGCCAGGTCTGAAGTTGGGAAGACTTCAGATCTGGCCTCAGACTAACAGGGATGCCAAAAGAAAAAAGACATGATCCTCCAAATCCTCACAGAATTTATACCATCATGGCAGCAGAACAGATACTCAACCAAAAGGAACCTCATTGGATAATTATCTTGCATTCCATATGATATTGCCAAGCTTCATAATCTGGTTTATTGTATTTGTCATCCAATAAACTCAGAAATTTAACAGCAGAACTAGGAAATATCGTGTCTCAGGGATTGCCTTTAAAGAACAATTTGTTACAGGTTTTGTCTTGTGAACTTGGTCAGTTCTTCCAGCTACAAATGTTAGGTTTGAAAGGCAATCTTTCATCACAGGACATTCTCAGTTTATACCTGGGCCCCAATGGAATCCCAAAGCTACTGAACTATCTTCTTGACATTTTAGCGGTTCATCTTGAGCAGCTTCCTCTGTGGTCATGGATTACACTAAAAGAATGAGACTGAATTCTGTCCTTAGCATCATTCATGTTATGTATTATAATGTGCTATGTAATAAATATGCCACCAGAAGCTAAATGGCTACCACCCATCCTAGACATTAAAGGATTAAAGGAGAATAGGAAAAGGGGAATTTTGAAAGAAATCATTAACTGTGATGCAAATATCTTAGTCTTCAGGAAGTGGAAACAGAAATACTTAACTCTCTTTCTGCTAACATTGAAGGAGCATGGATAGAATTGATTTTTTTTTTCTCTTTTCACACTAGCTATGTAACCTGTTTGTCTCAGTTTTCTCATCTGTAAAATGGAGTGAAGAAGGAAATAACAAATTAATCCAATATCTTTGCCAAGAAAACCCTAAATGGGGTTACAAAGAGTAGAGACAATTTTATTTTTGCCCTTCTTTATATCTATCACTGTGCTTATCACTGGGAAAGTACATAATAAATTCTAATTGACTAATGATATATAGTTGTATATGTTTAAATTCCATATCTTCATGCAGGAAAGAGACTTTGCAAAACCTGGTTCAAAACCTGTCTCTGATATTTACTCACTGTGTAACCCTGAGTGGGTCGCCTCTGTGAGTCTGCATCCTTATCTGCATAACTGGAATAATACCCATGATGACTATTGACAAGGTTGTTATGAGGGATATTTCTTAAGGACTTTGCAAACTTGAAAGCACTACATAAAAGTCTGATATCATTAAAGGCAGTTTAGTCCTTTAGCTTTCTGGAAGGGTGAGTTCATTGTCAAAAGGACCAAATGTTCTTTTATATTTTCATTTTCAAAAGGTCAAAGACCTATTTTTTTTTTTAGGTATGAGTACTCCCCTCTCAATCAAGGATAGATCACAATACCCCCTGTAATGTATTGTTCTTCTAGAGTTGCTATAGTCTAAAAATTCATCATCCTGAGCCCAGTGCTCTGCTGATTGGTCTCTTCTGTTACTGCTAGATTGCTCTTTCAAAGAATGAAACTCTATCCATCACTAGACCCACATTGAAGGCCTCTTTCATCTTAGGAGGACCTGCTGTAACTTGACTTTTTTTTTGGATAGCCTTTCAAAATCCAGAATCATCTCTGTGACACTTTGAGGAATTTAAAGAATGTAAGAGCCTTTATTTCTTTGATTTTGTGATATTGATCTAATTGTCTAATAGCAAATTACTATAATCCAACATCTTATCAAATATGGCACAAAGATATGTGCATACAATAATAAAACACACATTTCAACTAGGTTAGTTTCCCATAATTTCTTTTTCTTAAACATTTTAAAAAGTGTTGAAAATACTGCTTTATGCAGCAAGTTAAAAACTGCCTCCAGGCAATTTTCACTTGCATAAATAGCTGTTACTGTGTACTGTAGTTTTCCACAGCACAATGGCCTTGGTTGTGTCAGTGATCATAACTTCACATGAATGAACAATTCTCAGATAACTTTGCAAATTATGACACATAGAAGCACACACAAAGGATGGGAAAAAAATCTTCATTGTTTTCAATGTTATTCTTTCTTGAAGCATACTTATAATGCACATTAGCTAGAGTGTCTCCATTTTCATTAATGTCTAAAAATGTTAAGAGTAATTTATGTCCAAAAGGCAACATTGCAAAAGAGAAAGAATGCTAGACTTGAGTCACAAAAAAAGTCCTGAATCTGAAACATTTTAGCAATATGACCAAGGGCAAATCACAAACTCTAAATGCCCCAAGCAACCCTCTATGACAAAAATTTATAGATGAATTGACAGTCCTGTCAAGGGAATTCCTTACACTTTTGAAATTCCAGGTATGGGGGGAAAGTTATGCTCACAAAACAATGCACATTTAGCTTCCATTTTGCTTTTTTGAATTTTAGTTTCATCAATCCTTTTCAATGTTAATGCATCCTGTAAGAATTACTGATAAGTATTCTGTATAATTTGATTTAATTGCATACAAGGAAGTTAGAGAGTCTAAGCAATGGAGATACAGATCTTAAGTGGAACTTAATGTCAACTAATTTGGAAGTACCACCCACTTTTAAAGAATTGTTTCTTTGGATGAGAAAATTTGAATCCATACCAAACGTGATTTATGGTGGGAAACCATTTAGCATATATAAAAGAGGAACCATGAGGAGTACAGTATAGTTAACAGAACCATATTTAGATAATGGAAGCTTCAATGTCATAACTTTAGTGGTTTGATTTTCTCAAGAGATATGAATTACTTCTATTTAATAACGAAAGCTCAATTTCAGCCATAGATTAGCATTAAAGGAGGAAAATAAGTTTTACTGCTAGGGATTGTTTCTTGTACTTGTATGATCCTAATTCCTTGATAGTATGTTAGCCCCTTGAGAATAGAGACTTTTACTTCTTTGAGAATTTGTTTTTCTTTTGGTTGCTAGGAGAAATCAGGGACTAATCATGTCATTTTATTAGTTTAGAAAGTTTTAAGGCTCTACAGAAGAAACTCTTAATAAAGTTTACTATAACCTATTTTACAATTAATAATTGCCCAAGTCACTGATGCGTCAAATGATTTACCAGGTCTTTTATGACTAGTATGTTTCAGAGGTCTTGAGGTAGGGGTTTAACTACTCTGCCAAGTTGCTTTTCTCACTTTTGTATCATTAGTGCCTATGGCATTGCCAGGCACAAAGAAACCATCTAATAAATGATTGTTGATTAGTTCTTATATAGCACTATAAAATGTTAAACTTCAGGGAGAAAAATGAAAGCCTGAATACTCCTAGAATTACAGAGACTCTCCTATATTTTTCCTTTTGTCCAATATCTGGTTAAAAAAAAAAAGGAGGGGGAATATGGTGGCTTAAATTTCAAGTTTGAATTAAAATATACAAAACAGCGCACTCTTAAGTGTTTTCCTAATAGAATCCTGCAGTCAGATCACCTGTTATTCTAGCTTCAAATTCCAGAGACAAATAAAGCCTGAAGGCTGTTTCATAAATACATTCCCATCATTTCTTCTAAAATCTCCACAGCAAGAAATATATACAACCCTCATTTTTATTTTCAGTTAATTGCTTCTTTTATGACATTAAAAATGTAAACAGCTGTTAGCAAGACACAAATATGATGAACATTTCATCACCTCTCAACTACGCAGAGAAAATGTATAGAATAGTAATTGGTTTCAGTTACACCAAAGAAGATAGAGAGATGCTACATGAACAACTTGAATGGCTCTTTTTAAGAACACATTACAGAGTAAACTGCTATAGTGGTCTTTTACCCATCTCTTAACTGTGTAACAAGTAATTCACTTGGCTATCACAAATCCAACATCTAAGCAGCATGTTTAGAATCAAATAATGAAGTTTCTAATGAATATAATTCAAATGGGGGAAAAATAAACATTTATATTGATTGAGAAATAATCATTTACCCATGAGATAAGAGGAAAACCACTATGATAAATAAAGAATTATGACTCTATGGTTTTGGTACTGTCAGGAAATATGCAGGCTGATTTAAAAAAAAAAATGTACATGAAGCAGCATACCATAGTGAATGCTACAGTTGGAATAAAAAGGACTTGTATTCAAATCTTGACTTAAAACTCTGTGAATGTGAGTAATCTAATGGATTAGATATACACAGAGAATATCCCTGCAAAAATGCTTCAAAATAGATAATGGTTGAGAGTTCTACTTTAAAAGAACACTTTGTTTTACGTTTTGAATATTCTGTTTTTGAATAGTTAATATAGTAATTCTTTTTAATACATATATTTCTGATTGAAAAAAACACCTTAAAATTTAAAAAAATGATATAAAGGATGATAACCATTATCACTGGAAAAAGAAAAAGGAATCTAATTTGATTAATTCATTCAAAAAAAGAAAAAAATTACAATGTATGGTGTTTAAAATTTTAAAATGTTGTCTGCAGGTTTTCTTTACAAAGAACTGAAAAATAGAATAAATAACCAGAATGTCAATCAAGAAATCTTAGAGCTGATAACAAGGAGGAAGCACAGTTTAGTGAAAAGAATACTGTGTTTAGAGTTAGAACCTGAATGTAAATTTCAGCTCTGCCAATTATTACTTGTGTGATATTGGATAAATCGCTCATCCTCTCTGGGTCTTAGTCTCATGAAAGGGTTAGAATGTGTGACCTCTTAAGGCCCCTTCCATCTCTAAGATTCCATGATGTATTATCACTAAGTAGTTTCAGTTTCCACACCTTGAAAACAATAGGGTGAGAGGAGATGACTTTAAACTTTCTTCATGCCACAAGATTCTATTTTTCTATAATTCTGTAAAATTTCCTTGTCCAGCTTAGTCAAGTGAGTTCTCTCTTCAATTCAAGGGGAGGAATATGAAGTAAGTAAGCTATAAAAAGTTATTTTCAGTTTATGAATTCTAAGATTAATGATTATGCTCACTTCTTTAAGATAGTCAGTTACCAACTATTCTACCACCAGGATTTTTAAAAAGCATTTCAGTGTGTCCATTGTAATATTCTTTGGGCATCTTTACAAAATAAAGCTATTCATTATATTATCCCTGCGTTCCTGAGCTGTATTTTCAAACATTCTCATATAAACTACAGGAATCCATTACTAACAGAATATTATTTGCACGCTACTTAAATTATTATTATTTTAGCTTGGTGGTACTCAAAGATAGAAAATAATTTATCTTTATTCAATTGTATGTTATGCATTATAGATCCAGACAAACTCTTTCCTTTTCAAACTGCTTATATGTTAACTTTTACAGTCTTTTATACATTTTATACCACCACAGAAACTAGAGTGTTCAAACATCTAAAAAAATCTAATTGCTCACTTTTAATTCTTTGAGATGTTACAGAATATTGTTATCAAAAGAAATTATGAAAATGGACAATTTCAGAGGCATTTAGGAAAATCTCTGTGAATTGTTATAGAGTGAAGTAAGCAAAACTTAAGAGAGCCATTTATACAATGATAACAATACTATACAGGAAAAAACAAAACAAAACAATTTTAAAAGACTTTAGAACTCTGATCAATGCAAGGCTAAATCGTCCAGAAAGTGGAAGATTAAAGACATCCTCCTACAAAAGAGGTGAAAAACTTTAAATTCAGAGGAAGACATATGTTTTCAGTATGATCAATCAATTTTGGAGGACTATACATGTTTGTGATGAGTTTTCTTTATCTCTTAATTTAATCAGGAGAGAAGTTGGAAAGACAGATAAGTACTTTAAAAATATGTTTTTTAAAGTCATCAAAATCACTTAGTTAATAACAGCATAGTTGAGGCATCTATCTAGTTGATACAGCAAATGGAGAGATGGTGGATCCAATATTCAAATAACTTACCCTCTTCACTAATAGGAATATATTAATGAATGTATTTTTAATACTGAATGATAAATATACAAAAAGGCTTTCAATTAAAATTTAAAAGCAAGACTCATGGAATGTTTAAACTGAATATAATCTTAGAGATCATCCTATCTCAAATCTTCCATTTTACATGAGAAAATTGATACTTAAGAGTATTTGCAAGTAGGCAAAGGTCACACAACTAGCTAGTGAAAGAATTTGCACTGAAACCTTGATTATTTGAGCCTTATTTTGATGTTCTTTATAGTATTCCTATATTGATTTAGGATATTGGTTTAAAGATAAGGAAAAAAGGAAATTATATTTTTAATTCTTTGAATCAGAAAATACAGTAGAAAAAAATCCATTATAGGTTTATTTATTTAAATAATATTTATTAAATTCCTATCAAAATTATTTCATTAAAAACTTGCAACACTTGAGCTTAGTAAACAACACAGCAGTTAGAGAAATAATAGAGTCAATGTGCAAATGAGATATGCATTTTTGCCCGTGGCAAATGTGTGGATATGCCCAGTTTTACTATGATTAGTTTTACAAAGACTATGTTGTGTTTTTAAAATTTGAGCTAAGGATTTAAGTAGGACTGGGGAATTAATAACAGTAATGTCAAAGAAAGAAAAAAAAGAGATTTGAAGTATTTTTAAATGGTCAAAAATAATAGAAAAAATTTAGGGCAGCTTTAAAAGCAGTATTGTGTGTGTGTGTGTGTGTGTGTGTGTGTGTGTGTTTAAAGTAAGCTATAATTTTTTTTTTTTTTTTAAGATATGGAAGGGCCTAATATGCAAGAATGGAAAGATAGGAAGAGACCAAGTTGTTTAAAGCTTTAAAGGTCAAATAGAAGTGTTTTATCCCCAAAATAAAAGGAATCCATTAGAATTTAACAAATAGGAAAGTAGTACAGTCAAATCTACACTTTCAGTAAATTTGATGACTAAGGTTAAAGTGGGGAGCAACATAAGGCAAAGAGACCAAATAGTAGGCTCTTTCAATGGTGCAGGCTGGAGGAGATAAAGGTCTAATCTAGATAGTGGCAAATGGGTAGAGAAAAGAAGCTACATATAGATATGGTGGAATCTAAAACAGTAATTTCCACTCTATTTAGGAATCAGGAGTATATTGGTATTCTTGATAATAATAGGGAAATTTTGAAGAGGGGTAAATTTTTCAGGAAAGATACTTAATTCTTCTTTGGACATTTGTTTGAGATTTCTAAGAGACAATCGGTTTCAAATGACCAGTCGGCAATTGATGACATGGGATCCAGTGACTAGAAAGGTGACTTAGACTAGATATATAGAAATGAGCATAATATCCATAGAGATGATAATTTAACCCACAGCAGGTAATGAGATAACACAGAAAGAAAAGAGACGTGCAGGGGACAATCACAGAGATTAAGCATAGCATAGAAGTCAATTAGGTGGAGAACCAAGAAAAAAAAATCTCATTAAAAACCCAGAAAGAAAAGTATTGAGGAGAAAAAGGCGATTACAGTGAAAACATAGAGGATGCCATGCAATAGCGGCATCAGAAAGGATGAAGACTGAAAAAAGGAAATGAGATGTCAATTAAGAAACTATTGGTAATTTAGGAGAGAACAGTTTCACTTAATGATAGGTTAAAAGCTAGATTAAAGAGAAAAATTGAAGTAGAAGCACTTAGAATAGAAGGCTTTTTAAACCAAGGTCTTCTGGGCTCCAAAAACATACTACTACCCACTAAGCTCCATTTTTTTCTCTCTAACAGTAATATGGGCTATACTTTCCTATGTCACCTCAGATTTCTCATATGTGTGAATTTCTTCATGGAAAACTATTATACATCTACTATTGACATGCAAAAAGCAAATGAGATTTAAATGAAAAAAAATAAGGTATTTAAAACTAGCATTCATGGAGAACACTCACGCTAACAGCAATTTAATTTGGAAAGTAAATCTTCTATACCTGATATTGCATAAGAATGTCTAAGAAAATATAGACATAATTGAATTCATTGATATGACATGTATATATATCTTTGTTACTTAAAAGAATAACTCCTGTAATTTTCTTATGTAAATGATAGTGAAAATTAACTCACCTGAAAGATGCTAAAGTCTTGAATATGCCATTAAGTGCATAATCCTTTTTTCAACTTTATGAATGTACAGGCAGATGAATTATGGAATAAAACATCAAAAGGAACTTATTCCTATTCATTTCATTGGGTGGGGGAAGGGTTGCTACTGATTTTGTTGAGTAAACTAAGCATTTAAAATTTTCATCCCCTCTGTAATTTTGTTGGTGAGACAAAATACAATAACTTAAAATTTGCAATTTTGTTTTCACCTTTTCATATTTTATATGTGGGAGCATTGTGAAATGAGCAATTCAGAAAGCAATCAAAATCACACATATCCATAGAATTTCACTGGTTTTTCCTCACTGAAAAATGACAACCAACACCCTTTGTACTGTTTTGAGAACAGCTTAGCTCTTTTGAAAAGAAACTAGGATCATTTGAGCCATGCCATAATTAACAAAAAACAACAAGGACTTTCACTGTCCAAAATAAAATAGGCATTAGATGATATTGCATAGGGTGAATTAATATAGTCTCTAGTCTTCAGTCCATTAATATTCAGTCTTCAATCTCCAGTCCATTAATACTCTAACAAAGAAAAATATATCATTTTTATCACTCTATATGGAAAGTTCTCAAGTTTGAGAAAGTCTGGATATTCTGAAAAATGTTTTCTGGTCATGTTAACAGCTCTTTCTGGCTACATTTAAATCTGTGGGATACTGTCATAAAGTGAAATGACATTGTTAATTATAATTTCCTGTTTATTTTAATGACAATTGAACGGCTTTTGAAGTTTTCTAAATGAGCCAGTGGGCCTCTTTTTTCTGCCTGGGTAGAACCTACCAGTGAGTAACACTATACATCAGGGATACTCTAATTACCAGAACAAACAAAGGTCACCTAATTCCTGGCAATGTGAATAGTTTAATTATATTGTTTCATAGAGTCTTGTGGGCAAATGTCACTCAAGGAAGGAAAAAAATTAGCAAGTGAAGAAATCACACTCAAGAATAAATTTTGCACAAATCCACGGAATATGCTACAAAGACACATCAACTAGCTCCGAGGGAGGTCATCTCTTTTTTTTGAAATGCATTAATTGCAGGGTATTTTCTATTTTTAAAGTAAACTGTTTGTATGAAAGATTTTAGTTCAGAAGACTTTACAGTTTGACACAGAGTTCTACAGGAAGATTATGGAAAAGATTTTTTTTTTCAATTCTGTTGGTTTGCATATATGTATATATGCATATGATCACTTATTGCCTATTAATATGAATACTTGGAAACGCCTGCCATTTACTGAAAACTTATTTCTCTATGCCTATTGCAATTATTTAAACAAATACAGTTTCTTAAAAATAACCTCAAGAAAGTTATTCTTATGATATACAAACATTTCTCAATTCACTTAAAATATTTAAGAATCCATAGAAATATATAAACATATGCACACACACACACACACACACACACACAAATACACTCCCTTGTAAAGATTTAATGATGCTTCCTATTACTACGTACTCCATATCATTGGTATCCCTTAACTATTTTCTACATCAAGTCCTGTTCCCTCAGGTCAGAACACAGGTTAACTCAGTAAAGAGTTTCTGTTTTCACCTTTTCTAAAACACCAAGTTGTTTTTCTTTTTGTTTATTTTTTTATTTGAAAATTCACTATTTTTTGGTTCAAGGTTCTGGATGTCACCAAAACACAGTATTTATATATCTGTGATGGACCCAATAAGCTCTTGAATCTCCATAGCCAGGCTCACAAAAACAAATTATATGTACATATAGTTATGCAACAATATATATTTGTGTGCATGCTTTGCATGACTAAAAAAAATTCTGTGGTGTTGGTATAGTAAGAGTAGGATGGGGAGGTTAAAGAGGGGAGAATGTCTCTGAAAAGAATAACTGGGTATTTGGTCAACAGATTTTTCTACAAAGAAATGACCTTTAAATGGCAGTTATAGTTATTGATTTTTTTTAATGTTCCTGTCTTTCTAAATCTAAACTTGAAGTTCCTTCTGCCTCACTTCTTTTCACAGTTCTGAGTACTAGTCAGGGGTCCTTACTGCAGTAAAGGACTTTTTAAAAAATCAAGAATAGTTGTTGCCATGGAGATTACTTCATTGTGATATGTGCATACATTTTCACAGTCATCTGGTGGTATGGTTGGAAAGCCAGAATTTGAGAACTTACATGGAATCCTTGGATGTAAAATGTCTACAGAGTCATTGTTCTAACTAGTGTTCTGAAAATTCATAAAAAAATAACAAATCCCAAAGATACAAATAGACTATTTGGAAATGTCCCTGAAGAATGAAAGTGTTAAAAAGAATCCTCAATTAATATTTTGGATTCTATTCCTTTCTGTAGATTGTGTGGGGAAAAGAAAGCATAGTTCTGCCATAAAAGCAGTATCCTTGGATCTAAGGGAAGCCCTGTTTCCATTTCTACTTCTTATACATATTAACTGTGTACACAGGCATGTCACTTATTGTCTCCAAGTCTTTGCTTCTATGTAAAAATTCAACAGACTTGAAATGCAAATAGTAGCTATGCCAGATATGTTGTGAGAATTAAATATAATGTAAACCTAGATTCAAAAATCCTGAGTTCAAATCTGTCCTAACACAATTACTAGTTACTTGGGTAAGTCATTTAATTTTTGCAAATCTTAAAGTTCTATGCTAGGTAAGATAATGATGATGATGATGAAATATTTTATAAAATATAATTTCTCATTTAGCTCTTTATTAAATCAGATCAATAATATATTTATCGAGTACCTACTTTATTCAACATACTATGCCAGTTTCAATGGAAAACATAAAACTTATCTCAGAATAATAGACTTCTTCTAGGGAAGAAGGGATCTCAGATATTGTCCAATTTGAGACACAGTGTTGACAGATGATCATTTATTCAAAACATCTAGTGTTTTCACTTAAAATTCACAATTAAACAAACAATCAAGAACTAATTGTGTGTAAGGCACTGTGTTAGTTGTAGGTGATAAAAAAAAGATGGCCACATTTATTTTTATAATTGAGGTCTTGAAGATATATAATATTTTTTTCTAAGTTTAACAACACAAAGAATGAATTGTTAGCGTATTACTATACTTTACAACATCAGTATAATAGAAAATATTTGGTTCTTGAACCAAGAACCATGATGTTTAGAATAAAAGTATAAAACATGTAGCTTACATGTTTAATTTATATTGTGTGTGGCCTGAACCAGATTAAAATTTAGCTCCTAACTGATCTTAATGTTTTTTTATGTATTAATAAAAACATAAAATATGTAAACTTGTGATCTCCCAAGTAAATATACAGCTCTCAAGTCTCCATAAATATCATTTAATAAGCCTTCATTTCTACTTAAGTTTGATAGAACAGGTTTAGAAAGTATATTAGAGGTGGAAACATTCCCAACTCTCTCTAAATTAATCAGCATTTGTCTCCTCAACCATTTTTCTTTGAAAGTATATATTTAATTGCTACTTAGGTAAATAAATTCTTAAACACACACACACATCCCAAATTACTCTATGCAGCACATCCCACTAAAAAGGAAAAAAAAATGCTTCAATATTTTTCTTAGAAAGGAATCTACCTTTTTCCCCCTAAAAACCTTTATTTTGCATATTAAGAAGGATTCATTTCATACGGTTTCTATGCAATTCACATTTATTTCTGGGAAACTTGTTATAGTCAACTAAATCAATAGCTGAAATTAAATAACTGTGAGATCACTGATTTTTCTTCCTTTAATACCTTAAGGGCAAGCCATCAATTCACTAATGTTTCAAGTAACCTGAAGAGGTCATCTAACATGGTCAATCCATAGGCCAGACAAAACATCTGCAATTAAAGGAACATTTTAATCCCTAACTCATTTTTGTAGATTGCTTTAAAAATCATTGAGTCAGCAAATTTTCTGTTTGCCCTAGAAAATTTACACTGACCGCTTCAAAGTTTACCAATCCCAATGACTCACTTTCTTAACTTTATTCCTCTCTATCTATTATTTTCATGATCAATGTCCTAGGAACCTAAATTATTTTTGTTTCCTCTAGCTCTTTTTTTATGCAAAGATTCTGGTGAAAAATTTGTAATATTACTTTTAGCAAACTATGTTTAAAAAATAAAGTAAGCAGGGAATATTCAATTTCTCTTTAACCTCTGTGACTAGTATATAGGAGTTAAAATTGATATCATATTCTATATATATATATCACTAAACTAAAAACCTCCACTTTATTTTCCATGACTTCAGCCACCTTAAATAATGTTATATATATATATATATATATATATATATATATATATATATATGTGTGTGTATATATATATATATATATAAAATCTCTTTTATTGTAGTTAAGTTTTCTACTTTCCTGCTATTATATATGTGTATATATATAACAAATGTGAAAATTATAAAAGCTGTTTTCATTCTTAAAAATCTGGTTCTTGACTTACTCTGATATTAACTACACAAAAAGATTGTAAATCTGAGACACTAGGAGAATGATGATAGTCTCAGCCTCAACCATAAAAGGAACATTTAGAAGAAGGGAAGATAATTGAGTTTTATTTTAGACATGTTGAGTCTGAGAAACCCTACCAGAAATCCTATTTGCCAATAGGCAAATGGAGACAGATATTTAGAGTGCAGAAGAGACAGGGGAGAAGGAAGAGGAGAAATAGATAAGAGACAGACATAGATATGAAGGGAAGTATGGAGGGAGGGACACATGCTCTAGGAATCATGTATATAAAGGTAATAAGCAAACCCACTGAAGCAGTTGAATTTACCAAAAGAGATCTTATAGAGAGAAACAAGAAGAAAATATAGGACAGAGAGACAGATGCACAGACCATTAGAGATTATTAAAAGAACACATAAAATTGAGAAGGAAGTGTTCAGACAGGTGGCAGAGTACCAAGAGAGAAATATCAAAAAAACAAAGAAATAGTCAGCAGAAGATGTTCAGTCGTTTTTCAGTGGTGTCTGATTCTTTGTGACCTCATTTGGAGTTTTTTAGGAAAGATACTGGAGTGGTTTGCTATTTCCTTCTCAAGTTCATTTTACAGATGAGGAAACTGGGGAAGATAGGGTTAAATGACTTGCACATGGTCCCAGAGCTAGTTAAGTGTCTGATCTGAACTTGGGTTGTCTTTCTATCCACTATAGTACCTAGATGGCCAAGAAAAAAAAATAACAGATATTGACAAATGCTGTAAAATAAGTTAAAAAAGGATGCGGACTTAGAAATTTGTGAATAACACAAGACAATTAAAAATAACTATAAGGTTTAATGATTAAATAGAGACCAAAAAAAGTTCTTGACAGTGTAGAAGAGTAAGTCTGCTTTAATAAGGATAGTGTAAATATTGTATTTTGATTCAACTCAATGACACAAGAATAGAAAGATGGTTATTCCTATCAAGAGTTCACATTAAAACCAAAATAAAAGATAATACACACACACACACACACACACACACACACACACACACACACACCCCTCTGGACTTAAATGAATTCTAAACTCTATGTCAGTCAATAAGCTAATTTGAAAGTTACAAAAAAGAAAGAAAGAAAAGAAGGAAAGAAGGAAGGAAGGAAGGAAGGGAGGGAGGGAGGGAGGAAGGAAAAAAGGGAGGGAGGGAGGGAGGAAAGGAGGGAGAGAGGGAGGGAGAAAAGAAAATGGAATTTTAAACTGCATAAATTAGAATATAGTGACCAGGAAGAGATAATAATCCCCTTACACAATGTGCTCATTGTACCATCCTGGAAAAATTATGTCAGATATTAAATACTATTTCAGGTGTTGACAGGTTGAAGTTTATCCAAAGAAGGATAACAAGAAAGATAAGAGGCCCATAAGCTATACCATACACTTATCAACTGAATAAACTGAAGTCATTATTTTAACCCTGAAAAGGTTTGGTAGCATTTTTCTTGTCACTTGTTTGAATGTGTTCATGTGGAAGAAGGATTTAGGTTTGGTCACAAAAGGCATCAGACCAATGAATGGAAGGGATAGGATAGTATAAGTAGCTCAGTTAGGGAGGAAAAAGCCTCTAAAAAATTAACAGGATCCCAAAACAAAAAAAGGATATTTGAGTAAATATTGTAATCCCAGCTTTAAAAACTTGAGTTTTTGTTTGTTTGTTTTTTAAAAGTTCTAATTAGATGATTCCTTATCAGGAATAAAACAGAAGGAATTAAATCATCATGTCACATTAGGTTAGGTAACTTTTGAGTCTCTTAAGCTCTCAGATTCTAACCTTCTGCTTCTATATTTCTGATCCAAATAGTTCAGATACTTTGTTTTTGTCTCCCATTTCCTATGACAGGGTCTGGCACTCAGTAGGTGCTTAATTTGTTGATTGATACTTATTATTCCTTACCATAGTATTGAAAATAATTACTCCTCTGAATATAAACTTCAAATAAAATAATAAGAACTATTTTTATGATTTAAGGTTTAGAGCTAGAAAGTATCCTAGAGTTCTATATCTTTATTTTGCATACGCAGAAAATGAGCTCAGAAGAAGTGAAATGATATGCTTAAGATAATGTAAGCATAAGAACAGAGTCAAACAAGTTTTCTGACTGGATTCAGTGCATTTTCTACTACATCAAACTGTCTTATGATTTATACTGGTGCTTTTAAAATCTTAAAGTGTGGTGGTATCTATTATCTCCTTTGATCCTCATAACAACACTGTGAGGCAGTGGCACCATAGACATAGCTGTCAAGAGTCTGGAAATTACCAAAAAAAAATTGAAATTTGTATTTTAAAAAAGGGCTAAGTTACACTGAAAGTAGCACAAAGATCTACATCACAGGAATTGTTTGTAAGGATCAAATGAGGTAATACAAAAAATAATTTGCAATCCTTAAAGCACAATATAAATGCTAGCTATTATCACTATTAATATTCATAATAATAATATAATAAATGTTATAAAGTAAAACCAGTGTACCTTAATATATATTATCTTGTTAAAGGTCAGTATATAGACACCTATCAGCTGAATGGTGCTAAAGGCTATCTTTTGAAATTATTTTATTATTTTTATAGGATTAAACTTGAAAATTCATTTATAATGCAAGACATTTTTTCTCATAGAATCTATCTCCATTAGAGATTACTAAAAAAGACTTACATGGCCCTCTAGTGTTCTAAAGTAAGAGACCCCAACTGAAAATATACTCTAACATGGCTAATCTCTTCCCCTCACCCACCTCCCTCTTATTCAAGATCACTGCTGACAATACTACTGCTAGGCACACATATTATTCAAACAACTAAAATTATAGCTTTGGCAGTCAGAGCTGTACTAGTTTCACTCAAATCCCCAGGGAGAAAGCACTGAGTCTGTGATGGTTTAGAAACTGCCTTCATAGAGAGAAGAAAAAAATATGCTCAGATAAATCAATTTTCTGCAGGAAAAAAAATCAAAGAAAAAATTAATTTGCTGTGTACTTATTTAAACAGCTGACTGGAGAGTTTATTATGCTTGATTGCAGGCCTTCAGGAACAGTGATTGCTTCTTCCTCTTTCAAATGCCCCCACCCCCTTCTTTGCCAATGAATTTCCGTTGACAGAGCCTACGGCTATCTTCTCAGAAATCTTATAAAACCTGACACTGCCAAAATTTTAACCACAAAAAAAAAAGGTGTCTTAAGGTGTTGCCTTTCAAATCTAATTTTAATAGACAACTGTAGGCTGAGAGCTCATTCTATGTAACCTGATCACTGAAACAAGTTTCACAAGCTGTCCATGGTCTGCAGATGGAGCTGTTGACAAAACAGTCCTATTCACTTGAGGGGAAAAAAAGCAAATCTAAAGATTGAGTTTTATTGAATTCTTCCCCCCCACTCAAATTTTTATTTAAAACATCGTAGCCTAGAGAAATATTTTAACTTCTATTTCCTCAGTCAAAAGAAAGACATCTTTTGAAAATTAAAAGCAGCCACAAACTCTGATGGGGCTTATCAATCTTGTTCAAAATGAGCACACAGGAATCAAACAAAATGAAACATATAAGCATAACACTGTCAAATATGTTTAAAAACACATGAAAATTTAAACAAATATTAGGATGGAATAATGTTATATAAATGTTATTAGGAAACATGCCATGCTAGGTTATTTATATTTTTCACTCCATCAACATTAAAAAATATAGTTGCTTCTAACTTTACACAACTGCTCACAAGTCAGTGGGATACTTCTATTTAGCAAAAGATTGAATTTAATAACAAATAGATACACTTGAAGCTGAACTATATACTAGTATGGGATGCTCTAAAAAGTTATAAGATAATAATTTATGATCTTTGTGTCCTTAAAATAACTTAAAGGATTAAAACAATAAAGCTAATGAGCTATGTGATCTTAGAAAAATGTTGATTGACTTTCATGAAATAATTAAGAGCAAAATAAGCAGAATCAAGAGAACACTGTCTACATTAACACCATGTTAAAAGCAACTTTGAACAAATAAGTAATTTTGACTCATAAATTCCCAAACTATGAAGGCTATATGAAAGAAGGTGCTATAGTATCCAGAGAAAGAACTGATAAGTAGAGATATGTATGGAAAGATTATATAGATATATATGTGTGTATATACATGTGTATATATATAAACACACATATATATTTGTGTCTAATGTGGACATCTCTAGAGTGTAAAAGAAAAAAAAAGAAAATTACATGAAAAAGAATAGCAAATTGAACATAATAGATTTTATCTTTTTATATCATGCTATGTTATGAGAATGTTTTATTCCACAAATTAAAATAAATATTTTTAAGAACCTTTAGTTTCATTCTCTTTTTCCCCTGACATTTCTCACTTTTCTCACCTAAATTAGATTTCTTTTCAGATCACTTGCTACACCAAGGACAATATTGCAAGAACTCGAAACCTAGTTAAATAAACTGACTCATATACTACAATGTTTCAAAAATATTCTCGGGAATAGCACAAGCAGAGAATCATTGGACTCATTGAGTCACTGGATTCTCTAAAATGTATGTCCTATGGCCACAAGTGAAAGAAGATCCAGTAAGACTCCTTTACCTCTCTCTGACTTACTAATACACTGCTAACAGTGGGTAAAGGCTAAAAGTAGTTACCTGAAACATTTCTATATGTGCACCTCAAAATTTATATCATATTTATCTAAATATCTCAGAGGAAAATTTAGCTATGCCATCGTTATTGACCAAGGTAAAGGTGAACTCTACTCTTGTCCACCACTGACCAAATCCAGTTATAGCTAAGAAGAAGAAATGATACACTATTAATGTGATAACCAAATGGTAAGTAGAAAAGTAATAATAGCAACAATCATGAGAATAAGTTTTCACTAACCATTATTTGTATGGGAAGGAAGAGAGGTAACTGATAGATGGCAAAGTAGACAATGCTGGATACAGATTCAGGAAACGTTGGTCACAAACTCAAATTTGGTTTCAAATACTGAGTAGGAATGAGCAAGTTATTTAACTTCTGTCTGCCTTAATTAAAAAATGGGGATAAGAAAAGTATCTATCTCACCTGAGAATCAATAAGAATTTTTAAAAAGCATTTTGAAACCCTTAAAGTGCTACTTTGTTGCTAGTTATATAGATACTTCTTGTTAAGAGACACTGTTTGATCGTTTTCTTGATTTATTTTTGAAGCTAAGCTTCAGTACTATGTGAACAGAGAATTACCAGAAGCAGGTTGATATTCAAAGAGATAGAGGGACTGAGGACCAAATTGCCAACATTCACTGGATTATGGAGAAAGCAAGGGAGTTTAACAAAAATATCTACTTTTGCTTCACAGACTACACTATAGACTTTGACTGTGTGGATAGCCACAAAATATGGCAAGCCCTCAAAGAGACGGAAGTACTAGGGTGAAAGAGAAGAGTGTAAAATCTGGCTTGAAGTTTAACATTAACAACAACAGCAAAAGACAACCAAGCTAAGATTTTGCCAACTGGTCTCAATACTTCCTGGCAAATAGAGGAAGAAAAAAATGGAAGCAGTGTCAGATTTTATATTCTTGGGCTTAAAGGTCATGGCAGGTGGTGATGGCAGCCATGAAATTAAAAGATATTTGCTCCTTGGAAGGAAAGATAGGACAAATCTGGACAGCATGCTAAAAAGAAGAGACATCACCTTGCTGACAAAGGCCTCTTTAATCAAAGCTATTATTTTTCCTGTACCAATGTATGGCTGTGAGAGTTGAACTATAAGAAAAGCTGAATGCCTCAGAATTAATTCTTGAATTGTGATGATTGAGAAGACTTTGAGAGTTCTTTGGACAGCAAGGAGATCAAATCAGTCAACTCTTGAAAGAAATTAATTCAGGCTATTAACGAGGATAAAATACTGAAGATGAAGCTTAAATACCTGTGGGCACAGAACTCATTGGAAAAGACTCCCATGTTGGGAAAGAAAGGAGAGGAGATCAGCAGAAGCAGATAGATAGTGCCATAGAAACAATGAACATGAAAATGGACAGACTTAAAAAGATAGTACAGGATAAAAGGGCATGGAGTGCTTTGGTCCATATGGTCACAAAGTGCCAGATATGACTGAATGACTGAACAACAATAATTCTAATTATCCCTTCTAAAATAACATTTCCCTATCACAGTTTTAATATATCATAAGTTGACATAAAAGTAAATAAGGATTTTGGGCAAGTTTTATGGAAGTCACAGATGACACATGAAATCAGCAGATGTCACAGAAGAAGTTTAGAAACAGAAATATATGGAACCTATGTATAGTACCATATAAAATCATATGTTTTATCTTTTAATACAATAATAATTCAGTCTTCTTCTCTGGTATGGAGAGAGGACCAAAAAAGTTTACACAAATTTTCCAAATTATGGTGGTGCTGTGCCCTTAAGACTCATGAAATGGAAGGGATAACTGTATTTGTTTTTATTTTTGTTTGCTTTCGTAGCCCTAGCATTTAGCACAGGACCTGGAAAATGTTAAAAACTTTAGTAAAGCTTATTGACTGACTGACTACTCACACGCTGGAAATCACTCTCCAAAATAAATCTATATCCATTCTTGATCTACTGCAGCTTTAAAATAATTGATGCATTGAAAAATAATACCTTCTGAGTTTACTTTAAGCTCTCCTTTGAGACATTATCATCATCCAAATAAATTATATTGTGAAGTTCTAATGTAAGGAATGCCTTATTAGTTTCTGTGAATCTTAAAAAGAATTGCAAAGCACAAATGCAGAAAGCATAGCATAACATATAGGGACAAATGAGCTACACGACCCCAAATGTAAAACTCACAAATGGTCAACTAGGGCTAGCTAAGCTTGAATAATTTCGAGTTTAGTCTAGTTTGTACTTTGCTTTTTGCAAAGCTAGTCTAGTTTGTACTTTTGCTTACCCACTCATCACTTAATACAACAATATTCAAGCCACATAGCTTGATCCTTAGGAATCCTAGTCTTTAGCAAAGTCTGAAGGTGCCACAAATTCTGTACAATATGGATTGTAGCTACTTTAAATAAAAACAATTGAACATATTATAATTCCACTCCTAATTAGAGGAAGTAACACAGCAATATATTCTGTTATATACAAAGACTATGAATGAAAACATATAGCATGCTAGCTTACTACCAAACATATTCTATGATATTTTAAAAGAAGGTATTTCTAGGTCTTGTAGCTTTATCAATATGTACCAAAAAAAGTTTGAAAGTGAGAATGACTCTTTGAAATCTGTCACAATTATTAGAAAAATAATTTAGTGCACTCACTCATCTGTTCATAATGTATTAATAATATCATCATTGCAGATGATGACACCCATATGGTGAGTTTGGTCAAAGGAAGGGCAACTCATCTAGGACTAGAAAACTTAAATAGCAATCTTAGATTCATCATTTACTAGACATTTAATTGTAAGCAAACTGTTTGACCTCTGATCATTTACTTAGCTACTGTGCAAAATTAGGATAATTCATTTTTTAAAAAATCTTTCTCATGTTTCCTTCAAATGATCATGAAATTTACATTGTTTTAATATTTTAAAACACTTTATATATAATTATAATATATATGCATATGTATGTATATATGTGTATATATACACACATACACATATATATGTATATATATACACATATATATATATATATATATACCTAAAAGCTCATTTGAGTCTTAACAGAGGTTTGTGAGGTGGGTTTTTTCAGTTATTATCACCATTTTATAGATCAGGAAACTGAAATTCTGAAAGCAATTGGTCCATAGTCATAGCTATTAAATGTCAATAAATTGTAATTAAAGCCAGATCTTCCTGAACTACAATCTCTGTAGCACTATCAAATATTCTACACTCAGAAAATGTATATCAAAGTACTTTGAAAACTGAAAAGTATCACCTCCACATAAGACGATACTGTTGTTACTTCACAAATTCATTCAAAACAAGAAGTCCCAAGATAAATTATAGATTAATGCTTAATTTAGGGCAACTGCCACAAAAATAGAAACAATAAAGAAGTTAAGATTAGGAAATATTTGATAAAGCCTTAAATTATCTAAATAATCTTCTGATTTCCTTGTGGAATTTGACCTTCAATTATCTAATCCAATCTATTTACTTTACAGTTGAAAAAACACATGTAAGAAACTGTGACTTGCCCAAGTTATTCAGGTGCCAAAAGTAAGAGGTATGATTTTGAATTTGAGTCCCCTGGCTCCTAATCAAATGTTCTTCCACTGTATCTCTCTGGTTTCTCCATGGAAAATACAGTTAAATTGTACAGTAAAATTGCATATAAAATGATGTTGTCATCCAGAATATCTTCATAGAAATAGATAGGAATTATGATACCTACAAAATGAAACAGATACTTTGATGGAACTGTGATTTTTTTTGGGTAGGCACTTTCTTTTACTGGTTCAATGCTATTTTTAACTGTATTTTTTATAAATTCTTCACATAAGATTTATTTAATACATAGAGAAAGACTTACCTTTTTTTTTTAATGTTTTAGGGTTACCAATGTACCACTTAGGTTATCTGTTGTCTTATTAATTGTTACATAAACAGGTTACTTTCTTTCCTGGCTCTACTTCTCTTTTATTAAGAGATGGAATTTGCAAACCACTCCAGTATCTTTACCAAAAATATCCCGTGGACAATATTAAAATGTAAAAAGCTATAACATCAGAATGAGCTCTTCCATTCAGAAGATAACCAACATGTTACTGAGAGAATGAAGAGTAAATATAAATAGCTCCAGAAAGAGTGAAGTGGTTGGGCCAAAACCAAAGGAGCACTCAAATGTGAATGTGTCTGGTGATGAGAGAAAAGTTTGATGCTGTAAAAATCAATATTGCATGGGAATCTGTAATTCAAGATCTATGAATCAAAGAATGCTAGATGCAATCAAATAGAAGATAGAAAGATTAAACATTGATATCTTGGATGTCAATGATCTTAAAATGGATCAAAATGGATGAATTCAGGTGATCATTACATTTACTAGTATGAGCAAGACTCCCATAGCAGCCCTCATAGTAAATAAAAGGGTGAAAAAAGCAGTACTAGAATGCTATATTTTCTAGATTAAAAAAAAAAAAAGTTTTCTTAGATGAGCAATGCAAAGAAATAGGCAAAAACAAGAGATAGGAGAAGATAAAGGATCTCTTCAAGAGAATTAAAGATATCAACAGAATATTTTATGCAAAAATGGTTATAAAATGCAAATATTAGGGATTTAACAAAAGTAGAGGAAATTAAGAGGATAGGACAAGACTATGCAGAAGAATTATACAAGAAAAATCTCAGAAGAATTATACAAGAAAAATCTCAATACCACTGATAATCATAATGGTGTGGTTACCAACCTAGAACCATACATCCTGGAGAGTGGTTAAGTGGACTTTCGCACGTATTACTATTTGTCAACTGACAAATTTCCAGTTGAATGATTTAAAATCTTTAAAAGATGAAGATGTTATAGTGTTACACTCAATATGCCAGAAAATTTGAAAAACTCAACAGTGGCAATTGGATTGGAAAAGGCTACTTTACATCCCATTCCTAAAGAAAGATATTAGCAAAGGATGTTCAAACTATCAAACAATTGTGCTCGTTTCACATGCCAATAAGGTTATGCTTAAGATTTTGCAAGCTAGGCTTCACTATTATGTGAACTGAGAACTACCAGAACAGCCTGAATTTTGAAGAAGAAGTAGAAACAAAAGTGCCAAAATGATCTGGATCATGGAGAAAGCAAGGGAGTTCTACAAAAACATCTACTTCTGTTTCATTGACTACACTAAAGATTTTGACTATGTGGATCACAAAAAGTTTGGCAAGTTCTCAAAAAAAAATGAGAGTATCGGATCATCTTGTCTCTGAAAAATCTGCATATAGGCTAAGAAAGAACAGTTAGAACTGAACATGGAATGATTGATTAGTTTGAGATTGGAAAGGTACTTATAAGACTGTACATTGTCACCTTATCCAATTTACATGCATACTACATCACACAAAATGCCAGGCTACATGAATCAAAAGCTAGAAACAAAATTGTTGAGAGATATATGTATAATCTCAGATATGCAGATTACCACTCTGGTGGCAGAAAGTTAAAAGAAATTATGAAACCTTTTGATAAGGGTGAAAGAGGAGAGTATAAAAACTGTCTTGAATAAAAGTTTTAAAAAACTAAGATCCCAGAAAATGGTTCCACCACTTGCTGGCAAACAGAGGGAGAAGAAATGAAAGCAATGGCAGATTTTTTTTTTATTCTTGGGCTCAAAGATCATGGCAGATGGTGATTGCAGCCATGAAACTAAAAGATACTTCCTAGAAAGAAAGCTATAACAAATCTAGACAGCATGCTAAAAATAAGAGACATTACCTTGCTGACAAAGGTCTCTATAGTTAAAACTATTGTTTTTCCAGTACCAATGTATGGCTGTGACAGTTGGGCTATAAAGAAAGCTGAGTATCACAGATTCAAAGCTTTTAACTTGTAGTGCTGGAGAAGACTTTTAACAGTCCCCTAGACATCTAGGATGACAAATGAGTCAATACTTAAAGAAATTAAATCAGATTATTTACTGAAAGGTCAATGATTGAGGCCAGTTTCAATGATCTTGTGATGATGAGAGCTATCTACACCCAGAGAGAGATCTGTGGGAACTGAGTGTGGATGATAACATAGAATTTTCATTTTTGTTGTTTGCTGGAATTTTTTTTCTCATTTTTCTTCCTTTTATCAGATTTTTCTTGTGCTACAAGATAATTTTATATGTATATATATATATATGTATATATATATATGTATATATATATACCTTTATTTGATTTACATGTATTTTTTACCATGTTTAATATATATTGGACTACTTGCCATCTGGGGGAGGAAGAGAGAATTGGAATACAGTGTTTTGTAAGGGTAAATTTTGAAAAATTATCCTTGCATATATTTTGAATATAAAAGCTTCAATAAAATAAAATATTTATTAAAGTGAAAAAATAGGACTCATTGGAAAAGATTCTGAGGTTGGGAAAGCTAAAGGAAAAAAAGTCAGCAGAAGATGAAATGAATAGATAATGTCGTGGAAACAATGAATATGAAATTGGACAGACTTTGAGAGACAGTAAAGAATAGAAGGGCATGGAGTGCTATGGCACATGAAGTCACATAGAATTGAACACATATGAATCACTCAACAACAAGAACTACTTCTGGTACACAAATTGGAAACACAGATGTTTGATTACATAAACTATATGTCTTTCTACTGCCCTTTAAGCTATTTGCATTTTGTGGTCAAAGGATATGAACATACAATTCTCAGATGAAGAAATTGAAACTATTTCTAGTCATATGAAAAGATGCTCCAAGTCATTATTAATCAGAGAAATGCAAATTAAGACAACTCTAAGATACCATTACATACCTGTCAGATTGGCTAAGATGACAGGAAAAAATAATGATGATTGTTGGAGGGGATGCGGGAAAACTGGGACATTGATGCATTGTTGGTGGAGTTGTGAATGAATCCAACCATTCTGGAGAGTAGTTTGGAACTATGCTCAAAAAGTTATCAAACTGTGCATACCCTTTGATCCAGCAGTGTTACTACTGGGCTTATATCCCAAAGAGATCATAAAGAAGGGAAAGGGACCTGTATGTGCACGAATGTTTGTGGCAGCCCTCTTTGTAGTGGCTAGAAACTGGAAACTGAATGGATGCCCATCAGTTGGAGAATGGCTGAATAAATTGTGGTATATGAATATTATGGAATATTATTGTTCTGTAAGAAATGACCAACAAGATGATTTCAGAAAGGCCTGGAGAGACTTACATGAACTGATGCTGAGTGAAATGAGCAGGATCAGGAGATCATTATATATTTCAACAACAATACTATATGATGACCAGTTCTGATGGACCTGGCCATCCTCAGCAAGATCAACCAAAGCATTTCCAATGGAGTAGTAATGAACTGAACCAGCTACGCCCAGAGAAAGAACTCTGGGTGATGACTAAAAACCATTACATTGAACTCCCAATCCCTATATTTATGCCCACCTGCATTTTTGATTTCCTTCACAAGCTAATTGTACAATATTTCAGAGTCTGATTCTTTTTCTACAGCAAAATAACGCTTTGGTCATGTATACTTATTGTGTATCTAATTTATATTTTAATATATTTAACATCTACTGGTCATCCTGCCATCTGGGGTAGGGGGTGGGGGGTAAGAGGTGAAAAATTGGAACAAGAGGTTTGACAATTGTTAATGCTGTAAAGTTACCTATGCATATAACCTGTAAATAAAAGACTATTAAATAAAATTTTAAAAAAAGTTATTTGCATTTTGAATTTTTCCAAGATTATAGTGTCATAATCACCTGTCATCTGATATCAATGGAAGAATATTGATATCAAAGGAATGATCTTTTGTGGCAGCAAGCAGCTTGGGATCACTGAAAGCACTGCAGTTTCTCAAATGTGATCCACCTTGATCTGTTCCTTCTGTCCAATTCTGAGCCTGAATCATTCTTCATCAACACTGACTCCCAAGATAGAGTAATAGATTCATTTGATGGGCTGCCTATCCATCTGCATGCCAGTATATTTTTTTATAGCATGAAAAGTTTCTTTAACAAATGCTTTATGAATACAATTTAGACATATTTTAAGCAACCTCAGTGAAAGCATGAAAAGGTTAACTTTGCAGATGATTTTTGCATTATGATCACAGAACTATATTCATTGTCTTCAGCAAAGAATCTGATTTTAATGAGCAAAATGCACATTAGAAGACTCAGATCAAGATGTTCCTCACATCTCCATTAATATAATACGAGACTCTATTAAAAATTTAATGTAATTTAAAAGATAACTATATCCTACTGGCATCAAGAATACATGGAGCATATGGTCCTCTGCAATTGAACCAATGTCTTAGAAGATTTTTTCATCATTGGATTTAAAGCTGTATGTATGAAGAAACTGAGGACCCAAGAGGTGCCCAAAGTCTCTTAGTTAACAACTTACAAGGCTCTGAAGTGACTTAAGTTCCTCTGATTCCAATTGGAGGATTTTTCATAGTATATCACACTCTATTTTACATGTAATCTTGATCATCTTTATCCTGGAGTTTTAGTTTTCTCTTTAGGCCATGTAAATGGCAAATCAACTAATACAAAAAACTAGTAATAGAATTGCTATAATAACATAAATAAAATCTCAATTTTTCAAAGTTTCAGGTTTAAGAATTATTTGGGGTTATTGATTAGAAAGTTGGTAGAGACACACTGAGAAAGTATCAAAAGGGGGAAGTTTCATTTAGTCACCAAACCACAAAAAAACATTTTAAAAGTCTTTTTAAAAAGTTCTACCTCAAGTGTAAACGATTTGCTCTTCAATAGGCATAATGCAAACACAAAAACCATAACATTTAGGTATTTACTTAAAATTATGACTATATCAGGTGAATTTAATTTGAGATGGCATGGTCATAATGTAAATTTCATTGATATATTACTTATAGAAAATTTAAATGGAGTGTATATTTAATTTATCTATCTGAAATACAAGGAATGTTTTAAAATAGCTTTTGAATTGCAGTTAACAATAATATTTTAACATGGTTCAGAAAAATGAAATTCAGCTAGTTATAAATCACTAAATTAATAATTTTTGTTTTACTGAACACTGAGTATTTAATCATTGAAATATAGGCAATCTTTTCTTTTGTAGTTAGAAAATAAAATATTATATAATGGTTAAAATTCGCAAGTATCTACATTGGATTACAAGTAATATGTGTGCTTAATGGATATTTACAGAAGGTACTTTTTTAAAGATTCAAAACAAAAAATTAACAGTTTGAAGGAACAACTTCAGATAAATCCATTTTTTGATAACTCTAGATGTGATTATTTACAGATGTAAAATTCTGATAATTATACTATATTTACTACAAAAAAGGTAACTGACCTATAATTGGTGCTTTTAATTTGTATAATTATATTTTATTTTTTTAAGAAACATACACTAAAATAATTTATGTGCTCATAGACACTGCAGAGTAATATAGCTGGTTCTATATTCTTCCTACAGAAGCAAAAAATTATTCTTGGATTTATTTCTTGGATTGCTTGTTTATGTATCATTGGGGCATCTGGTTTGCTCTATATTAGAACATAATTTGTTTTATGTAAATTTGATATAATCAGGTAATTTGGGTATTGGTTCTAGCTTCTAAGCAGCAAATCTAGGTTACCTTGGGCATATAAATTAGTGAAATATTACTAAGATATACAATCAAAATAGTTCACCAGTGACTTGCAGATACATATAGTCTATTAGCTTTTGTCTCTTTGTTAGAATTAATTTCATTAGTCAACCAGGCATATTGTCTGGCAGGGGGCCTTTAATGAACCAGACTTCAAAGATAGATAATATTGACTATTTAAAATAATATATATATATATATATATATATATGTAATATATATAAAACATGCAACTTTGAATCCTTTAAACAGGTTTGCTTATGGTTGCGTTTAATTTTCTTCCAATTAGCTGTTTCTTTTCTCTTATTTTCTTAAGAACTTTCCAGTTACCAACCAAAGATTGGGAGGGCCTTCAAGTTTTCCTATTTTGATTCCAATAGAATTTTTCCGTTCTTTTTGAACCTTTGATCTAAAGCCAGAAGGTACCACAGAATATGTCTAATTTCTGTATTTTCAGATATGAGGTCTGGGGATGATAAGTGAATTGTCTAAGGTCACATGGGTAAGACATGAACTTAGGTCCTCAATCCCAACGCTAGTAATCTTTCTACTATACCACTCTGAGGCCTACTGTAATTTGAAACTTTGGGGAAAGGATAAAACACATGTGCCAAAAATATTAAGGACACAGACATTTATGAGTCAGAAATACACATACTTGAAAAACACTTTATAAACTCAGACAATTAGGAGCAAAAAGCATTTAAATTTGTTATCTCTTCTTTAGAGGTTTTTACAAAGATTTTATAGAAATAATTTTATAAAGTCTGCCCCTTTGACCAGTATGTCCCTACATAGACACTGCTTGGGAAGTCCTGAAGTAAAGAAATGCACCATCCATGAGAATGTCATCAGAAATATTTTTATAAGAAGGAATTCCTATGAAGGAATTTAGTAGCCTTAATGAATTTAGGTCTCTCTACCTCATTTAATATCTTTGGTCACAATATTTTTCTCACTAAACTAGCAAACATTTTCTTCATCACTTTTACTCCCAAGTTTTTCATGTCTAATAAATATTAGAATAGAAGCAAAAAAAGAAAAGACCAAAATCATTCAATTCACAATCTTTATGGAATCTTCATAAAGACTGTGATTATATTTGTATTTTAACAATAAGCCCTACTTGATTCAACCCCCAAAAGTGATTCCTTCAATTTTCCAATTTCCTTTTTTCTAGCAATTATATTGTCCTTTGCCTGAATAGGTTTTTTTAATGGCAATACAGTAAGATAACTATTGGGCAGATAGTATCTATTACAATGAAGGAACTATGACTAAGAAGTCACCTGTTGGAAACAGATTCTGGAATATAGACAGGGAAAAATAACTAGCCGCAGGTAGTTCAGGACTTGATGGGTCACCCAGAAATGGTTACATTCAATGTGTTTATAGTGATACTAGCACAAAAAAGTGCAGCCTTTATAACATAATGCTATAAATGTTATTATGTTATCTCTATAGCATAAAAATAAACTGGGATGGATATACTATTTGTTATCCTTTCAAGTCTATTAATTATAAAATTATTAAAAATAAAATTATAAATTATAATTTAAAATTAATCTTTAATTATTACATCCAAAAATTCACTTTACTATTGTTTAAAGGCCAAACAACTCTTTGGTCAAATCATTAACCACACTGGCTGACAGTTACATCTGTGATGTTCAAACTATACCACAATTTGCAATTAGAAGCAGTCAACCTTGTCTAGAAAAGTTTAAAAAAAACTGATCTGAATCTTAAATCTAATTTAGAGGTGACAGACTATCTTCTACTGATTTTCCTTCCAGTTCACACACACACACACACACACACACACACACACACACACACACCACCTTTTCCGTCTCTACAGAATGTCTATTTTTTATGCCACAGGAAAGAGAGGAGACAATGACACCTATAATTGTCCAAGCCTTATCAATTTAGAGTTCTTATGGCTGTGTAAAACAGTGCCTCATCTCCCTCTGTTCAATGGTTGTTTTATACAGTGTGACTGTGTGATGAAGGGAGCTAGTTGACATGCACTTATCGTATCAGGCCCTGGCACCTGCATTGCAGACACTAATCAAAGTGCTCCTTCATAGGGGTGAAAGAATCGCCATTTGTAATGCAATAATTAGGCTGGGTAGAAGGCCTGAAAAGTAAATCAATCTCGTCTGCTCTCTAGATCTGACACCATTCTCTTGGCAGATTGTTAACATAATGAGACAGAAGCCTACAAGAGGTCCCACAAAAAGACCTATGTCTTTTCTTTTTTTCTCCCTCCCCCTTTACTTTTACAGGGCTACTTAGAACATAATTGCAATTAATCCTAGTATGAGCTACTGATACAAACCCAGTATATTCTAGGATTTTCAAAGCTAATTAGGCAAAAGATGATCTGGATATTTCAGTTTGAATACATTTTGGAGATCAGCACCAAGGTTGCCCTATCCTTCCACTGCTTGAAATAACATGAAGATTTTTAATATATAATTATCAGCAAGGGAAGAAAAAAAAAGATAATCCACAGATTAGTTCAAAAATTAGGTTGATTAATACAAGATTTAACAAAGGGAAACAAATAAGGACTTCTAAATTAAGATGCCATTTTTAAAAACACAAATTCATTTTGCATTGTGCAACAGTATGTATAAGGGCAAAGTCTGACTAGATTAGCAAAAACAAAAACATTACACACATATATACATATGCAAAGCAAAAATCTACTGTTTATAAATGTAATCACATAGATATCTGAAGTAGTAAGATTTTGCAAAAGGCATAAATGAAGATATATAATTTTAAAAATGACTTTTTAGTCTAATAAACGTTAATATTTATTATTTTTTCCTCTTTGGATCATAACCCATGATTTAACCAGCATAAGGAACTATATTAAAACCACCTCCCCCACAAGCAGATTGATAAGTCTTTTGAAATTTCATCTTGGAAAGGTTTCTAGAGTTCAGAGTAGTTGTGTGATTTGCTGATTATCACACAGCTAGTATGTGCAAGGGATAGGATATATATTACAAAAACATAAATGTGATGTTTTCTATTTCATGTCTTAAACTCCTTTCACATAAAACTTACTTCCATTTCCTTACCTCTAAATAAAGGGGTTGGATTACATGTTACCTGAATTTCCCTCTATGTATTCAATTTTATGATCCTAAAATATTATGCATCCATTTTCCTTTTCTCCTATCACTGTCAATTAAATTTAATGAACATTTATTAAGTATGTACAAAAGGATAAGAATAACCCCTAACTTCAAGGATTTTACATTCTACTAAAATTCAAAACAACCCCCATAGCATTTTAAATGAGTTTCCTATTCTGGAATAATGTTTTAGCCTTATAAATTGAATGTATTAATAAATTTTAGTACCTAGTATATAATATAAATTAGAATGTATATTTTAATAATAAAACAGTCTGTGGAAAGAGGTTTTTGTTTATAAATAAATTTGCTCACTGATCAAATGTCTAACTGTATGTAGGGATTTCACCTTCCAAAAACTTCTGGTTGCTTACTTTTACTCTCCTTGATTAAGTAACAGCCTGCAGTCAGAAGATGTTTCCCCTCTGGATAAAAATGTGCAGCCTGTTTTCTCTTTGCTCATTTTTTTGGCCTGCAGTCACAGTGAACAGCAAGGCCATAACCCCTTTCAGTTTTTGTTAACGCTCAAGCGAACCAATACTTACGATTAATTCAGCAGCAGGTAAGAAACCATGAAACTCAATCCTAATTACTAAGGTTGACTATTCTGACCTAGCTGTTTATATTGAGCATAAAACAGCATTCTTTCAAGGGCAAGAATTACTGAATAAGTAAAGGTTCAGCGACTGTGATTTTTAAAATGACAGATGAGTTAGAGATTGAGTCTGTTTTTAAGTACTCATATTGAAGCAGTTTTAAATGTACATATATATATATATACACATATATATGTGTATATGTGTACACATACATATATGTATGTATATAAAGACATGCATGTGTATGTGTAGATGTATTTTTTATGTTACCTACCACTTTTTATCTTTTAAAATTTTATTTTCACATTTATGCTGTCATATAAAAAGCATTTTAATAAATTGTTCTAAGAAAAAAATATAAATCACAAGAGCAAAATACTGGGGAAACTACTGCTCCCTGTCCCTCAGTCTGGTTATATAACTCTAAAGAGATCTAATCTGAAATTCATCAAATATATGTTCTTGAGATTAAAAGAAGCATTCCGATTTTCAGGTCAGGAAGATTTTTTTAATGGAGATTAAACTGTTTAATTAAATAAAAACTATATTATGTTGATAAATGAATAGAGTTTAAAAGATGCTGAAGAAGACATATAAACAGAGAACATATGGCTACATGATACAGGAAGTTGTTTATTTCACATTTCAATACCACCACTGTCAAAATGGAATGAGGAAGGGATTTAATGATAAAAGACAATGTTAAAACTAATCTGGAGCTAACATAGCCTTCCAGCCTTATTTCATACTACATGCTTTCATGTCTTTTATATTCCAGCCAAAGTGGACTATTATCTCTTTCTGAACTAAACATTTCATTTCCCCACTTCCTTCCTCAGTGCTAGCTGAATCTTTAATATCATACACTGATGCTATTGCTCTTCTTTGAGAACTACAGATGAATAACAATAACAATTTTTCTTTCAATGCTCAAATAGCACAAAAGGGACCTTCAAGCCTTAATCAAGTCTTATTTAAATTACTTTTTTATTTTTCTATCTTGTCACTACTTAATCATGTCCAATTGTTGGTGACCCCATTTGAGGTTTTCTTGGCAAAGATACTAGAATGGTTTGTCATTCCTTTCCCAACTCATTTTACAGATGAGGAAAATGAGGTGAAAAAGGTTAAATGATTTGCCCAGCATCACATAACTACTAAGTGACTAAGGATAAATTTGAACTCAGTTCCTCTTGACTTTAGATCTGGTTGTCCAGACTTACAGACATCACATATATAAAATAAATGTTCCAAGTTCCAAAAGTAAAAATTGTGTCATTATAGCCTTTGTATATCCAACAAGCACAGTGGCTTCAATAAAGGTTTGCATTTGTTTGATTATGTATTCCACTGATAGAATCTAAGTTTTTTGAGGACAAGCACTACTTCAATTTGTCCTATATTCCCAGTATCTTACATATAGCAACATTTAATAAATATTAAATAATTGTTATTAGAAATAGTGAAGATAAAATTAGGTTCAAACAGCTGAAGATAAAGGATAGGTGTGTGAGGAGAAATAAGTTCATTAAACATCAGAATATGGCTTTGGATAGAAGGGCTAATACTGTTCATAAAAGCATCCTGAAATAAATTACAGTAAGGATTGACAAGGGCTTAGGGACTTTGTTCCCACTTATAACAGTAATTTCAGTTTCAAACAGTCATTTCCTTCTACTACTTCCACCTTTCATATAAATGTGCCCATATCCTACAAATATTGGTCTTTGGTCCAGCACAAGCTGACTCAACCAGTCACTTTGCTTTTTTAATAACACCAATAGTATCAGGATGATTGTATTTAAGCTGCCGTTTGGTAAAATGTCATATTATATATATGATATAAGTTTTTATGTTTTTATGTTAAAAAATCATGATTCCATGATTGGCATAAAAATTCAAGAATTAGCTTTTTTTAAAATATGGATCACCAAACCTATTAAATCAAGACTTTAAAAATGTGTCTTTATACAAGAAAAACATAAATGAACTGTTTTTTAATGAAATTAGGAAACTCTTAATTAAAGGAGGTGCAACCAACTAGATCATAATAGAAAAGTTCCAGAGAACTGCCTGACATACAGGAGATAGCATGATCTTTTCAGCATCTTACTGCTAATAAATGTCAGAAGTCAGAATTGATCATAAATCCTGCTGAGTCTAACACAACATTCCCATTTGCTATTCACATTGCTAGTTCTAATTCTCTACATAATTCTGCATATTATTGAGATTAACGGCCAGTTCTATTATTAAATAGGTCTACACAAAAAATCACATAGAATTTTAAAGGGTTATTAATGGCAATTAGCTATAGGTATTCTTTTCTTCTCTAATGCTTTAATACTTTTTACCTTAATCATTCAAAATCATAAAGACTTTGGCTATATCAAAAGATAATCCTTATTAGGAAAAACCTGAAGACTTCAGCTACAAAGAAAAAGTTACTCTCTTCTTCATCCCATCTCCCATATTTAGAAAAAAAGTAGAATAAGATCAACAGATAGTCTCATGACCATACTTTATGTTAAGAACTTGTTAGAAATTCCTTAAGTAGCTAAGGTTTATTTTAAGGTATTTGAAAATGTACTTTCTATAGAAGAACTTTAAAATAATCAGGATTCACTAAGGCAACCAAAATAAAAAGTTTACACATTGCAAAACATGGTTGTTTTATTATTATTATTATTATTATTAATTATTATTTTGCTGAGGCAATTGTGCTTAAGTGACTTAACCAAGATTAAGCCAGTGTCTGAGGCCAGATTTTGAACTCAGGTTCTCTTGACTTTAGGGATGGCACTTTATCCACTGTGCTATCTAGCTGCCCCTGTTTTTATTTTTTTTAATTTAAATTGACTTGTGACATGAAAAATAACCAGGTAAAGATACAAATGAGGGAAAATGATTATCGCTTTTTAAAGCTCACATATTATAGTTGCCAATGGTCAATGGCTAACCTTTTGGGAACTATAAGACTAGAAAATTGTTGAGGTTTTTTTCTCTGAGTAAAATTTACATAGATAATTTCTATTTTATCAGAAGTAAAATAAACCTGATTTTGGGGCAGGTAGTTGATGCAGTAGATAGAAACTGAGATTGGGTTTAAGAAAACATCTCCACAAGTTCAAATCCAGCCTTAGACATCTTTTTTCATTCTTAAGAGATTTTAAAAGATGAAGTTTAAATGAACTGAAATATAACAACTGTATGAAAATAACAAAAACTTTATTAGTTATGCCAGTGGAATTTTAGAAAAAATAATGAAGATTTTCTTATTCATAAAAAAACAGAAAAAATAATAAATAGAAAAAGAGAGAACTGAAAATGATAGTAATAAAAAGAGAAGAATTAAGGCCAAAAAATTCTTTTTTCATGGGCTTTAGGTAGGTTTAACATACACAGTATATAGAGGAAACTTTTTTCCTAGAGCTGGAATTGTTAATTTTTTTGGGGGGGTGGGGGTTTGGGGGGAAGTATGCCCTTTGGAAGTAAAGTAAAAGTTATGTACATCTTTATAGTATTTTGACTGCATAGAATATAATAGAATTATATTGAATAACACTGAAATATCCTTATAATTTTTAAATGAGTTCACAGACTCTAGGTTAAGATTGTCTGCTCTAAAGTCTTGCAGGTATCTTATTTACCTTGTTGTTTCCATTATAGAATATATGTTCCTTGAAGGTAATGCCTTTTTTTGCTTTTCTTTGGAACTTCAGTTTCTGGATCTTCAAGGAGCTCAACAAACTTATTTAAGGATAATTTGTGTATATATACATATATGTGTATACAAATTTATGTCATAAATGAATATGTCAGTGTTATTTATGACACATTGCTCTTTATCTGATATATATATGTAAATATTTAAAATTCCATCTGTATCTGTATCTATCTCTATATAGTATATGTGTATTTTTGATTTACTGTATTATTCTCAAAGTGCTAAATACTACCCTGCCCTGCCATTAAAATATTGACCTTATGGGAGCTGCAAAACCAGAAAATTCTTGAGGTTGTTTTTTTTTTTTTTTTTTGAGTAAGATTTTAAACAGTTTTTATTACTGATTTTAATGATATCTTTCCATGTGTTGGTCTTAAAACAATTTGAATTCACCATTGTCTGAAGATATACTGTTTGTTAATTCTTACACTTTGAACTCCTTTTAAGGCACTAATTCAATTACAACATTTTTTAGAGAAGGAAAATAAAGAAAAAGTACTATAAAGAGGTTGTTAGAGAACCCACAATAAAGTTCTGGCAAAGTTGAGAATATAACAAATGGTTATTGCCTTTAATACATGAAAAATGATTTATTTCAGGAAAATAGTCACAAAGACACTAATAAAAATGGTTGGACAATTGTGTTGGACAATTCAGCAAAAAAATCTTTTAGAAATGAATGAATTAATGAATGAGATCAGAAGAATAGTACTAAATAAGTACTTACAATATTCTAAGAACTGTGTTAAGAGCAGGGAATATACAAACAAGTAAACAAAAAAATTTCTTGCCATCAAGGAGTTAGAAAGCTAAAAGAGAAATAGTAAAGAGAAGGGGAACTTCAGCTGAAAGGGGCTATGAAAAAAGATATCATGTTGACCTGACTTGGAAATGACCATGAAATACTGTGGTAAGCAAGATAAAGAGACCTATCATACCACATCCTATGGATAGAAGAACAGAGTCCAAGTTCCAGTGAGAGGAAAAAGGTGATGGCCAGAGTTCAAATGACATTATTTGAAAACAGCCAAGAGAATGAAAATAAAACAATTATTTCTTATTAATTTTAAAATGTGTTTCCTGATAATAATTTCTTATCAGAAAGACATCATTTAAAAATCTACAAAATATTCTTTTTCAATATATCACATCATAATAATAGCAGTAATATGCCAGCTGCTACAATCATAAAGCAATATAGCTCTCTAACAAGAGAAATCTCCATACTGGTATACAATACTTGTATACTATAGACATTCGATAAATGTCTTTTGTATTGAATTCCATAAGTATTTCTGATTCTTGTTGTACCAAAAGCAATACGGAAATTTGAACTATTATTCAATGACATTTTTATCTGCAGAAAATCTTTGTTACTGTCCTTTTTTTGAGAACAGTACAGAAATATAAAGCATTTTTGAGTGAGAAGAGACATTTTGTATAAAAACAAATATCAACCTTCTTCAACCCTTCCCTCCAATTGAAATATAGGCTTAGAATTTCTTTGGATAGATTCCTGAGACTAGATACAGGACTGCAGAGGAAATAGATATATCTTTTTTAAAAAGATAAGGAAGAGATTAATTCATGAATTACAATTGTATCAGTAAAGAATAAAGTCTCTATAAAAACTATTCCACTGTAATATAATGGCAGGAAATCTATAGGTGATTTTATCTTATTTTGGTAACAATAGGCAATTTAGTATAACATTAAACATTTTGGAGGATACTGGGGTTACTAAATTCTCTTCTGCCCCCTGAATGCCAGATGATTTTTTTAGACTACTTTAAAAATAACCTATTTACAAAACACAGTAAGGTTTGCAGAGACCTTTTCTCCAAACAAACCTGTGAATTAGGTAGAACAAGTGCAAATATCCCCTTTTAAAGCTAGGAAATCCAAATTACTCATAATATAAAAGAATATAAGTGGCACTGTGAGCATACAACTCAGAGTAATTGTCAGAGACAAGGTTCAAATACAGTTCATATGACTCCAATTCCAATGCTCTATTCTCTATCTCCATAATCAAGGAAATGTAAAAGATCTGAAACACAATCTAGTCAGTTCTGTTATTTAGAAACACTTGCATTTGCTAAGGCTTAGAGGAAACTTGAATTTATAGTTTATAGCTTACAATGAACTTTTCCTTTCACTATGGATTACCTGGCTAACCTAGCCTCATGGTATTATGGGAAAAATCTCAATTTGAATATAGAGGATATAGAATAAAGGTGGAGGAAGAAGGGAAGAAGCATTTAAATCTTATTATATGTCAGACACTTTTCTAAGCATTTTTAAAACTATTATCTCATTTGATTTTATTTGATAAATAAGGGATTGAGAAATGCATCTTTGAAGAGCCCATGCACTAACATAATCAAAGATCCATTTAAATGTAAAAGTTTTGGGGTGGGATGGATTTGAGAAAATCATTTTCTCAGCAGATGTGGAATTTAGTGAGGACAGAATTCTTTGAGGTAATATTTGGCTTTTAACCAAAATCCTATAGCATAGCCTAAGAATTTACATGATGACCTAAGTTCAAACTTATAATATTAACTTTTGCATGATTTCTGTCAAGTTACATAAAACATCTGACAAAGTTTAATCTAAAAACGCATGTAATCTGGAATTCTTTCACAGAATTGTTGTCTGTAAGGACTAAATAATGATGAAGATAAAGCACTTAAAATGGAAATGGACTGATGATGGATGAAAAAAGCAGCATGGGGGAAAAACTGAATATTAAATTACATTACCCCTCGAGTGTTAACAATTTGAAATGAATTCTTTTTGGCTTAGGTTGCTCCTAATTCATTCTATACTTAGAGAATTACTCATCACTTCTGCTCAATAGTATGCCTAATAGTATGGGACTAAATGAGAAGATTATAGAGACCCACTTACTAAACCCAGATAATACCAACATTAATTAAGTCAATTAGATCATTCATGGAAATAACCTATAAAGATTATCAAGATTGCAAGATGACAAATGAGTAGCAATGGAAGAGAAACATGTTCTTTTCAGTAGTAAGGTCATTCACTTATCTTGTAAAGACATGGGGATATATGGCAGGAGTTCATCTCATCATCATCAATTAATATTTATTGAGTGTCTACTGAGTATATTGTTCAGCAATAGGAGTTATATTAGATAGCTAATCACTCTTACAATAGTGTAATAAGCAAAACCTTTTCCAAGATTTTACATGCTATGCTCATTTTGCTGTCTCTGGGCCCCTATCGTTCAATTGAGTCAGAAAAGTTATCATCATTCTACCTACTTTTCCTTTATTTCTTTGGTACTCTCTTCTCATTAATTTTCACTCAAGGATAGAAATTATGATGGAAAAGGACTGACTTCATCTAATTCTTCTAATCCTTAAATAGGACATGACGATTTTCTAGGTCATATTTCTTTTTCTTTTAAATCTGATCTAATTTTAAGGATCTTGAGCTATACAGAATCCTATAATTTTAAAGATTTTACTTTAAACATTATTTCCATTGACTCAAGGATTTCATGATTAGTTAAAGTATTTAAAAAATCATGAAAATAATAGATTAATATGTCATGATCTTATTAACTGACATTAAGTGCACTCTGCATTTAGCACATACATTTTAAAATGTTAAAGAAGAAATGATTGAAGACAAAAGGAAAAAAACTCATTATTATTGGATACACACACACACACACACACACACACACAATGAACTACAAAGAGGAAAAACTACTGCAAATGCTTTTATAATTTAAATATACACTACAAGAAATGGATGTTGCTTTTAAAAATACACTGTCAAATTTAGAATTGAGCTTAAGGCACTGTAGCCAGGAAATAAAATGTCTACAGAATATTTTTTGACTTCTCAAAATAACACCCAAGAGCAAAATCCATGACACACAGCTGCCGTTTTGATACAGATCATGCTTTCTTCCCTCAACCAAATTTGCAGAGGTTAGGTTTAGGGAGATGTTTATACCATCCACATAATGTCATAGTAGTTATGGTACTCTCCATAATATCTTTTGGAAACACACTGTGATTTCTACTTTGGGGACAAGATGTGGATTGATAGACAAAACATTGGCCATAAGTGAGTCTTCTAGGTTTTTTTTTTATTCATACCATGTGCAGGTGAAATGTAACACTTAACAACTGATACACTATATAAACTTTGGGAAAAGAAACTATTCCTATTCAAGTGAAGAATAATGGAACATTTTCTAAAATGTTTTTACAAATCACAGCTTTAAGGAATCATACAACTTACAGGGGCCCTCAAGATATCCCATATTACTCATGATCATCTTATCCTAAGTGTGTTATATTATCTTTCAAATATTATAGAACTAAAGAGTGATTAATAATAATAGAATAAAATACTTAACTTTACTTTTATTACTTTTTGTTTCATTCTAGGTATATGGAATAAAACTGAGCCAATTCATAGCATTTTGGAATTGTTTGCTTTCCAAAAGCCAATTTTGGCAATAATTTCACATAAGCATCTACCCAATGGAGATTGTTTTTGTGGTTTTATTTGGGAGGACATAAACATTATCAACCTTAAATAATCCTTCTATTAAACTGCCTTGAGACCTGAAATTTCCATCCTTAAGTCCATTTCTTCTTGTTAAAATGAAGTTTTTTGAAAGCCATGGTTGAAATATAAGTATCTTACCTAAATGTATAAAATTAAAAATCAGCCATATGACTTAGTTTTTAAGTCATCTAGCAAAAGATCAAGGAATTTGATCCAAATTAGCTAAATTTTGGCCAGGTAAAGAAAGGGGTTTAGGGTAAATTCATAGATTTAATAGTTCAATGGGCCTTTGTTTCATGCTTCAGACATGATGTCTCTGTATGATCTTGGGCAAGTAACTTGCCCACTTTTACACAGTTCCTTAGAAGTAAAATGAAGAATTTGTAATCACCATTCTTTGTCATTTATAATCACCATTACATTTCTAGATTGATCTCCTGATGAATTATCCCTTTTGTATAACTGAGAAAAGGCTTAAATGACTTGCCTAAATTAAAGAGGTATTAATTCAAATCCAAATCCTCTACTTTAAATCCAGTACTTTTTTCATTTCACCAAATTAATCAGTCAATAAATGATTTATTAATTCTATTATGTGTCAGGCACTATACTAAGCACTGGAGATAAGAAAGAAAGTTGTTCTTGTTCTCAAATTGCTAACAGTCTAATGGGGAAGCAACAGACAAATAGTTGTATACAAAGAAGTTGTATACAAGATAAAGTAGAAATGAGTAGCAGAGGAAAGACACCATTTCCCAATTGGCTCCTTTCTGGACTAAGAGATCTCTAGAAATTCACTATTGTGCAAAATTAAGTCAATTTTGTAATCCACACCTCCTTCTTTACACTCCCTTTTCCTTGCTTTGTATATCTTTTTCTTTCGCTGGTAGAGACTGGAAAGCTCCTCCCAAGGCCTCTACCATTTAAGAAGGACATTCAGAGATTTCACCTCATAGATTTCAACCTGGCTACTTTTCTGGTCTTCCTGATTTTCAGAAACTCGTCATCTTACAAGATGAAATCAGCTCTATAATTCTCACCTTCTGAGATCATTTCCCACACTGGCTAAAGAAATTCATCATACTACTTCAGTCAGGTAATGCCCTCTTCTTACTTTTCAACTTCTTTAAACTTTTTGTCTTTCCCCGTTGAGATCAGATACTGTCTTATACCTTTATATCCCTTATACGTAGTATATTCTTTGGTACAAACTAGGCACTTAATAAAAGTTAGACTCTGACTTTAAAAGTGTGGGAGAAAGAGCTCCTTTAGAAAATGAGGTTGCCATCCAAAAAGCCTTGATATAGCCTGAAATAAGATATCTGCAACTGAAGGTAGGTGGAAAAAAGAATGGGCTAAAGCAAACAAAGCTTTACTATGGGTTGACACCTCTGATGAGATTGCATTACTGATTGTTAAGGTTGTGAAATTAAGATTTATTATCATTATTTGTATACCTTCCATATACTTTAATACTTAGGGTCATGCCAAAAAAGGAGTCATAAGTGGAAAAAAAAGTTTAAAAAACGCTGGGCTACAGAAAGGCACTTAATAATAACTAAAAAAAGTGAAGAAGAGAAACATTATCTATTTTCAAATTTGATTCAGAGGTTGGTCTTACGGAAAGGGAATATCTGCTTCAAAGAGTTACATTAATGCTAATCAAATTGCATTAAGAAAAAAAGATAATACTTTTTCAATTAAAATAAAAGAATAATCCTTTTGTGCTAGAGATTTTTAACAGAATTGATGAATGTCTGTTTTTAAGCATTCAGAGTTTAAAGGTTGTTGCATAAATATTAGTTGGTCAGACATAAAGTGAATCCAATTGATGTAGTTAGCATTTATTTGGCACTTCATATACCTACAGGCAAAGTAGCCAAATATTAAGTTCATAGAATAGATGTTCCAATAGTTAGCCTACAATAGTACCAGAATGGAGTTCTTCTTCCAGGGAAAATAATGTATAGCTTTTCTCTCTAGTAATTTTGTTGGAATGCTTTATGTCTTTTATTATTTATTAGTGTGCAGCAACGGTCCTGGTTTGATTTCATTTTCAGCTACAGAAGAAAACAGAATGCATTGTGTTATCCTGACACTCTGAACAATAATGTCTGACCTGCTTTCAACTTTAAAAAAGGGGGAAAACACAAGATGACAAGAATGCTCTCTTTGCTATGTACAGAATTTTGCTTTGACTGTAAAAAAAGATGTATGTTTTCTAATGGAAACAACTGTCTTTGCACCCATGCTCTAAAGGATAATTGGATGTAGTTTTTCTTCATATTCACCACATGTTCCCCTTCTAAATGAAATACTATACACTACTTTAAATTCCATTACTTAGTCACAGATAGCTTTTGAATTTTCTTAATTTTAAAGTCTTTTGGAAAATATTGTATTAGCTTATGTAGATCAGTAGAAATGACTTTAAATGGTTTTGAATCACCATCTGAAAGACCAGATCTGAAGACCTGGGCTTAACATTTAGCTCTATCTCTTACCTCTGTGTGATTTAACTACCTGAAGCCTTCATCTCTTCTAAAACGATAAGTTTGGACTAGAGGATCTCTGAAGTCCCTCCTAGCTCTAATTCAGTCAGTCTATGTGATTTGCTGACTCTTTGTACACAGAAAGGAAAAAATATTGAACCTGTCCTCATGGACTCCAAGGAGAGGAAAAGTGATAACATGCAAACAGCTATGTACAGAAAAGTTAAGTACTTTACAAATAAAAAGTAATTTTAGAAAGTAAGGAGGTAGATGAGGAAGTCAGAACAGGAAAAGCTTCTTATATAAGCTAGGATTTGAGCTGTTTTGAAGGAATTAGGGAAGCCAGGAAGTAGCAATTGAAGAAGAACATAGTTCCAAGCATAGAGAAAAGTTACCAACTCTAGAGATAACGTTATATATGACTAAGAAGGCCAGTTTCTCCAGATTTTAGAGCATGTGGAAGGGATTAAAGTGTAAGATGACTAGAAAGGCAAGAAGACACTAGGTGGCAAAGGACCTTAAATGCTAAGCCAAGAATTTAAACTTTATCTTGGAGGTAATAGGGAGCCACTGGATTTAACTGAATATTTGTGTGGAAGGGATGAGAGTGTGAGATTAACCTCAATGTTAGAAATATCTCATAGAGAATGAATTTATACTACAATCAACTTATATATCCTTGATATTATGACAAATAGATAGTAGGTATAAATCAGTTCATGTATAATCCAAATGCTTTCTTTTAATCTAATTTTAATCCTCAGATCAACAAGCAGACCAGAAAATACAATGTCCAAGAAGGGCCAGATTTCTGTGTGGGTCACTTAGATAGGCTTTGAAGCATGTTTGGGGGATAACTTGGTGACACAGTAGATAGAGTACCAGGTTGGAAGTCAGGAACACTCATCTTCCATCCGTAAAATGAACTAGAGAAGGAAATCATAAGCCACTCTAATATCTTTGCCAAGAAAACTCCAAATGAGATTCAGAGTCTGAAAAAGACTGAGCAACAGCAACAACCTCATGGGTATATATATATATGTGTGTGTGTGTGTGTGTGTGTGTGTGTATTTGCATGTGTGTACATGTGTATTGGTGTTTGCATATATACACACATATATGAAGAAATAACTCCATAAGGTATCAGACAGATATAAACAGTTATTGAAAATTTTAATGAGAAGTACTATAGCCAAGATACAGGTAACAAGGAAGAACAAAAAGGAAAAAAGCAATTAAAATATTCCACAAATGGAATATATAATTATGGCCCTCAAATAAACAGTGATAATACTTGATGTTTAAAGCTAATTTTAAGAATATGGTGCTTATCCACACTGGAATAAGAATAATGATGAGATATTTAATACTGTTTCAGATCTCTGCTATACTAGCCATTCAGTTCTTCATCCCTAAACCTTTTCTCACATATTTGAATCTCAAAACAAGCTAGCATTTGTCCTCGTGGTATAAATTGTATATTGTCAAAGAACCAAGTCATATCCTTTCAAAGTACTAAGCTGGTAGAATAAGGGGAAAAAGAAAGAAAAAGCAAGAACCGGTCCCCTTGCCACCACTGTCATGTTAAAGTGAAGATAGTATCTTATACCCAGTAAGTATGATAATCCACTCCTCTATACAAAAAGTAAAAATTAGTTTCAAGAAATGTAAGAAAAAGCATTAATTCAATGCTTACTCTGTTTCAGGCACAGTACTAAGGTGTGAGCATATAAAGTAGAAAAATACTTTTTTTATTTTTAAAATTTTAGTAAAGTTGAAATGGCATGAATCTATTGTCTGCTTTTTTTCTCTCTTGGAGTTCTAATGTGCTGGAAACCTTATGTGGCTATCTGAGTTTAGATATGGCTCATAAGCGAGAGAAATCTGAGTTCTATTCAACATAAGTAGAACATGAACAGTAGGAATTGTGCAGATTGATCAAGTTTGATTAGTAAGTAATAGATTAGTAAATCTTTAACCAGAATTACTTAGTTGCTCTATGTATACAGTTAGAAAACCAAAAAACAATTTTTCAACTGCCTACTAAAAGAGTGAACCTACTTCTTTGTAGCCTTCTGCTGTCTGGAAGAGTTGGCTAAGGGAGGTAAAAAGAAAGCCCAAACTTTTGGTCTTCATCTTTGAATTATGTCCCTGTTCTCAAGCAGTTTACATTCAAGACACAGAAGAAAGGATGAACATGCCCAGAAAACCTTCTAATTCAACAGTTAGGTTAGGATGTCTAGAACAAAGGTTTCTTATGATATACCAGAAAGTTAGGTGAAAATTCCAAGAGTCTGTAGGGCATAGGGGGTAAGGTAGATAGTAAGGTCTGGTGTTCTTCCATCGCTCTGTAACCAACAGTTCTGATGATTCCAAACTCATCCAAATCTTTGACTATTTTATTTTAGAGAACATCTAAAGGGAAAAATGAATGGGGAGGGTGTCCCCAATGGTGGCAAGAAATTGCAAGTAGTATTTAGAAACAGCTGAAACCAGAGAAATATTCTTAGCGTAGCTACAAAAGCTTTTGCCATAGAGAGTCTCTTCCTAACAATTTCCTTGTTTTTTGTTTTTAATAAGGCCTATGTAGGGGGGCAGTGTTGGAGGTATGCTCAAAAGTAGAGTACGAGGGAGAGAAAAAGAGGAGAGACAGAAAGAGAAATCTGAGACAGAAACAGACAGAACACAAGATTTGAATGGGTGTACAGAATAAGGAAAATTGTGATATAAGTCTAGAGCCAGGGAAACTGAGACAAAGGCATAGCATCTGACTCCTAGCACTGCAGTTAACTGTGCATTCAGTGGCCTAAATGGGATAGCCAGAGGCATTGAGGAGTGGTATATGAGCAACTACTAGTTGCCAATTTTCTCCTGGAGAGAATAAATGTCTAACAATAACAACAACATTAATAATTTCTGCCCCTTCTGATAAACAAGTAGAATTTTATATGACATGTTAAGATTTGTAAAGATCTTAATATATGTCCTATCACTTGATTCTCAAATACATAGGTAAGATAATTTCTATTACTAAATGCAATTTTACAAACAAGGAAACTGAGGCAGTTGTAACTTGCCCGGGGCAACAAGCTAATAAATATCTGAGGCAAAATTTGATTTCAGGTTATAGTGCCAGCATCACATTATGCTACCACATTTCCTGAATACTAAGCTTATTCTGTTCTCTAGAGTTACTTTTATAAGTCCTGTTTAAGTAGTTTGAAATTTTGCTGGCAAGATAAAACATGATCAATCCTAATTGCCTTTTTTTTTTATTTTATCAGTATTGCTTCCTTATTTTCAAAGATGAGGCTGCAAGAAAGATCCATTGAATTACTAAGGGAATACAGAGATAAAAACAGGACACAAGTCTGACATCAATCTAAAATGTCAGACTTTCTTCTGCCTGGCACATTTGATCCAAATAAAAGTGAATCTTATATTTTGGATTTATTAACTTTAAAAAAGAAATCCAAAGAAAAGTAAAAATGCACCCAAGGCTAAAGTGAGACAATGGCTTCTGGCATTCTAGTAAGGAAGGACTGTTGAGTTGTTACACATACTTACAGGATTGCCTTCTTAAGAGGTGGTATGAGGGTAAGGAGATCTTGCCTAGTGGGAGGAGAAATGGGAATGAGAAGGAAAGTCTCATCCACAAACCAAGGATGGGGACCAAAAGATTAGGCTTTGTTTTCATCTATCAGCTAATTCTTCCTAAAAGCAGGCTACAAGTAGTCGGGAGGCAGAGGAAGGGGATCTCACAAAAATCACTTCATACATTTGATAGGTTGTTGAATGGGAAAGAGATTAAACTTATTCTGTTTAGTCTCAGGCAGAAGAACTAGAAACAATGGATGAAAGATACAAAAATAAATAAATTTAGACTTTTCATTGGGGGTAAAGTTCCTAACAATGCATCTATACAACATTGAAATGGGCTTCTCTATGAAAAGACTGTTCTGCCTCATTAGGGACTTGCAAGCAAAGGTAGCTTGTAGGAGGAATTCTTTGAGGGGTATGAGTTGGAATAATATTCCTTCTAGTCTCGAAATTCTGCAGTTTTAAAATAGAAGAACTGTAATTTATCCAAAGGATAACCAAATACTGAATGTTTGATTTGAATCATTACCATAACAAATCATGAAACAGTATACAAACATGTGGAATAAACTATAATTAATCAGTTAAGAGAGCATTCACATGGTTCAAATAAAGAACATGGAAGATAGTGTAATCAATTTCAATGTGATTTAAAATTACACATCAATGCAAAAACTCAGTTTTTTGTTCCTGAAGAGAGTACAAAGGATGGAGAGCTGGTATTTAATTCCGGCAAAACAAGTTTCCAATCCAATTGTGACACATAGTAGCTGGATGAGACTGGACTGCTCACTTGACCAATTAATATCCAAAGGAAGACTCTACCTTACAGCATTTTTGATGATTTTTTTATTGGTCGAATTTCATTAATAAGATTTCCTTATTACAATGAAATCACAAGTTCTCTCCTCCCCACAAATAAACAAATAAAATGTCCTTATAATGCTATATGTCTATGAAGCATGAAACAATAAATCAGAGAACACAATACAAAGGTGCATGATAGTTGTAAATAGGCTATACAATGATGTAAATCAGATTTCTAAGAAAGAAGTAATATCAAAGATACTACTGAATGAGGATGTGAAACTTTGATGAGAAAGGAAATGGACAGGTATCAGGGATGACAAAAAATACACCTGACAAGTAATACAATGGAACCTGAAAGATACAAAATTATCAAAAGGAAGCTCTCCACTGGATATGTGCTCTGAAGATAATAGTATCAAAGGATAAAAAGTCACACTTGACATGTGACTATTTCAGCAGGACTACCCACCCAAGTGAAATCCAAGATCCCTCAAAGTAGTACAAGAAAAAGCAACACTTGTCTATCATATAGCTATAACAATTGTATCAAATAGAGTCTACTGGATTGAAAAATACTCCATTTAAATCAATAATCCTTTCCCCATAGATGGTGATGATATGGCTCAGTCTCCATTTTTATAGTAGTTTTGAGGAAGTCATTGAATTCTAGACATCAATGGATTTTTTTGTTCTTACTGGAAGAAAAAGTACAGAAAAAAAATGGAACCAGAAATTCAAATTGGAATTATAAGCAGCAATATATTTACTTCAAAACACATGATTAAAATTTGAAAAAAAAATAGGAGAATACATTTGCTCCAATGTGAGAACTCTGCAATGCCAGATTTATGTGTATTGTCTTTCTATAGAAAAAGGCTTAGCTGTATTGGGGAAGAGTGGTACCAGGCACATCCATCTGATATGTGACAATCAAAGACTGTGTGATAAGTGATTCACAAGTTGATGAGGGAATCCTGAAAACACTGACTTTCTTTACAAAGAGTTGCTACCCAGTGAAAAGAAGGGCTGAATGCGCACTATTTTTTCAACACCCAGGAGCATTACCTTCAAATGCCAAAGACATTGTTAAATAGGTTTACTCCAAATATTTATAAAGCTGTAATGGAAAAGGAAGTCTAGTGGCTTTGTGGTTACTAAAAAAGGGACAGAACACTTAAGGTTTATGTCTGGTCCAAATGAAAGTCTTGAAAACTCAATATTGATAAATGGCTATATATCAATAATAGGTATAAAAATGATTTTAAAAAGTCTACCAGTTCCCTCTGATTTCTTAATAGGATGTTACTCTTCTTAAAAAATACAAATGGGTTTTATGAAAGTCTATTTCCATTAAATGTAAGTGATTTTTCACTTTTAGCTATAAGGTTTGGAGAACATTTCATTATTTTCAAGATAAATCCACTAAAGAGCAATATTTATAAGGTTGGGGTTTTTTTTTTTATTTTTGAAGCTTTGGATTCAGAAGTTGGCTGCTGTTATGGCCAGCTACATTATATACTGTTGATGTCCAATTCAAATTCACAAAACAGAAACTTTGCTATAACTTTATTGTCTCTGTTTCCCAGTTCCCAGGTTTACGACATTTCATAATTCCTTTCCAGCTCATGAAATCTCTCTTGTGAGCTCTCTCTCCTCTTTTTTTTTTTTTTTTTTTTTTTTTTTTTTTTTTTTCTTCACTGCAGTCTCCTTCATGGGTTATGGAGCAGGAGTTACGCTAAAATTCTTACTTGAGAACCTGGATTTTAATAGTTAGATAGTTGTAAATCTGAGGAACAAAAAGGAAAATAAAGTTTCATCTGTTCAAAATTATGGAATTCGTTTAGTTTTAAGCAAATTCATCATTTAATTACATTTCCTTTGCTTCTAAGAAAAGTTACAATACCTTAATATTCATTTTGTTTTGTCTAATCACATTTGTTTTGTTTTGATTTTTTTTTTATTTGAAAGCACTTACTCATAGATAACTTTAAAAAATTAACAATTCCACAAATCATTGAGGAGTCATGGAAACTGGGTTTAATTTTTTTTCCCCTACTCAATGGCTATTCAGTTTTATTTATGAGGAAATGCAAGTCTTAAACACCCAAAACAAAGTAGATAACTATACAGATAATTCAGAACAATTCTGAAGTATTATTCTCTTTTAACCAAGGTAAAAAAAAAAAAAAAAAAAAGGAAAAACTGACATATTATTGTTCATTACCTAGATGCACACTAAAATTCACAATTAGGGAAGCAAAGTTCCCCAAGTAGTATAAGTAATCCCATACTCTCTTCCTTTCTATCCCCAACATTTCTTCAGTATAGTACACACTTAACAGTAGCATTTCTTATTTTCTTTATCTACCTAAAATCTAAAAAGAGTTGAGAACAGATAGGTTAAGGGACTTTCTTATTATTAAGTATGCCAGATATGCCAGAGCCCCCAAATCTTAATTATTATATAGATAATCATCTACATTTTTAGGACTAGATCTTCAAAAGTTCTGTGATCTGGGACAGTATTTTTGGCAAATATTGAGTGCTCATAATCCATATGTACCATCGTATCTTTTGAGATTATTCTGTATCTTCTTCTAAATCCTCCACATTGAGCCTAGCAAAAGCAACATTCTTAAGGGTTTTTGTTTTTGTTTCTTAATACTAAAAAAAAAAAAAAAGCCAAAGTAGCACTTGGGCAACTCTATCTACTATCCTTGATCTGCTACATGTTAGCTTATCTCCTTTGATACAGTTTTTACAGAAAGAAAAGTCCCAGAGACAAATATAAAAGGATGATGGGGGGAGTAGAAGAAGTTTTGTTTAGCAAATCTGGTTAGTAGAATTTGCTTCAACTCTTTATTACTATTTTTCTATAGTAAAATACATTCTTTAAAATCAAGGAAATGAATTAAAAGTTGGAAAAGGCAAGTAATGGAAGGTTTGAGGAATAGCTCTGTTGGGAATAATGTCATATGCAAACTATTAAAGCAGGAACTCCCTGAAAAGAGCTAAAAACATGAAAGAGTAAAAGCATTTTTTCTCATTAGTGAATCAACAAAATCCAGATGTTGTTACTCAGTGTGTTTTATTTCCTAAGAATATTCATAATTATTTACAGGAAATAAAATTTAGACTGTGGAGTAGAAATATCAGCTGTTCACTATCATTGGTTGTTAACTTGGCCATTTGAAGAAAATGCCTTATTACAAAACATAGGAAAACTATGAATTGACTTTATTTTTTAACATGTGTATTATATTTGGTGGTGAACTGAGAGGCCTTTGAGAATTAGGATCTTAATATGATCCTTTACACATTCAACACTGACACAAGAGTGCTATCTTCCTTGCATGGAAAAGAAAATCATGTACCATTTCTTAAAGAGTTACTTTGAAGATGCACTAATTCAAAATACATTTCCCTAAGATATTTCTCTCAGGAACAGAGTCCTATTGTAAATATAAAGGTACTATAGAAACTTCTATAAACAGAAGAAAAAAATCATTTCTCCAGCAATGATGCCAGTTTTAAACATGTTGAAAATCCTTTTTGAGCTTTGGGAGGAAGCACCTCCAGTTTGACATTTTTCATTTGTCTAACCATGAAGAACAGAAAATGTCACCTGGTGTGTGTCAGGCTGATCACTTAAACAAATGGAAACCACATACCACTGCCATGATCACAGCAACAGCCGGTTCAGTTTTGATAATACTGTCATATGAAAAGGTGTAAAAATGTAAGTGATCCAGCCAATATCATGGGAAGAAATTAAATACCCTTAATTTTGTTCTATTCTATTCTGATTCTTCATGAACACATTTGGGAGTTTCTTGGCAAAAATACTGGAATGGTTTTCCATTTTATTCTTCAGCTCATTTTACATATAAGGAAACTAAGGCAAACAGGGTTAAGTGACTTGCTCAAGATTATACAGCTAGTAAATCTGAGATCAGATTTGAAGTCAGCCTGGTATTTTATCCATTGTGCCACTTAGCTTCTCTGTATAGCACTATGCAGATTCCACCTAAGTCTACAATTAAGCCAATGCAAATGGTATTTAAACAAAAGGAAAAACAGTTCTTTTCTAAAATGGATTTTTTTTAAAGACTGGATTGTAGAGGAAGAAAAAAAAAATACCTACACCACTTAATTTGATTTGCCCATCTTGGGAAATTGACCTGCTCGCCTATGTTAAAGAATACACACAAACTGATCGCTTTGACCTCCAAAAAGAAATTAAAAAGGCTAAAACCAGACTACAAATCAATGGCATGTACAATATTTTTCCACAAGACTCAGCTTGCAATCATGCCCTCAATTATATATAAACCTAACATGGGAAAATGTTCAGAGATTTTATTTAACACAGAACTTTCAGGCCTTCAATGCAAGATTCCTTGCTAACTCACTACCTCTGCTATATTTCAGGTTAGAGTGTAATTTCCTGGATTATATTACTAAAATAGCACTGCTACATCTTTAGTCCCATCACTGAATTTCCAGGTACATTTCTGGGAAGATGCCTGGCAAGATAGCTATAGTTCTTGATTTGGAGTCTCCTTACTTCACAGATCTTGCATTCTTCTGATGGTATAAAATCTCAGACTTCTAATTAGGTGTAGGACAGTGCAAAAGTCATTTGTCAGATTCAATTCTGTCATCTACAAAATGGGGATAATAAATGTATTTATTTCAAATAATTAAAGTACTTTACAAGTCTTTAAGCCCTGTGTACATGAATTACTTTTATTTTAAACCACAAGAAATTCTGTTTATGATTTCTAATAACTAGAAGCATCCAGTCCCAACTACTATGGCCTGAGTGAATTGAGTGCCTATTACCTACATAGCTCAAACTTACATCTGCATTTTAAGTATCCCAAGACACATCACTATCAGCTATTCTGATGAATGCAAATTTCAGACCTTAATGCATAGGAGGAATAAAAAAAGTAAATGGAAGTAGAGAAAGAAATAAGATTTACCTTTAGTTACTGTTTTTTGCTGACAGTAAATACAGTAGTGAGGTGGTGCAATTAGTACAGACCTGAATTCAAATCTTGCCTCAGATACCTACAAGTCCCGTGACTCTAAGTAAGTCCTTTAGCTTTATTTGCCTTAGTTTCCTCATTTGTAAATCTCTTCATCTTTGGAGACAAAGAATGAAATTGCAAACCTTTCCAGTATCTTTGCCAAGAAAACCTTAAATACAATTATGAAGAGCTGGACATGACTGAACAAGAACAACAATATTATGCATTATGCATAGGTTTTTTTGTTTTGTTTTCATTTTTTAATTAACCATGTTTTAGACATCATAAGTCATATCTTTTCAGGTTTGAGATTGTTGGAATTCTTATTACCTATATCAATTTGTGGGTGCATATTTATTTTTCACTTTTTTAATCAAATAGTTTGATAAATCACACAAGCAAGTATTAGCAATTATCTAATAAGCAAGTATTAGAATTATCAGAACTAAATTCAAATGTAGATGCTCTAACTTCAAATTCAACACACATTTTACTGCATCATGATGCCTCACTAATCTTGAAACATCTTAATAACTGATAGATGGAAGCAGATGATTTTCATCATATATTTTAATTTTCCTAAAATATTACCACAATGTACCTGTCAGTGATACTACTACCGATAAAAACATAGGACTGGAACATAGAGAATACATACACACACACACACACACACACACATATATATATATATAAGATTTATATATACATATATATATAGTTATAGAAAACAGCAAAGTTCAATCTCCTATATAATTAAAAGAGTTTAAGAGCTGTTGGAATACACAGGAGCCACCTGACATTGGCTGTTGGAGAATCCAACCCAAATGCAGAATGGATCTCCTCTTGTGAGAGGATGATACAAGGAGACTGAGAGGCAGTTGCTGTTCTCTGACCTCTCTCCTCTTCCCTCTGCCTCCAATTTATCTCATTCCCAGTTCACTACACCTGTGTCAGCAAACGCTGCCTTGCAACTCCTTCAGATGTTATGATTCACAGCTGTGGAGGTTCTAGGAGAATTGTCCTGTCTCTTAACAAGAATCCAACTTTTATATTGGATTATTTGTCAATTATCAATCATTTAGATATGGATTATTTATTTTGCATTCAACAAATATATTAAATGCCTATCACATAGAAAGGCTTGTAATATATGTAAGGAAAATAAGACAGTAGGAACTAAGAGTCCATTACCTTCTAGTTTGTGGAAAGATATAAAATATATGCAAATAAATGTAATTTGAGGAACAAGGGGAAATAATAAATAGGTGAAGATATCCAGAGAGTCACTGAGTAGGAGATGAACTCAAATGAACTGAGTTCAAATCCTTCCTCAAATGCTTACAATCTATGTGACTCAAAGCAAGTTTCTTTCTTACTGAGCTTCTTCATCTGTAAAATAAGTCTAATAACAGTTCTTATCTCTTAGAGTCGTGATAAGAATTACATGAGATTTTATATATATATATATATATATATATATATATATATATATATATATATATCTAAAAAAATATATCTAAAATAAAAAATATATATATATATATATATATCTTACAAACCTTAAACAGCTAAAAAAATCCTAGTTACTGTTAAAAATACTGTTAGGCCAGCTTAGCCAAAATGTAGAGTAGGGATATATGAAAATGGAGAATAGGTAGACAGAAGCCAGTTTTTGCAAATTTTAAACATCAAGTCTAAGAGTTTTTAGTTTATTATTGAGAAAAAAGAATATCATTGTTTGGATATAGGGGGATGGGGAGATGGAAAACTCAAGAACAAAAAACTCAAGTTATGAATCTGAGTAACTGGAATGACGGTGCCACCCTTGAGAGAAATAGGTACGTTTGGAGACAAACCAAGTTTACAAGGCAAAATAATAATGTGTTTTGCCTTGGACATTTTGATTTTTAAATATTGATGGGACTCCTTGAGGCAAATATTTCCAGTAGGCAATTGGCAATGGCAAATGAAGTTCAGGACAAAGTTCATGAGGGGGTTGAACAAGATGTCCTCTTAAGCTTTAAATCTCTCATTTTTAAATCTTATGAGTACTTTTATGGATTTTATATGTTTTTCCTAAGCAGAGCCATTCCAAAACCAGGCATAATGACTCTTTGGTTGCCCAATTTTTAATATTGTTCTCAGATTTTTTGCTTTTGCTTTTTAAATAATCAGTTTAAATAATGAGCATCACATTTTAGTTGGGGAAATGGAGTAATGACAAGGTAAGTGTTAATAGTACTTATCAAATTTATGCATCACTAGGACTCTTTCTTTTAATTTATTGCCCTGGTTAATAATTCCTCTACATGGCCTGCTGAATAAAAAACAATCTGATTTCACTGAAAAAGATATATAGATCACCTTTTTCTGGGGCTATTAAAAGAACTGGCCTATCAATAATTTTAACTATCAATATTTTCTTTCAGTTGATTCTAAAGAAGAAAAAAAAAAGGAAAAAAATGCTCAATTTTGGTTTGGTTCCTAAGAAATCATTAACTAAGCAAGGTTAATAATTTCTTTGAGAAATTAGATTATAACAATCATTGGAAGTAATCAGATGTTGTTACTGGGAAAGGTTTCTTTTCCATTTTGTTCTAAAGCAACGTAGTGTATATTAGCTTATTGTATAGTCAGAGAGAGTAATTTCACACTCCACCAAAGCAGTAACTGCAGAGAAAATGTGAAAATCAGCAATAAAACAACAACATGTGGCTAAAAAGCACAAGAATAATTAAACAAATAACTACAATCTACCAAGATTTCTGTTTCTTCTACTAGTCTAGTAGTGAAACCAGTTAATATGAATTTATTTTTTTAATTTTTTAAATAATTAAAGGAAAATAGTAAAGATCTGATATGTGTTCTATATGCCCTGTGATTTGAGAATACCTAATGAATGTAAAAAATGTAAATGTAAAAATTTTTCTCTCTTAAGAAAACAAAAAACTAAATTTCCATTGCTCCAAAATTCAAATGATGAAACGTTTATAATAATAATATGATAATTTCTGTAGCACTTTATGTAGCATTTTCCTCATAACAATTCTGTGAAGAAGGCAGTATTAAATATTCTTATCCACATTAAACAGATGAAGAAAGTGAGATTCCAGAAAAAAAGGATATACAACTAATATGTGGCAGGGTTCAGTTTTCAAATCAGATTTTCTTGTCTCCAATCAAGATCAATGTTCCTTTTACTATATGACAGGATTTCTCAAATTAAAAAAAAATGAAACAAAATAAAGCAAAACAAAAAACTAAGGAAAACTCATGAAAGTTCAATGAGATGTGCCAATAAAAATCTAATATGTAATTTGTGAGAATCATTAATAATCTCTGACAACTCCCTTAAGCGTGACTATGGGGAAACCTTTATAAATCTCCCTCCTGGACCCAGGACATTGGGGACATAAGAAGAAAAATAAAAACACACACAAAATATAATGTGGCCAAAGGTAACCATATTACTTATATGGAAGGTGAATTAGAAAAGAAAAAATACTTTTGCCTTTTGAAAAGCATATGTCTTCTGCAGAGATTCCATAGTGGTGGTGAGAAAAACTTACTACCTTTAGTTTACCTTATCTTGCTCACAATTTCTTTTAATCTCCAGCCAATATTACTTAGACTACACAAAGTAAGGATATGTTTATTAATGTATTGACTAATAACAATCTTAAACTCCACAGTTTCAGACATAATGTATATGCAAAAATATCTAGGTTATTTAAACTCAACTCTACCATTCATATTTGCTAGCATTTTGAAAATATAAGCGTACTACAACCCAAAGTGCTAAAGCAAAACACTCTAAAATGATATCAAGCCCTCTTTCCAAATAACAAAGGACTTAGATGGTACTACACAGGTATTGCTCATGAATGACAATTACCAATTTACTTGGGGTGGGGGCAGAAGAGGATCGAGCACATAGCCAGCAAAGCCAAATGAGGAGAGTGTTAAAAAAAAATACCAGAAGCAATAATTAAGTGCAAGGAGAGTCAGGAGTTCTCAGTATCTTCTAGTGAAAGTTTTAGTTGGAGGGAAAATAATGACTTAAGTGTAAATCGTACATTGATAATTAATAATATTAATATATTTCACAGCCCACAAGAACTATCACAATGTTAACATTTATGTCATACCCACATCTCAAAGGTTGCTGGTTGCACATAAATAGTCACTTTTTGTTGACTGTCTCTGAACAGTAAGATGGCAAACACTTTCAAATAATGTCTCTTAAAATAAATTAAACAGAAATTCAATATCATTTAAAATTAAGATTTTACAGTAAGTTATTATCTGGGTTTCATCCATGGAAGGAAATATTGTTTTACTGATGAAATACTTGATATTTCTCTAAATGAAAATTGGAAAATTAATGCAAGAGTCTTATGTTTATATTGTTTTAAGCACATATCATTTATCATTATCCCCAACTGTATAAATTTTTAAAAGTTACAGATTTTTTTAATACAGGTTGCACATCTAATTGCTATCTTCTTTCATAGGATTCCACCTTTTCCATAATAAAGAAAAAGTTCTTATTTTTATGGATTCCACTGAGTATGGAAAACATCAATAAATAATGAACAAACAGACTAATGAAAGCAGCATTAAAGAAATACAGACGTCCAGGAGATCAATATAGGCCTTACATTAGTGTTTGCATTTCAGAGGTGTTTTAACTTTAAGGGGAAAAAAATCCTGCAGTTGGGCTTTGCAACATTTCATTCTTCAACAGTCTTTTGACTTAGATTTTCATGGAAGTGACCATTTAGTCACTTAGTGCTTAGAATCTCCAAGGAATTTCCTCAGAAATTTAAAAACAAGAAGACCATCTCAATTCGGCCCAAATAGGAAAGTGCTTTAATTTGCAGGTGGGCTGAATTGAAGTAATAAAGAACTGGCTGAGGGCCATCTTAGAAAGTCAGGAAGAAGTAGATAGAATTGAGCAGGCTTCAAAAGGGCCCAGGAGGAGAGACTACAACTTTAAGTCTCTTTTTATTCAAAATTCTAAGAACTCTCCTTTAATTTCTTTTGGAGAAAGCACTTTTGGTTTAGGACATTCATAAAGCTAAAAGCCAAGACTTTTCTCAAAATGCAGAGAATGGAGACTTCTGTGGTTAAAAGAGAAAGAAAAAACAGCAACCAGCAGTGAGTAGAGTAATATTGATTGCTGGGTATGCTGTCAGATCAGTGAAACTACTTTGGAATCTGTCTCAACTACAAATATATCTTCTCCTATCACTTTCTTGCCTAAATAGTTCTATGAGCACTGCAAAAGGTGAAAATTTAGTCTTTTCCTTTGGAAAAGATAGGTTTCATAATCATCTAAAAACTACTTTTTATTCAATCCCTGCATCACTTAAATATATTTACTTAAGAAGGTCTTTTCAAGCAACCAAGCATTTCAGCCCTGACTTCCCTTCAGTTCAGAGACTTCATTCTGAAAATCTAGCAATTTTCCTTTTAGAATCATTTGAACTTTTGAATATAATTTTTTGTCTTTAATTACATGTGGAGAGGAAGCTTACAAAAACCTAGATATCACTGACAACAAAATAAGGAATCTTGGTTTTCCCAAGATTAATATTAGGGTCATTTTAAAACCCATTATTAATTCCACACAGATAATAGTTATAAGTACTATAAATTCTTTTCCATGAAAAATAAATGGAGTTTGATATTCCACTGATGTTGGTTATATTTAACAAAGAATGGGAAATGAAAGTGAAAACTTGGAAAAGCACCTGCCAGAAAAGATGCATCTCTTTTTAAGTACCATAACATTAATATACTGTCCTAAATTTTAAAAAAAGCTGTAGCACTAAAAGTTGTTAAATTGAAAATATGTGCTATTTCACAAACTAAAACTTATTCCAATAAAACATTTTGACACAGTGAAACCTTGTTACTAAGATTAAGTGATCCCATTTTATGCATACATGTCTGGCTTCCTCCTGTCTTTATTTACTTTAGAATGTAGTTACATATTGGGTTTCATATTAATTTTAAGATCCTCTGGTTCTGAAAGCAAAGGCATTCTCTCCAGTATATTTTAAAGTATCTATAAAGAGTACTTACTAGTTGTTATTCACTAAATGATAACATAAAACACAAAGCAAAACAAACAAACAAAAAAACAACAGAAAATGGTATTTCAGTTTTCTTCTTCTATAATAAAGTGGTGATGAAGGATATAGAAGAAGTGGAAAAGGATAAAATGGAGCTTGAAGCCATGTTACATTTGTTTTAGATCACAGGTTTTCAAATTTTTAAAGTCTTAGAATCCTTTTTTTATTAAAAGAGTCATATCACCTTGATGAAGCTATAAAGTTTTAATGATATCTTTAAGCAAACAGTGATAAAGCAAATTTCTTTCAGTAGGTAACCAATGATCCATGGTAACTGAGAGAGAGAATGCATCTGGAGGAGGAGGAGGTGGAGGGAAGGAAATGATCATAACAATAAACAGTTATTAAGGTATTGACTTTGAAGATTAAAGTTATAATTAAATATCCTTCTTTCCTTGTCATGTTATTGACTGTTTAGGTCATAAAATACATGTAATGAATTTTCTGTCTGGAGGGAGCAATTCTGTCCCAGCTCTGATTATCACTATATCTAGGACCTGTGACCTCATGAGTGTGGGAATTCCATCTACCCCATTAAAGAGGTGCCTAAAGCTTGGATACCTTAAGAGATTTTATCATGAATATACATCAAGGAAGTATCAGAGGCAGGAGGATATACGCAAATATTCCTGACTCCAAGTTCACTATTCCATTTGACCTTGAATATTGTTTTTAAGAATAAATGCATTAAATTCCAATAGTCTTATGATGGAAAGTGTCATCTACATGCAGAGAAACAACTATAGATTGAATGTGGATCAAAGCATAATAGTTTCATCTTTTGTTGTTGTTTATTTGTTTTGTCTTCTTGATTTTTCTTTTTTATTTGATTTTTCTTGCATAGCATGACAAATATGTAAATAAGTTTAGAAGAATTGTCTTGGAGAGAGGGAGGGTTATATAAAGGGAGAAAAATTTGGAACAGGAGGTTTTGCAAAGGTGAATGTTGAAAACTATCTTTCTATGTGTTTGGAAAAACAAAATACTATTAAAAATTTTAAAAACCAAAATAATATTAATTTTTTTGAATGCACTACTACAAAGAAAGAATGACAAAATTTGGAGATAAGAAATAAAAGGAATCTAAATTTAATGGTGATATCCTAGCTGATTTGAAAGTTAAAAACAAAGTCGTTATATAAGTTAATTTTATTATAAATTCCCAAGTCAAAGAATGAAAGTTGGATTTAGAGATAGAAAAACAAACAACCAAACAAAAAACTCCTGGGTTTAAATTTGAGCTCACTAATCTCTCCTCTAATTGCTATTTTTGTGAATTTGGCAAAACTTTTCTTTGTCTGAGCTCAAGTTTTCTCATCCATAAAATGAGGGGTTAGAATACAAAGTCTTTTGAGGTTGCAAGTATATAAATTCTAAGAGTCTTTAACCTGAAAAATTCCATAAAGCTTCAGGATTCTATGGAACTTTGATGACAAACAGAATTAGTTTTGGGATTAAGTAATTTATGACAAATAAATTTTTGCTAAAGTATTTCAGTTTTCATAGTGATTCTTTTTTAGTACTCCCCCCAGGACAAATTTCTAACTCCCACTTACTGACAAGTAAAATCCTGGATGGGTGGCTGACTATTTCTCCCTTAGGGTTTCAATAGAAAATACCATTTTGGGCCTTTAACTGCCCCTCGCCCCTTTCTTTCATGCCCTTTAGAATAGGTACAAGAATTCCAAATCCTCTAGGCACCCCTGATGTTTCAGTACCTTTCCTGTTCAAATTCTTTCTCTGATATATATATGTGTATGTGTGTGTGTGTGTATATATATATATATATATATATAATATATATGTGTGTGTGTGTATGTGTGTATGCACACACCCATGTGTATATGTATATACACATACATATACAAAATTTGTATGAGTGTATTTTTTTGTATTATCAAATTCATTCAGTGCCTGAAAAGCACTCATTCCCAATTGATTAAGGACTTGTTTACACCAAGTTTATACTTTTAACTGAATTATTTAATAGATTTATTGCCTGAACCTTCTGTCTTTAATTTAGGTTTTATTCTTTATTATCCCTAATACTATCCCTAAATCTTTGTTATCCCTCAGTGACAACTCTTTTCTCATGGATTTTTTTCCGACTTCATACTTTAGCTCTATAAGTATGCATCATGATGATGACATCTATTTGATGTTGACATAATGCTTCTGATTTCATGACATGATAGATTCAGAACTATAAGAGAACTGAGATGTCATCTATTCCATCATCCTCCAATTACAGGTAGAAAAAGTGAGGCTCTGAAAAATTCTGCTTATTGAAGGTCACACAGGCAATACATATTCTAGTCAATACTCAAACTCAGGTCATCTAACTCCAAATCCAGTGTTTTCCCCACTGAACAATATATGTTTGAATGTTTCTTATTGGTAATTGTAATAAATTATCTTAAAACAATGTCTCTAACAAAAGTCACATTTAGAACTTATTTTTCATTCTAGAAATTCATAATGAGAAAGGACCTCAAAGAATATCTAATTCTTTCTAGATATTTTGCAGATGTGAAAGCTGAAGGCCAAAGTAATTGGGTGCCATAGTCATATCAATAGATATTAGTGAATTTAGGATAAGACACCAGTTCTTCTGATTTCCTTTTCTGTTCTCTTCCCTCTGTACCAAAACTGAGAGAATTTGGTGAACAAACATACACACATATAACACACACATGCATGCACATACGCATGCACACACTTTTGGTCTAAAGATAGAATCTTCTCTAGGAACACAAAAAAGTGGAGTCAAACCTTTTATTTTTTTTTTCTATCAGTTTTCTTTTAAAAAGTAATTTTCTTAGAAAAAAATCTATTTTTCCTCAGGATGGCAATACCAATTCCATATTTAGATGATCAGTTCAATTTTTTTTAGGATGTTAGTACATTTTATGACATTCTGATGATATAAACCATGAGGAAGATTTCTTAAACTAAAGTAGATTTCAATTAGGCTTTGCAGCACAAATATATAATTCATGAATTACAGCAATTTCAACAATCTAGCGCAATGTTTCCCAGACCCACTCTGCTTGGGAACTATAAAATATCTACCTCTTGTACGAATTTTGGATCTCAGAATGCAAGTACCAGGATAAAAGAGAAGAAAGGAGCTACCTATTGGTAGGTAGAGCAAGGCAACAAGAAGAGTAAGGGACTATTGCTTAAGTCTTCAAGCAGAATCTGGATACTCTCTTGTCCTGAGTATTATAGGAGGCATCCCCTCCAACTATGAGTTGAATTAAATGGACACTAAGCTCCTATTCAATTATCAAGTTATAAGCTCCCATTCAATTATCAAGTTATATTCTGTGAAATGTACAGGTTTTGGGGACAGTCTTGGATAGTAAATGTTTTTCAGCATTCCAGAGGTGATCTAATTAAGGAAATTTTGGGGATAGACCTAGCTAGGTTCTTAATATATATTAAGACAGTGTTGTCCTGAATACCTCTGCTAATAATCATTTAAAGGCTATATCGTTAAAATTGCTATGGAATATGTAAATATAATTAGGTCTATCCCTAAAAACAGATCCGGATATATGAGGCAGTTAAAGTTTTTTAGATTTTATTTTCATTCATTTATTTTCATTTAAATAATTAAAAATGATTCCTGCCAGGTAATATCAGAATCATAATGGAACATTCCTCTTTCCACACATGAACTGTTTTCTCCTGGTTCCCTAACCTTTACATTAATCTGAGGAAAAACAACATAGAGAAAGACAGGAAAGTCTTTTCAAATGTATCACTGGCATAAATTCAGCCTATATCAGTAAACTCAGCAGAACAGTGCCTTTCCATGGCAGCTGACTGAAGTCACTACTATTTGGAAAAGCTCCATCAGACACACAAAGAGTCAGCAGAAGCAATGAATAAAATTCTTTTAGATATTATGAATGCCTAAGTTTTGTAAGAATGCAAGGAAAAAGAAATCAATAACAACAAAACCCACAAACATTTCTCCCCTAAAGTTTTCAGGCACTAGGTTACAGAATTTTCAGATGCCCAAAACTGTTTCTGATGCTAATAGTAAGAATTATTTTTTTTCTTCCAGTCAAGGGGCAAAAGCTTTATTATTATTCCTTAAGGTGGGCATAGTTCCTAATGAACATGTCATTTAAAAGGGGAAAGTTAGGACCTTTTATGAGAAAGGACTCAAAGCAAGATATATTAACTAGGTTAGTTGCTTGTCTCTGAAAGTCGTAAGAATTATTTCAAAGAAGAAAAAATAGTCTCCCTCAAATGACAACATCTCCTCCTTCTACTATTAATGCAAAAAAAAATTTAAGTTGAAGGACTGAGTTGAAATTCTGGTGAACATAGGTCCAGTTTATTTGTTCATCTATAACTTTAAGATAATTTTAAGGCTAAGATAAGGTTTTACCTTTGATTTTATGTGTTTTTATTTAGATGAAGCAACTCCCTCTACCAGTGCAAGTTGGCACCTTTTTTCTACCTTATACTTTTAGAGAATTGTCCTAAACAATAAGAGATTGAATTATTTGCCCAGCATCTCACAACCAGAATGTGTCAACGACAAAATTTGAATACAGGTCTTTTTTGCTTTGAAGCTATCTATCTAATACCTGCTATCTTTTAGTTAGCAAGAACAGTACTTAATTATGTCTTTCACTAGTATATAGCTTTAAGCTTTGCAAAGGCATTCTCTCTTTCTGGGTGTTTTCTGAGAATATGAAGTTGTTATATATGTGAGCTATTAACAGTGTTCTGATTGCCGACAATATTCATAGCAAGGTAGGTAATTGGAATAAAAGATGGAGTTAATGGAGGTGGAAATACCACTGAGCACATGGGGACAACTGTAATGATGCTAAGCTATAAGGGAGAACTGATGATGTTTCAGTCCTCCTGACTCCTTAACTTTTTTGTGCTTCATCTAAAGTGACAAAGTGTAAACCTCTGCAAATACCTCTTCTTCTTTGATGCTTTGCACAGAATAACTGCAGCTCGATTTTATAATGACAATCTAACATTGTAGATAGCAGAACTCTTAAATTGAGAAAATCTACATTCAAGGTGAGCCTTTTTTAAAATTAAAGCTTATTATTTACAAAACATATGCATGGATAATTTTTCAACACTGACCCTTGCAAAGCCTTCTATTCCAAATTATCTCTTCCTTCTCCCTACCCCCTCTCCTAGATGGCAGGTAGTCTAATACATGTTAAATATGTTAAAGAATATATTAAGTACAATATATGTATACATATTTATACAGTTATCTTGCTGCACAAGAAAAATTGGATCAAAAGAGGGAAGAAAAAAAGAAACTGGGAAAGAAAACAAAATGCAAGCAAACAACAAAAAGAGTGAGAATGCTATGTTGGGTCTACATGCAGTTCTCATGGTCCTCTCTCTGGGTGTAGATGGCTCTCTTCATCACTCAACAATTGGAATTGGTTTGAATCATCTCAATGTTGAAGAGAGTCACGCTCATCAGAAATGACCATCATATAATCTTGTTGTTGCTGTGTATAATGATCTCCTGGTTCTGATCATTTCACTTAGCATCAACTCCTGTAAATCTCTCCAAGCCTGTGTGTATTCATCCTGCTGATCGTTTCTTACAGAACAATAATATTCCATAACATTCATATACCACAATTTATTCAGCCATTGTCCAATTGATGGGTATTTATTCAGTTTCCAGTTTCTTGCCACTACAAAAAGAGCTGCCACAAACAATTTTGCACATGTGGGTCCCTCTCCTTTCTTTAAGATCTCTTTGGGATATAGGCCCAGTAGAAACACTGCTGGGTAAAAGGGTATGCACAATTTGATAACTGTTTGAGCATAGTTCGAAACTGCTCTCCAGAATGGTTGGATCTGTTCACATTTCCATCAACAATGTATCAGTGGCCTAGTCTTCCCATATGCCCTCCAACATTTGTTACCTTTTCCTGTCATCTTAGCCAAACTGACAGGTGTGTAGTGGTATCTCAGTGTAGTCTTAATTTGCATTTTTCTGATCAATAGTGATTTGGATCACCTTTTCATATGACTAAAAATAGTTTCAATTTTTTCATCTGAGAATTGTTTATATCTTTTGACCATATATCAGTTGGGGAATGGCTTGAATTCTTATAAATTCAAGGTGAGCCTTTTGACAAATGTTAAGGGTAGGTAGGTTGTACAGACAATGGAGCATTGGATCTAGAGTCAAGAGTATCTGAACTCAAATCTGACCTCCCTCACTTACTAACTGTGTGACCCAAGATAAGTTACTTCATCCTATTTACCTCAATTTCCTCATCTGTAAAAATTTATGTGGAGAAGGCCAGTCTAGGGACTTTGGCAAGAAAACCTCGAATGTGATCACAAAGAATCGGTACAACAAATTAAAACTGAACAACAACATGGCACTGTCATGTCACTTGGCATCTCTTGGTGCCTCAAGAACTTCATTAAAACTAAGTAATAGCTGCTGACCTACATTGGGAGGAGTTCCTTGAAAAGTTCTGTGACATATTATTATCCTCATTTGATTGGGTTGCTAATACAGCTGCCAGAGCAAAGGCTGGCATACTGGTGTATGGACTTCCAAAAAGCTGACCCAATTGAATGAAAATGTATTGTGTCACATTTTCAGACTTTTTCAATGCATAGAGATCAGTGATATTGCCTTTTTCCTCCTTCAAAAAATACAATTTGTCATATGGGTTGCCTTTTTGGGAGCAGGGGAGTGAGAAATACACAGGATCCTCTGGTGATGTAAGAAACAGAAAACATAAATAAATAAATAAAACTTATTAAAAAACGAATTATGTCTACTATGTTCAAGACACTGTTCTTGGTGCTTGTTATTCAAAGACAAGATGTCAAATACAAACTGCCCTCAAGGAGAGAATTGAAGATGGAGAGCGACAAGTAAATACAATGTGAATACTATATAATACAAAGTAATTTCAAGAGGGAGAGAATATTTGCAACTAGAAGAATTAGAAAAAAGCATTAGGTAGAGGAGGCACCTGAGGGGTAATCTTGACACTAGTCCAAAATTCTAAGAGAAGGAAGTGAGAAGGGATTGAATTGCTGTCACAAGGGACTTCTTGTGCAGAGGCGTAAAGATGGGAGTTGGAATGTTCTACAGCTAATAGACCAGTATGAATGGAAGGGGGATTAATATAAAATAAAAATGGGAAGCAGGGGAACCAAATTACGGTATTATTATTAAATGTCACTGAGGATTTTGCATTTCCAGGAAGCTATTGAAGATTTTTTAGTAGAGGATGATATGTTCAGCCATTTTAACCTGTGCTACATTAGGAATATCAATTTGGCAGCTGTGGGGAAGAGGGACTAGAGAGGGAATAGAAAGGAAGTAATATAACATACTCCATAGGTAAAACACATTCTCCTGATGGAATATCTTCATCTATTTCACACAGGATGACTTTTTTAAATGGTTGTTTTAATGCTCAATTTCTCTTCTCCAGTTTGTTTAAGTATAATTTAAATCTTTTGCTAGAAGTCATAACCCAAAATATTTTCTTAACATCATTTGCTAATTTCAACATAATAAACTGATTTTTGTATCTACAAAATGGAGATTAATGCTGCTTACCCTCATCATATACTTTATTTATTCAAATTATTGCAAAACACAGTACAAACAAAGAAGCCAGGATAAAAGAATGGTTATTATTAGAAAAGTAAAATAAACTATTTTTACATATATTGAGTAAGATACATAAATGGAAAAATGAAAATGATTAGATACTGATTTGAAAGATTTTTTTAATCCTTCAAAAACACTTTGTTTCTTAGAAACATAAAAAATTCTTAAAACAATAGTTCATAATGATTAAATATATAAATATAGAGTAATGGATATATCAGTTGTTATTTGAAAATGATTTGTTTCAAAAATCACATATATATTACATTTATATGTATGCTTGTATATATTCATGTATGTGTTGTGTCTGATTCTCTATGATCTCATTTTGAGGATTTTCTTAGCAAAAATATTGGAGTGGTTTGTCATTTCTTTCTCCAGCTCATTTTTACAGAGGAGGAACTAAAGCAAGAAGGGTTAAATGACACAGCTAGTAAGTATATGAGGTCATATTTTAATTCAGAATTATTTGAATGTTTTGTTTTTCAGCAAACAGCATTTATTGTTGTGAGGAAAGATGTCAGAGAAGCCGATTTGTTTCCCTGTATTAGTTTCACCTGGTCACTTTCTTCTCTGGGTTTCAATGGTATTTTGCCATACGCTTTCCTTCTCACACTTGATTTCATCTTCCTCTATTCATCTGTCCTCTTTACCTCCCTTTTCTAGTCCTTTTTTTGTTTCTGCCTTCCTCTATACTTTTTCTCAGAATATATTTGTGGTCCTAATTTCCCCCTCAAGTATTATAAGGCAAGCTATGAGAAACCAAATTGCTATAAGGAATTTGCTTGTTGAATATATTCATACCTAAGGGATTGGATAAATCACAGAATCACATTCACCCCACTTCTGTATAAATGCCAGTTTTTGAGGTGTAAATGTTTATACTCTAAATCTAAATTGGCACTGGAGGTAAGAGTTGGCTCCTGAACATGTCTTCTTCATGTGCTAAGGGTTAACCAGTCTCTACACATTAGCCATGTTTAGGCCATAACTCTTCAGCAACATTTTAGCCTTTCAACCTGGAAGGAGATTATTCTTACTAAATTTATAGAAATTATCCTTAGAGGAGAACAGATTTAAGAAGCTTCAGATGTTTAAGTTCCATTATTTGGGGCTTAGTCAGTGGAAATAATATAGACTTATGTTTAAGAGGTAAAAATAATATAATTAAATGGTGATAAAAATATTTCTCTAATATCAGCTGTCTCAAAAATGATAAGTGCTGTAGAATAAGAGAGGCCTAATAATCCATCATAAACGAATTATTTCTGGAAAGCATATGATTAAGTTGCCACATGAGTTATAATCAATGTCTGGATGTAATATTCACAAAGAGTTTTGGTGCCTCAAACACTATAATGAGAAAAGGCACCAAAGAAATATAACTTGTCACCAAAGTGTTCACTAAAGGTAGTAAACCAAATGAAATGAGTGAATATAAACTATGACTTTAGAATAGAGATCTTCAACCTTCCTCAGAGCATGTACCTCTTTGTTTTATTTCTCTAAAACTTTATGATCCTGGAACAGAAGTAGTGACAAAATTAGTGGTGTCACTAGCTCTTGAGTACATAGGTAGATAGATCATAAGAGGAAAGCAGACCTTCCATTGTTGATCCTATTATGACTAAAAAGGGCTTTGAGATCATTCAGATATTTAAGGGACTCTGTGTGCATATTAGTGATATGGAGAAGTAATCTATGATACCCTCCTATTGCAATTTTTCTTTGAGTCTGTAGTACAGACCCTACTTTTCTATTTAGTTTGATAAAAAGGTATAATATATACTTCTGTTAATAGTGAGAAACAACAAAGTGCAATAAAATGTCAGATTCAGAATATTGACACTTAAATTCTTCTGCTAAAGTAACTGTTGAGTAGTGCAAAACTATATGAATGTGCTTCCTAAGTATTTTAATAATTATTTTAATATAGTTAATATGTGTATGTAATATATTTAAGTATTTCAAATATATTTTAATAAGAACTTTTGAATGTTATATATTATTTGAGGCTTGGAAAGGCATAGTGAATAAAACAAATCCTGCTTCTTACCCATACTAACTATAAGAATTGCTATTTAACGTCTCACTGATCCAATGATCCCTCTAAGATTAAGTATCAATATAAGTTTATACCCTATACTAAGTGAAACCACAGCTGCTTCCCTGCATCTCCTTAACAAATACAATTTTCTAACTGGACATTAACACTGACTGATGAAAACATCAACTGATGCACCTAGGTGGTATAGAGATCATAGATCTGAGTTCAAAGCTGGCCTCAGACACTTAATCTGTATGATCCTGGACAAATCACTTCATCCTGTTTGCCTCAGTTTCCTTATCTGTGAAATGAGACAGAGAAGGAGATGGCAAACCACTTTAGTATCTTTGCCCAGAAAACCCCAAGTGGGGGTCACAAAGAGTAGGACACAATTAAAATAACTGAACAAAAAATATATTGATTTCTTAGAAATTAACTACTTTTATGGAATTTTCTTTATTTACATATCCAACTCCAAATTCTTTTCTTGTCTCATATAAACTTGTGTGTATACATGTGTAGATATATATGCAAGTATATGTACATATATACACATTTATAAACATAACTTTCTTATATGTTACATATATTACTTTCAATTTGTCCAACATTTTATATACTTTAAAACAGTCTCAAAACATTATTGTATTAGTTCAAATATTTTGTAAAAATCAACATATATTTAGACTTTAAATCCAGGGAATATAAAAGGAACATGGCGTAGCATGTTAGATTTGAAATCAGGAAGATTACCTTCAAATCTTACTTTTGACACTTTCAAGCTGTAAAATCATTGGGTAAATCATATAAGTTTCTCTGAGTCTTAGTTTCTTCATCTATAAAAGGGGCACAATTATTGATCTAGTGCCCACAGAGTTGTGAAACACTAATGAAATAATGTATATAAAATGACTTAAATCAATCAATTAGTAAAGATTTATTAAGCACATACTCTTTAAAGTAATATGGAAATACTAGTCATTGTCATATCTGAATCCCTGTAGCCTGTCATTTTTGCCTAAGCAACATCTAAATCCTATGATAGCTGCAAAATATGCAATTATCTATGCATTACTCCTTACTCTACGGGCATCTGGGTGGCCAGTGGATAGAACATTGTGGATAGAATGGATGGAGTGGATAGACCAGAGTTCAAATCTAATCTCAGATACTTAGTAGCTGTGTGATTCTCTATGTAACCCCACTGGACTCAGTTTCCTTGTATGGAAAATGACCAGGAAATGACAAACTATTCCAGGATCTTTGCCAAGAACTGAAATGACTGAACAATTCATTACTCAATTTCTTCATTAACATTTTCATTCAGCTTTTGATATTATCCTAAACGAACTATGATTTCTTCAAGTAAATTTCCCAGCTCTTCCAACCATAAGAGCCATCTTTTTAAACCCTCAATTGGCTCCTATTTTGTAGGTACATATACACTATATGTTGGTTTATTTTTGTTTTCTTTCTTTTTGGCAGTGAGGGGGTTCTGATTCTGTCCTTCTCACTGAAACAGCAAGTGTAAAGGTCTTTCTTGCAGTCCCAATAGTACTGCTGATATTCACAAAAGCTTTGACCTGCTCATTTTTTGACCTGGGCTGATATGGTCCTGCTTGGGCAGCCTGGTGAGCTTCTGCTCCCAGGGGACTATTATATTGGTTCTGGACTTGGTGGAAACCAGCTTCAGTCTTCATAGACTATTATTCCTAGCTTGGTTTTTCAAGGTCCTTTTAAATTTATCTCTACTCATTTCTTGCTACTTGTATAACCTCTTCAATCTATTTAACTCAAACCTTATCTATTTAACATGCTCAGCAATATGTGTAACACAGACCTGATGTCTGACCTTTAGCTAAGAATGAACCACACATGTGGAATACCCAATTTCTCATCTCATCACCACACTGGGTGGTTATACCTGCTTGCTTTTAATTTTAATTTTGTTTCATTAGAAGTGAAGCTATAACTCTTGTTTTCACGAATAGCATATCTTTCTTACAGTAACTAGCCCCTAAACAAGGGCAGGAGTTACATTAATTCCTAAGTGACTGAAGAAAACAAATATCTATGAGTGGTAACTAGTGGGGGAGAATGTCATATAGTTGATGTGAAAAAAGAAGAAACATAAAGAGTGACTTTTAATCGCAGTATGAATTTTTTCTTATTTGAAACATTAAGGCTTCTGGATTCAAGGAAGTTATTAAAGTCAACTGTTACATGAAGAGCTTTATATCTAGTTAAATATAATTATAAATGATGTGTAGAATGCCCTACTGCTCTAACTAAGAATTTCTTTATAAGCTAATTCTCTAATTGGGAGAATAGGACTTCTTGAATGAAGCTTAAGGCCTAGAAGCAGATGGCCAAAAGAATAAAGAAGTAGGGTATAATAATAAATCATATCATGAGAAGACAGGACAGGGGAAGTACATGAGGGGGAGGGGGAGGAAGGGGAGTTGGGGAAGGAAGCCACATGACAAAGGACCAGAGCTGAAACAGAAGAGAAGAGGTAAAAGGAAGGACATAGTAATAAAGAGAAAGCTGGATGCCAATTCTGGGCAGCATGACTGGAATTCTAATGAAAAGCTGCATAGTTGGAAAACACACAGCTAGAGAGTAATAGTAAAAACCCCACAGCAGTTTGAGAGTTCTGAAATGAGGCCTTGTTCCAGAGGGTCTGTAACTATCCTGAACGGCTGACTCAGAGGCCTTTAAAATGGAAAGACTTTCTTTAGTTGAATGTTGTTTTTTGTTTATTTGATTTTTTAAGGGCACAAATCTGGGGAAGGGAAAAAAAATTCAATAACTTAACAGAAAGTAATGAACAAATGAAGAAGAGAAAAGTGAACAAAAGTCAAATAAGGACAAAGCTAATCATTTACTATATTGTCAGTGTCCAAAGATTTATTTTAGTTTCCCTCTATGAAATCTCTTGATTCTTTTCAAACCAAAATGAATGCATTGTAACCTTGACCCAGAACTGAGATATTTCTGACTATCCTCTAATACTGTATATACTTATTATGGAGCATTTATGGTTGCAAAGAACTAACTCCATCTTTTTTCATTTCAATTCATGTGTCATTTAAAAAAATGTTGAAGTCAGCTGGAGACTGGAAGTGCCAAATCAGACTTCTATCAAAAACATCAGAGAAATTTATAAATCATAGATTAGTGGAGCTTGAAGAAACCATAGGAAGTCACAGAGACCATTCCTTTGCATCAGCCAAGATAGCAATGAAATCTTGTCATTATGACTGGGAAATCTATATTTATACCTATATCTATATATCTATTGGTAGATATGTAACATATAGACATAGAGCTGTTTAAAATTCCATAGTCTTCCAAATGGAATGATTCCAGGAGCTTAAAATAATTACTAGAATAAGGTTTTCCTTCAAGCTCCTTTTCTCTTTCTGTGTTCTACAAGAAGAATAACTATAAGCAAGGGTATGTTACTGGAAATTCTAAAAGAATGATGTAATTATGGCTTTCTTGGACTAAACTAGCCACAGTTTTCCAAGAACTTCCCTGTGGGTCTCTTAGACCATTCAGGGAATCATCTAGGTCAAAACTATAATCACAAAGACATTTTAATATAAATATCAGTAAGTATAACCCACATAAACAAAAGCTCTTTAAGGAATCCTCAATAATTTTAAGAGTGTCCTGAAAGAAAAACATTTCAAAACTGTTGTAGTGCCCCATCATAAATAATTTATTCAGCAGTACCTCATCACTTGCCTGAGGCTTTGGGCAGAAAAATTCCTTAACAGTTAGAAATAGTAAAAAAAAAAAAAAAAAAAAAGTGCAATTAGATGTATACATCTTTTAAAAATTGTATTTAACAAAAGATGTATGCATCTAATTGCACTTTTTTTGTTAAATTTATGGTTAAAAATTTTTTTAAATGGAAGTACTGTATTCTTTTCATTAGAGTATCTTCATGCACATGAAGAAAGACAACCTATTAGCTATGTTGAAACAGGTATACTTTTAACATTATTAGTCATTTTATGACCACTGAAATTTCTTCCAATTCTAAAATTTTGTTACTTCTTGAATATCTACATAATGTTTGCTAGCAATAACATTGTTACTCTATTTAAGCAACCTCTACCAAAAAGGCACAAAATCTGCTATCATGATATTCAATTAGGCACCCAGTGGACAATTGATTTATGTTATTTAGTCATTTAGAGCCATCATTTCTCCCTTACTTTAAAGTTTTATTACGACATAGAAGTAGCCTTGGCACTCAAAGGGCTTATCAGTGGAGCAAAGATTCTGAAAAGTCTTTATGTTAGAAATGTTTCAAATAAAGAGGAGACAGCCTGTTATTTCATTAGTATTAATAATTCTCCATAAAGTAACTTCCATTAGTAATCCGAGTTGGTAATATCTCTGCAATTTATGGTTTTAAAGTCTTGCTTAGGGCAATGAGAGTTTCAGTATCTTATCCAGTGTCGCACAGCTATTATGTGTCAGAAGTAGGACTTGATCAAGGTCTTCCTAGATCAAGGCAGCTCTCTACCAGGATGCTATATAAACTATAGGCTTTCTGAGGAATACATGTTTATTGTCTGAGCACCATCCTAGCTATGTTTAGAAAGCTAAACATGATTGCCAAATAATTGATTTAACTACAGCAGACAAAGAAGGGCTAATCTATCTAAGCCATAATGAGTACTTGTTACCTCTTGGAATTTGGAACCATTTTGCAAGTTCCTTCCCTTTCTCTTTGTTTAGGAAGAAGAGATCTTTACTTTTATCTTTGGGAGTGAAGTCAGATCTCTTCCCCTACCCTTCTGATTAGGTAAATAGAACACATGAGAATAACTTTCTGTGGATTTGTTGAAACAGGAACAAAATTTCCCCATGAACAGGTCATTTCCTCTGGCCTTCAAGATAAAACTGTGGATTAAAGTTTTGTTTTTTCAACTAAAGTACAACAAAACGTTGAAGTATTCTACTGAGTAAAAGCCAGCCTATTGAAACTGATAGCATTGGAGGGTTTTGAAAGCAGGCAAGAGCAGCCTTAGGGTAGTGACTGCCAGCTGGGCATGAATGGCTGGAGTAGAAGCCAATCCACTGAAATGGACTGGACTATAGAGACCCCAGATTAGGAAATCCAAGCAGCTGCAAATGCTGATGGCCAAGAATCAGCAGAAAGTAGAGCAACAGCCCAAGCAGAAAGGAGTAGACAAAACCAAGGCAAGTCTCTTAGAGAAAATTATTCTAGTTGTTCTAAAGGTCAAGGAAGAGACTCAACTTGGTTAAAAGTGGGGTGGGAGGAGAAGGGGTATGACTAGGGGTTATCTACCACTTACACTGGGAGCTGAAGTGAAGAGAGAGGAGAAGAATAAAAGAAGAAACTGGTAATATCCTGGGCAGAGCTATTGATGCTGGGGAATGAGAGAGGCAAGGAAGAAAGCCTATCAAAAGGTATGATTAGTGTCCTCTTAAACTAATTATATTGCCTCTTCTGTACATGTACAAAAATCCTGACCTAGTTTTAGCTTTACCTGACCTTCCATCTCCCTGCCTGTTTGGGAAAGCATTGCTATGAAGTGCATTTTCCCTCCCCATGTGCTGACTAGGCCAATCAGGCTCAGACTCACCAATTTGTCAATGTTCCTCTTTTACAAATGGAGCCCAGAACGGAATATATTACTCTAGATGTGGTCTGACTAGTATAAAGTAAAACAGGACTATTATTTCCCTTAACCTAAATACTGTTCTTTCTTATGCAGCCTTAGTTGGTATTATTATTATTATTCCATTTTAAAGCACAGCTACCTACTGTTGATTGATTCAAGCATATCTATCTATATATTTGTGTGCATATAGATGTACACACACACACATATATAAATAGAAATTACTGTTAAGTCATGTCTCTCTATTCAGTGATGGTGAAATATGTTTTTAAACTTAATTACAAGACTAAATTTTTCTCAGTTAAATTTCATCTGATTATTTTCACTACAGCTTTTCAGTTTGCTGAGATCTTTTTGAATTTTGATTCTGTCACTCAATATAACTATAGTCCTTCAATTTTTTATTTGTAAATTTTATAGGTATATATTTCTATGTTTTCACCCAAGGTCCAGGCAAAAATATTGAACACAATCAAGATAAAGAACAACCCATTACAGTTAAAAGATCATTCTCCAAGATTACCTGTTAAATTTATCACTTATTTTGGCTACAGAGGTTAAAGAAGTATCAAATCCACTTTTTGATATCAATTTATGTTCATCTACCTAGCCCAAGAAGATGTGATAAGAGACTTAATTTAAATGTCTGTTAAAATCAATTTAAAGGATTCCATAGCATCCCACTTATTTGCTAGAGTTTAGTATATGTCAGGAACTATGAACAGATCCTGCTTTCAAAGAGCTCACAATCTTCTATGAGGGACAATGTATAAACAACTATGTGGAATTATGCTAGAAATTATTTTTTAAAAAAGCAAATGAAATTTATTGGGCATGTTTCGCACTTAGTATTCTATGCTGGCTCCTGGAGGTTTTTGCTTCTGTGTTGTTGGAGTTTTTTGAGTTGTGGGGTTTGGGTTTGTTAGTTTTTATTCTTGTTATTGTTTTCTACTTCTGTTTCAAAGTACTAAAAACCATTAATCCTAGGATTTACCTATAAATGTTAATTTATTCAGTGTATAACTTTGGGAAACCGTATTTTTGACAAGTAGGACAATCTTTCTAGCCCTAAGATATCTCTCATCCTTTTTCAAAGATTATTTGGGATTGGTTCTGCCGTTGAATCTCCAAGTACAAAAGAATATAACATTTCTGGGCCTGGCAACTATGCAATTTTCAAATCTGGGAGCTTTTGACTACCACTGTTTGTTCTATCCCAGTGGTTCTTAAACTTTTGTTCTCCGTATCTTCATGTTGTTAAAAAACTATGGAGGATCTGTTCAAAGAGTTTTTGTTCACATGGGTTATATTTATAGCTATTTACTATATAAGAAATAAAAAATAATTTTGAATTTGTAGACCCTCTGAAAGGGTTTCAAAGACCCCCAACAATTCTTTGGACTACACTTTGAGGACCATTGTAATTTATCCTGTCCAGTTGGAAGATCTTTCTCTATGGAATAGAATACAGAAATAACAGTAGAAAAATTGAGCTTTCACTGACATCTATTAACAAGGCAGCTAGGTGGCACTGTTGGTAGAGAACATAGCATTAACTCATTCTGAGTTAACCTGATTGCCACCATTTTCACCCATCAGAGGAAAAATAATGAATGATGGGTCTTTGTCAATTATATGGCAATGAGGCTGAAAAAGCAAGAACAGCAGTAGAATGAGTAAACAGTAAAAGTAAATATAAAATAATCTCTAATTATAATTAGCATCTGTCAGTTAAAGGCTTGAAAGCTAAGAAAGATAATGGGAAAATTGGAAAATCAGATACAAATAGTATTCGTACTTGAAGAATGTGACAAAGAACTGGGATTATTTATGATGATGAAGGAAAGCATAAAAATAGTTCAATAAGCGCCTCCAGGCTTAGAAAGAATTTTCAAATATCAAACAACCAGATGTTTTCCACATTCACAGAAGACTGAATACAATTTTAAGTAGTTGTGTAACAAATTTAATGTTGATCAAATAATGATAACAACTATCATTTATAAGAGCTTTTAAGATTTTCTTATGATAAGCCTGTAAGTTATATAGTGAAATAGTTATCACCTCTCCTCTACAGATGAAAAAACTAAGGCTAAAGAATATAAAATGGGGTTGTCCGTATTTAATGGAGCATGATAGTCACGATTTGAATGTCAATTTCTTGACTCCAAATCTAGTCTTTTTTATTATGAATTTAATAAACATGAATATTTTAGTATTCAACACCAGAAAGAAAAACACATATGGAAATTTGAAATTCTATTATGAAATTAAAAACATATACGTTGAATTTAGCCAAATAGTTACAAAAGGGTCCTATTTGGCTCCATTCTCTTCTGAACTTCCTTCTTTGCTTTTTGGCATATTTTTAAAAAATATTTTATTGGTTCTTTGTTCTTTCTTTTCCTCTCTAGTCCTTCTTTGACTATAACACAAAGAGATTGTAAAACTCATTGGGAACCAATGAGTGTCCAAATAGCTTAGTAGTTTACTAAGAGAGATTAAAGAACCAAATTCAGCAAATTACATGAAAATACAAATTAATCTCTAAAGGTAAAACAGCAACTTTTGTTTTGTGATTTAAATGTGATTCAGTAAAAGATAAGAGATTGTATCAGTGACTTTACCAATCCTTCCCTCCTTGCTAAACTTCAGAAGATTCCTCATGCTCTTAGAGTAAAATACATACTCTTCTGTCATTTAAAGTTTTTACTTTCTCTTCCCAGAGAGCTTTCTAAGATTTTTGCAACATTATCACCTTTGTGCCTCCTATATTACAAAGCCAACATTACATTTTCTTCCTTTATGTCTGTCCTCTATGCCCAAGAATGCCTCCCTACTCATTCTGTCTTTTAGAATCACCATCTTCCTTTTTCAAAGCTCAGTGTATGTGCTATTTCTTATGTCAAAGTATTTCTGAATCCACTATAATTGTGAGTGCTTTCTTCTCCTCAAAAGTATTATTATAATATTTATCTGTTTACATGTTATATCACCCAGCAGCAAATAAACACTTTGAGGGCAGAACCTGGTTTTTGTTTTGTCTTTGTACCTCCAGTGTCTTGCACAAGTGCTTTGAATACTATGAGTATTGATTTAGTTGGAATCCTCATACAGATTTTAGAACTCTACGATTTTAATATGTTCTTTTCCATTTTATAGTTTATATTATGACCACAGTTATCATGAAATTATGTTCAATATAATTCCCAAGATTGTGTAATTAGCCTAACATAATAAATTATGCTTCCTGTATTATACATATTTACTTATCTGTATGGCAATATATCTAAATGAGTTTTCCAAACCTAAGTGTGATGAACTGTAGCATCAATGAACATTCAATATATGGGCTCTTGTGTGGAAAGAGAAAGGAAATTTCCTTTGAACTAGATTGAGATAAACAGATCTCATAAGTGAGTCAAGATCTAATAACTCATAAGCAATAAATTCTCTAGTAAGCTGCAGAAGATTCATTAGGACTAGATGCCTCAAATTCACACTAATATTATCATACCATCAAATTATGTTCCCTATTTATTCAGCAGATCTTTTAAATATCTTTCTTTTAAAATATTTCTGAACCTGTTTATTTCAAAAAATAATTCACCACATCAAATTAAACATACTATGAAATATAAATAAATCTTTAACTGCTATTTTCCTTAAAACATTTGATGAAATATTGCAAAGTATTGTACTGTATATTGAAAACAGTACTGGATTCAAAGTTGATACAATAGAAAGAATGTTGAATTCAAAGTCAGAAGGCAAGTTCAAACTTCAGCTCCATTACATAATTATTCTAAAACATACTTTCTTCATATCTAAATTGAAGGAGGTAGATAAAATCAAAATTTGAAATCTTCTGACCTCATTATTTTCATTATTTTCAAAGGACATAAATTTGGAAATGTGATAGACTTTATCCAGAGATACTTGAAAAATTAAAAAAAGGCATTACAGCCAAATGCATTTTAATCATTTTACTAGGATCCCCAGGGGAATTATTCACATGGTGGATTTTCCAAGCAACAATATTATCAGAACAATTAAACTGGCATTATTGATTTAATAAATATTAATTGACTATTGATAGTATACAAAACCTCATGCTAACACTGAATTAGTGTTATTAGTGCAATTAGTGAATTAATGCAGAGATAAGTAAGATGGGTCCTTGAGCTTCATAAAATTTATAATCTAATGAAAGATAAGACACATTCACAGATTTAAAATGCAAATACAAAGCATAAGGAAGTAATAATAACAATAATAATAATAATAGCTACCATTTATATAGCACTTTAAGTTTTACAAAGTACTTTCTCATAGCCTCATTTAATAATCACAACAATCCTGGGAGGCATGTTATTATTACCATTTTTCAGATGAGGAACTGAGGCTGAGAAAAATAAATTGATTTGTACAGGATGATAGAGCTCATAAGCGGTTTTGTCTAAATTTGAATCTAGATCTTCCAGACTCTAAGTCTAGCATCTTCTTTGCTATATCTCTATAAATGGCATAAAATGGTGAAATTACTCCTGGAAAGAGGAATTCAAGATATGACATCAATGTCTTAGAAGGTAGTTTTTCAGTTCAGTAGAATTTAACAGAAATGGGATATGATATTCCAGGATCAGGAAATTAGGTATATTAAAGTAAAAAGGTGAGAAAATATGGACATATTAAAGGAAATGATGGGTTGTCCAATTTGGATGGTGTATAGAACATCTTAGAAAGAAACTTACCTGGATTGTAAAGGTAAGTTGCTGCCAGATCATGGAATTTTAATTTAAGACATTATGTGACAGAGGGAAATTGTTGAAAGTATTTGTACATTAATATACTATAGTCAAATATCTGAATTAGGAAACTCATAAATGAGTAAATTATCTGTGGAGAGTTTGTGGGAAATCTATGTACAAGAATTAAACAGAATGAGAAAAGATAATGGTTTCACTCTGTGGAGGGAGTAGCCACACAGATGAGATCACGTGAAAATGCTAGGTCTACTCGCTATATTAACTGCAATAAGAGCTTTCTGTGTAAGTTTGAAGAGTTTTAAAATAATAATTATAATAAAAAAATTAAACAGTTTCTCCTGCCTACTTCAGTTCCTAAATTGCATATTAAAATATTCTTCAATAAGTGATGTATCCCCTCTTTCCTGAGGACTTGTGTATAAACAACCTATCAACAAAAACCACTAAAAAGCAGAACTCTACTAGCACAAGAGATCCATCAACTTTATTTACCATCATAGCTGAAATTAATCCACCATATTAATTTTGTAATTTATTACTCTCTCTTTCTGAACTTTCTTAATCTTTAATACTCACTATACATATCTGTGTATATACCAAGTACAGGTATCCTTGATTCTAATGTGCCATAACACAGACTTACACACATTAAAATGATAATTTACATAAAAATCTGAACATGATTCAATTACATTTTTTTTCAACATTTAAATGTTTATGGGAACAACAAATACATGCATACATCTGCATGCCATGTTATATGCTCCCCATAGAATATAAGCTCTTGAGGGAAGGAAGGAACTGTTTGAAATTTATCTTTGTATCTACAATGGTTTGCTTAGCACCATAAACAGGATGGGTAAGAAATCGTTTTGGCTTTGATTTTCAATTGAATTGATTAAAGTATGTTGGGCATTGAATGAAATAAAGAAGTTCCTTTTATAGTAGCAATCTCTGAAATCAGTCAGTTTGGAACCTAATCTTGAAAACTCAGTGCATATTTTTATAACCTCAGTTATGAAAAACATATTAGAGAATATTTACATTTAATTTATATAATTACGCCATTCAAAATATCTCCAGCTCTCAAAATAATCTTTTAAATATTAGATGAACCAGGGAATAAAACTGCTACCATTCCTTGAATTTTCATTGGGTATGTACATACAAATATGTCACATAAAAAAAATAAAGCAATTCTATCATCATATAGTGAAGTAGTCTGGACTATACTGCCTTTACCATCATCATTTTTTTTTTTATGAATTCTACATTGATCAGGTCACTAAAAACACACAAAGCCTAAGGCTGGAGCCAAAAATTCATGACCCAAACTGATAGGTCTAAGCTATACAACCATATGTTACAAATTAACAACCAAGGTAAATAGCTCAATTTGCTGTTTTTATCCCTGATGATGTTCTTCAGAGAATCAGATGGACATATGGTTTCTTAGATGGCAAGTTAGAAGACTTATTCAGGTGGCATGTGAGAAAATAGAAAAAAAAAACAAAATATAAAAATGTGGGTCAACAAAACAGCAGAGTTAGAAAATAATTCTGCACCATCTACAAAACTGTAAAATACTACAAAGTTATTTTAAGGTAATATAAAATTTAGTAGTGAAAGAGAAATGGAAATATTCTTTGTTCTCAATTCTTTACAACTATACAAATTCATATGTACAAATAAAATTTACATACATCAAGTCAAAAAAAGCATTTATGAATCATAGACTATGTGGCAGACACTGAGTGCCAAGCTCTAAAAATGCAAATATAAAGGAAAAGAAACACAATTCTTAACCTCGAATTATATTCTAATGGAGAAGAAAGTATCTCAAGATTAGAGGAGAATAGGAATAAGGGAGGAGGCATGTGGCTGGTTCATTACTTCCCCAAAATGGAGATTGCAAGAGTATGAGAAAAAGAGATAGACACATGTTTCCAGGGTCAAAAGTTGCTGGGATGTGGAAGAAAATCCAGAATCAGAAGATCCAGTGGAGAAATGAAGTATACATGAATACACAAACACAGGTACATTTATATATGTACATGTAACATCCTGTGTCCAAAGCTTTAATATGCCAAATTTAATATGACATAAAGACATTTAAAACTTAAGCAATCTAGAGTCTTTATTCTTATGAAATTTATAGTCTTGCAGTAGAACATGGGACACACACAGGTAATGAGGGTTAAGTACAGGTTATGGATAGGTGTAGGGTTATGAAAGAAAGGGATATATAAATGATAATGAGGAAAAGTCAAAGGTTAGTGAAGACTATTTGAGTTAGGCTTTAAGTGACTGATAATTTAATATCTGAGGAGGGATAATGCTGGAGAATAATCCAGTAGTACTCATCTGCCTGTTCAAAGGAAAGGAGGAACAAAGGGAAAAAGAGGACCAAGCATTAGGAGGTAGGGAAATCAGGAAAAGCTAAGAATAGAGATGGATTCTGAAAGAAGCTTTGAAACTAGAGATTTTAAGAGAAAGAGGCTATGAGGAAGGATATTGCTAGCATGGAAGATCTACATCTTCCAAGGCACAGAGATGGAAAAGGAAGATTAGTAATAAGTGGAGGAATGGAAGGGAAAAAATGATTCAAGAATTATTTTGGAGGTAAAAATCAATAGAAGTTAGCAAATTTGAAGTGTAAGGGACAAGGAAGAGTTAAGGAAAGCACAGTTTTTAATATGGGATACTAGTTGGTGCTGAGAGAAACCCTGAAGTCAGAAGCAGAAGCAGATCTAGAGGAAAAATAAGTTCAATTTTTTTAGACAATGAATTTGAAACACCAGTGGGACTTCCCAGTAGAAAAACCCAAGAGCACATTTGAAATTAAGGTCTAAAGTTCAGGTAAAGGATCAGAGCTGCAAATAAAGATTTCAGTCTTCTGCATAGTAGTAATATTTGAAAGTGTGAGAGTGAAAGTGATTGGTGAGAGGGGAAAATGATCAAAGATAAGATACAAGGACAGAAGATTGGTGCAGACATTCATTTTGTCAGGTTAGTAACAAAACAATGAGGTAGGAAAGAGGATGGAGGGATAGTTATAGAAGGAGGAAGAGGACAAGAAGATGATGGTGACACTGAAACTAAAGGAAAGGAGAATATCAAGGAGGAATGAACGGAAAATTGTGTCAAATACAGAAGGTACGTCAAAAAATGTGAGGCTTTGGGTCATGTGTGTGTAGAGAAAGTCACAGTGAGAGAAAGGGAGGGAGAAAGAGAAGACAGACAGAGAGACACAGACACACACACACAGAGACAGAGAGAGCGCGACAGACAGAGAGACAGACAGAAAGAGACAGAGAGAGATAGAGACAGAAAAAGAGCCAGAGTGACAAAGACACAGAGATACAAAGAGGCAAAGGAACAGAGAAAGAGAGAGAGAGAAAGAAAGAGAGAGAGAGAGAGAGAGAGAGAGAGAGAGAGAGAGAGAGAGAGAAGATGGGAGGGAGATGAATGTTTTAGACACTGTCAACTGTCAGTCATTCCATTAAGTCATTGGAAGGTTCTCTATAATGAAAAAGGGAATACTGACATTAAATTTTAGAAGCATTGAAAGACTATATATTTATATATGATTAGAAACACACAAATTACTCCCATATAAATACAGCATGTTCCAAAAGTCTCAGTGCAGTTAACCTTCAGGGACACCTTGTATTGTTTGTTCAAGGTACACGTGAGGGTTGTAGGGGAGAAGAATTTATGTAAAATTGAAAAAGATTCTGAGTCTAGGACAGCCACATAGTGAGGGAAAAGATGGACCAGGCTAATGCTGTTTTAGTAGTCATATAATTATAAACTCTTTAGAGGAAAGGCCTCCATTAGATCCCCTCTAGAGCACTTATGGAAGAATATGGACAAGAGATGCAGAGGATAACAAAGGGAAGTACAGACACTACAATGTACTTACATACTATAGCATTCTAGCAGAGGAGAAAAGAACACTGAACTTGGAGTAGGATTCCTAGGCATGACATGAAAAGATACCTTTATTCTCCGAGGCTCTATTTCCTTATCTACAAAACATAACTAATATTAACTTGCAAAACAATCTTTCCAGTTCTTTACAACTACAGACCTATTAGTAAGAAACATTATTTTAATCTTAAAAATGAAATATAAATAATGTAAGGAATATATACACATATCTCTGCAAATAACTGAAATTCAAAACTACATACAATATTCACTGACTGGAGCATTCACTACATATTATGCATATTTCTACATGTTGTGGGCAAACAAAAATGAATAAGATGGTATTTTCCTAAGTTATTAGTACAGAGACATACATAAAAACTTTAATAGTGTTATTTTTGTTTCCAGGTTTTAAAAAAATAAGACATTTCATTGTTTTATTTTGCTACTACTAATAACTGACATTTTTATTATACCTTAAACTTACAAAGTATTTAATGTACATTATTTTTTTCATCCTAAACAACATCCTTCTGTGGCAGGTATGATTTTACTGATTTTACATATTTCGAAATTGATGTTCAAAGAGTTTAAGTGTCATCTTTGTGGTGACAGTTTGTATGTTTGAGAAGCAGGACTAGAATACAGTTCTTCCTGACAACATGATCTCCAAAATTCTATCTGCTAAATCATACATAGAAAATTAGACTGATACATGAGTAAAATCACACTTGTAGAAGTATATTAATCATTTTACTGGGCTCATTTTAAGTTTAAAAAAAAAAAGCAGTAGGATAGGAAAAAAACCGTTAACCAGTTTGAACAAACTAGATAGGGACCTTGGGTAATGCACAACAGAACAATCATATTTCCTCTAGCAAACATTAGCTTTCTATTGTAAACATCAACCACAATCAGAATCTATATACTAATATGAATGCTTTTTTTCAAGGAAAAGAATTTTTAAATCTATAAAGAGAAATAAAATAATGCTAGAAGAACTTTTTAATTCTAGCTTTCCTGATATGTCATTTAAAAAAAAAAATCTTTTACAGCTGGCTTAGTTTTAGCACAAAGGCTGATAGAATAATTCTCCTTGAATATAGTGCTGAAAATATTCCATGACCCCCAATTTTACTGATCAATTTTTTCTTCTTTAAAAAAAATCCTATCTACAATTTATCTTTCTATTGACTTGTCAGTGTTTAAAAAGGGCACTCACTAATTAAGTCAGCTGTGAAAGTGATAGTTAGACTTCACTTACTTTCAACACAGCCTGCTTGCCAAGATGTTCCAAAATCAAATGTAAAGTTTAAATAGTGAAGATCAAAAATGTTGTGAATTCAGTTGTAAATAAAGCTTACTCCAGTGCAATATGAAACTATTTTCCCCCGACTTTAAAAAATATCTAGTTGAAATACTAAAAAATCTTAACTATGTGAATATAAATGTATACACTACTCATATGGACAGATATCTGCAGATATTGATAAATGTGTATATTTTATATATGTATGTAAGTATACATTTTTGTTAGTTTAGTTCTATATTATATCTCAAATGGAAATATAGGCATACATATAGAAAACGTGTGTTTATGTAAATATATATAACTGTTAATTTTATTATATTTACCTATGCAGATGACATGTGTTGCTTTCTTCCCTTGTAGAATATAAGCTTTGTAAGAGCAAAAGACTGAGGCATTTTTAATCTTACAAAGTATTTCTCTATGCCTTAAATAGATTAACCATTTAATAAATTCTCATAATTCTATAAAAGGCCATGAATCTATCTTTGTGAACATGTCCAAACTAGCTCATATTTATCCATGTCTATAAATATACACATACCTACATATGTGTATATTTGTAAAGATATGTATATACACATCCAAATACACACACACACACACACACTTTTCTACCTTCCCATCTATGTTAAACCCAATCATCATTTAAGACTGAGCTCAAAACCTTCCTTTTTTATGAAGTACTTAATCTTCCCAGAAAGTTTTTTCTTCTGAGCTCCTCTTACTCCTACATTCTATAGCATTTACATGATGACTTCTCATATACTATCTTGTATTAAAATTATAAATTATCCCTTCTCATGGACCTGTCTTTCTCTTAACTCTACAATTAGCTATTAGAGGTCAAACACAATGTTTTCTTTCTATTCCCCACAGAAGTAACACTTACTTGCATGTAATAATCTCTAAATAAATATTTGTTTAATAAATTATTTTAATCAATCACTTCACAAATGAAAAGCAATTTTCTAAAAGGGTTGTTATAGAACTCTAAACTCCAATTCAAATTATGTTAAGTATCATCTTTATAACTGTAGTGTATTTTCAATTATTACCAGTTAGTATTGTCGCATAACTCATGCATCTCTAAAAATAAATGTCTGTATGTGAGACTGGGTCTGTATGCTTGGGGCTGGTAAGCTAAAGTATAAAGCACCAAGTAAGGCTGTTCCCAACATACCACGCTCAAACATTTGAAGTCAAACAAGGTAAAAATAATGAAGGATATCTCTATCAATATTTCGTCTTCTTTCCACATTAGCACTGAGCAGATCACATCCTCAACTGGAAGTGAAATAGGGAGAGAGGACTAGAAGAGACTTGCTGATAATGAAATCATCCAAAAAAGCAAATTACCCTTTATAATATTTTCTGTCCATGTGAGATAACTAGCATTAATAGGAAAAAATTATTTTGTTTCACTATAAGGAACAACTTCTTAAAAAAAAAACAAAGGTATATAAAAATGGTATATGCTATTTAATTGATTAGAAAGAGGCAGTTCATGGCACAGTGTGACCTGGATTTAGTAAAGAAGACTTCAATTTAATATGACCTCAATTTAATAATAATACTTATTATCTTTGTGGTATTGGTCACTTAACTTCTGCCTGCCCAAATTTTCTCATTTGTAAGATATGAATAATAATAATAAAGGTTATTTTATACTCAACTTCTAGGGTTGTTGTGAGAAAAAAAATGAGATATTTGTAATGTACTTTGAAAACTTTTGTTCTATTCAGTCAGAGTCATGTCTGACTTTATGATCCCATTTGAGGTTTTTTTTGGCAAAATTATTAGAGGAGTTTGCCATTATCTTCTTCAGATCATTTTACAGACAAGAAAACTGAGGAAAAAGGGAAGTTCTGGGATTGTAACAATGTTATCTGGAGGAAAATATATATATATATCAGTTCTTGGTCTAGTATTTTTAGTTGAAATGCACCGAATAAACTGGTTAAGTTTACATATGGTTTACAAAGACCTTTCACATATATCATATTCTTTGATCCTCACAGAAACCCTGTGAGGTAGGTCGTTCTCACTTCAGAGTTAAAACAAGCTGACTTTCAGAAAGAATAAATGACATGCTTTGGGTTGTAAGCTGGTGAGCTGACACTCTACTTTTTTGAGATCATTACTCTTGCCCACAGTCACCCAGATAATAAGTATCTGAGATCCAGTTTGAACTCAGGTTGATGAGTGTTCCTGACTCTAGGTCCAGGATTCTATCCTAGTTACTCTCTGAAAACTTTACAACACTATAAAAATGTCATTTATAAAATGTGAATCTGCATTTTGTTAGATAACTTTTTAGTTATCAAGAAGATAGTTATTACTTTCAAAACTTTCTAGCTTGAAATATAAACATGCTCTCTATTTATCAGCCAGTCACTCAACATGTTCTTATTATTACTCACTATGTGCCACATACTATGCCAATTCCCAGGGGGAAAAAAAGGTAAAAATACAGTCACCAACCTTCAAGGAGATTACATTCTACTGAGGTAGAGAACACATAAGTTCTCTATGATTCTTCCTAAACCTTTTCACCCTGGAAGCTCACCCCAGCCTTATATTTTTTAAATATTGGGAAGTACCTTCAACCTCTCTCAGAAACTCCATGACTTCATTCCATTCTGACCTCTCCAGGTTGCACTGGACAATGTTCCTCCAGTGTTCCTTTTTGATATCCCAGACCTCCCTTCTAGTTTCTTTTTATGTTATTTTACCCCCATTAGATTGTAAGCTTTTTGAGGATACAGGCTATCTTTCGGCTTATAATTATATGTCCAGTGTTAGCCCATTATTTGGTCTATCACAAGAAATTAACAAATGCTTGCTGACTTGACAGTGAAAATGGTAAGAAGGTACAGTAATTTCAGAATTAAGTGGAAAATTATATAGGGAAATTCTTTGAGTAATAATCTTAGGAAACTAAGGTGTCAGCTCACCAGCTTACAACTCAAACCATGTTATTTATTTTTCTCTGAAGGTCAGCTTGTTTATGTCTGAAGTGAGAATGACTTACCTCACAGGGTTTCTGTGAGGATCAAAGAATATGATATATGTGAAAGGTCTTTGTAAACCATATGCACTATAAAAATATAAGTTATTAGCATTACTATTGTGTTTGTTAATGCTATTACTGGGTAAAACATCCCTAAAAAAAACCCACAAAAGTTTTAGAGACCTTCCTGTGTGTATACTGCCTACTGATCTAGGAAATGTTAATTAGGAATAACCTGTCAAGAGGCCCTTGTGAATAGTACAGAACAAGGTCACACATCAAATTGTTTAAAAGTATACGTCAATGCACAAAGGTTCTCTGATTTCTCAAGGAAGCCCCTCTATTAATATGACTCACAATTCATTTATGACCTTAGAAGTTGCTTGAGATACCTCAAATTTAAGTAACTTGCCAGGGTTACAAAGATATTAAGTGTCAGAGTTCAGGTTTGAATTGATTTTCTGACTCCAAGCCCAGTAGTCCATCCCCTATGTCATTTGCTTCTAACTATAAATTATATTAAATATCTTTTTTAAAATGGTGCTAGTTATATATATTAAAAGGGGAAGTGTGAAGATAGGGAATGAAAATGCTTAATTCTTTGTCAAGTGGAACATTAGAATGAAAAGAAACATGATTTCTAATCCCAATTGTACTACTGCCTCTAAATTTTATGATATAGTTGCCTAGGTGCCTTGTACTCATCTCTCAAGGAGGCAAGTAGGAAAATGCTTTTGTCCTCCTATTCCAATAAAATATGCCATTGAAATACTTTCCTCTTTCCTTCTCTACCACATTCTTTCTTTTCTCTTCTTTCCTACTTCCCTTTTCCTTTCATTCTTCCATCCTTCCCTTCCTACTTTCCTCTTTCTTTTCATCCTTTCTTCCATGCTGTCCTTTCTCACTTCCTTATTTCTATCTCTCTTTCTTTCACTTTTTCTTTCTTTTTTTTTTCTTCTTTATCTACACCTGTAATTTCACTATAGTATATAACTATGTCTATGGAAACTTTCTCAAGTAAGTTATCTATAACTTATTTTTTTCAAGAGTTGCCCTGGGATCCTGGGAAGTTAAGTACTTTGCCCAAGGTTACAGAGATGGCATACATCTGAATTAGAAAATGAACCCAACAAACTTAATCATCACTCTCTCCAGTCCACTACACAGCTCCACAAGCAATTTATTAGTATGAGCAATTTATTAATGAGATAAAGCTTTTTATGTATTTTCTCATATATTCTTGAGCTAGATATGACACTTCAGAAACTTGTGAGATAGTCAAGAGATACACAACAAAATGGGAGGAGAAAAAAATACCTTTTTATTCGGTAAGTACTAAACTGCTTCCATGCACCAGACTTAACTACTTGACTCCAAACAGGAGTGACATGTGTCCTACACCTCAGTGCAATCCTAACAATTTTTTCATGCTGAATTAATAGGATAGAAATGCTTGTGATTTCAACAGCTGTTAGGAACAGTGGGATAGCTTCCACGAACATACTGACAGACTTGTGCCCCCTTATATGGATGTGTTTAGATAAAACATGCATACCAACAGTCTGTCTAGAGCAAGCTAATCTTGAACAAATAATAATTAATTCCACCAAAGGCAGATACAGAGCAACTCCTTTCTCCCCAAGAGAATGTGCATTTTTGTAATGTGTGCATGGAAGGGTAATTTGTTGTGCACATAAACTAAATTTTATGATTTGAAGCAGGTGAGTGGCTAGTGTTGTAGCTGTCTGATTAATTATCACAGCAAGACACGATTAGGATTTGCCAACACAGAGAACATTTTTACTTTGCTCAAACACATTATTACCCCCTTAAATCCCTTCACTGGCTTTCAATTGCCTTCTGCTTAAAATTTAAATGTTTGTTCTTCATCTGTCTTGGTGTCCTCTCACAAATACTGCTATGAGCTGATTCATTCCCTCCTTTTTTTTCAGGCACATGGTCTCATTTGATTCAATTTTTATGTTGGTCTCTCTTTCTAGTCTCTGTGTATTCTTATTTAATTTTCTTGTCTCACATATCTGATGTTTGAATTTCCTTCTAAGTAGCATGAAATTAAAATAGAATCCCTTAGTATTCATCTAAGAACTAGACAAAATAAGGGTAGAGTCCATCCAGGTAGATTTATGGGAGTTGATGGACATAAGGTAGGTATATATGAATAAGTTATGATCTGCAGCACTGAAAGAAAATACCTGAATTGATGAGATCATGGTTTTATTGAGGTATTGAAATTTATAGAGTTTTCAAATAGATAGGGAACATGTCTTTTCTTTATATAGTAACCTAGATTCCTTCTATGTTTGAAGTACCTGTTGAAGAAATACTTTTTGACAGCCTTATGCACTTTAATAGGGAAAGAATGGAGATTAAAATTGAATGTGAGTTGAGTGACTTTTTAAATTTAAGGTATAGGATACAAAACTCAAAAAGTCAACATGGAATTTTTTTTTAAGCACAATAGAATATTGATGACCAACACCTGGAAGTAACTGAGAATTGAAAGAAAGCAACAGAATCCCTCTCCAATACCAAAGCAAACAAACAAACAAACAAAAAATGGAAATAGTTCCATTTGTGATAAAAGGATTTAGGTTAGTGATTATGTTTTGTTCAAAGTTTAATATAATTCTGGATAGTATGCAGAATTCATGTAAAATACGAAAGAAATCTGACAATATGTACTTTTTAAAAGATTTCTTTTTTTAAATATAATTTTTGAATACAAATGTCTCATATTTGTAAGACCTTGGAAATGTCTTTTATGTCTTTGTACTCATTTTTTATAAAAAATAAAATGGGGGGAATAGAAAAAACCCTCTCTAGCTCTAATAATCCATGATACTTTCTAGCTCTAATAATTCATTAATCAAGATTATTACTATGAGGTTATGTGCCTCTTTCAGGTCAAGAATTGTATCGTTCACTGAATCTAATATGACTTCTGATAAACATTTTCTTTAGTTTTTGTTGTTCTTCTTCTTTCCTCTTTCCCTTCTAGTCTTTTTTATGTATCTTATTTGCCTTTACATGCTATTAAGCATTTATCAAATGGTTCTCAAAAAAAAAAAAGAAAATATATATTATACTTTTAAGTTTTAATCTGCTTTATAAATACTTTCTCCATTACTTTCTTAAGTCTAGACATTCATCAAAACAAGAAATCAGTCCCTGATTTGTAGCATTTGCAATCGCTCACTCTAAAAATTTTAGCAGAGAGCATTGCTTAGAAGCAAAATAGGTACTGGCCATGAGCTTTTTTTTTTTTTTTTTTCTGACTTCAATCAGTGATTAGACAACTGCCACATGACATATATATATATATATATATATATATATATATACCCTTGCTGAACTGAATATCTATGTGTTTATCTTCCATTAAAGTTCTATTTCTATTCTGTAACATGATATAAACATAATTCTGATTTCTTAGAAGCCATACCTGTAAAACATGACTTCTGAAGAGTCTACCAAGCAGAAAAGGACTAGACTGTTTCAAATATTGGCTTGATAAATAGATTGTGTCTTTTGGCCAAAGAGTAACCTAAGTTTAATTCAAAAAGCTTCTTTACCAGAAAAGTTTGTCATCTAGGGATGATTAATTTTTCTGGCAAGAATAACTCTGGAAAAACTCATCTATCAAGAGGTGTAAGAATTATGATCTGCATTGGTTGAAAAAATGAGTAACTATGAAAACATATGTATGAGCATATATGTATACAAACATTTATATATATTTACAGATATGTGATTGTAGTTATATATATATATATTTAATATATAATCATATATATGATTATTTATGCATACATATATGCACATCAGTTTCTATGTTTGCATGTATTTATGTGAATCAAACTTTCCTTAAAATATAGAGGGAAATGTTCTCTCATTTGGCCATAGTAAACAATTTATCAGTATGTTGTTCTTTAAAGGGAATACCCTAAATACTGATCCCAGGCAATAACATTGACACTGGAGAGAACCTCTATGTCCCTCCTTAAAGCCATATGACATTGCCCTAGAGATTATGGAGGATCAGAATGACTGCACACATGCTTACGTGAACACAGAGCACCCTTCTAAAGAATCATTACAGTGATACTTGAATGGTCTATTGGGCAGCAGAATGGGAAAAAGTTGTGAACTTCTTTCCTCTGTGATTTGTTATGGTTTGACTACTGTGCACTCATCCACTTAAAGAATAAATTTGACTTTTGACAACTGCATAAACCCAGCCAATGTACAAACATTATAGAGGTCATCTCATCAAACTTTCCCTGTAAAGTTATTCAACAGTAACAAAACAGACAGTTTGAAAAGCATCCGCTATGTACCCTGTATCCTTGTGGGTTTTGGTCTCTATAACTCTTGGCAGCTGCTTAAATCATTACTATAGGCTCGTCAATGTAATCAGTACCCTAAGGCTGCCCTACCTTTCAAATTCACAATGCACAATGGGACATATCAGCAGTTTGAGCTTTTCTGCTTGGATGTGCATGTTCTGTACCATTGACCCCAAAATACTAAGGTCTAATGAACTGGCTTTAATGGTTTCCTTACCTACTTAAATGTTTTCGTTTTAATTGCTTATACTACCCAACGTCTTGATCTACATTGAAAAGTTCACAGCATAGATGCTAATGGTCCCTTTCTAATTACTACATAATGAACAAAGGTCTGACAGAGCAATTTTAGAGGTTAGTCACAACAATCAGTACCAACTTCATATATACACACACATAAAGATATATGTTTATATATATACATATATATACACACACTTCATAAATCTATATGCACACAGTTGTGGGTATGTATCACAGACATGTGTATTTATGCATATATATATATATATATATATATATATATATATATATAAAAGTTTGGAAGCCTTGCTATTAGTGGAAAATAAATCTGTATATCTTGATCTTTAGATACATACCTGAGTTAACCTATATTTGATTCATCTTAAATGCTGAAATAAGTATTTTTGCTTTGAGACTATAAACAGTACTTAAAATTAAATTCTCAATTTATCTAACAATAGCTGCAATTTCAGCTTAATGTACTCTCCCAAAAGTGGACTTAAGTCTCATGGATCATCTCTCTGGGGTGGAGTTTAAACTAAATTCTTACATTTATTCAGTATTATAATATTCTAATGCAAGGAATTAGGGTCACATCTCTGACTAACTAGATATGCTTTTTTTCAATGATTAATTTTCTTCAATGATTTATGCAATAAAAGCTTTATGCCACTGAAGGTCTGGGATTACTTTTTTACCTTGCAAATACTCAAGTACAAACTTCCTCACCCTGCTTATTATCATAAGATGGCAGATTTTTTAACTTAGAATTTATAAGAACTTAGTGGTTTATAACCCAAAAGACAAATGACTTTGCAAAACTGAATAAAACAAGATATATTTTTGTGAGAAAAGCAAATTCAGACTTGAGGGTAAACATGCTTTCAGGTTTGGCATTTAAGAGAAATGATCAAAAATAATTTATGATTATTGTAAATATGTAAGACACAGAGAACAGGAAATCCACTTTTTATTTTAATACTCTTAAATGGCTCTCAAATCCCCAAGATATTCAGAATGATTCTTCTGATAATACCAAAAAACAGTACAGTTTAATTAGAACCCAGACAAATGGACAGATTAACTAAGATAACTGTAAAGTTCTTAAATATTGTTATACAGAACTATGTGACATAGATTTCCTCCTAACATAAAAGACTCTTTTATATGGCAGTAGTACTCAACTTTGTGTAACTCAAGGAGCACATCTTCAGTTATTTTTAACCAAAAAAGTCATGGTTAGTGGCAATTTTATATAGCCTACATAATATATAATATTCTGTTTCAGAAATTAGAGAAAAAAAAAACAGAAGGAAGAATTTTTGAAAGTTTCATTTTCTAAACTATATTAGTATAATTTGTAAAAAAAAAACTGATAATATATCCTATATCTGTAAGATATTCAGTAAGAACTTTTAAATTTTCAGTTAAATGATCTTAAGTCAGTGGACCAACCAACACCATTTTTATTCTAGATTAAATACTTTGGAGATCTTAAAAGCAAGTTCTACATCTAACCTAGTTCAAATCATGAATTCTACTCATCTGATTTTATTAACATGCCAACATTTCCCCAAAGCCTGCCTTCTCAACCTCTTCAGGGACTCCAGCATCTGTGGCATCTATATTTCATAACAACATAGGTACATTGTGTGTTTTTGAAGTAATACAAACACACAGTGAATTCACTGAGGGGATTTTATTTCATTTTACAGACACATGAAAAAGGATAACATTGTGCCCCTGGCACACTTTTCCCATCTCCCTTTCCTGTTTGGATCTCCCAATAACTTCAAAGAGAAATTTCTACCAGGAGAGTTGGGCAAGGTTTGTAATGCGCAAATCTAAGGTCTTTAATGTCAAGACATAAAGTAGCAGTAATTCATTGTTAAAGACCCTCTCACACAATCCTTCTTCGATTTGACATCCCCTGCATCACTATTTGGGGCCAAATTCATTGAATTGGACTTCCCCAGCCACAGGCTCATCTCTTTTGAACCAGTCTGGCAATAGGAAAGAAAGTGTCCCAGCTGAGTGTGCTGATGTCGTGTTTCTTAACATGCAACTCAGATATCATAAGGAAGAAATTGCTGTACATAGTAAATCTCCATTGTTCATTGTCCTGTAGTTTGTGATTTCTCTGGTGTATTTCTCTGAAAACAGAGAAGAAAGATGCCTTTTATATCGGTCCTGACCAAGGCAAAGCCACATATGAGAAAGTCTCCTACTACAGGTCATAAAAGCAATATTTTAAAAATTTCCTATAGGTTCACTTTTCTATTGTTCACAAGGATCCTTAGGAATATGCCCCAAAATCTAAATGGTGGCTTAATTTAGGATACTACAGGTATATTTCACCTAATTTCAAAATTGAAAAACCACAAAATTCATTTAATTTATCATCTCTTCTATGCAGAAATCTTAGCTTGTAACTTTTTGTTGCTGTTTTGTTGTTTAAGTTTTTCTTGTTTGTAAAAAACCCAAATTTATTTTTGTTCAGCATTTTCCTAACACTGTTAGAGTGTCTGGGGTAAAAGTTAGGACTACTCTGTGACAGCTCCTACCCACCCGGTGGCCTGAGCAGTAGGAACAGCAGACCAGTCCTTAGTAGCTAGATAAGTAATCTTCAGTAGGGAATTGCTGAATGGGCACAAATGGCACCTGTACTTCCTCAGACCAATAAGCCACCTCAGGTGGCACAGGAGAATATTCTGGGGTGGGTATCATCCATTCATCCTGAACCTCCTCCTTTGTTCCTGCCTTCTCAGCTGCAGCCTACTGTTCCTTTTCAATCTCCTCTAAATCCCTGGAGAATTAAAGATCAAGTATAATCTCCCACAGGTGTTCATAAGAGATAGTACCATTTACATGTAGGACCTCATGGCCAGCATCCACCACATCAGAGTTACTGAATGAGTTCCTTTTTTGTTATATGGAATGGCAATATACTGCACAATACAGTGTTTAGGAGGTTAACATAAGATATTTTAGCCAGAGGATGTAATCTACCTGAAGATCAATGACCACCAACAAGTGAGGCTCCCTAAAAGCTACCTGGCTCTGGTTGGAGAAAGTGATCAGTGTAAAACATCTAGCAGTAGGTATAGTGCCAGTGGCAGCAACAAATTTCAAAACATTTTGCTGGCCAATATTGCTGGATGAGATCACACGAACACCAGCTGGATTTGAATCGACAACAATGTTATGAGCTACCAGCAGAAATCCTTCCCAAGTTCTCTTCAAACTGGTGATGTAGATGCCATCACTCTTTTTTGTACATCTGCTCTTCCATCGGGAAGTCCAAATTGCTGCCACATAATAAGTCCCAAATAAGGGAGTGAAGAAGAATTGCTTCATCCCTCAATGTTGCCATATTATCATATTTTCACATCTTTGTGCCTCAAATCAAAAACTTCACAAATGATTTCACAAAATTTCAGTTGGAAAGGACTTCGAAAGTTATTTATTCTAATAGCTGCAAACTCAAAAACAAATAGGGCCAATTAAATTCTACATAGAGTTCTACTGTATTTTTTATTTGCTTTGTTAAATATTTCCCAATTATATTTTAATATAGTTCTGCCTGCACTTAGAATTATTAGTGTGTTTGATCCCTACAATCTAATCCAACATTTACTTGAACAGAAATATACTCTCAAACATCCTAGGCAATAGCTCATCTAATCATTAAAGAGTCTCAGTACTGGAGCGAATTAGTACCTAATGAGGCAAAATATTCCACTTTAGGACAGTTCAGAATGGCAATGGTAGGTAAAGAGAGTAGAGATATTGCCTAAATAATTGTAGTTTTGAAAGAATAAAAGTGAAAATGCAAGAAAGAAGAAAAAAAATACAGTGAAAACTCATAGCAACATATAGCACTGGGTTCCTGATTCTTCACAATTCTTACTCTGGGTTGTTCCCACTATATACACTCTTTTCCTTCCAGACTTCCACTTTTCATATATTACTTCAACATACCAAAAAAGTCTTCAAGAAGAAAAAAATTCTAAATTCATAAGCTGACACTGAATGTTAATGAAAGATTTATGGTCAAAGATATTTAACCTATCTTTTGAAGAACAAAACAAGCACTATACCAAGCTGTAATATACTACATTGGATCCTCCATCAAAGGGTACCCAGACAATGTCACTAAAACAAAAAGATAATAAAAGGTAATTAATATAATTTTCTGAATATAATTTTAGAAGATAATAGCTCCAGAAAGAGAAGGGAGCACAGATGTCATCAATCCGAGCCCTTTCATTTTATAGATGAGGAAACTGAGACCCAAGGATATGAAGTATTTTTACCAAGATCATACTGATAGTAAACATCAATTCTTTCTTTTAATCTTGGAGATGAATTGAAAATAATTCAATTAAACATGCTTTTATCATGTGGTACTAGAGATTCCTGTGCCAGCTGAAGACTTATTGTCCAATTCATTCAAAGATCTTTGACCTTGTCCATTTTTAACTTGAAATATCTACTCTTAAGCTTCTAAACAGATTCCTCAGACTCAAGCTTTTCAGACATATTCTTTCAAGAATAAGCAATTACTTTTCTATAACATCTAAATTGCATTTACCTAAGAAATTTTGAATCCTTTAGAAATAAGGAGACATAATTGCCATTACTCTCCCCCAAAGTGAGCTCCCTAGTTTGAAAAATTATATAATTCTGAAATATTAAACTAAACAATAGAAACTGAGATATCCACAGCTCTTCTCATTAATGGTTATGAAATCCAGATTTAAGACAGCTAACAGATTTAAACATTCTTAGTCCTACCTAGAAATCAACAGAAATGTATTGATTCCTTTGTGTTAGTAAAATTTGTTAAGCAAAACTGCAGATAAAGAACAAATATTTTAAAATCCTGTCCCAGTTTGATAGTCATATTATTAATAAATGTATTCAAATCTACAATTTTACTGTAAGTAAAAAATGTATAAAGAAATCCCTTAGATTTTGTATCAAGAATATTACTCTTTCAATCATACAGTTAACCAAAAAAATTCTAGAAATTTTAAAATGTTCTCTACTTGAAGTCAATAATTTTAAGTATCAGACTTCCTCAATCTATAATACATATGATTTGCTTTAAATTACAAAAGTCATCTAAATTTTTTTTGTTTTATACACATACACACACACACACACACACAGAAATGTATATAGAGAGAAAATCTAAGAGACAAATTTAAAATTAAAATTTTATTGAACTACTTTTTATCTCTTGAAACATGAATACTAGCTGTTTAAAATAGATATTAAGTACATATTTAAATAAGAAAAACATCTTACATTTTCCCCTCAATCTGCATATTTTTCTGATAACAATTTCCATGTACAATTTGGCATATAGAAGGGTAGAGTAACTATTGAATGATTTAAAAATGTTAATATTTAATGATAAAATTATTTTATTAAATAATGTCTTCAAGGGTGACTATTATTTTTTACAAGCTAAAAATATTCATTCAATTAGATATGCTTGATTTCACTCTGATTTTTGGGAAGAACTGAGAACTTTCCATCGGAAAACAATTTTGATGAAAACATTGATAAATTGTTTCCCTAAGAAAAAGAAACCAATGATAAAATTTAAGAAGATGATCTTAAGTACACCTCATGAGGAAAAAAAAAATTACATTGTCTAAGAAGGTTGTATTAACTAAAGAAAATAATAATAAGGGCACCAACAAAAGACCGTATTATAAAGTGCAAGATTTGAAGTAGAAGCAATACCCCACAGACATGCCTGTAGGCTCTAGGTTCTTGGACTGCTTTCATACATATGTCAAGGGCCAAGTTATGCCAAGAGGCAAGAATCATAAAAAGATGATCAGAGATTATGAGAAGGTACATTATATTAAAGATTATAAATTAAGCCAAAAATATTGTTCTCTGTATAAAGCAAGAAAAGAAAACCAAAATAGTTTTTCCATTATGAGAAATGCTTTACTTAGTAAATATTAAGATTTAAACTAGGGAGCACAAGTTATTCAAGAGGGAAAATAATGACTAAGAAAGTAAGTTTAACATTAAATATTAAACTTGACAAAACAGGAAATATTACTATATAAATTTAAGACAAAAGCATTTTTAAAGGATGTATATTATGTGTATGTACATATATGCATATATTTGTATATATCTATATGTATGGATATCTATATGTTTATATATGTATATTTATATATTTGTATGTATATACATGCATATACATGTATGCATATATTTAATTTCTGACCTTTTAGTAACTTAGGCAAATTCAGTTTACTGGAAAGATTTGGATAAAAAACATAGCAAATTATTTTAATAGTGTCTCTAGAATAGCAAGCACAAGAAATTTAGGGAACAAGCCAACCTTTTCTTGGGATTTCTCCCAGTCTTAATCTTTAGCTTCCAATTGAACTAATGATCCTTCATGATACTTACCCTCTCAGCCATCCCTCAGCCTGAAATTCCTCATGCTTTTAAATCTCAGTGTTTATATACAGAATCCAAAGGCCACAACAAAATCCCCTGGTCAACTGGAATAGAACTCTCAACTAGGATCTTCTGACTTCATCCAAGGGATTTCAAAGACTTTTTCCACTTAGTTTTTTTATGAGTAATTAAAGGATTCAGATTTATTCCTAACCTAAGTAAAGCATAAGAGCTAAAAGAGAGTGTAATGCTTTTACAACTATTCAGAAGTATCTGAGAGGGCACTTGAAGCTAGGTCTTTAATTCCAAAAAAGTACTCTTTCCATTGTCCATCTCTGGTTATCAGTGAAGAAGTAGAAAAAGCAGTGCAAAAGGCGATATGAAAACTTTCTGATTCCAAATGACAGAGACATTAAACAATAGACACCATAGAAGCCAGCTTCTTATACTGTGGATTGTGACCCCATATGGGGACTTATAAGTGAATGTGGGGAATGCAAAATTATCATTTATTGTCAGTAAACATTTGGTTTGTATGCCTATCATCTACCTAGATACTGGGTCACATAAAAATTTCTTGGGCTAAAGGGGTCACAAGTGGAAAAATTTTAAGAAACCCTGCCATAGAAAATAAGATTAAATCCCATGATAAAATAGGAAAAAGGAATTTTGTGGCATAAAAGTTATATATGGTAATGAAAATTATTCTTTGCCTGTAAGTAAAAAAAAAAAATAGTGGGCACTTTCTCTTCTTTGTGTGTAAATATCATAAACCAGAAATTTGACAGGAAAAAGGAAGGGATACATCATGCATTTCTAATAAAACATAAAATAGAGTTTTTCTATTTAATAGGCATATTTCATTACAGATCATATAGTCCATACTGACAGGATATGAAGAGAGAGAAAGAGAGAGACAAACCAACAAAACACTGTTTAATAATAAAGATTGGGCAATGAAATTAAACTTTATATTGCCTCTTGTGAACTTACGACAAACAGGATATGGGGTAAGAAAAGGAGGAGGGTAATCAGCAGTTGGCTCACATTTGTCTTGATAGCTAGTGAGAAGTTTATCTAAAATAACTGAAGCACAGGACAGTTAAAAATTAAGAACCAGGGTCACATGTAATTATTAAATCTGACAGATGTCAACTGATTTCAATTCTCTTTTAACTATTGTGAAATAAGTTAGTTAACAAATACTATTTCCACTATATAAAATGTGTGAAAGGCCACCTTGGGTTATTAAGGTATTCCTCTTAATCATAATTGTAGAGAAGATTAAGAATAATTTCAATATTATGAAATCATAACTTTATTTCTCAATTTTCTACAATCTGTTTTCCAAAGTGTTGGGCAGAAGGGGAAGCAAGACAGTCACTTAAATACCCAATAACAGATATATGGAATGGAGTTCAAAGTCGTTTGCTTTGCAAGTTCAACAGTTAAGAAGGCCACAGTTGATCACTTCAACTTTCCCAGCATAGTGTAAGTAACAGTTCCAGTGGGTAATCATAATTTCTGGTGAATTATAACTAGAACTGAGTGAGCAAAGGAGGAATAAACACTGGAGAGAGAGAGAGAGAGAGAGAGAGGGAGGGAGGGAGAGAGAGAGACAGAGAGAGAGAGAGACAGAGAGATAGAGGTTTAGATATTCCAGCCTTGTATCATATGGGGCTTATGGAAAATGTCTCAGTTCCAAAAATATTCTCTCTATATTTTGGATTTTTGTACTTGTTTGGAACTTCTTTTTATGATGTCTATATAAGGAAAGATAATGAAAAGTAAACTATTTGAAACTGTTTATAATAGGTATGCTAAGCTTTAATTTTGTGTACATGTGTATATGTTTGTATATGGCATGGACAGTAGGAGACACATAGTAGGGAAGGAGAAATGGGCTTGAAATAGATGATAGGTAGAAAGGTAAAAAGGAAGAGAGGGAATAGAAAAGAAGGAAGGCAGAAAGAGAGGAAGGAAAGAGGAAAGAAAAGCAAGGAGCTAGCTAGCTAATGAAGCTTTTGTTAAATTGAGATGCTTTTGTCATGTCAGTAAAAACCCTGTTATGAGGTCCAAGTGGAACATCACTGTCAATAATATGATAGCAAGGCTCCAAAGATATTTTTTAAAATTATAAATATTGCATTTACATGTGCTATATTTCATACACAAAGATGACATTATTGACTAACCATCAGTATGACATGTGGCTTTGAGTTTTTTATGTCATTAGTAGGGGTGAATTCATTCTATGCATTCATGCTTTATTATAAGTTTCAAGTTCATTCATTTATGCAACAGATATTTATTGAACAAGGCATCTGGCAAAGAGTTATATGCCCCAAGCAATGTTTAGGGTAAAAGAGGATATACAAAAGATATATAAGCTTACAGTCTAATGAGATTAGAGATGAGGAAGGGAAGACAAGCTGTGAAAAACACAAAAAGGAATCAAACATGCTACCTTTGTATATTAGAATTAGATGAATACCTTGTGAGCTACTATATTTTTCATTGTTCTTTAAAGTTCTTAAATTACTTTTGTGTAAAGATCAAAGCTACATATATTTTTATTTTTTTCTTCTTTTTCTTCTGATCCAGATGTGACTGCAATAGTAAAAAGAAATCCCAATGAAAAAATTCTCTTTATCAATGTAGATCAGCCACTTGTCTGAAATTGCAAAATGTTAGTTCCCCAGGGAAGTTAATTGACTTTCCTAGCATCACACAAGGAGTATGAATCTGGGGCAGGACTTGAACCCAGATATTCCTGACTCAGAGGTCAGTTTGTCTGATTTTCCATGCTATTCTTTATTTGCTTTATTCCTTGAAGAGGGCAACAAAATACTATATCTTGTATTCATTCTAAATATATGTTTACATAGTTATTAAAATTATGTCTATAAAGAGAATTTATTTTTTACAAGTTAATGTATAATGCAAACAGCATTCAATATACTACGTCATCTGAACATCTGGTTTTTAAAATGTTTAAGTATCCAGCTGTGTTATGAATTCTAAAGAGGACAAAAAACAAACATACAAACAATAAAACAATTCTTTGGCCATAATATACAGCAAGTCATAACTGAAAGAGATGAGAAAAGACAAAGAATAAAGATGAGACCCATTTCATTCTCATGGGTTGGGTCACTACTCAGAAAGGAAAAGAATACTCTGCTAGACTTGTAAAGAGGAAATGGAATATATGTGTAAAGAAGTGGAATATAATAGCAGGATGAAAGAGATAAAGGAGGAAAGAAAAGGAATAATAGAGAAGGAGATAGATAACAGCAGAGATGAGAAGTCCTGTTACAATAGTAGTCACAAACATGTCTTCAATTGACTATCCCTTGCAGGAAATACCCATAAGATATTTCTTCCTTATAGAAAAGCTTTCTAAGTTCATAGATTGTATGCTATTGTATGTTCTTTATAAATTTATGATTTTTTTTCCTTTGGTGTCTTGAGAAATGATGGTTCCATATAAGATGTGAAATCATTTTGTCAGATACAAACGTAGGTACTGTCAAAGGAAAAGAAAAGACTGATACGGCATGTGGATTAGGTTTGTAACTTATGTGCCTAGACAAGAGATTTGTCATACATATTTTTATTAAAAGGTTAAAAACCTGGATACCATTTTTTTTACTTTTGCTGCAGTGAAATCTCTTTGATTTCTGAAACATTAATCAGCTCCACAACTTTAAACTGGTACCCCTACCCTAAGGAAGATACTCTCTATGACATGGAACAGGGACTGTGCTAATTCCAGCTAATGAAGGGGATTGAGACTCCAAAAAATTGAATATATTTGAGTAATTATTACTTATAAATTGCAAAGGGTTCCTGAGGCTATTAGGGACTAAAAAAATTTGGAAAAATTTGAGATTGTAATATATATTTGAGCTCAATTCTTAGGAGAATGCAAAGTTGTCTCAGCCATCAGCAAAAAAAAAAAAAAAAAAAAAAAGGTAATAAGAAACCCCTGGCTGACAGAGCAACCTTTTATAGTTTATACTTTTATCTGTAACCTAGAGGAGATTTAACAGGCAAAATGTCACTTCAGATCAAATATCTTCCTTCTATATCCAATTTTATCACATCCTAATATAAAAATATAAATTAACATTATTAATTGATATAATAAATTTTAATAATGACTTTGTAGTATACAAGAGATGTCTCTTCCTCCTCTAGTATATATTCATACTTAATACTCAAATCGAAGGGCTTATATTTAGATCTCCCTTCAAACACAAATACAAGGTTTGGATAAATAGGTAATCATCATAAAATATCAAGTAGCAATGGTGGGAGGAAGGGAGAGAGAGAAGGAGAGAGAGAGAAAGAGAGAGAGAGAGAGAGAGAGAGAGAGAGAGAGAGAGAACATTTCAAAGTAGTATTCTCATTGTGCAAGATTCCAGTAAAGGAAATAATAAAGTGAAATATGTAGGGAGTGGGGAAAGATTATTCTTTGAGAGAAAAAAAAAATCTTATTAAAAGGAGGACCTAACAATTCCATAGATTAATTGGGAGCCAACTGAGATAATTGGGCCTATGGGAATAAAATTACACCCATCACAAAATGCTTTTTTTTTTTTCACAAGTACAAGTTAAGTGCTTGATGCTTTAATTGAGGGGTCCCATGACTAGGAAAGTGGGACTGGTCTAGAAGAATTGCTATTTGGTAAAGCAAATCCCTGAAGTACTTTGGCATCATTAAAAGCTACATTTATTTTAAGGGAACAAATTTCTAGGCTTCTTGGAGACACTTGAATAAGAATGTAGTTATAATTGTACATTCCAATCAAATCATAACTTTATGATTCTAATTTTGACCTACAAAATAACTTATAAATGCTTTATAATTCTTCTTTGAGTTATAAAGAGGTTATTCTATTCAGTGGGTACCTTTAATATAGTCACTGTACCAAGTGTCCCTACTTATATTATAAGGGGGAAAAAAAAAAAGAACATAGGAAGTTAGTCCTAGAAGGCACCCATGAGATAATTTCCTGAAAGGGACTGATCGTTTAGGGCAAGAATTATCTTGCCCTAAGTTAAAATCTATGTCATAGGGGAGATAAGTTCTCCTCAACTTCAAGATTTTGTCATAGTCTATAGGGATACTAAATTAACTACTACAACTTTAAAAAAAAAAAAAAAGCTCCTCTAAGTAACTGAAATTCAGAAATAAGACAAGGAATCCAACATTCTGGCATAAGGAGTTTGGAGATCATAATATAAGCACGCAAAAAAATAAGAAATCACCTAGTAAATACCATAAAATCACAATATTAGTGCAAGTATTTTCAGTACAAAATTCCACTCACACCTATGGTTGCAATAATAAGGATAGCAAATCATGTTTTCATATACAATTGGAGCATTTATTACTCCAACATTTGTTGTTTGTTAATTTACAAACTCAAGTGAAACTGCATTGCCTTATCAATTGAAGATCTTGTTTACATGCTAGATATTCAGTGTGTAGGTTGTTTCTCCCTCTTCCCTCATATAAATTCCTGCTTAAAAACTGAGCAGGATATTACCTTTTTTAAAAAAACAGAACAAAATGGTAGACTATTTTTCAAATCTGTTTTACACTTGTCTCTAAGGAAATTACTCTAATCAGACACATTGTTTGGGTTTTAATTTACCTTTAGGCTAGAAGCCATTTAATCAATGACTAGGTGTTAATCTGGGTTAATATAATGACATGCCCAGTAGTCAAGAGAAACTAGACATATAGCTTTTTGTTGTATAGCATGGTGAGGATCAAATATTTAAGTATAAGATGTCAAACCTGATACACAACTCTTATAATGTAGACACGTCCTATTTGTATATAGATTCTTCATTCTAATATTCAAGCTATGGGATATTTTATCACTGCATTATATTAGATAACAACATAATCTGTTTATTGCAAACTGCTTCCATATGTCCTCAGAATTTAGTAGTGTGGAAAATTACAACCTTAAAAGTAGGTAATATTTATAAATTTAATGTCACCTGCTCAGGTGGGTTATTATAGGCAGGAAAGAGTCTCACAAAAATAGTTTTAGTCATTTAAATTTAGTTGATTACAAAAGGATGCTAGCAATCCTCTTAAGTTTAGCTTGATTAGGCATAGGACTGAATAAATTAAGCTTTGTATAAATTGCACTATTTATTTTTTGTATAGACACTGTGACCTGAGTTGCACGTCCAGCAATGTACCTGAAACTCCAAATTCAGAAAGGATTTTTCTTTTTATTTGTGATGCATTTGAGAATTCTCTACCACATCAAGTCCAAGAGAGGTGTTAGGAAAAAGGGAATGGGATGCTCATATTGTCAGGCAGCTTTCCCTTGTCACATATACCTGCACTTTCTCAAATTAACATGTGTTCCAAGGCACAATATATCCCAACACATTCAAAAACGAATCTGCTAGAAAATGCATTGCCCAACACTTTCCTAACATGTTTTATTCTTATTCCACAAGGAAAAGGGTTGCTATTCTGAGAAGCCAACATCTGACTCACCCAGTCATTACCTGATGGACTAGAAAGACACCTTGCAAACCTACGGCGTTTGCATTGCCCCTACATGAATCACTGTCGACTGTGACGAGGTGAAGATGGCATTCCCCAAACAGATGGCTTAACATTGTGCATAAGAAGGAGAAAAACACACACACAGATACACACAAAACTGATGTTGTCTATTCTTTTTCCTGCTCATCTACTAGATTTTGCCCTTGGGGAAAGTCATCAGCAAAATTTAAAATATATTTAATAAAATTTATGAAGCACATATAAATGAACAGATTGAAGAGCTGACATGCCAGATACAATGCACAGCTTTTATGTCCTTAGTTTTACTGTTTTATAAAGGAAGCCAAAGTATTTATTATGTTCATCCAGGTACCAACATTTGGGCATTGTTCGACCCTAGGGTTGTAATGTGAATCCCTTGAGGCAAATCACAATACACCAAATGACGTATTGTTATTATTACAGCAAGCTTTAAAGTGGACTACATTCAAGTAAAAGTAGGACTCAGTGGGCAGCAAGACTATTGTGTATAATTAAAATTACTCTTCCCCCTCCTGACATTCAGATGGTTTTCATAGTTACCAAAGATTAGACAGAGCTTTATTTTATTTCCTAAAGCTCTGGTGCCCTGGCTCCCCAGGAAATTTTTTTTCCTATTTTGTGATCAGTGAGTTTGTTACTTTTCCTGTGCTTGTATTAATCGGGATATTATTTTCTGAGAATATGACATTGCAATCCTGTATAATTATCAGATTCTATCTGCATGATAATTAAGCTCTTATTTTTTATGCTGATTGCTGTTAATGCCTCAACAAAAATAAGAGTCTTTTGAGGATTATATGCAACCTGAGCAGCTTTGATTTACAAATTATGAAATAAAGCATTTTTTAAGCAATAGCATCATTTATTTGTTTACTTTTAAAATGGATCCTTTATAGGATTCTGAAAATAGAAGTACAAAGGCAGGGCTCCTTCAGGAGCTTGAAGGAATATTTTGTTAATACTATTGAAGCATTTTTAAAACTTCCTCTCTAATCATCTTTAATAAATTCCCTGTCTCTGTATCTGTTTTTAGACTACATTTGGATATATTATGATTTTCCTCACCACATGACTATATCCCCATCCTCCCAAAAAAAAAAAAAAAAAAACCACAATGAAAACTAATGTAGCCATCTAACCAACAACAACCAACAGTCACTTATTGAATTTCCCTAAAGGATGTTCTTCCTTCTACAGTCTTCCCACAAGTATCATATTTAATTCCCATCCCAGTCCATACAACATACATTTGCAAGAATGGGATACAGATTTGTGAAGGGTGTTAAGGTCAGCCCTACCTATAATTTCAGAAGTGATTGTGATATTCCAACCATTCTGGAGAGCAATCTGGAACCTACCCTGTGACCCAGCAGTGCCATTATTGGGTCTGTACCCCAAGGAAATCATAAAGGAGGGAAAAGAACCCCCCATGTGCAAAAATGTTTGTAGCAGCTCTTTTTGTACTGGCAAAGAAGTAAAAAATGAGTGGATGCCCTTGAATCGGGGAATGACAAAACAAGTTGTGGCACATTTGGGTAATGGAATATTATTGTTCTATTAAAAAAAATGATGAACAAGCTGATTTTAGAAAGGCCTGGAAAGATTTACACGAACTGATGCTAAGTGATACAGGCCATACCGGGAATACCTTGTACACAATAACAGCAAGAATGTGCAATGATCAACTATGAAAGAGTTCGTTCTTCTCAGTGATCACTCAGAGAGTGATACGAAGCAATCTCAATAGACTTTGGACAGAAAATGCCATTTGACTCCAAAAAAAGAACTAAGGAAACTGAATATAAATCAACACATGCTATGTTTACTTCTTTTGGCTCTCAGGTCAAACTATCAATTATCACTCCTTTATTGTATATTTATATAGATATAGATATACTATCTACATCTATATCTATCTATATATATAAATATATATATATATATACTATAAACACAGGGGATCATCATCATCAACACTGGGATGAGAATTAAATATGATACTTGTGGGAAGACTGCAGAAGGAAGAACATCCTTTAGGGAAACTCAATAAGTGACTGTTGGTTGTTGTTGGTTAGGATGGCTACGTTAGTTTTATAAAAGTTTCTTGGGCAAAAAAAAAAAGGCTCATGAATGGGGAAAGTTTAAGAAGCCTTGATCTAGAGTAGTTGATCTCCAAACTGACAACCATCATTATATCATATCCCCCAAAGTTTATGGGATTTTGTGACAAAAAGGTAATGTCAACAGCTGCCACTCCTATTCCTAATTTGCATTATTTGTGTGCTGGCAAATATTTAACAACTAGCTCTTTAGGTAGGTCAATGATATTGAATCCCAAGCTTTTAACACTTAGGTGCATAATTTCTGATGTAACTCTTATATTATTCTGGTCTAGCTTAAGGGGAAGTTCTTTTATTATTTCACTGAAGCCCATGGGAGTATTATTCATTTATGGGAGAAGGCATGGGAATTGCTACTATTTAATCCCTTTCCCTTGTTATTTGCACAGCTTTTATGTCTTAGCTAAATGTTTTTGCTATTGAATTAAAATATCTTTCATGTTCTAGTATTAGACTGGTAAACTGGCTAGAGACTTGAGCTATGATCTGCATAGCTAATAACTAACATTATTCACATTTAACTTAGAAAAAATAAAAGAATTCTAAACCACAATTTTTACAGTTTGTGGGACTAAGGAAAAATAAGTTGAGAACCACTGAAGTTCCCGTCAGTATTACTACAATTGGCTTGAGGTCTGAGTTATAATATGTATTAGAATCTGTGGAATACTACTTTAAGTAACTCTTCTTTAATTTCAACAAAATGTTCTCTTCCATGTGTCCCTCTTAGATTCTATAAGAAATAATTTCCAAACTATGTATGTATGGATAGAACACAGTCCATACACCATCTACACATGATTCTAAAATACTCTCTTAAACAGCTTCACACTTGGGGGAAGGAGTGCTTTTCTGGCATGCTATAATTCATTCCATCTACTGTACTTCTACTCTGTCTAGGATGGCTCTCAGGTCAAACTATCAATTATCACTCCTTTGCAGCTACAGAATTAAATCATATACAGATAATCTGACTCATTCAGTGATGGCATATTAACAACTATATGTGAACCTAGAACTAAATTCCTTATCTGGGACAATGGAGGATTTGAGACTGAAATAATTGCTACATAAAAAAATAAAATAGGAAGTTACCATCAATGACAAAGCAAGAATCTAAATGGAAATGAACCAGAAAAAATGGATTTTTATTATTTTTTTTCTGTGTTCTATCCATACCTATGATAATTCTATCTACCTACCTATCTATCCATGTTACTAATAAAGTAACAATCTGAACAATGCAAAAGACCAATACCTCCTCTGCAATTTATAGTCTAAGAGAGTTACTTAGGGTCCTGAAAGGTTAATTGACTTGCCAAGGGTTACACAGCTAGCATATGTCGGAGGTAGCACTTGACCCTAAGTCTTCCTGGTACTGAGAACAGCTCTCTATTTACTATGATGTTTAACACTCTTATAATCATAAATTATATGATATTTATAACTTTTATAACTTAAAATCTTAAATTTCTCTTTCAATATAAAATATGATTTTGATTCAAATTACAATCAAATTACAATCACTACTAAACTGAAATTAAGGGAAAACTACATTTCAACCACATGATAAAGGCATTATTTGATATATCACTGAGACTTTATCCTGAAGGATTTTTTTTCATGAAAAGAATGAAAAAAACAAAAGATCCTAGGAATTAAAAGGAACCACTGAAATACAAAAATATTTTCTTGATATTCTTTCCTTCATTAAATATAACCAGGGTGAGTCCTGGTCAAAATTTTTAAACACAAAGTCTGGTTTCAGTATTTTATGCCATTTGTGTCCTTTCTCTCACTATATGGGTATTATTTGTACTCCTATTCTATCACATATGTACTACATCAGTATTCACTAAAACTTCTAACCCAGGACCTCTTAACCTAAGGTCTGTGAAGTAATTTTTAAATTATTTTTTGATTACTGTATCTCATTATAATCTATCTCTTTTGTAATATTGTGTATTTTATTTTATTCATTTTAAATGACCGTTCTCAGCAAAGGTCCTTAGGTTTTTTTCCAGACTACCATAAGAAGTTTATGACATCCCTCCCCCCAAAAAAAACAAAAAAATACACAATTAAGAACCAACATTCTATCCAGGCAAACTATGCCTTAAGGAAAGATATTAAAACTCATTCACAGTAAGGCACAGCTTAGTGTGACACCTCTCTGAAGTATCAGAATTTTAACAGATGGACTAATAAATCATTAGGAATGATATCCAGTTGCCACTTTTGAAGGTAAGAAGCAGGGTCCTGACAAATCACAAAACGGTATCCTATACTGTCTCTGGAAAGTCTGGTCTTAAACATGGCTCTGAAATGAGGACTTCACAGGCAAAACAAATGTGAATATAAGCATCCTGTCTTTCCAAGTGGGGCTGGTGGTCACAATTCATCCTGATTTTATTTTAAACTATTATTAAATTCAAATGAATTCACTAAAAGCTATTTTGTTCCATTAGCCTGGTGCATTCCTGTCTCTACTCAGCTCTTATATCAACAAATGGGGCAGTAATGCTGCTTCTTTCAGGGCAGAGACAAAACATGGACTACATCCAGTTTTTAATCAGCTGTACAGATGGGTTTATTTTACAAATGCACCAGGCTGCACAGATGGAGGTTCCTGAATGCCTGACAAGGTGTTAAAACTGGGCTTGAGATTACAAAGGGATAAAAAAGCAGCATAGGAAATTACAATTAGTAAGGACTTGATCTCAGAAGGGTTTATTAGTTCAGAACTTAAATTTTGTCCTTGGCATCTAAAAATTTCTTTGGAAAGGGTGGAGGCATGAGAAAAAGTAATACACATCAATTAGGCTAATGTTCTCTCATATCTGTATCAAGTTAGAGCTCAGGGTATCAATTTAACTAGCAACTATTCCAAGCACCAGTAAAATTAAGCAAAAAGTTACTTTTACATATTCTGAAAGAGCTGAATGTTTGGAACAATTTTATTTGTTAAATATTAATAAACAGATTACATCAGTAATTAAATATTTAATAATTTTACATTCAATATCAAATATTGAATAAATGATCAAAATGAAACTTCATATTTAAGTTTTCATTTACCTTATGTGAGCATGGAGGCCCCTATTGGTTCCCAAAAATTGAGAAACAAGGAAACTCAAAGACAGAAACTCTATGGTTAATAAAGACTTTTTTTTTAAAGTCAGTAATTAGTTGGCACTCTCACTCTCCCTTTTTTCCCTTTGTAGAATTAGAGATTTCTTTATCAACATCCCTCTCCTCAATTAAAAAAGAAAAAAAAAACTTCCCAATTCCTGATTTGGAACATTCCCTATTCATTTTGATAAAGATTAAATTATCTCCAGCCTTCTTCTATGGCTACTACTTCCTGAACCTTGTATGTATGTCTGTGTATATATGTGTGAATGTGAAAGAGATACAGAGACAGACAGAGGGACAGAGACAGAGAGAGAATCAGAGACAGAGAGAGCAGAGAGGAGAATTTTAAATATGTGATCAGAAGGAAGTAAATTTTTATTAAAAACAGGGGAATCTAAAAAGACAATAGCCATCATTTATGCTTATATTATGTTGTCACTGAATTGTCTCTTAGTCTATGTAGTTATTTCAACAGAGCTAAAGATCTGTCTACCAGGAGTTCTCAAACTATGGCCCACGGGCCAGATGCGGCAGCTGAGATCATTTATCCCCCTCACCCCAAAACTCTGAAGTTTCTTTATTTAAAAGACCCACAAAACAAAGTTTTTGTTTTTGCTATAGTTCAACCCTCCAACAGTCTGAGGGACAGTGAACTGGCCCCCTATTTAAAAAGTTTGAGGATTCCTGGGACAATTCTCCTCATTTACAGATTTAGAGAGACCCAAAGGGGTTATCAGGTCATATAGCTCCAAATCAAGACTAGTTAACAAGTATTTATTAAGCACTTGCTAATGTTCCAGACAATATGCCAAGAGTTGTAAATAAGGCCCAAAATACAGTTCTTGCCTTCAGGGACCTTATATTCTACTGGGAAAGATAAATAAATAACAGTGCACATATAAGACATACACAAGAAATAGAAAGCAGTCTGAAAAGGGTAGACTTTGGCAGCCAGAGTAATAAAAAAAGTCAGAAGATGGGATTTGAGCTTAGTTTTCAAAGAAGCCCAGGAAACTAAGAGGCAGAATTAAGTAGATACAGCATTCAAGAAATAACCAGTGCAAAGATCCAGTTAGGAGATGAAGTATTTTGTTAAAGTAGGCCAATATAATTGGATCCAAAGACTGAGTGGAGGAAAGTGTGAGGAGCCTGGAAATGTCTTCCCCAGTATCTCCTTTTTTCTGATTTCCTTGTCTCTCACCATTCTTAGGCTTGTTAATACTGTCTCAAAATTTGCCTAACATATACACATAGTTCAGTAGCTATCTTGTCTATTATTCTTTATATTTCACAGAGTTCTTCCCTTCCAACAACCCAGTGAGATAGTATATTATCCTCATTTTTATAGGTGAAGGAACTGAGGCTAAGAGAAAGTGACTAATCATGATTATATACCTAGTAATAAGTGGACTTGTATTGAATCTGGATCTTCTTTCTGCAAATTTACAATGCTTTCCACCACACTGAGCTGATATTAAACTCTTCTTTCACACAATCATTACCAAGTCAATAAAAATTTTCCCCTTTTCCTATATCCCTATGTTTATTTTATTACAGCACCAAATGATGGATAAATGTGAGTAGTTTTCAGTTGCACCTGTATCAAGGAAAATAAAGTGATGTCAAAAAAAATCACAAAATTAGTTCCATCAACACCTAAAATCCTTGAAGTGTCCAAAAATCCCCTGAAGAATTTCCACAAGTCTACATCCTCTATCTTTTCAAGCACTCACATTCAAATATAAATTTTAAAAGCCTATTTCTTATCAACTTTATTTCACTTAATTGCTGCTACTGTTATAGTATGTTATTTTTTCCAGAAATATACAGTATTTCATTCTTTTATATATATATTAAAAATACATTATGAATTTCACCAAATCAGTTTGCAAAGGAAAGACAATGTATTGGGACTTTCTATTTTGATTGTATGGGAAAACATTTTTAAATATCATGTGAAATATGATATTATATGTGTGCATATATAATATATGTGATTATATTATTTATCCCTAACCATTGCAGAAATAAAACATTAATTTCTGAAAAATGCAGGTCATTGATTATCAGCATGGGAACTTTCCAAAGTATGGATCTTCCTTACTCACCATAAAGCTCAACCTGTCTATGGCCTAGTAAGTAAATTCTTGGGAGGTCCCTGACACATATAAAGAGGAATACACATCATTTAGGCTAATGCTGTTTCATATCTTTAATAAGTAAAATGTCACAGTATTATTTTGGTTAACCCTTCCAAAGAACCAATAAAATAATAATGGCATTTAATGTTTATAAGGGATAAATATATTTGATGAGACATCAGATTTTGTTAAATATTCATCTTTATAAATTAACAATGAATGCAGGGTCCTATAATAAAGTTCTTCAGTACTTTCTTCATGTTCCTTACACTTATGAAAAGAAACATTTATTTGCCAGAATAACTGAAAATGTGCCAAAAGGCTTTGAATCGTTTCTGGTGTGTCTGTACAAAACACATATCCAAAACACCATAAAGTTTGCATTAAGTTTTCTTTTCCTTCTTGTATGCATGAAAGAACATACAGTGAATTCTCCAAGTACTCACATTTCACAATATGTCTATCACTATGTAGTATAGAACATATAGTCACTACTCAAACATATGTTTGTTAATGAGAAGATCCTATAATGAAAAAATATCCAGCAGAGGATTTAAATCAAGGCAAAATAACCTACAGATAATCATATACACTCCATCAGAGGTTTTTTTTTTTTGTTTTTTTTTAAATAAAGGGTCCATAAATTTGGGGTTTTAAAAATATTTTGATAACTATTTTAATATAATTGGTTCCTATATAATCCTAGGTATTCTATTCTTTGCATTCAAAAATATTACTCTGAAAAGGGATCCCCTAGGTCTCGCTAGAATGTCACATGGTTCTATGACACTAAAAAAGGTTTAAAATGTCTCCTCTACATGGTATTTGTAGATGAAATTGTGCTCCCTTTATCAAGCCCAGAAACATTAAAGAGCTTTATAAACAAGGATGTTACAATTCAAACTATTCACACAGGAAAAAGCAAGTGGATTTGTAAATGCCTATTATCCAGACAATGAGATGTAGTTAGATGGATAACTCATGAAACTGGTCCATCAATATCTACATCTTAGAAAGACATGGCAGATGAACAATCAGCTAAGCTTAGATTTGAATAGGAGGAAAAGAACAGACTGGATTACATCTGAGAAATTGTGTGGTGCTTCCAATTACTGCCAAATTTTCCTCAGAACAAAACCAATATTCTTCCAGTGATGCTGGATGGCTCTAAATCATGGAGTACCATAATGTCTGGAGATTTGAAATTGCAAGGGCATGCAAAGGCCAAAGGAGACACACATCATCATAGAGAAATAGGCTACAACATGTTGCACACACACACACACAAAAAAAAAAGCATAATGGACATTTTTAAAGAGATTTATGACCTGCAAAAGGCACCCTGGTCAAAGCAAGCAAAAAATAACAGATGGACAGCTTAGCAATGAATTAGCATCTATATTATGTTAAAAGGCAAAGAGAAAGGCCTCCAGCACATTGGGTGAACAATCCTAATGGAGAATTTGTGGAAGAATATGGACCATGGTGATATGTATTGAGTGTGAATGAGTAGTAGTCTGCAGTGCCTGTGAAAGCACAACTCAAGTGAAGAACAGAATAAAACAAACCCCTATAAAAAGGTTCTAATGACTGTCTCTACGATTTTAGAAAAAATTTCTGCTGCTCTGTCTTGCACCCTACATTTTGGACTAAGGATGAGGACTAAGTTGTAGGCAGAGAATTAAAAAGAAAATCCTTAGTGTAGTATGAGTGTGCCTTAAAAGAGACATCAACTGAGACTATTTATTAAACGTCCATGATATAGAAACCACAGGGCTCCATACTGCCACCAGTGAAAGGCAAGAATTCCGGTGCAGTAATGAGATGCATAGAAGAGCCCCTAGCAATCTCTACCTCCTGTGCTTGCTAACTGTGTGAGTAACATGGTAAGTTGGTGAGAATCAAGTCTATACCTCAAGGCATCTTGTTGCTAATGACTCTGCTATTTTTTGTCTTGCTAATGAGCTTAAGAAAGGAATTCTATAACAAATTTAAATGTGAAAAGATATTCATCACAGTATAATATAGGTGAACACTTGGGATTTCTATGAGCTGTATCATATAGTCTATTATGCTGTAGATTGGAATATATAAGAGCAAGATGCTAGTACATAGCTGCCTTTGGTGTCCAGAGATGCTGCTACTATAGCTGACTGCTAAACTCTGAGTCCCATCTGGGTATAAATAAAAAATGGACAATCAAGGAACATATTCAAAATTCTATTTGAGGGGTATTTCTTCTTTGGTTTGAAGCTTTACTTCTGGTTTATGATTACTTTTAACTAGTTTATAAACTTAGAGTTAATCTTGTAGCAGGAATTCTTTGAGGTAGATCAGAGGCTGGAATCTGTGGAAATTATTTGGAAAAGCAGTATGTGGTTAGTAGAGGAATCCGGTCTAATCGTTTGATAGTAAATTGCAAAGAGAATGTACAATGTATTAGGGATAAATGAACCTGGTCTTCTCTGCCCTTTGGCTGACACCCGTATCTAGGACAGATAAGTGAAGTAGGCAATATAATAATCCTCTATGTGTTGGAACTCCTAAGAAGCTCTTCTATTTCCAGTGCAAATTTGTTTGGAGGGAAGGAAAATTTTCTGCTGGAAGAGCCACAAGAAACAAAGAGAGAATGAAAGTGGAACTTGGTTTGGAGCAGTTGGACTTGGAGTTAAAGATCTGGGTTCAGATTCCTCTTCTGACACTAGCTAATTGACACCTTTCTGTAAAATAAGGGTTTTACATTTAAAGGTCTCTGAAATCCATTCATACTCTAAATCTATTATATTATACTTAGTGCTGGTTGAGCCAGAATAGGGAGGTTGGAAAGATATGATGGTAGCTTCTTCAGACTAGAAAAAGTCAGAATAAAAAACAACAAGGTAACTGAGAGTCATGGTAGGAGGACTCAGGACAGAGTACCACTGTGTGGGGGAAAAGAGACATTGTAAGAGACTGAATCAAGGCATACCTAAGGACAAAAGAGCTGGCACTAAGGAAACTGATACCAACAGAAAGATCAAGCTCTAAACTCCTTGCTTTTATTGTGGCCCTACTCTATAAGCCAAAACATTTTAAAAGGGTCTGATAACAGTGGAAGGTTTCTTGACTTTTATTTTATTTGTATTTGTGGGTGTGGGTGTAGCAAATGGAGTTAAGTGACTTGCTCAGAGTCTCACAAGTAGTAAATGTTGAGTGTCTAAGGCCAGATTTGAACTCCAGGGCTGGTGCTTATCCACTGTATAATCTAGCTGTCCCTTGTTATTTATTGATTTATTGGTTTCTTGAGTTTTGATAAACTTAAGTTTTTGTTGTTCTTTACTGCTTTAATCAAACTTAAAACAATTACCATTTATTAAATGCCTAATACACACCACACATTATGCTAAGAGATAAATATCCAAAGAAGGAAAAAAAAAAATAGAACCCTCTTGTCCTCAAAAAACTGCTATTCTTGATTCAGGAAAGTAATATGTACATATATACATGAACACACACACATATATATTATATATGAGCTATATAATATATATGTTATAACTTTTACATAACTACCACTGAGCAGCTACATATCACAGTGGATAAAGTCTATAGCCATCTTCTCTATCTCAAATATGTCCTCAGTTATTTTCTAGCTATGTGATCCTAGCCTGCACTAGAAGTTATGATTTGCCAAGGGTTATAGAACTAGTAATTGTTGGAGGTGGGACTTGAGTCATCTGGATTTGAAGCAAGCTCATTATCCACTATTCATGCTGTTCTTTATATTAAAATAAAATAAAAATTACTTTTTGGAGAGAAAACACTTCACTAGGAGGAGAATTAGTAAAGGCTTCATGTGAAAGGTGGTATTTGAATTGAATCTTGAAGGGTCTCTACAAGGCAGAATGAGATGGAAGCCCCCAGTAGAAAAAAGAATGGAGTCAAGAAAAAGACATTTATGTATGAGTGAATTAACCCTCTTTGATCTGTTTCCTTATTAGCCAAAATGCTTGGAGGGTAATGATAGCACACTTGAAGGGAAAACATACCAAATACTGAAGTTCCCAAAAGAAGCAAGGGAAATAAATAAGTCAATCCTAGTGTGTTTATGGCCTAAGAATACTTCTGATCCAGGGTTCTGTTTTCCCTATACAGTTAATCCCAGGTGATTATTTTTAGTTTGGCCATTACATTTCCATTCCATTCACCTTTTAAAACAAATAGTTATTTATTTAAATAAGCTTTTAAGAATAATAAATTGCTATCAAACTGAACTTCTTCCTTTTGTAGGAACCTACTGACGCAATGCCCAAGCCTCCCCCTTTACAAGCTTGCACTAATCGGCTACAAGGTCTGTAATCTAACAGATCAAGAGAGCACACACGCTGCCCAGACATTTTCATCTAAATGATCAAAGAGTCATGACTCTGTCTTTTAAATAAGAATATGTCAATAGTAAGCTTTCCTTCAATATCTTTGAAATCCTGCTAAAGTAATGTATAAAGACTCCTTTAAAGAAACACATTTTTCCCTAGTTATTTTTTCTCAAAATGGCATAAAGAAAAAACCCAGAGTAGACAGTATATTTTATATTCTTTTAGGATCCTATAGGGGACAAAATTTTTTTTAAAAAGGTATATTCCCAGCATAGTTCCAAGAAAAAAAGCTCTTGTAAATCAATGTTTTCCTAATAGGCATATGTATACAAGACGAGTATACAAGAAAGAGAAGGGAAAGGAATAAGCATTTATTAAGCACACATATATGCCAGGAATTTTGCTAAGGGATGCATATTTTCTCAGTTAATTCTCACAAGTATCCTATAAGGTAAATGTTATTGTGACCCCCATTTTACAGTTGAGGAACCTCAGACAGAATTAGGTTAAGTGACTTGCCTAGGATGACACAGCTAGTAAATGTCTAGGGCCAAATTTGAATTAAGGTTTTCCTCATTCCATGCTCAGCACTCTATTCATTATAAGACTTATCTGTAAGACAATCCACTGGTGTGTTCAAAGAAAATATTGCAAATGAATAACATAGCCACTCTATTGATCAAGCTAGTGACAATGATCTGCCTCTTTGGCTCTCCTTGTCACCTACACACAGTATGAACTGGGCTATTTGAAGCATCATACATGTTCCTCCCTGGTAGGCAGACTGGTGGACAGTCTGGAAAGCAAAGAAGGGCCATTCAGGACTAGAATACCAGGGCCTACTCAGGGATCCTGCCATCTGCCCTAATTCCTTCTCTCCACATAGCACAGTTAGCCTAGAGCTCTAAAATCTGATATCCAGAGACTATGTTGCCTTTCTCCCTAGCATCAATGAAGATAGGAGTTTACACACTTAATTTCAACAAAAGCCTCTGAATAATTGGAGGATAAAACTGAAAAAATGAATATCATGATTTAGATCAGTTGATAATCAGTTGGATATCCTTATTTTTGTGAACTTTCTTTTAACTCTCAATAACCATTAAAAATCAGTCTTAAATAAACTGCTCAGAATGAGAACTGAACTCAGTTATCACAACTCAGAATTAGAATTTTTTTAAACCTTTTCCTTTCTCTTTCCCCCCTCAGATCAGCCAATCCAGGTTAAGAGAAGGAGAATTTTAAATCACAGTCTCACAGAGGGTTAAACCAAGGTTTCCAAAAATAATAGAGCATTTTTAATGAGCTTGTTCTCATTAAAATTAATAAAGTATTAGAGGGAACAAAAGAAGTTCTGGAACTACCAATAAAACAAGAGTTTTAAAAGTATTCTTCATCTTATCTTTATCTCATCCTTTATAAATTTATATTCTTTATATTTAATACTGCAAGGTACATATGACATAAATAAGAATAATAATAAATAAAAATAAAAAATAATAATAAATACAATATAACATATAAGTAAGGATACAATATATACAGTTCAAATATTTCTTACTGATATGTATATGAAACCAAAAAAGTTTGGAGTAATTTCCCTAGATTACTAATCTTTTATATCAATTGATGCGGCTACAACTTAAGGTATCAACAATGGTTAGAATCATATTACTTCCCAAGACTGATATTGGGTCTCACCATTGTTTTTCAAATAGTACAATTCATACTGTGTGCAGGTGACACCAAATGAAGTAGAGCTTTAATTTTTCTTCTTTCCTCTCTTAGTCTTGCTAGGGACTAATGACTGAGAAGAGTTTGGTTTCTCTATTCTATCCAAAAGGCTATGGGAAGCAGCTATAGGTAATTATGCCAGTGGTGCCCAAAAGAAAAATGAGGGAAAAAGTAGAAAATGGGGTTTGGAAGGGGCTTCTAGTGCTCTGTTAAAACTCATGGGAGAAACAGGCATAATTGGGAAACATATTCTTCGAGAACTGGAGAACACATATCAGAGCATAGAGTTATCCTGGACAAACTCAGAAGCAATAATAAAGACATCCATTGGAAAAGAGAAAAATGTTTGTGCTCTTGCCTCCTAGTCAAAATTTTGTATATCACCTGAGCCTAGTTAAAACCTTAGGGTATTAGAGAAATTTTAGAGTAGGGGCATACATTTGTTCTGCCATTTAAGCTAAAGTATCTTATCACTTGGGAAATTTTAAACTGAAATCATTTGCTTCTGAGGGGAGACCTTCTTTTGGAAAAAGACATAGAGATACCACCTGCTGCAAGATGAAAAGAACTTTAGGCTAAGCAATATGTGCTTGTGGCTATTCTCTAAAACCAGAGTAGAACTGCAAAGAGTTACAAGAGAAGTGATGCAGTAATTAGTTGGACTGATAATTTATTTCATTTATAATAAATCTTTAAAACAGGAAAGAATGTGGCTTTATACACTGTGTAGGTACTGACAGGTCTTCCTCATCTGGCAGAAAACTTCCTAAGGCCATAAAATCTGGTCTATTCAGCATGAGATGGAAAAAGATAACTTTGAAAATGTGAATCTCCTCTGCCAGTGAATGAAGGCTATTAGTGAGAGGGATAGAAGTACTTCATTCTGATCAAGGAGTTGCCACTTTATTTACTTGGATAGTGAGAAAAAAGCGGATGACTTTCTATTTTTCTAGCTATCTGCCTCTTCTATTTGTCTCTTTCCTTGACTTCTCATTCTTTGACTTCTCTCTGTTTCTCTTTCCCTCTCTGTCTATCTCTGTGTATATATATATATATATCTTTCTTTCTCTGTCTCCCCTCTCTCTGGCGGTCTTCTCCATATCTCTTCCCTTTACCTTGTGTTTCCTTTTCCTTAGATGGAAAATTAATTTATCTGTCTTTCCAGATAGTCTTTTTTTTTTCTTTGTGGTAGTGAGAAATGGAAGCAATGGAGGAGGAAGTCGGTTGACTGAAAAAAAAAATTGACTCAGTGCTTGGGTAGCTAAAAAATTTGTGATATATAAATGTAATGGAGTATTTTGCACATCAACCAATTATAAATATGTGAAATTTAAAGAAAAGAGACATCTTATAGATACAGAATGAAGTAAGCAGAATGAGAACAACATGCACAATAAATACTAAAATGAAAATGAAAGAACACTAAAATGTGGCTAAATACTAAATCGTTGCAGTGGTCAGTCTTGACTTTAGAGAAGAAAGAAAGAAGCCCTTTTCTTCTCTCAACAGAGAGGTGGAGAAAAATCATGCAGAACATTGCATATAGTACTCAATGCTTTGACTACATCAGTTAATTTTGCTTAACTATTTTTGTTTCATGAGAGGGCTTATTTGGGGGGTTGGGCTATTATGGAATCATAGGATGTACAGAAATAACCATGATGAAAAGGGAAAAGGAATTAAAACTTTTTTTTTTAAGTACAGTGGCTTTGCAAAAGAAATTTGAGATCATAAAGATTACAGAAGCTGGAATGACATAAATTGGCTCATTTGTTAGGCTTAGTGCAATCAACCTTAAATATGATGTTAAGCCAAACAGATAAAGTGAAGCTCACAGTGCAAAATTGCTTCTAAAGTAGCACATGAGCCTTGCTATTGAGAAAATGGTAAAGTGAGAAAATGATATGAATTTTTTGATATGAAATGAATATGAAAACGAAAGAAGGAAGAAAGAATACAATCTGCCATTCATCTGGGTATTGATAATGTTAAGTTTGTGTGATTATTTGAGGGCTCAAGTTGAAATGCTTATGGCTTTCCATGGATGAATTGAAAAGTTTGAAAAAAAGAAGCAAAATTTAGTGCATTATTGGGAGGGCAGAGAGTTGACAAGTTGACAAACACAAGTTCCCAAGGATTCTTTGCACTCAAGCATGCATGTCCTCCATCAGCTACCAAATTTAGTGTAATGCCATCCATTTTATTTTCTAGTCTGGGCACTATTCTTAATTTTAATTTATGTGGATTATAGTTATATTTTGGAAACATTAACCTTCCAGAACACTTATCTCCCAAAGAAAAAAACAAACGGCTTATTCAGAGATTCCTTCTTCACAAGGGAGTTCTCTAAACCTAATCTGCCTATTTGGGGAAAATGAAACAGAAAAGCCTGGGTGATAATGTCAGGGTTCATTGACTGATTTGTGAACCATTGTGTCTGGTTAAGCTGTAGTAAAGAATACAGGGATTTGCTGAAGAAAAAGGCTTAGAAGCAGAAAGAGCCAGATCCCACCCCACATTTATATTCCTCTAAAATGAGATGAGGGTGGGAAAGATGGGTGGAATAAAATGGGGAAAGGCAATTTATAGCTATTAAATGACTTGCCCCAAGCCATATGGTCAGTATGAACAAAGGTGGGTCTTATTCAAGGCCTTTCCTCACTTCAAGACCAGCTCTCTATCATAAGGAAAAAAAAAAAAAAAAAACTTACCATATTTCTCACTGACTACTTTGGGACTACTCTGACTTTTCTACCATGCTCCAGAGATTATATTTGGGGAGGAAATCTCATCACTTTGTAAGATCTCATCAGCCCCTTTCTATTTATCACTTTCTATCTCTTTGATTAGAGAGTGGATCCATGAACTTCAAAAGTTCCATTTAAGGGGGAAGCTCAGTTGAAATCATGTCCTCCTTTCTTACTTGGCCATTATATTTTGAACTTCTTTGATTTTTCTACCATCCCTGTTCCCTAGCTGTTCCCTAATTCCCTCTCCCCAATCTCTACAATGTTTTTCAATTTGTTTTATTATGTTGTTTTCCTCCATTATATCATAAATTCCTTGAGAACAAGGACAATGTTTTTCATATATATATATATATATATATATATATATATATATATATATCACCAATGATAATCACTGTGCCTGGCACACAGTAGGTGCTTAATAAATATTTTCTGACTGCCAGGGCAGGCACGAAGAGTTCCATGTAACCTTATAATCTGAGAAGTGCTTCATAGGGAAAGATCTTGAATGAAAGCATCAAGAAGAGAAGGATTTCCTTAACAATAACAAAAAAAGACATCTCAGAATAGCCATCCATAACTAGGAAACGGTTCACTATACTGTGTATTACTGTTCAAAATCAGGATATTCATTTGGCAGTACTTCTAAGGTATGGAACCCTAAGTCAGACAGCCAGACAATACCTTTCTTGTAAAGATTTTCTCTAGAGAAACTTCTAGGGAATCTGGTATCAACTACAGATTCTTTATGTGTTGTTATTTCTACTCTTATAATTCTTCAATGTTTAGTATTCCCCCATGGATATCTGGCAGACAGCTCCTTTGTGTTACTTTGTTCAAGGTTAGTTGAAGTTAGCGCACTAATGATCTTTTTTTGGGGGGTGGGGGGAGCAGTATTACAGGTCTCCAAGTTCAATCTGAGTCAAAAAAGCAATATGTCAACCAAGACAAGACAAAACAAAACTGTGATCTGAAGCTGTATTAACAAGGGAATTGTATCCAAAACAAATCAGTTAAGACCACATCAGAAATATAATGTTGAGTTCCAGGTATCTTGATATAAGATCTTGATAAATCCTAGTTATAGAGTATATAATATAATATGATATAATGTAATATAATATAAACTCTAGCATATTTAGAGGAGAACAATTAGGATGGCTCCTTGCCATAAGATAATAGAAAAAAATGCTATCTAGAAACTGGAAATTGAGTGGATGCCCATCTATTGGGGAATAGCTGAATAAATCTGTTGGGGAGTAGCTGAATAAGGTATTATGAAGGTAATGGAATATTCTACAAGAAATGATAAGCAGCCTAATTTCATAAAAGCATATAAAGACCTATGTAAACTGATGTTGAGTGAAGAGAATAATAAGGAGAATTATTGCTGTCTTCAAGTGACTAAGGGGCAATTGGGTGGAAAAGGAAATAAGACTTGTCCTGTTTGACCAGAGAGAACATAAGTAGCAGTAATGAAAGGAATTTCAGTGAAGAAGATTTTTTTTGACAAAATAAAAACATAAAATTTAAAATTAAAAAAAAAAAAAAACACGCAACATTTTGTCTTTTAAAGCTGCACAAAAAAAGGAGCTGACCTGGAAGCTGACTTTTAATCAAGAAATGTTTAAGTGGAAGCTGGATCCTAGGGAGTCTAGTTCAAATACAGAGCAGAGCAGACAACTTACGGTCACTAGCTTTAAATAAATTCCTGGTATAAAAATAAAAACTTAATAAATGCTTGTTAACTGAACAATAAGTTCCTTTCAACTTTGACAGCTATAACCATTTCCTATCACAGTAGTCTGAGAGTGAGGATTTGACAACTGATTAACAGTGAGCTCCATGAGAGCCTTTGCCTTTTTTTTGTGTCTTACCAGATACAAAGCACTTACCTGCACTTACCAGAGTGCCTGGCACAAAACAAACATTTAATAAAACTTTCACTATTCCTATATCATCTCCTTACTTCTCTAAAGATCAAGGAAAAGTCACAATAAAAAGGTTTTCCAATTAACCATCTTATTTTCAATTATTTGAATGTACCTAAGTCAAGGGCTTTTTGGATAATTACAACTCTCTTTTATTATGGTAAAATTAAATGTCAGATTGTGATTATCTTTTTCAGAGATTAAATAGGTTAGTAGTGGCCTATGCCTCTTTAGATATCTAAAGCCCTAATCTGGCCAGTCTGTAGATATAGTAGTATTCTCCTCAGTCAGGGCAACATCCGCTTTTTTTCTTTTGCCACATGATTACTCATAATGATTAAACATTAGTGTCTCAAGGATGAAGCAATGTCCCTCATTGCTGCCAAAAAAAAATCTGGTCAGATTTTTGTCTTGCAAAATTTTATTAGCAGAGGATAAATATACATGCACACATATACATATACACACCTTAATCCAATGTCATTTAGAACAGATCCAAAGATATAAATGAAAATAAAGGGACACTCTGGGGGGGAGGGAAGTACATTAAAATATATTACTAAATAACCAAAAATACAGAATATTGCATTGGAAATTCTAAATAAACAATTAAACATCTTAGCCATCCTTTATTTTCCACTCTTCAGTGTTACTGAGACTGGTATGGTTTGGAGTTATAAGGAATGTTTCATGTCATCATAAAATCCTATCAAGGAGTGTCCTTTCATAGTTTTGCTAATCTGTACTGATTCTAGAGCACTCTTTTCAACTACACAACTGATTTAATAATTTGTGAGAATAGAAAAAATACTATTTCGAAATTGGAAATTGAGTGGATGCCCATCTATTGGGGAATAGCTGAATAAATCTGTTGGAAAGAAGCTGAATAAGGTATGGTATATGAAGGTAATGGAATATTCTACAAGAAATGATAAGCAAGCTGATTTCAGAAAAGCACGTAAAGACCTACATAAACTGACGCTGAGTGAAATGAACAATATGGAGAATATTATACACAATAATAACAAGATTATGTGATGGATGATCAACTGTGATTGACTTGGCTCTTCTCAACAATTCAGTGATTCCAGGCAATTCCAGTACACTTGGGAAGGAAAATGGCAGTCACATTCAGAGAGAAAACTATAGAGACTAAATGTGGATATGCACTGATCCTTGGTATTTTCATCTTTTTTGTTTCTTTCTCATTTATTTCTCTTTTGGTCTGATTTTTCTTGTATAACATGACAAATATGGAATATGTTTAAAGAATTGTAGATGTTTAACCTATATATTCAACCTATATAAGATTGCTGTTTTGGGTAAGTGGAGATATAAAGAAGAGAGGGAGAAAAATTTAAATTGCAAAGTTTTACAAAAATGTATGTTGAACATTATCTTTACATGTATTTGGAAAAATAAAATACTATTAAAATGCTATCAGTGAGTTATAAAATGCATATTTCATTGAATCACAGAATTGGAAAGTTGAAGTGGAACTTCAGTGTCAATCCAAATCCTCAATTATTTGAGGAAAAATCTACCCCCCCAAAGGATGTTCTAAAGTTACTTATTGCATAGTCAGTCATCCTTTGCTTGAAAACTGTAGCTTAGTTCAAATTCCAATTCTTGAGGAAGCTCATTCCAATTTTAGATAGATCTAATTATTAGGAAATTGCATCTGAATTTGCCTCTTCCAACTTAACACTCCTAACACTCTAGGTTTGCATAATAATTATATAGTTTTTAGACTTCCAAGCACTTTACATAAGTAAACTCATTGGATCTTCACAACAATGAGAGAAATGTGTGAATTATTATTCCATTTTTCAGATAAGCAAACTGAAAAAAAGGTTAAGATAGTTTCCTCCAGTTACTTGTCTAGGAAGTTTATGAGATCAAACTCAATCTGAAAATTTTCCGAGTCTTATTCAATCTATTACACTACCTAGCTGTCTCAATTTACATTTTGCAGCCATAGAGAATAAGACTAATTCTTCTTTCAATGTAACAGCTTTTTAATGAATCAAAAGCAACTACTATGTGCCCTCTGAATATTTCCTTCTTCAGGCTAAATGCCTCTACTTTTTTTTAACTTCTCCTCACATGACCCAAACTCAAGGACATTCATTGTGCCAGTTATTCCCCCCCCCCACTCTAGTTTCCTTCTAGCTTATTAATGTTTTTGATTAAGTGTGGTTATGCCAAGAATCAAAGTCTGAAGAAAGAGGGACTATCACTTGCTTAATTAATTAATTAATGATTAATGCAACCTATGATAACTTGTTTATTTGTTTTTCTGGTTATTAATTTCGATAATGGCTCAAATTGTGCTTGCACCCCTGAATCTTTTCTTTCTCTCCAAATTGAGTGGACTGAAGTCTCCTCCTGGAAAGAATTGGATCTATTAAGAAATCTAGTTTAAAATCCTCAATGGACTCTTTAATAGCTATGGGATCTTAGATAAGTCATACCTATCTGAGGCAGTTTCCTCAAATGTAAAGTAAAAGTATAAAGAAGATAAACTTTAAGATCTCAGGCAACTCTAAAGACTATGTTTTGGAAATTGCTTACTTTGCTTTAAATTTAGGATGAAATAATTAATTCAATTTTGAAGGGAAAGGAATGACTTAAATATAATAATAAGTACATAATGAAAGAGACCTTACTACTATGCTAGAGAAGGAAGGAAGAAGGAAAGGAAAAAGGGAGGGAAAGAGGAAAGGAAGGAGGAAGAAAGGAGAAAAGAAGGAAGGAAGCTATTTCTAACACCCTTAGGAACCTAGGTTATGACTTACAAAATGAAAATCAATTATCGACTCTTTAGAGTTCTTACTTTGCTCTGTCACAGTAGTTAATAAATGTTATATTAAAGCACCTGCAAGATCCTGTCAATTATCTTTAAAGGATTTTGTTTAAAATAGTGTAATCATAGAAAAACTGTGTATCTCATTGCTTCATCTGGTCTCATCCTAATTTCACAAAACCCAAAATTAAAAATAATATAATTGAAATACTCTGTGTTAAACCTGTTCTCTACTACATGAAATCAAATTACTTTAAGAAGTTTCTTATCAATAGTGATGCTAACACTTTTATGTCTATAAAGTATACATGTCTTTCTGTACTATTTTAATTATCAAATATAAACTGTAGTCATACCAAAACAATGTCATATTAGGTAGAAAGGTGGCATAACATAATGGCGAGAGCACTTGAAGTCAGGATGACCTGAATTCAAATTCTACTCCCTATATTTAGTAACTCTGAGGCTGAGAAAATTATTAAACCTGCTTGTGCCTCATCTATAAAATGAGAGGTATTGGACTCAATGGTCTCTAAGATTTCTTCCAACTCTAATTATATGTCTTATGATACATCTATCAGAAATATGAGAAACATTTAGGGGGAGATCAGGGGAGCTTTTTGATTTATTACATCCTAAGTGAGAGGCAGTATTGCATTGTGTAGAGAGGGTCAGCTTTCAAGTCAGGCAGACACAATTTACAAATATTAATTTGGAGAATATTCTGAACACTGGCTGAGTTTTGTTTTTCAAAAAAAAATTATGAGAAATGATCAATTCCTAGAGGAAGTCTGAATATATCAAATTAGTCTGAAAGATTCAGGCAGGTCTTTTAATTTCATGGAAGATTGCTATGAACAAGTAATATTATGGATTTCATCATCTCTGAGTAGTCACAAGACGCAGATATTCAAAAGGTTAGCACATGCCAGTGACAAAGAATATACAAAAGTATTCAGCACTAGAACTTGAGAAGATATTCAGCTCATGTGATTGTTAGCACTAAGTTTGGCAATCCCATTGTCACTGAATTTAACGGATCTGATTTCATGGCAGTAGAACCTCTTCTATCACTGTACTATATCACTCTCACTCCATGCCTTCTCAACCTGTGCAATTCTTGCCCATGTCTTTCTATAAATCCTCCACAGGGGACCTACTCAGTGTGTAGAGGCTTTGCTCCAATTCTTTTAATAGTTCAGTGGTAAAAATGTATCACTTGGACTGTCCATCTGTTCTCTTTAGAGCTCTCTCACCTATTTTTCCCTTGATAATGGCTTCTGGACCATTTTGTGAACACTACTTATTCATGGGCACTTAGTACATTACTAACATTTGATACAACTATGAAAACAAATGTCAAGTTCCAAATGGAAAACAGATATTGATTTCAAAATACAAAGTAGCAGAGGTGCACTATACTAGGCATTTAGAATCCTGGATGCTTGTCCTGCCTCTGCCACTTATTGGATAAGTCAGTGAAACTAATTCTCCATGTCTCAGTTTCCTCATCCTTAAAAGAGAAGAATTACACTTGCTTGTTTTTTTCTGGTCCTATTATGTGATGATATTTTTTAAAAAAAGAAATGATAATTTTCACCCCTCACCTTTTATTTTTAAAAAATTAATTGTGATGTTGAAATGAATCTAATGAAACAGTATTGTTTTTTCAAATTAAAATTTAATTTTGGATGCTCTTAAATGTTTCAGAATTTTGATTTTGGGTAGTTCATCCAATATAGATTTTGCTTTATTCCTTGATTTATATATATATCTATATATATCTATTATTATATATCTATCTTATATATATATATATTATTTATATATATCTATTATCTATATATCTATATTACACTATTATATATATATAATAGTCATATATAATTTAAAATCATATAGTCATATATATGACTATATGATTTTAAATTGTGGGTAGTCTAGCGGGAAGGTGGGGATATGTCTAATTTCTAGAAAGTATTACACTGAAAATTTGAACATATGGTAGTACTTGATTATCAAAGCTTTATTTTCATTGGCTTTCAGAAAATACTACTATATTCAAGCAAGTAGATTAAATGCTATTAGCTTTAATACCTTTTTAAACAAAGTAATCTGTTGAAGTGATAATGGATTTTAAAGTAAGTACATTCATTCAATTGGTGTTTAAGCTATTGTGGTTTCCTTATTGGCCACATGAATCTCTAAGTCTGATGCTGCTAATTACAATTCTAATATATGGTATAAAAACACTAGATTAACTTCATGTTATATGTAAGGAAGACAAAAAGATAATTGAAAACCTTTCACCATTTTATATAACAGAGATATTTTTAAAGAAGTCCCAAACTGTTATTTGCCATTCCTTTTGCCTCAGAAATGAGCAGCTCATGATTTCCATAGGCATTTATCAATTCAGGAAAACAAGAAAGTTAGACTAGAATGATGACCTGCTAATTCAAAAATGGATGACAGGTATCAAGGCTGATTTAAAAAACACATACACACACAGATGGAGCAGGTCTAGGGACCTCTCTTCCTTGCTAGGTAGACCCCCAATTTAGGGTTTTAGTTCCTTAAGGTTTGAAGAATTGGCTCCAGTTCTTCACATGGCTAGAGGCATAGTTTCAATATGTCTTTTCTGTGTCAAAACACCTGTCTTTTTACTTCAGTGCCAGAAGGGTTTAGCATCTTGTCACCGAAGCAACACAGCCTGCACATTTATAGGTGTCACTCACTCTACCATCTGTTACCTAAGGATAACAGCCACCATTACACCCAACTTCCACCCCGGGCTCGAACAATCTCTGTGGATTAAAGTTGAGATCTCTGATGAAGAATGGCTAGGAGTCGTTTTATTTCCCTTCAATTGCCCTTGACCCTTATTCTCTTCCTGTCATACTGTATTACACAGCCTGTTCGATTCAGCCTTTGTTCATATTTTCTTGTAATAACAATGACTGTGAGTTAAAAAAATGAAATAATATCCACTTGAAGCCTTTAAAAATATATATAGACATATATGTGTATAGTATGTATAAACAAACATACTACACACACATATATATATACATGTATTTATCTATATTTTTCTACCTATATGTATATGCATATATATGTGTATGTGTATATGTAATATGCATATATATATATATATATATATATATATATATATATGTATATCTCTATTTGTTGAAGTCTCCCCACTCACTCTACTTTTAGTTCTCCAAATCGACACCAAAGGCTCCAGCAGTTTCTGGAGATAAGAGTTAAAAATGCTTCTAATCCTAAATTAGATTTCAGTGCTAAGGTTGTTAATCAGATAGTTTCACAAATGGGATTAACTCTAAATACATAGTGAAACTCAGATTGAATTTATTTGTTTGGAAACAAAATGATATTACAAAATCACATTTAGTCAAGTTTCATTCATTATTGGCCAAGCAAATTTCTGAAATGTTTTTTAATATGAAATGGGAAAATATTGTTTTATATCTTTGGAGTATGAAATAGACAACATATTTTATCTGTTGATAAATATGTAGGAATTTTATATATGTGGGGGGACCCTGCCCTCCTCTTCTTTTAATCTCTTCCCACTATTAGGAATTGGGCCCAGCATGAGTGTTTAAAGGAATAGAGTTGATTCACTGAAAATTCCATAAATCCCCTGGCAAAATCTATAAAAAAAACAGATAATGTGCAAACAAAATAAGAATGATGTGTTTTTCACAAATAACAGAATAATGGTTTTCATTAAATCATGCTGAAAATGTACCATGCAATAGAGCAGTAGATATTATTTACAAAATGTGGTTATTCTAATGGATTATCAACTAAATCAATGAGAACTAGAATTATCTTTTATCTTCTACCTGGGGCTCTCACAATCTCTGTGATTTAAAGTTGAGATCTCTGATGAAGAATGGCTAGGAGTCTTGTTTCCCTTCAATTCCCCCTGACCCTTATTCTCTTCCAGTTAATACTGTATTATGTAGCCTGTATTTCTACTAGGATCTGGCAGGATGAAGTACATCCTGCACATTATAAATGTTTGATTAATGTAAGTTGATTTGAATTGAATAATTCTATCACTAATAAATTTTATATTTTTAGGAATCTCTTTAGATGAATTGGTTGGAATTAATAACAATAGCTAGCATTTCCAAAGCACCTGAAGATTTGCTTTGTGGGACTTATTTACTTATATCAACTCATAATCATAGCAACTTTGGGAGATAGGTACAATTATATTCTTATTTTTATAGATGAGGAAACTGAGACATAAAAACATTGTGGGTTATTCAAGATCATGTAGTTTGTAAGTGTCTGAGGTATGATATAGATCTCATGTGATCCCAAGTCCAATACTCTATACCTTCATTATAAGACCTAGTTGTTTTTATAAATTCTCTACTCCACCTAGACTGAACTAATATGAATTCTGCAAATTTTCTCTTTTTTATTATCTACATGGATTATTGAATTAAGAAGTTATATACTTTTGATGCCCAGAGCCATTTGAGCTCTTGGTTTATTTTTGTATTCATCTTATTAAGGCTTTCTCCCTTCCTCTGAAGTTAACAGAATTGCCATACTGTATTTACTTAGAACTGATCAAGCAAGTCAGTAAAAATGTTTTGAAAATGATGATAAAACATGATAACATTGTCAATTTAAAACAACTCATAATAAAGGGAGAGTATTCACTATCATTGGAGTCTACAACCAGCTATAAAACAGCATTTTCAGTTACTGCAGCCGGTGAATTCTATTACATTCTTTTTGCTTCCCTTTCTGATTGGTTTCCATTCCTCCACATGGCTTTTGGATATAGATATATCTCTCTCCTATGGGAAGGAAGCCATTACTGTTGCTCAATAATGCACATGTCATTCTTGTCTCCTTTTTTAGAGGAAATATTAGCAGAGCCATCATTGTGGGACTGAGGAAAACAAAGAGTTTGGGTATTTGTGTTAATATTATATTTCCATGAGTGTAATTAGGGTGTCCTGTCTGGGGGTGTTTTTCCTCCATTATCACTAGCTGTTGGTTAAGTGGTACTTCTGGCATTCAGTAGCAGTTGGCCAGTATTTCCCTGCCAGGCCCATTCCTGCCCCATTCTGAATAGGAATGAAACATGCCCAAGAATCATGAGCCAATTTAGCTTGTATCCAGCAATATGGCATTTTAGGTCTGTGTGAAGGGGATGGAGAAGAATAACATTGTAGTGCCATCTCTGTAAAACATGTTAGTGCACCATGGAACAACATGATAATGTCAGTGCAATGTTCTCATTACTGCAGGAATATTGCTTGTAACCATTAGTCTTTTCTCTCCAATTAGTGAGTCAGTTAAATGGTGTACCACTTGCTAGAATAGCAGCTTCTCTTACTCAAACCTATATTTCCATTTGAAAAGTTAAGTGAAAATATTTATCAGTCTATTTCCTTCTGCAGCTATCCACAATATTGACAGATAATTCAATGCTACCATGAAAGAAGGAATGAATGATAAATAGAATTTTAGGTTTATAAAGTTTTTACCTACTTCGTCTCCTTTGATTCTCACAATGACCCTGAGTCATAGTCATAGAATGAAGATCAGGAAGAAACCTCTGAGATAGTTCTAACTCCTTAGTTTTATAGTTGAAGGAAATTGATGCTTTTAGAGGTTAAGTGACTTACTCATGACCACAGCAGTGGAGAGAGACAGGATTAAATTTTTGTCTTTTTACACTTTTGTGCTTTTTAAAAATCATATTATGATGTCTTTAGATAACCCTAAAGATGATTTTGGTAGTCCTTAGATACACTCCAATTTTGCAGATCAAGAGCCTTAAGAATTGTTGTTTCTTGCTCCAAGGGTGTATAGCTATATAAAGATACCATTCCAGGTCTCCAATTGAATGTTAATTGCACCACTCCACTCTTTTTAAGAAAGAAAAATTACTCAGTTTATACATTATATTAAGTTTTTCCCCCTCTTTTCATTACAACTATGAGCCTTTGAACTTGGATATATTAAAAATTTACATCTCATTCGTTGGATGAAACATAAAATTGTGTGAGTAGCATTTGACTGAGTTAGGAGTTCTGAAATCAAACAATGTTCTAAAACTAAATGTATGATCTTGAATGAGTTATTTAACTTTTGTGTAGCTTAGTTTTGTTTTGTTTTGTTTTTTTTTTTTTTAGTTCTTAAATTACAAGTTTATACTATATGGTCTCTAATGACCCTCTGAGAAACCATAAGGTTTTTAATGCCCTCTTTAAAAACTATATACTCTCTAAAATTCCTTTCTAATTCCAAAATTATATGACTCCTATAAATTCCCCATTTCATATGTATTTATGATTCTATGGGGACTTCCTCTGCCAAACTAAAGAACAAGCTCCAGGGCAAGTCCCTTCACTGATTGGAGAAATAGGGTTGCCCTCCCTTTGGTGTATGGATTCAAGCTCCTAACCTTTTCCCTTTGTATAGCTTAAGAGGAATCTTGTGTGGTAGAGAGAGGCTATGGAAGTTTTAGACTCTATATTTAGGTAAGCTAACATGTTCTGTCACAGAGCCAATAGTCAGCCAAAAAGATCTAGCTATACAGAAGATTTATGCTATTGTTTAAATGGGGTCAGGGTAAGTAACTCTTTTTCCAAGAAAAGTATAGCCAAGGCCTGATGCAAAAATCAAACCCACCAAGGGAGATCTGGAAAAAGTACTATTGGTTTGTTGATAAGGTAGCATAGGCTTCTTTTCTTGATGTACTAATTAAGTAATCCTAAAATGGAGGAAAAAAAATATTGAGAGTGAAGGAATTATGACATTATAATTCTACTACCAAACAGGATAGGTAGATTAATGATAATGATACTGGGTCAAACTACATGGAAAATAGTAATAATTTTCACAATATTGTTTTTTTTAACAAATCTTCTTAAATATAATGTATCATATTTAATTAGACTAGGGCACCACTTTGAATTTTTTAACTGATTATTGATTCATAGTATTATTGGCAAATATAGTTGTTAAAAAAAATCTAAATTACTATAGAGTGAATATTATTGCCTATATTTGTAGCAGTAAATAGCTATAAGATGAAATCGGTCAGATGCACTAAACATGAATTCCAGTCTGAATGTCAAAAAGTTGCAATAACTGGCAAATAAATAATATCTGAAGGAAGTCACTCTAGAACTCTATAATGATAATGCTTTTATTCAATACTTATGGATGTTTTGAATAGGCAAAGAAAATTATTACATATTGAATTGCTACTATCAAAGAAAAGACTATTCAAATTAAAAACAATGAATTTCCCCCACAGATTGTATTGAAAACACATTAGATTCAAGCAAAAGGGACTAAATACATGTTATTTATGTAGGTGTTATAATACCTGAATATTTATTTATGAAGGTATAAATATATATATATATATATTTATATATAAAACCATATATTGACTACATATGCATAGATATTATATATGTGAATATAGAGTTATAATGTTTATCTATAAATATGTATATAATCAGTAAGACTGATAGTCAGTGTGCCTTTGAAGAAATACCCCTACTTTTAGGATCTGGGTTCAAATCAGAGCTTTGACAATCATTAATGGGACAAATTACTTTAAAAGTTTTTGAGACCAGTGCCTTTATCTGTAAAATGAGACTTTTTATTCTACTAACTAACAGCAACTAATAGAGCTTTTTTAAAGAAAATGTTTTGCAAACTTTAACACTGTAAGAAACCACGTGTTGCTGCTTAAAAAAAAAAAAAAAGAAAAAAACAGTTTTTAAATAAACCACCTACTATCTGGGTAACTCTTACATCTCTGTGTCTGGTTTCTTCAAATATTATTACATTGTTGGAATTGGATAGTCACAGTATCAAAATTTCAAAAATTATACAAAAATTTCTTAAGAACTTTGAATCTACTATATCAATTAAAAAGAGTAATCCTAAGGCCTTTTGGTTTACTTATAGTTAGTTTAAGAAGTTTAGTTAAGAGAAGGGACAAGATAGCTATTTTCAATTATTTAATGGACTGACACTTTAAAAAGGAATTGATATTGTTCTGTTTGTTCCAGAGGGCAGAAATGGGAACAATATAAGTGAAAACTTTTGGTTTGTTTTGGAGTGGTCCTGGGTTTTTGTCAGTTTTGTGAGTTAGTGAAGAATCTCCTTCTATTGCTAGATCAACACCTCCTCAGTCACATGTTTTAGAGTTTTCTGGAGACAATGAGAAATTAGAACCTATTTATCCAGTTGTAACCTAGTCTGTATCAGGTGCAAGAATTGAACCTGGGTCTTTGACTTCAAAAGCATCTTTTTAATACCCAACACTAACACTTGAATAAAACATACAAAAAGACAAATTTTGCATCAGTATGAGAACCTAACACTTAATGCTATCCAAAAGTGGAATGGGGTTGCCTAGAGAGATAAGCATTGTTTTATAGAAACAAGTTACTCTATATGACTGTTAAAATTCTGGGATTCTCATTGTTTTATAGGAACAAGTTACTCTACATGGTTCTTAAAATTCTGGGATTTTCATTTTTTTTAAGACTATATATTTTATTACAGAATGTAGAATATGATTCGGTTAATGGCTTGAGCAAAACATTCATCAAATGGCAAAGAATTGGAAAAGAGTAGATACCCATAAATTGGGAAAATGGCTAAATAAGTTATGGTATCTGAAAATAATGGAATATTATTATTCTATTAAAAAATGATGAACAGGCTAATTTTAGAAAGGTCTAGAAAGATTTAAGTGAGTTGATGCTGAGGAAAGCAAGCAGAACCAGGAAAATATTGCACACAGCAACAGCAAAATTATGTGATAATCAACTATGATAGACTTGGTTCTTCTCAGTGGTTCAATGATCCATAGCAATCACAATAAACTTTGGATGGAAAATGTCATCTGTATCCACTGAATGTAAATCAACATGTGCTTTGTTCACTTTTTTCCTTGTTTCTTTTCTCTTTTGATATTCCCCTTTGTTCTGATTTTTCTCTCTCAACAGGATTCATATGGAAATATATTAAAAGTAAATGTACCTTATATTGTACTTAACATATACTTTAACATATTTAACATGTATGGGACTACCTGCCATCTAGGGGAGGAGGTGGAGGGAAGGAGAGGAAAAGCTGAAACAGAAGTTTTTGCAAGGGTCAATGATGAAAAATTACCCATGCATATGTTTTGTATCTAAAAAACTATAATAAAAAAATAAGTGAATGTACTTGTGCAACCAAAAAAAAAAAAAATGGTGTTTTACATGTAAATGGGAAATGGGCAAAATAAAAATTTAAAAATGAAAAAAATAACCAAATTATAATATACTAAAGTAAGATATAATACAGTTAATTATAAAGCGTAATTTTATAATCTACTTACTTTAAAGAGACAATTCATTCTTCCTTTTACTTTTTCTTCTAAGACATTTTGCATTTGTTTGCTAATTTAACAGTATACAAATGTGGATGTATATAGATAAGAGAATATAATCCAAGGGAGGAACACCCCTACCTGACCTTCATGATTAAGCAGGGGATGTTTGGTTTATTGAATTTGAATAAATGTGGAAGTATGTGAAATGATTTCTAGGGATGCAGTCTCAGCAATTGCTTGCAAAGGAGTTTGTCAAACGCAAATCTACTTTGGGGAGCAGCTCATGCAGAAAGCAAGTTTACACCCCCATTTCAGAGTTTATAACCTTCATAATAAACTATATCAATTTTGTACTTATGACCAGAAGGTAACAGTTATATCATATGACAGAATGGAATATATATGTTAGCAGGAGGGGTGGTAGAGGGAGATTATAGTTTGTCACAGTATATTGAAAGTGTGGCCTTTATGCCATATCTTAATTTACAGACAGCATTAAGAGGCTAGTGAATAGAACTTTCTTGGCTGTATCTCAGGGAGCTGATTTTTTTTGCTACATAACACTCCCTTTTCCATTTTGAAACTTTGAATTTTGCTCCAAGAAAGTCATTCAACTTTGTTTTTTCTGACTGAAAGTAAGGGAGTTAGTTTACAGAGGAAAAAATCAAATTGCTAAACACATGGGTTGAATAATGAGAGGTGGTCAGCATGTTGGGAAAGTCTATGATCAAGCACATTATGTTGAGGACAGATGGTTGGCAAGCTGAGAGCAGCCCACTACTGGAGACACTTGAAAAATCCTAGTGCATTGGAAAGGTATCAGCATTAACATCACCCTGATGAGTCACCCATGAGCATGTGACCTACCTACTTCTGGCAAGAAGATCCATACTGAAATTGGTTCTTTCTTTCCCCAGGAGCTAGGAATATACCATGAATGCTGAGGACTACATGAACTTCTATTTGCTTAATTCATAACCTTCTCCTAAGAAATCAGGACACCCATACATTATGTCTGCGTGCACTTTGTTCCTCTCTATATGCATTCCCATCTTATTTACCTCATTGTGCCACAAATAAGTAATATAAAACATCTAGTGATTTGGCTCAACTCCACTCTGAACTGCAGTGGAGGCAAATTTCTACCTTCTGAAGTAAATTATATTCTTGAACATATCAGGTGACCCAGTAGAAAGATGCAGAATTTGCATAATACTAGATTAAAGTCTGCTTCTTCTGGCAAATCAAGGTGACTTTTGGTTTCTAGTCTCAGCTCAAAATCCAATCTTCTGCAGAAAGTTTTGTCTGATCCTTCCCCCAAACCTCATGCCATTTTCTTCCATATAAATGGAAGAAACATGTATACAACATGTATAGAAGGTGTATACAACATAACCTTATGTATAGAGTTATTTACAAATTGTCTCCCTTCTTAGAAGACACTTGAAGGGGAGGGGCTGTTTTTGTCTTTCTTTGTATTTCCAGTGGTTTGTAGACAGCTTGCCCTGCAGTAGTAAATTCTTAATGAGTGCATAGATATTAAACTGACTTCTTGAGTGACTAACTTTTATGCAGGTGAATGTACCTTAAAGTGTTTTAACTAAGGAGATACAATATGGCAATATTACCAATTAGTGAATAAGACTTTGAAAATCAGTTTTAAATATTAAACTTCCTATTGCTGCATAATGGTTTTATTAACACTACCTGCTATTAGTACACTTTTGCAATTTACTATCTGTATAAATTGAGTTTCAGTTTCCCCATTTGTAAAAGAATTGCTGTAGTCCCTTGCAGAATTATATTGGCAGTCTTATACACTATTATTCAAGGAGATATGTCATAAATGGGAAAATTCTATAAGCTGAAATGGTGGGGGTTTTGTGTTAAACACAAGGACCTACTGATTTTGAACATCTAGATAATTCATTCTATGACTACAAGTGTCAGAGAAAGTGCTGACCTACCTTAGTAAAGGCAATTTGCACACCAAGTAGTTCTCTATAATCAGCAGTTCTAAAATTTTGGGGTCTTAGGACATCTGTGCATTTAAATATTATTGAGGACTCCTTAAACAGCATTGTTCATGTTGGCAATATTAAGCAATATTTATCATATTAGTATTAAAATATCTTAGCATTATTATTAAAAAAAATTAGTTTTTACCTTGAAGTTAGTAAAGGTCCCTGAAAAGACTTGGAGACCTCCAAGAGTTCCTGGTTGGCAGAATGAAAACTGCCTCTCTATAGTAAGGAAATCAATTCTTATTCTTACTGCTAACCTACCTACTTAAGCATGCTTATGGAAAACAAGAGCATGCATACATTATAACTGAAGACCAAGCTCCAAATGATTTCAAGGTTAGTCTGATAACCCTAAAATGTTAAGGATCTAGATCTAACTAATCTTAAATTCAAGATATTTAACATTTGGTCATTAATTTAATTGAGAATGGGATCTCCTACATCTTTGATTTTTGTTCTTTAATGGTGCTGAACTAGAGATAAAACAAATTGTGATTTCTGCTAGTTCTTACAAGATTAAAAACATTTGGATAATGTGAAAATTAATCAGATAATCTTGTCATAAGGTATATTTTAGATTTTAGCCCAAAAATATCTACTTCATAAGAAAAAATTTATACATATTGTATTGTCTCATCTCACAAGAAGACCGTACATAAAGCATTCATTTTGCCTAGTCCTCCAGATCCTACAGAAGTATCCTTGACTTGTTGATGTTTTAACAAATGAGAGATTTTTTTAAAAGACCTTTTTGAATTCTTCAGTCAAGGGCACCCATTAATAAAAGGCTGCTCTTGAACAGTGAAGTTTTTTTTTCTTCTTCTCATTATAATGGCATATCAAGATTATTGCAATGTGTATAAAATTTAATTAATAATCTGTGGTCCTAGATAACTTTTGTTTTCCTATTTTAGGAAAGAAACAAAGGAAAAATAAAGACCCCAGACTCAAAGATTTTGGGGGGCTGATTAATACAATTATACACAGTGATATTTGCATTGTAACAAATTTCCATCTTAAAGCAAAATGAAGTTTACATATTGCTTCAGGCACTGTGCAAATTAGAACTTCATTGCATATTAATGAGTTACTCTTTGTGACCAATTGTTATGCAAATTATATTCCTGTCAGAATTTATCATTGAGCATTAAGAGAAAAAATGCTTTTTTTCCTTTTTTTTTTTTTTTTTTTAAATAAACACAGCAGAAATTCCCACAAAATGGAGAGGGAAATCAACCAAGAAAATATTTTACAGTTGTTCAACATTTAAGATTGGTATTGTGCTTTTCTGTCAAGTAAGTATTTGCAGTTTTTAAAAACTAATCTATACATATAAAAAAATTGCAAAAAGGAAAAAATTAAATAGAAGAATATTACAGCTTTTTAATCATTTGAATAGTTTTAATGTAATGCAAACTGCTTATTTGTCTGCAAATAATGTAAGCTACTGTATTAACTTCAGAGAACAGTTTATTTAAATACAACATTTTCCCAAAGACTTCACCCACTCTAAAATCAGCATTAAGGTGGTATTTATGTATATTCCTTGAATTGCTAATGTTTCATATTGCAAGGACTAAATTATTTTACTCCTCTCTGGAGCTTCTCTAAATCAACCTAGCCAAAAATTTTATTGAAAATGGGTAAAATTTCTATGGAAATGTCTTCTTTCAACTTCAAATTATTATTTGTTCTAATTTACATAATTTTCAATAGTTATTTTTAATCAAAATTATACAATGGAGAAAAATCAAATCTCAGAAAAGCTGAAATGACAAATAGCAAATATCATAAATATCAAAAAACTTCTTTTTAACATATGATTAAGCTTTTCTGTCAAGTAAGTATTTGCAGTTTTTAAAAAACTAATCTGTGTGTGTGTGTGTGTGTGTGTTTGTGTAAACCAGTATTTTATCTCATGGGCAGCTAGTACATACAACATTGGGCTTGGAATCAGGAAGACGCATTTCCACAAGTTTAAATCTAACCAAAGACACTTGCTTACTAGTTTTGCAAGTCAATTCACACTATTTGCCTCAGTTTCTCATCTGTAAAAATGAGCTTGAAAAGGAGATAGCAAACTAATTCTGTATCTTTGCCAAGAAATTTTCAAATAGGGTCATGAAGAGTCACCACATACAATTAAAATGGCTCAAAAACATTATCTCATTCTTACAAAGTATTGAAAAATATTAAATAAATTTTGCAATAATACATTATTTACTGTTAATAGTACTGGTAATTACAACTGCTTGTAACTGAACTCTTTGGAGAACTTTATCTTAGGTAAAATGGCAACATACTAAATGAATTTCATCAGTTATTTTAAAAATATCTATTCATCTGTTTATAAGGCAATTTTTAGCAAGCCTGAAATCCTTAAGAAAGCACTTGAGAAAACCCCCTCAAAAATGGAAGGTTTCTTCCTTATGTGAGTTTTTAATTAGTAAAGCTACTACTTATATCTTTTTTTTAAAAAAGCCTTCTATAAGATCTGCCTCACGATTTCTTAAAACTTACACTCAAGTGATCTTCTAAAAATTTCTGACACTAAAAATAAGAGGTAATCTTGACCTTGACCTAAGATGACTTTTCTCAAAATAATACATCCCTGCTCATAGAACTTTGGTCTATTTCTCCAGAATGGAAAAAATGACCAGCCCACCAACAATCTATGTAATAAATTATCTAGATTTCCTTCCTCTTCTCTGCCCCTCCCCTGCCCCATTCCAACTTTATTTTAGTAAACTTTAGGGATTCTACTATAACAAAGGGCTCTTTAATTTAACTGTATAGTCATATAGTAAAGAAGCTGTTACTAATCTCATGGCATACTTCTGGTGCTCAGGTTATTAAAGTGAATTATATAGTTTTACAAATGGGATCAAGTTGGAGTACACAGTAAAGCGCAGATTGAATTTCACTCCTATAAACAAATGGCTATAATTAATTACGGTGTCATCCTGAGGAAAGGAGGGCATAGCGTCCGCAAAGGTACAGCGGTAGAATGTGTTGTTCTCTGCCTTTTGCCATCAATGACAATTGTTTGCTAAGGCTCCTTTTTTCTTTTTAGCTTTCTACAGTAGTGTGATTCCCCACCACAATAAACAGTCTGATTAAAAAGCTATTAAATGCAGGAAATAGAATGTGTAGTTCTACGGAAGCCTCCAGTTGCTGCTGGGGTAGCAAACTGTCGTTCTACGCCTATAACACAGGACCACAGTTCAGAGTTAAATGAGACAAGCATTCCTTTGGGGGGAAAATCATGCTCTTTCTAATTTCACACCATTGCAATTTCATAATATTCTGTACTGGAAATTCAGTCTCACCACCAATGCACAGCTAATGGTGAGCTATTAACCATAAATAAGAAGAGGAAGCAGCAAACCCTCTCTTAGTCCCCCAAATAATGGGAGTTTCTATGGCTATAACCAGCACCACAGAAGAAATATTATTATTATCCTTTTGGCTGTCAATCTGCCAGTCATGGAACTGCAGCTTATCTCTTCTATTTTCTCCTCTCTCTCTCTCTCTCTCTCTCTCTCTCTCTCTCTCTCTCTCTCTCACACACACACACACACACACACACACACCCTCCTCATAGGCTTATTACACTTTGCTCCAGAATCTGACATCTCAGTGTAAAATGGGTGAATAATGTTACAGATGAACTAGACTCAGAAGTATGAACCATGAGCAATCTTCTTTCCCTGGGTAAGGGGTTTTAAATTCTACCAAGGAAATTGCAGGCCCTAATCTTTCCACTGTGCCCAGCCTGAAGTATAATCCACATAATGTGAATGTGCTTGCTTTCCATCCAACTGAGACAGCCACATCATTAAGTGATTTTTGTGATTTTCCTGGTATAATAACTAGCTGTCTCTAGTCCACTGGGTGCCAGGAACTTCTTGAATATTTCTAACTATGGCTTGATGGAGACTGCTGTGTAGCCAAAAAATGGTTTTGATAAAAGCACCAGTTTTGTCCAGCTTAAATCAATAAAGTCCAACTGCCTAAGTAATATTTGGCGTTACCACTCTGCCATTATCAATTAAGGAATTAAGTGTCTACTATTTTAATTGATACCGATATGTCCTATACTCATTCATCATTCTCCTATTTCTCCAGCCTCTCTGTTTTGTTTTGTTTCATTTTTCTTTTTTCTTTTCAACAGTTGATGGAAAGCTGGAATGGCCACTGTATTTTGGACAGACACATTCAAAATATCCAACTGTGGAACTGATCTCTAGGGCAAGCCCTGTAAGTTTTTAATTTCACTCCAGATTTCCAATGTTGACATCATGACAATTCATTCTTTCCCCATCTTAAAGTACAGGAAGGAAGTTGTAGGCAGTGTGATTTGGATGGAACAAATAAAATTTGAGTTCTAACAATCTTATTTCTAAAAAAAAAAAAAAAAAACTTATTTAACCTGACTGAGATTAAAATATAATAACAAGGAAAAGAAATAGAAACCAGTTAACACATTTAGAATAAATACAATTCTAATTTCCAAGTAATATGTATAATTTTCCAGACTATTGGATTATATAATTTTGACTTCATTTTATAGATTAAGAAATTTACCTAAGGTCAGAACTGAGACCAGAGTTCTCATTTCCTGACTTTTTTAGTCAAATTGTCTTTTTAAAAATTTTATTATCTGTTACAATATTTGGCATTGTTACCCAACATTTTCTTATTAATCCTCTTTGGGCTTCTGCAAGTCTCTATTTTCATACAATTCTGACTTCTAAATGTAACTCTCAAAAGTCTTTAGCTTTCATTCTTTTTTTTTTTTTTACTTTCTATTAACTATTCCACCCACTCCCAACACCACAAGCTTGAACCCTGTCTTAGATAGCAATGCCATGTGCTCAGATTTTTCAGTGTAATGGCCACAGTATTTTGGATAGACACATTCAAAATATCCAACTGTGGAACTGATCTCTAGGGCAAGCCCTGCCAGTTTTTAATTTCACTCCAGATTTCCAATGTTGACATCATGACCATTCATTCTTTTCAGATTTTTCCCTGCTCTTCAAAACCATACCTTTATGACCACCCTAACACTTCCCTCAAGGCCAGAGGCCTCCTCACCTTTTAGTATCAAATAATTCTTAGGGCTTTTTGAGCTCTTTCTTCTTCCCATCAAGGCCTCCCCAAGTCAATCATTAATGAATTCTTTTGGGACCCTCCATTTTGTAGAAGGAGTCAGGTCTGCCTTCAATCTCCTTTCTGTCCTTTTCCTGGATTTCTGGATTTCAAAATGATTCCATTATAATTGGTACCTTCATTACTTCTCCCACTTTTCAGTTCTAATGTTCTCCCTCTTCCATTAGAATGAATGTAAGCTCCCTGAGGGCAATGATCAACTTTCTGGAAGTGAGAAGCTTATATTTTATCTCCAGCATTTAGCGATGTTCCTGGCACATAGTAAGCACTCAATAAATGTTTCTTTCTTTCCTTCTTGGATGTCTTCCATTTAACACAGACAAAATACACAAAACTTCTTTATGATATTTCTTTTAAAGCTGCACCTCTTAGTAATGACCCTGTTATTGTTAGATACTACTCCCCCTGATCATCCAGGTCAGACCTTAGGAATCTTTGATTTAGCCTTTAGCCCCAGTGACTCAAAACCAAATAATTAACATCTGCCTCCAAAATTTATTAAAATCCATTCTAGCCTTTCAACTTTGATTCTCTAGTTCAGATCTTCATCAGCTCTCATCTAGTCTATTATATTATTCTCCTTGCCTTCCCACCTCAACCTACTCTACACAGAATCTCTACTTCTTAATGAACAACTTTATTCATATCATTCACAAACTGAAAAATCATCCATAATTGTCTAGTTCCTGCTAAATAATGTCCAAACTCTTTAAGTTTCTCCAAAATCTGGCAACAGCATATCTTTTTGTCCTCTTCTCAAACTAGTCATCTTTATATATCTTTATTCTTTTACCAAACTATTCCTTAATTCTATCCTGTCTTTTCTTGCTTCCAAGTATTTTCCTATATCTTTACCTCTATCAGAAATACTACTCCCTTCTTCACAAGCCATCTTTCTTTAAGGCCCCCCCTTAAATGTTTCACTATATATGAAGACTTCAACAAGCATTTATTAAGCTTCACTTTGTACCAGACCAACTGGCTCAAAGTTTAGGGTGCTAAGCCTAAAGTCAGAAAGAAGAAGAGAAGCAAAACCAGCAGTAGCAGGAGAAGAAAGAGGAGGAGGAAGAAGAGAGAGAAGGAGAGTAGAAAGAAGAAAAAGAGGAGGAGGAAGAAGAGGAAGAGAAGAAGGAGGAGGAAGGAGAAGAAAGAGGATGAAGAGGAGAAAGAGAAGGAGGAGGAAGAAGACAGGGAAGGAGCAGAGAAAGAAGAAAAAGAGGAGGAGGAAGAAGAGAAAGAGAAGAAAGAGGAAAAAGAGGAGGAAGAGGAGGAAGAAGAGGAAGAGAAGGAGGAAGATGGGGAAGGAGGAGCAGGAGGAAGAAATAGAGAAGGAGGGGGGAAAGAAGAAGAGGAGGGAGAGAGAGGAATAGAAGGAAGAGGAAGAAGAAGAGAAAGAGGAGGAGGAGGAGGAGGAGGAGGAGGAGAGAGGGAAAAAGGAGAAAGTAGAAAAATAAGAGGAGAAAGAGGAACAAGAAGAGGAGGAGGAAGACAGGGAAGGAGAAGAGAAAGAGGAAAAAGAGGAGGAAGAGAAGGAGCAGGAAGAGGAGGAGGAGGATGAAGAGGAAAAAGGAGGACAAGAAGGAGGAGAAGGAAGAGGAGGAGAAGGAAAAAGGAAACAGTAAGAAGAGGAAGAGGAAGAAGAAAAGAAGGAAACTAATTTATTTATATAGTTCTTTAGGATTCACAAAGTACTTTATATAAGTTTCCTCATTTGATCTTCACTCATAACCATGTGAAACAGGATATCATTATCCCCATTTTTCAGATGAGGAATATGAGAATAAGAGAAGTTAAGTGATTTCACTCTATTGGTAAGAATCTGAGGTAGGATTTGAAATCAAATGTCTTGATTCTATTTCCTGCACCACTTAGCTGTCACCAACTTAGAAGCGGGAGGATGCCTGGAGAGCAGTAGAGACCTCAAAAAGCTGCTTTCTCTGAAATTTCCAAGCCTGCGCTGACTCATCCTGCAGAGATTTTGTCCCAGCCCACCCATATAATGCTGTAAATCTATAGAAAAGTTCAAGGTATAAACTACTGAGAGGACAAGGCAGAGCGAATGTTCACAGGATCATGGATTTTGAGGTAAAAGGGGACCTTAGAAGCCCAACTCCCCAATGTTAGAGATGAAGGAACTGAGACCCAGAAAAACTAAATGATTTGCCCTAGTCCAATTATAGTCCAATATGGAAGAGTGTGATTTTAACTCAGATCTTTCTACTGCACCACACTGATTCCTCATGAAGAACAATGGGACAATGACTATTTTCTGATACTCAACTGCTCACCTCACATCTGTAAGGCACTACTTATGTGATCTGGGAAAGTTACTTCCTAGCTTTCAATTTTGACATCTGTAAAACAAGGGAATTGGACAAGAGTTCTAAATTTCCATGCAATTCAAAAATCTATAATCCTCTAATTTTATTCTGCTCTAAATATTTTGTTTCAATATAATTCTTTGCTTTTATTGTTTAGCATAGGAAGTTTAGTGAATATATTAGTGTATTACAATTATATTTTGTTCTGGTCCCCCTCACTAACACCCCCTTTCTTGTCAGTTTAGTAAATTTATAAATAGCTAGTAGGAATAGTAGTGGAAAAATAGTAATGGGGAAAAGATTGCTATAGTGTATCCTCTGAGGCAATTTTGGATTCAAACAGATCCAAAGAGCATAATTTGCAAGTTGTGTCATATGTTAACCAAAATTCATAACCTAATCATATGTACTGAATCAGCAAAAGCCATCTAGATGCTGCTATTAGGATTCTTGGTCATATAATATATAAATTCTAGTAGAATTTCAGACTCCCACAATTCCAGATCAGCAAAACATCAAAAGATGCCCATAACTTTGAAATTACATGGGCATATTAATTTAAAATTTTTACCAAAACTTAAAATGATTTTGATATATTAATGAATTGAGCTCCCCAAAGGTAGCATACAGAAAAATTAGTCTGTTACATGCCTGAAGCCCTATAAAACAATACCCCAAACTCCTGTCCCAATCACTCTTCTGTTTCTGTTGGGTCTATGCTGCCTAGTGTTCCCAACTTTAATCCATGGTTTTTTTAAATGATAATCTCCCCCTCCCCACTATTTATCTCCCTTCACTATCCTATTCCCTCATTCCCAAGCTCTGCCATCTGCTTATGAACCCTTTTTGCTGCTTGTGTCTGTATTCTCTCTGCCTAATCAAAACATAATTGCTGCCCTGTTTCCCACTGCCTGTCTTAGTCTTTTCCATTGAGTTCCTAAAAAAACCCAGGAGTGCCTGACCATATTGCATAATCTCATAAATTAATTATTAACTAACAGATACCAGCTAATATCAAAAGTTATTGATTATGTGGATAGGAGTAAATGAGCTATAAAGGTGAATAACAATGCCACTCTATAAGCCTATTTTTGTTTGAACCCAAATGATTTCAGAGGATGGACTACAGAGGCATTTATTATTCTATTTTGAATATAGTTACTGGTGTACATATCTGATCTTTCTTAATAGTTGGAAAATTCTTAACAAGATTTATTGTTACCCTGCCCCCATTTTCTTTTTTTCTGGACATATATCTATCTATTCAGACATTGCTGGCATTAGTTGGATTAATGCCCACCAACATTCCTCTCTAATTTTCTTTGATTGATTTTAAATATTGATTTATTCAGTAAAATTAAAAGCAAAAATAAAATACCATAAATTGTGTGGGATTTTTTAAATTTTATTTTTATGAAAAGGATGATTTCTCCTCATATCCAAACCATGAGGACAATAGAGCATTTTTCATGTGGCTTATGAAATTTTTGAGCTCAAAATAGAATTAAAGTGAGACACTGAGCACCTATATTAAGGTCAAGGGAAGAAGAAGATAGTCTGATCACAGCCCAAACTCAGGCAACAATGAGAGATATTAAAAAATAATGAGAAAAACACAAAGTTGAAATTGCAGAAGTAGTAGAGGCAATACTGAGCTCAATTCTTTCATGAATTTTGAACTTTTGATTTCCTGTAAATAGTACTTTGTATAAGATGTGAATTTCCTATTCTAGAAACACAGGCATTTATTTTGCATCATTTTAGAACATATGCCTACATCCAACTTTCTAATAAATTCAATGGCAAATTCAATTCCTAGCTCAATACTCTATATACAATATAATCACTGAATAAATAATCACTGAATTGGTGAATTGAAATAGATGAGAATGAGCAAAATGAAAGTTGAGATCAGACAAAAAGAAGAGGCAATTCAGAAGAAATGTTATACTGCAGTGGCTGCTGGTACCTCTATGACTTCCATTAAGGAAATTTTCCTTTTCCCTCCCTTTGAGCTACAAGAAAACACTGGGAATAAAAACTGCTTCAGTTTCAATCATCTTTCAGTGCATTTAAGTTTAATTTTGTTTTATTAGGAATACTAATACAAATAAATGAATATAATAACCATATTCTTCTAGCAATAATCTATGACTGCCAATCATGTCAAACAATTATTTTAGAATAATTAAAATAACAAATGCCCATTACACATAGGGCAATAGGAAGAGAGGATATAGTATCAGTGATGACAAGTCCTTGTGAAATGGTTTAAAGGGCATTACCAAAGACATGTAATGCCAGAATAATAATAAAATAATAACAATAAAAATAATGATAGCTAATATCTACCTAAGAATAAGATTTTCAAAGATCTTTCTGTGTGTTATTGTATTTTCACAAAAACCCTGAGATGTGAGTTCTACTGTCTCCATTTCAGCAATGAGAAAACTAAGGCTGAGAGAAGTCAAATTATTTGCTCAAAATTCACAGGTAGTGAATTTTGGAGGCAAGATTTGAACTATATTTAGTACCTTATTGGAAGGTAGCAAGGGAGAGTGGAAAATCATGAGCTAAAGGTTTAGAACAGTTGGATTCTAATAAAGCCTCTAATATATTACTTATGTGACTGAACTTTAGTTTCTTTATCTAAAAAATGAGGGGTGGAAGGTGAGGGTAAACTAGATTAGAGGTGTCAGACATCCCACAGCATAACCAAATTAAAATATAATTAGGAAATGATTAACAAAATGAATAAAGACATAATAAAATATGTTATTTCTTGTTTGTTTGTTTTTTCTAAATCTATATTCAGCCAGCAGCAACCTTGAGTGTGAGATCACTGAGCTCTATATCCAATGAAGCTCATTCTGATTTTAGATTTACGATTGTATTTTTTCTACCAGCAAAGTTTTAATTTCTTTCTTCTTAGGTGAGAAGAATACTAACTCTGGGATGAGTGCTTAAGCACTGACAGCGCCTTGAGATTATAAGTTTTCTCTAAGAAGGGGAACCATTATAAGAATAGAAATGTCCTCCATAGAAGCCAAACTTCCTTTTTCTGCAATTCTATTTTCTTTTCATTTTTCCTTTGTGTGGTCCTTCAACTTAATGGTTTCCTATATTATACCTCCAGGGTAGCTCCATCTTGTAGCTACAGTGCACTACTGATTTTTTTTAAATGGTTAAAATTAATAGAGTCTACACTTTTAAAAATTAAATTTTGTAGATTTTCAGACACATATAAATCCTCCAGTAAATGCCAGAGTTCTCTGGAGAGTATTATTGTCTCCTAATGACTCAACCAGGGTATTACTCTGTATATGAAGAACTTGAGACACAATAATAATAATGATGATGATGATAGTAATGAAGATGATGATGATGGCAGTGGCTAAAGAAAATGCTTTTACAGACAAATGACAGAATCTTAAAGTGAATTTCAGTATCTCTGAATTATTATAATGAATTATACATTTGCCTAAAAGCCCTTATATTTATTTTTTCATTTTTTCTCCATACTTTTGCTTACTCCATATGTATTTTTCCAGGAAGGAATTTCTACCTCTAGTCCAATTACTTGGTAAATATCAGTAAAGTAAACCATGAAAAATTTATATTTTAGAGAACTCTGCCCTTTAGCTCAGTCACTAAGAGTTTCTATCCTTTTATAATGAGAGCTTACATTTACATATTACTTTACAAAGTGTTCATACCAATTTCTTCATTTGATCTTCACAAGTGTATCAGTTAAGTGGTATAAGGATTATTAGCTTCAGTTTACACATGGAGAGATTAGGTGATATTAAAAATAAATTATATTGATATTATTTTGTTTTTATATCACCCAAATTTCTCCCAGAATCCCTACCTGTAATCCCTTCCAGGGAAGCATTCTATATGACAACATTTTAAAAGATTTCTTAAAAGGGACTGGGCAAAGGGGAGAAAATTGGCAAAACTAATAAATGTCAAAAAAGTCTGAAAGTATATGCAGTGTTCCACAGTCATAGACTTCTTACCTCTGCAAAAGAATGGGGAGAAATCTCATAACTCTTGCTTGAGCCTTGTTTGCCCTTTTTAAATTATGTAACACTCACTTTTGATTTGGGGGGGGGTTATTATTATTTACATCATAATTTGTTGTAGTTATTGTAGATATGATTTTCATTTTTCTGTTTGCTTCCCTCCACAGTAATTAATGTTGTCTTTTTGTGCTTTTATAATATTCATCATCAGTACATCTCATTACATCTACATACCATAATTTTCTTAGCCATTTCTTAAACAATGGATATCTTCATCATTTCCAATTCTTTGATGCTACAAAAAGTACTGTTATAAATGTTTTAGTGTTCACAATAAATAAATCAAATTTTATACCATATACATGTTATAAGTTGTCTCAAAAGTCTTAATGTGATTTTACACTATTTAACCACAAAAATTACATTAAGACTTTTGGGACAGAAGACATGGTTAAAATAATGGGGTAAATGTAGGAACTCATGTGAGTTCTCCCAAATTCCCTTCCAAACAATTTTAAAATAATGCTTCAAAACAAAGTATAGGGTAGCAGAACTAACAATTTAGAAGGATAACAGGAAAGGTCTGGGATGAAAGTAGAGTATAATCCAGTACAGGCTACTCCCCAGTAAGACAGCAGCAGACTTTAGGGGAACTGAACCTGCAGAGGCAGCTTCCAGAGATCTCAGAGCACAGATGGTAAGAGGATGACATAAGTGGTCAGAAGTGGATTACAAGGTGCCCTTTGCTGGGACTATGAAGGCACAAGGGATAAGCGATCCTGGTTACACTTCTAAGGCAGAAAGAGTGCTTGTGGTCTTTCACAAACAAGAGCACATACTAGGAGAACAGAGATAACATTTCTCCTTAGATTATGCTACCTAAAAAGAACTGAAAATGTACAGACTTTCTGAATTAGCAAAATGTCAAGAAATAGACTGGGGAAAATGAGCAAATAACAGAAAAAGAACATGGCTAGAAAGTGCTATGGTGATGGAGAAGATAAAAATACATTTTTGGAAGAAGATAACAAAGTCAAAACAGCTACATCCAAAGAAAAGTGCAAATAAGTACACTGAAGCCATGTAGAAATAATATAATATGTATTGGTGTTGATTATTATTTGACATATTAACATGAAAAATTAAGAAATTACTTTAAAGCTAAGTTTTTAAAAACAATTTCAGCCTCATTTATTTTCTAAGAATTGGATCCAATTTCCTTTGTCATATAAGAAAAAAACAGAACTATTTGTTAATGATTTTATCTTGCTACCACCCATTTTTATTAATAAATTATTTTTATATATACAGAGTTCAAAACAACATACAACAACATGCTTTTTGATTAACATAAAGCTTTTTGGTTTTCATTTTTTAAGATTCATAAGTTGAGATGAGGTTAGCTGAATATATTGAATTGTGAAATTTTATTGTTGGAAATGACTTTAAAGGATAATCCACATATTTCACCTATCAAAACCGAAGGATTAAAAAATTGAAGTGATTTGGCCATATAGAGAGCTATAACTAGAACTCACTCTATATCTTACAAAAGAAGAGAAATACCATGAATTAATAACTGTATCAGATGAAAGAGGTGTAACCCATTTTCCTAGTTGTCCAATTTTTTTTTGTTACTCTATAATTATAATACAGTAATACAGCCCTTCCCTTATTTTTTCCTGTTACAGTATTTTTTATCTATTCTAGTTATAAAGGCAATAGAGTTTGAGGCTTGGCAGCATGCCATTTTGGCTTAGCAGTGTTGATAAAAGGTTGCCAAAAACCATAGTCGTTCATATTACTTTTCAGTTTTATAACATTTTTTCCTAAAGCCCAATGTTCTTTTGCTTAGTAAACTATAAATCAATTGTAGAAAAATGTGGATTTTTTTTCCATGGGTTGCCAGTGTGGCTCTAGTTGCTGACAGCAGATCTTTTAAATGCCCAAAATTCAATTTCTAACAAACAGTTCAACTCTGTGTCAATTGTGGTCTGTATATGTAACTATACCAATGTTCAGACTTTCATTTCTAAATGTGCTTGCAATCTTGAATACATTTTTCTCCTTCTTCCCCAACGTTTTCTATTTTTCTATTTTTATTACTTGAAACATTATTATTATTGCATATGGTTCAATGACAGATGGTAAGACACCTAGCTGGTCAAGTTCCAGCTTGGGATTTCTTAAGAATATGAGTAATACCCCAGGATCTAGGCCAAATAAAAGGTTACTACAATTCTACAAGCTACCCTTGCCCTACACAAAATTAGCTCCAAGTAACTCTTACCATAATTCTAAACTTCTAAGACAGTTATTTAAAAAGAAAAAAAGAACACATCATGTTCTGAAAGCATGGCTGAGCAAACAACATCTTAGGAGGCTACTTGTTTTACTTCACTTCTAATCCAATTCTAGTTAACTTTTCAATAGCCATATAGGAACAAAAATGAAACAAATATAAACAGTCATAGTATAAAAGCACACATATTCCTCAAAATCTATTTACATACATTCCCGCTAAGAATATTTTTTCCAATGCCATACTAAAACATGTAAGATTTTTTAAAAATTTCTTAATTTTAGTAATTTAGTAGATTGTCCTAATCATCTCCATCTATCTGCTGCTTCAAAATAAGCAAATAATTAGAAAGTTCAGGAATGGAATTAGAAATAGATTAATAGGTGAGACATCGTAATTCAGAAAAGGTTAACTTTAGGAACCAATGGCCTACCATTTTTAACTATTGAAAAATGTATTATTATTTTAATGAATTATTTTCTTCATTTACTTTTTTATTTCTTTTGGTAATTGTCCAATTGAGTTTTAAATGCGTGGTTTTGTTCCACGGAATTTTTTTTTCCATTTCGCCAATTTTATTTTTTAGAGAGCTATTTTCTTTTTACAATTCACTAATTCTGTTTTTCAGGGAGTTGATTTCTTTATTCACTCTTATCTTTAAATGAGTGGGATGACTTATGCAGACCCTCTTGCCAAGCTTCCCTTCCCTTTCCCCATTTTTCTTCTAGATCTCTTGTAAGATCCTTTTTTATTTCCTCTATGAGAGCCTTGTGTGGTGGGGATCAGATCATATCCCCCTTTGGGGGTTCATCTAGAGATAGTCTGTTTTTAGTCTCCTCAGGGTTCGAAGTCTGCTCTCTATCTGTATAGAAGCTATCTATAGTTAAGAGTTCACTTTAACTTTTTATTCATTTTGACACAAAAGAAAAAAAAAAAAAAACAGCGGTCTGCTTTTTGGGCAGGATGGCATTACCAAGCTTTCTTTACAGACAATAAGAAGCAGAAGTGAAGCAGTAATGGAACAGCAATGGCTGCACTGGGATCAGGGGCTGCCCTCTGAGAGCGTGGTGGGTCACTCCAGATGCTGGGTGGGTGTGGCCAGGTCCTGAGAGACTCTAGATTTTCTAGTGGGTTTATAGCTTCTCTACTGATCTACTGGCTTGCTATCAAGAGCAAAGTAGCCACACTGTGGTAAAGTCCTCCCTGCAAATTTTCTGCTGCCTGAGACAACATCCAACCCCGCTCCAGTCTGTTCAGAGGGACAGACTGCCTGCAGTCTGCATCTGCTCTAATCATCCCCACTCATGAGTAAAAACAGACTTTTTCTGGTAAATTTTGAGGATATCTTCTACTGGTAATGCGTTGTACTCCCAATCTTCATGGGTTTTTTCAGTTAAGCACTAATTCTGAGGCCATTTCATGAAAGAAGTGGTCTGAGGGCAAGGAAGAGCTTAGATAGCTGCATGTGTCCTCTATGTCATCTTGTCTCCCATAGAATGTATTATTATTATTATTATTAAAAGGGGAAAATTTGGGGGAGACTATCTCAATTCTTTCAGTTTGGTTTTTTCACTTTATTACAATTAAGGACTTTGGTAGAATGATTGACTGTATTATGACTTTTCTTCCATAACAAACAAACATGATCCTTGACTTTGCATTATGATGACAAATTTTAATAGCACAAAAATTCTAATATCTAAGGCATGTAAATTTTCATATCTTAGAGCTAGTATGTTATCTTAGAAAGATTTCTGGGCAAGGAGGCAGAAGGTCTAGATTTGAATACCTCCCAACTATCCCTAATTACTTGAGTAATTATGTTTTTGAATTTCAAATTCCATAGCTACAAAGTGGGAGTTATAATATCTTCCTTAACTACTTTTCAGAGTTATTGGTAATAAGTAAAACAGTGAGTAAATTATTTGAAAAAATAAGGTACTATACCAAAGCAAGGTGCATATTTTTTTGACACAAATAATGTTATGTTTTCTCTCCATGTCCCTAGGATCCTAAATCTCTTTTGTTTTACTCAAAGCTTTAAACAATCTGTCTTCATTAGTAGAGGTTCATCATGAGGGATTAGTACTTGTCTAGTCTGCTGAGGTGTTTAGGGGTTGGGATATGTTTGCCAAAATTTCTGGACTAAATAGGAATTAAAGCTCTTCTCCCAGAGGGTGAAAAAAAAATAAGCAGTTGATCCAGGAATACTTGGAAGGCCTCTTTCTCTCTCTCTCTCTCTTTTTTTTTTCTCAACTACATGTCCTAGAATCACACAATTGAAACTTGGCAATGCAAGGCTGAACAATTGGGAAAAGATGTCTTTTTCAATTTTATTTAAATTTAGTTGGTTAATCCTCATCTATAAGACCCAACTATACCAGCTTCCATTTGTTCACATTCCTTGTAGGTATTTTGAGAGACTGATCATGATCATTAATGTAACTAGCCAAATTATAATGACCAGGGTTTTTTCAGTTACAAAATAATTCTTCAATTTGTGTATATTATCTATTTCCACATTGGTATCAAAATAATACAAAAGATGTCAAGAAAGATATCTAGCTCATTAGTAGACTGTGCAAATATATGGGAGGATGTAGACCAGTAACACATAGGATATTAATATGATTAGGCTGTAATCTCCATCCTTGAAGAGAAAATGTACATTCATGAAATCACATATATGCTGGTACTATTATTTGTCTAAATTGAATTGTTTTGTGGATTATAAGCAACATTTAACAAGGTTTTCACACTGAGCAAAGCAAATGCTAATTGCAAAAATAAAGTGTATTTGATTTTGGTATTGCTTTCCCTCTCTGATACTGTACACTATAAGGGTATCTAAGACAAAAATTTCCACTCCTCTGTAGTGTGAGAACATAGTATCATGCCATGAACTTTATGGACCATCCAAGAGAAAACATATGATAATTCATACTTGCTATTCACCATTATTTCAGGAAATCAACTTCTTTGCCTTCAAGAGTGCCCTTTTAGAATAGATGTAGTTAACAGAATGCCAATAGTTCACTTCTAAACCTAAACCAAAAAAAAATTAAATATCAAAATAAATAGGGGTTTGTTAATATAGAGGATATTTTTTCTGACCAATTTCTTTATTCTTGCATAATAATTGCTTCAGATCTTATCTAACTATAATCAGGTTTATGGGAAAAATTAATGTCCATTTTTTCTCACAAAACCACCATCAGCCTAATTGACTACAGAAATGAAATTCAATGTTTACATTAATAGAAAGCATATTATTTGTTAAAGATCTCGGTATTTCTGCTTTCTAAAAGTGTTTGAGAATGAAGATTGATTGATTAATTGATTTTTTTTTCTCAATGAAAAGATTTAATGGTGAGTAAAAGAACATCTTTTACCTAACTATTCAAATACATTTATGGACAAATACATTTAAGGGTCAGTAACCTTTTCCTATTACCTAGTCAATATGTGTTTATCATGCACTTCTATGTGCTTAATAAATGTGCAATCTCATGAGGAATACACAATGCAAACAACTATGAACAAACAAAAATATAAACAAGATCAATAGGAAATGTCAACAGACAGAAAACACTAGTGTTAAGGGGGATCAAGAAAAGTGTTTTGTTTTTCTAGAGAAAGTGGGATTTTAGTTGAGATTTAAAGAAAGTCAAAGAAATGAGGAGAGATAAGGAAGGAGAAAAAGGGAAGATAGAGGATAATCAATGAAAATGTATGGTTTGAAGAAATGGAGTACCTTTATGAGGAACAGCAAGGCCAATTTCAGGATCTCAATGGATAGAAGACTATCAGTGTGAGGGGGAATGGGATAGAAGTAAGGTTTGAGAGACTGGAAAGATAATTTAAGGATCCAAGTAATATTCTAATTTTAAATTTCCTTATCAGTCAAAATCAAGAAAAATATAAAATGGCAAGTTTAATTTGCTGAATAATTACTTCTTTTTTTCACTTATTAAAATAGTTTCAGATTTAAATATGTAGCGTGCTAATAGAAATAGAACTAGTTCTCTACCTACGTCTCTATTTACCATGTATGCCATAGGCAAAGGTGTAGAAAGTACCAGGTAAGAACTGGCAGGTAAGTAACCCTGGGTTTGCATATTGTTCCTATGATAGTGACGGGACACCTTGAGAGAACCAGGTAAAGATCATGAGAATAAGGTCTATATGTGGATTTCAGTGGGAAGGTACAGATTATCAGTGTCATAGTGAAAGACTAATATGACAGAGAGAGTTGCTGCTAAACACTGAATCTCCTAGACCCACCAAAATTTGACGAAACCATAATGCTCATAGATACTGGAAGGAAGGATAGTGACAGAGGAACAATGAATCATTCTTAAGACCTGTGATAACAGTAGATAAAGATAAGACTACATTAGTTTGTACTATGAGTTTGTAGAACATCTGAGAAGAAAAATGGATATCAGTGGGAGAGATTCCATTTTATTTGCTAAAGTCTCAGCTACTAGTCCTTATTAAATTAAATAATTAAAATTAAAATTAATGTTTAATATCCTTGTTAATCTAATGCTTTCAGGGGTACCAAAATAATATAAGATATATAGTCAAATTGTTACCTTTCTTGTCATCTTTTTCTCTTTTCACTTAGTATTTTGGCTTTTAGACTTAAAAAACTTCATATTGAAGTTATTATTTTCCCTCATACATCTCTGTGTCTGTCTTTTTCTCTCACTGTCTCTGTGTGATTATCTGATTCTCTCTCTTATACAGATTTCTCAATAGAGGAAGCCTTGCTCTAGGTTTTTTTTTAGTTCTTTCTAGATCTCTCTAAAGCATTCAGAATGTTCATCTGCTGCAGGCACTCTTATAACCTATTTTTTTTTTTTAATTAAACAGTTTCCTTAGTGACATACCTCATGCTACTTTTTGTACCTAGGTTTTTATTTTTACAAAGGGGGAAATAATTTAATTTATTCTTTAGATATCCTGAAATCAAGACTATCCAATATGGTAGAAATACATTCTTCTTCCTAAGAATCTAACATTATTTTCCGTGTTATAGAATAAATCTTTTTTTTTAATTTTTTTTGAATAAATCTTACAAATAGATTAATCTTACTAAATCAATGGCCATCATGAAAAAATTTTGTTTGATTCTGACAGGATCATAAGAATACTTAAGAAAATGCCTATATAGGAAATGTGTTGATGAGCTCTACAATGCATTATCTCTTGAATTAATATCACTGATTAGCTTTCCCTGAAATAGTAATTTCATATATGGTTCAATAGTTGTGGGATACTTCTTTAGAGATGCCAATATAATTTAATTCTTGTGAGAGTAGAGCTGGATCTTAGTACTGTATGAATACATTAAGAATTTTGTCCTAGTTACATATTCTTCAAAAGTTTTAAAAATATACATATACATTTTAAACTTGAATTTTAAGGAAATGACTTAGAGAAAGCCACCATAATGAAGATATCTAAGAAAAAAACCCAACCTATTTTATATCACAATAAAACATGGAATCGGGGGTAATATGTATTTATTAAGTGACTACTTAGTGCTAGACACTGTAATAAGCATCTCACAATATCTCAAATAAAAATAATTTGAGTTTTATTCTTAAATGTTAACCTGCTGTTTTAATTATGCAACTTTTCAAGTAGGATGGTTTAACATTACTACAAATAGCTACAATAGTTCCATATATATTCATTGATTAGGAAAAAACACAGTTCATTAAGTTACCAAATCTTTCTTATTTTTAATTTTGAAGGCTCTGTAAAATGTTATAGCTTCTAACTATTTTTAAGGTGTTTACTAAAAATGACACTATCCTCATAAAAAAAAAAAAAAGAACAACTCCTTCCGTCCCTCTCCCCCCTAACATTTAAAGGCTTTAAGTGATATACATTAAGGCAACTGCTTTACAAATTAATTAGGGATGGATGATTAAACCCAAGAGAGTCTGAGTTAACCAGAAGTCAAGCTGGTTTATAATATTTGGTGCTTATCAAAATTGAAAATACATTTTCAAGCAGTTTAATTCCTAAAAACCTATATCTTTTAAGGATATAAATCTATTTTAAAATTTTTATTTATATGTAAACATCCAACCACCAGAAGCCTTTTTACATATTTTTGACCCCTAATTATGCCTTTTCTCTTTCTCTGATCAGAAATTTAACATAATACTAACCTAAGGGAAAAATATACCAAAAATACTATAAGAAAAGTTTGATTTCTTCTTCTTTGTACACATAAAGAACCCCCTCAAAAAATTCCCTGTAGATTATTTTCAAAATATTTTTAAGCCCATTTCAAAGAAGCAGTATAATTGTGCCATGTCTTGTGATCATGGAAATAGCCTGATGTAACCCAGCCCTGTATCAAACTCTTCAGCATAAAATTGATAAGGTTAGCAATATATTACTTTCAAAACTGTTTTTGTCAACACTTAATGGGACTCATATGTGAAAGAATTGAGAAAATACTAATTTTCAAATGAAGTATCCCATCTGGTTAAGATACAAGGTTAATGAGGCTAAGGTCATTTCTGAAATCCTCAGGTGAGCCAGCTAATTTTCAATTTGCTTCTTAGCTATAAAAGGCATCACATCCCATAAGCAGAAGCTTTGTTACTATTGTACCTTGATGAGAGAGGGGGAAAATCTTACAAGATTGAATGCACGACACCTAATCTGATAATGTGTAAATTATAACAGTGAGATACCTTGTTAAAAAAAGAAATGTGAAATACAAACTATTGCTACACATAAAACATCCTGGTTAAACCACTTTTAAACATATATTTGTTGCTTCCAAAAACCAACTCTTCTTTCTTCCCTTATAATTCACTGTTTTTCACACCATTTGCCATGTTATTCTTTCTAAAACATGTGTGTAAATACATAATTTCACTCCTAAAATTTCCTTCAATTCTAATATACCCAAACATCTGTGGTTCAAGGTTCAACACAAACTGGCTTCAGCTTTTTTTCCCCCAGTCACCTTATCTTACATTAATTCCCTTCATTTACTCCAAGATCTAAACCTAATTAGAAACCAAAAAGTTTTTCAAAACACATTTCTTTGTTTCCCAATTTTATATCTTACCTTTACTCATGCTGCCTATTGCCAACACATGTTCAAAATCTTCTACACTAACTCTAATTTTCAAGGAAAAAATTTGTATTTTAAATGATACTTAGCAACAGTAGTGTTCATTATTAGCTCATGTGTCACAATATTTGTTTAAAAAATGTATTTACCTAATGTATAAAGAAAATGTGTCATAGATGGTGACACTACATTTTCCTGGGAGAGTGATGTAGTGAATGGACTCCAGCAAAACATCATGTTCCTGGCAGCAGCCCAGTATCTGAGTGGTCCCCAGTGAGGAACTACAGGAACAAACTGACCTGTAGAATTATCTTGTACAGAGAGAGCTCACCTTAACTTATACCATTATTACTTTACACAATCTGGAGGTTAAGTTGTAAATGTCAACTCCTTCAAGGCTACCTTGTATAAACAGGACAACTATAACTACCATTTGAATTACTGATGCACACAATTAGAAAACTTAGCATACCTTGCAGTGGATCTTTTCCTAAAAGGTCCTGCTTTTCCCCTTGTAAGTTGCTAGCTCTCCTAGGGCATTAGCCCACAATTATAGTGTCACCATATAGCTTTGCCCCTTGACTCGGAGATAGTCTGAATCTGCAAATTATTTCAGGATGATTCCCCACTTTCAGGATTTGTACTCACTTACTCAAGGAGAGGGGGAGTTGAGGGAAGATGAGAAGGATTAAAAGAAGGGGGAATGAGAGGAGGAGAAATAGGATAGGAGGAAAGAGAATTTCTTATTGACTCTATTATAATGTATATACAGAAAAAATCCCCTCAGAAATATTCCTAACAGGTTATTCAAACTCAGACAGAGAATCTCAAGTGACAGAAAACTAGGTAATACATTGGATTTTAGCCCATTGGACTTTCAGCACAGGTTTTACCTGTATTAGGTATGAGAGTGTGCATGTCTATTTGGCTGTATGATGCATATTTAGTGTGTATGTGTGTGTGTGTGATGAGGTGCAGAGATAACAGTGGGGAAATCATAGGGTGATAATTTCATGATTGGAAGAATGCTTATAGTCCAAGATCCAGGGATATTATGACCAAGGTTACATAAGTATTAAGTAGTAGATATTGTGAACCCAAGCTTTTTGACTTTAAGTGGATAAGATATCCTCTATTGGAACCAGAAAGACTCAAATCCCTCCTTCAGATACTTACTACCAAATCACTTAAGGATCTCTATCTTGGTTTCTTTTTCTGTAAAATAGAAATAATTTAATAGTGCCTATGTGACAGAATTGTTGAGAGAATCAAATGAGATTTTAGATAGCCAGATTTAAATATAGAAAGATAGATTGCATGAGTGGCTTTGTAAAACTTAGTGAAATATAAACACTGGGTATTATTTCCACTATATTAAACTGCCCTTTCTACTTTTTATTTCTTGTCAACATTAAAAGAATTGGCTCAATAATAGCCATTTGGGGGAAAGTAGGTAGATTTTGAATGGACTGAGTGGTTGAAGCTTTCTCAGGATTGAGACTAGGCTTAAGTAACCTGATCCCTATTCCAGAGCCAGAATTGAACTCTGGGCCCAAGAAAGACCCTGGGAAGTCACAAGATCTCTAAAAAGTTAGATAGGAAGTTACAAGAAATATGGCCTGTGGGAAGCAGACAACATTGGTGACCGTTGGTCAAGATAGTTACATCCTTTTAGTCTATCCAATGAAAAGCCTTGGGTCTTTTCCTATTTCACCAGGTGTTCTACTTCTCGCTGGTCAGGTACCAGGAGCACCTGGTAGAAGGTGGGATGGCTCCCAGGTGTGTGTCTGGGCCTCTCCCTACAGGGACCAAATAAATGCTTTCTCTTTATACCAGAAGATGTCTCTGATTAATTAATTTGGGAAAGGGGGTAGCACCCGTCCACACAATTTTAAAGCATTTCCTTTAAAACAGAAGAAAAAAAATTTTCTGAAATGAGTGAAAATATTTTTCTCATGAAGATGCCATCAGTTATATCACACATATCTGTCCATTTCTTGTCCAAACATATCTTTGCTACTCTCCAGATTTGGTAGCTTATACTTGTAGTACTCCAGGAATATGACCAGAGTCACTTTTTAAGGAAACTTTTCTCCCATCATATGCCATATTTCATTTCCATTTACCAGCTAAGATGTTGTTTCACTCAAGGTTCAAATCATGAACATCCATTGATTACATATTATACTTCACTTTAGTGAAGATATGTCTTACTTATTTTTTACTTTGGGTTTATCTATCCACTCATCAGTTTTCAAGTTCATAAGTTCTCATTTTAGCTAAGTATAAATACTTCAAGACTTTTCCCTATGGAGAAAAATAGGTCTTACAATAGCAACAATAGCTGATTGGGATTTTATCAGGACTTATTTTAGTATAGAATCAAGGAACCATACCTCTAAAAATAGAAATTATATCTCAAACTGGTTCAAAATGATATTTCTTCTTCAATTGAATATGGAATCAAAAGTTCACCAAAACAGAATGTGCCTATGATAGCATTAATTTTGATTTTAAATAAAATATTTTAGCCTTATGATTAATTTCCATAAAGGGAGAGGGAATGAGGGTTGAAGTGTAAGAGATGCAATAGGTATTTCTGTCATTTTGTTAAATGAGATTTCAATGATGCTGGGAAAAAAATATTGTAATAAAATGAGTAGTAATGAGGCCCCTATAGTACTGTTTCAAGAATTATTATACATGCTCAGTTCATTTTTTTTTTTTTTTACCTCTCTAAAAAATCTAGAGGGACTTAGTGATTAAGTGATTTTTATGCATGTCTCCTGTTCAACTTTCTAATAATACTGTCTTTTTGTAAAAAAAAAAAATCAAGTTATTTTATGAAAAAATAATAGCTGCAACTTAGAAATGTTTTCTCTGGATAATACTCAACTTTACAGATCTATGCTTTCTTAGTTTCCTTAAGTTGTTAAGTTAATAGCTTAAGAGACATTTAAAATCCATTTTTATGAGCTTAGTGCAAAACATACACATAATGAAAGATAGCCTTATTCTTTCTTTCAATGCTGCCTTCTGGTTAGAATTATTATGCTAGACCTAATTTTGATAAGTTTGGGGGGAATGTGGAGAGAAGTAAGCATTCTGAAAAGGAGTTTCACAAAAGAAAATAAAAGCAAACAATAAAGTAAAATAGTATCTAAAACATAAAAAAATAAAATGTGGGTATCAGATATCACAAAATAGGGGGAAGAAGCTGGAGAGAGGAAAGAAATAATAAGGTAAAGAGCAGCAAGGAAGCAAGCATAAAAATCAAAAGAGTTGGCAGAGGATAAAGTGCCAGAGCAAAGTTAGGAACACTCATCTTTAGGAGTTCAAATCTGACCTCAGATAGTCACTGTCTGGGTGACCCTAGTCAAGTCAATTAACCCTGTTTGTTTCAGTTCCTCTTCTATAAACTGACCTAACAATGAAATGGCAAATCACTCAAATATTTTTGACAAGAAGACCACGAATGGGGTAACATTTTTTTTTTAATACAACTGAAAATGAGTGAACAAAGGGATCTTATGATAAAAAAAAAAGATTAGAGACCTAAAATATTGTCTATAGGACTATTATAAGCAATGATAATTTGCAGTGTAAACACTCAAAAATAACAAAATTTGGAGATATAGAAAAATGGGTCTATTTGAATTTAAATTCACCTTCAATTTCTAGGAAAAACTAATTTTCTTTTTCATTCCCTACAGTCTAAGGCTTTGGGGTTTGAATAAATTTGGGGGACTAGGGGGAGAAACAAAACCAAACCTTTCAAGTACCATGAAAAAGGATAGTGCAGGGTTACTGAAGTATGGACAGATTTTTCACAAAAATTAGAAATTGAATAGATCATGTGCCATGTGACTGCAACAGAGCAGCTATACATCTCATATTATACTTTGAGAAAATGATCCAGAGGATTTACCTTGAAATCCAGATATTTTTTTTGAGTTACTTCAATTTACTAACTCACTCTCAAATATAGAATAGTGATTTTTCTCCTATTCCTAGTGTTGTATTATAATTCCCACATTATTGAGTGAATACAATATCCAAGATAAATCTTTGGCAAATGCCAAGGCTAACTATAGATTGGGTTTTCAAGTATTAGACCTTTCTCCTTCCAATAGACATACTGTGTATTTCCATAAGCCATAAATGTAGGTTGTTCACGTGAAACTGTTCACTCTCCCATTTTATGACAGGAGCATGATGAATGGAAGCAATTGATGATGTGGAGATTGATCTTGGAATAGGATTGCCTTCCCTGCCCCATTTCTTTTTGCTTGTCAAAAAGAGAGAGGAGCACTGTACCATGGGCCAATGCTTTTGGTACAATGGAACCCAGCTGACCTTCTCAACAAACTGTTTCAAAGAAATGAAACTAGTTTCCAAGCAATGAAAACCATCAAACCATTGCAACTGCTGTTAAAAATAAATGGGGAGGGTTTAGAAAAGGGATGGAAGGGAAATGAGTCTAAAAGCAAAGCTGATTTATCCTGCTAATTTTTGTAAACATTACTTTTAATAATGAAGATACCCATATAAAGCATACTTCATATCAATCAAAACATAAATTAAATTAGGTAAATAAAAGAGCAAACAAAAACAAAACAATTTTCTTAGATAAAAATTATTCATTCATTGTCTATGGCTCAATACTTGAGTACAGGCAATTTATGGTGACCATTCTACTTCATGCAAATAGACAATTTCTTTCTGTTTCTCATCACAGAATAAGGCAATGATATTACTTTTTAAAAATTTGTTTTCATTTCTATAATATTCTTTTACCCTCAAAGAATAGAACAAAAATTTTGCTAAACACTTTTTAAAAACCTTTTATAGAACCATTTTTTTCTGGTCAATTTTTTTAAAGTATTTTGAAGGAAAAATGGCAGAGTTTCCTTAAGAAACTACATGTCTATGTCTGTCAAATGCAGATGGCAGGTTGTAAAAATTCCGAAAGCTACAAAGCTTATTTAAGAAATTCATTCCTTCAATATATGAGTAGAGAAAAAAAGGAAATTGAGTGACATATAAGCTAGCTTCCAGGAGAGCCCATGATTGGCAAATAGTAATTTAAAATAAAAAATTATAAAATAAATAATGTATTCACCATTTACAGGTGCTAATATTTATGTAACATTTTTAATTTATCCTAATGTTTATTTATTTTATTGATAAATTTATAAGAAATAAATTCCATATTCTTGGGTTAATGCATAATCATCTTTTCTCTTCTTTTGATAATTATGTTCCTTGATTAAAAAAATCTTACCCTAGCTTTGCCAGTTTAACAATTCCAACAAAATTCCATTATGTTCATATATTATAATTTGTTAAACAGCTTTTCAAATATAGGGGACACAGTTTTAAAAAGTTTACATAGAGGTTTATTTTACAAATTGTGCTATTGTTTTCTGGTAGAAAACATCTGTAACACAATTTAAGGAAATCATGTAAGCGTACTTTAATTGGGAAATGACAATGAAATATGGTAAATTAATTTAAAATGTAATACTATAGAGTCATAAAAACAACATATTACACTAATTCAGAGAAAGTAGAAATACTTGTGTGACTTAAATAGAAGTGAGAATGAGGAAATTAGTATAAATAATATCTATAAGAAAATAAATGATATTTATAATAAAAAAATAAACCTTTGCATGATTAATGATTATAATGATTAATTCTAGCTCCAGAAACATGATGAGAAAATGCAGCCTCTTCTCTAAAGTGGAGAGGTGGTGAATTCTGGGGATATACATTTTCATATGTTCAGTGCAGATGAGGTATCGGTTGGTTTTATTAAAATTATTTATTTATTTATTTTTAACAAGGAAAGGTTTACTAGGTAAGGAATATGTTTGCCATAAATGAATGTAAAGTTATTTGTTTGTTTTTAAAGGAACAAGTTTTAAAATGAAAAAAATACTGCTACAATGAATAATTTTTGTATAGTTCATTCTTTTCTTGCTAGAAATTATCTCAATGGGATTTAAAATACATTGTAGATCTCTGTTCCAAGTGTACATAAAAATTTTAAAGTTTTCTTGTAAAATTTGAAATTATTTTCCAAAATGTTTGAATTAAGGTATGTCTCCAACAACTCTGCTCAAAGCAGCATCTTTCTATTTTAGATACTGTCTTCAACCAACCAAACAAACAAAAAAGTTAACATTTCAAGAGTAGCTCACAAAGTTTTTTGTCATAAGAACCTTGCTATATATCACAAGGTTAACCTCCATGTTTCAGTTGAGGAAAGTAATTGTGAAAAAAATCAAATGCACAGCTAGGAAGAGTCTCACTATTAACATTACATATACACAAATAATATAACATTAAAGCACTGTCAGGATTATGTCAAACAAAGGCAGAAATGGAGCCAAATTTAAAACTCAGAATTACAGATTTGATTTTTTCTTCTGTACCAGAACTCAGTCCCTTCCTTCCTTTAAATAAAGTATTCCAATCTCTTCATCTCTGGGGAGAGAGAAAGAATCATACAGCAGGGATCCTATCAGATCAAGTGCACATTCACTAATCTTTTCAATTCCTATAAGCAACTAAAAGAACCTAATTTTCTATTACAAATAAATATATACCTTGCTGCATTTCAGATTGCTGGTGGTACTCCACTATTTATGGGTTGACTTCTATACTGATTGCAGTCAAGTATTACTTATCCTCTAAAAATAGTAAGATTTTTATTGGTTTCCAAGAACTCACTTAATTTTAGGGAAAAAAATAAAGAGTTGATGTATGCATTCATTTGTTATTTGTAGATTAGAAGATTAAATCTTGTATTCCTCACCTTTGTATACTTCTTAAAATTCTTATGAGTTATTTGATAAATAGAATCATTCTTTTATATTTCATAATTCTAAGTTCAGTTACAAACAATGGATTTTTATTTCCAAATCTATAATTTATAAAAGAGAACTATATCCTATTCTATAGGTTCTTTGCCTGATTTTGTCTCCAATTTTTTTTTTCCTGAGGAATAATATATGATAGCACTATTGAACAGAAGATAACTTTGGGAAACCATTAAATGTTTCTTAATGTTTGATAGTAATCTCACATTTTACTTTTTTACTCCTTCAAATTTATGGTAAATGGTATGTTGTTCCCAGAAGACCAAGAGTCATCAAGAGACACCATTTTGGGGTCTATTTTTCATCTTTACATGACATCTTAACTCTTAAGTTCTATTAAGGGAAGATGTATACTTTTCTCTGTCACATTCCTCCTAAGGAACTGCATTTTGCATTTCTATGTTCATGTATCAGTACTTTAAAAAAGCTCTCCAACTATAGAAGAATTAGAGAACATTATGAAATACAAAATGGACAACTTTGATTACATTAAATTAAAAAGGTTTTGTGCAAACAAGACCAACACAAATAAGATCAAAAGGGAAGTGCAAAGCTGGGGGAAAATTACTGGCAGTGTTTCTGATAAAGTTCTCATTTCTAAAATATATAAAGAACTGTGTCAAATGTATAAGAACACAAATCATTCCCCCATTGATAATGGTCAAAGGATATGAACAAACAATTTTTAGATGGTGAAATTAAAGCTATCTCTAGTCATATGAAAAAATGTTCTAAATCACTATTAATTAGAGAAATGCAAATTAAAACAAATCTGAGGCACCACTTCACACCTCGCAGATTGGCTAAAATGACAGGAAAAGATAATGATAAATTGTGGAGAGCATGTGGGAAAATTGGGACACTAATACATTGTTTGTGGAATTGTAAACTGATCCAAACATTCAGAAGTGCAATTTGGAACTATGCCCAAAGGGCTATAAAAGTGTGAATAATTTTAAAGGGATTTTAAAGGGATAAAGGGATCACCCTTTGATCCAGCGGTGCCATTACTGGGTCTGTAACCCAAGGAAATCTTAAAGGAGGGAAAAAGACACATAAATATGCTACAAATATGTTTGTAGTAATCCTTTTTGTAGTGGCAAATAACTAGAAAATGGGTAAATACCCATCCATTGGGGAATGCCTGAAAAAGTTGTGGTATATGAAAGTAACGGAATATTGTTATATAAGAAATGATGAACTGGTTGGTTTCAGAAAAGCCTGAAAAGATTTACATGAACTGATGCTGAGCAAAACAAGCAGAACCAGGAATACCTAGTACACAGTAACAGCAAGAATGTATGATGATTAACTATGAAAGGCTTGGTTCTTCTCAGTAATTCAGTGATCCAAAGCAATACCAATAAACTTTGGACAGAAAATGCCATCTGCAACTAGAGAAAAAGCTAAAGAGACTGAATGTAAATCAACACATGTATTCACTTCTTTTTTCTGTTTTTTTTTTCTTTCCCATAATTTTCCACTTTTGTTCTGATTTTTTCTCTCCTAACACAATTGAAAAGAAAAAAAAAAAGAAATACTCTCTATAAACTAAACTAAGTACACTAAATGCATAAGTATTCTTTATTAGCTTGATTATCTTGATAGAAATGATTATTAATATATATATATATATCTTCTTGGGGAAATTATTTGGATGATTATATTCCTCTCACCACTACCACCATCAATAGCATGACATTATAAATATTTACCTATAATGGCTGATCTTCTGACTTGAGCAAATGATATTTCATTTTTTAAAAATGAATTTCTATTTTCAAATAGATAAATGATCTCTGTAAAATTTTATCCTATTAGTCAAGCAGTATTTATTAAGGACATGATTTTCTAGAATCAATACTGTAAAATCTTCCCTACCTCTCTCATTTTCATGTAAAGAAATATTTTCAAATAGGAATAATGCATATTATATTGAGTTTAAAATATTATATAGGTGTACATATATTAAATATAAAAATACAAGGATATAATTTTCTAAAATATAGAATTTTGTCATATTTTTCTCAGAGATAACATTTCTGCTTCAGGACAAATTTTCATTATCAGGTTTTGAATTCTTTACTAGTCTCAGCATATTGCTTTTCAAATTCAGTTGTAAAGCTTTTACCATTTCCCTTAGCCATGTGGAGAGGATTCTCAGAGAATGACAAAATATACATTTTAATAAAGATATATCAAACAATAAGATCTGACAAAATCCCCTAAAGGGATAGAGAAACTATATGTCATATATTTACACAGCTACATATAAGAACCTTTTTTTAATAATAAAAAGGAATCTATATTTTTATTTCTAAAACCTAATAGTTTATTTCAAAGTTTGAATTATACTTAATTTTTTATTATAAAATTTATGTGATTACTGAAAAATCTGTGAGAATAATTCAGTCTCTAAGTGCATCTGTTTAGATGTATTGTAAACTGAATGACAGGAATACATGCTGAATCAAAAAAAAAAATGAAAAGAGCTAAACTGGGAATATACTAAATCAATACTCTGATTAATGACTCATTCTGTTTTCTGTCCAAGCTGCACGTGCTGACACAGCCTGAAAAATAAGCAGAAGACAAGAGGAATTACTGTACCTTGTCATAAAGCAGAGATGCTTTATTTCAAATGAAATCCTGAGGGTTTAAGGAGTAGCGTCAAATAGGTGTTGATGCAGGGGGGAAAAATATCAGTAAATACTCAGCAAAGCAAGTTAGCTAGGGCAACCAAAATCAACAGATACTATAGCTCATCACCTTCTTAAATGGAGCATGAAAAAAAAAAAAGAAAGCATATCTACTATTCTCCATAATAAAATATTGAAGCTTCTTAAATTTTTGTCTAGTTGTTAACTAAAGAAATATTTCTTTTTTTCCAAAATATTTAAAAAATTTTGTCTAAAAGCTGATTATGAGCTATAAAATATTTCAACAGTATGGAAATTTTGCTGTCTTCTTTATGCAAATGGATCCAGAAAAGTGGCCTTTTAAAGTTTCCATTAAATGAACAAGTGACATTTTCAACTACTCCTTCAGCAATACTGCAAATTAAAATAATAATTTGTTTTATCAAGTCTAATATCTTGGATTACATATCTCTTGCACATTCCTAAATCCAAAATCAGTTAAGTCAAACGTATTTAAACAAAAATCAACTTCATATTTCATGTGTAAAATAAGGGAGGCAGTTTATCACAGTGAATTAGAATTATGAATACATGATCTCAAATCCCTTTTTAAAAAATACCTAAAGGACAGCTAGGTAGTGAAATGGATAGTGCACCAGCCCTGAAGTCAAAAGGACCTGACTTTAAATCTTGTCTTAGACATTTAACACTTCCTAGCTATGTGACCCTGGGCAAGTCACTTAACCCCAGTTGTCTCAGGAAAAAAAAAATACTTAAAACAATTGGCTGAGTAATTCAGTGCTAAGTCATTTAAATTTTTAGCATTCAGTCAACTGTCTAAGACTTTAAAGTTCCAAAGAAGCTATATAGATATGCATTGGTAGAGAGAGTTTCTTCATCCTGGAATTGTATGTGTACACACACACACACACACACACACACATAAATATTTTTTAGATCCTGTCTCTTGTCCCCATATGTATGTTTATACATATATATCTATACATACATATATATAGGTATATATTCTACACATATTTAGGCAGCTCTAAAATTGTGCTTTTAAAAAACTACCAATATAATTTATCCCTTAAGATTTTGGTAAAATCTTATTAAAAAAAATAATACACAATAAATTTTGTTGATTAATGAAAACTTGAAATTTCAGCTTATTTCTACAATATGGAATAGACAAAAAAAGTCAACATGTTATTTTTTAAAATGAATAATTGGAAATAAAATATATATTATGTAGTGTTCTTTTCCCATAAGGGGTTTAGAAATTTTTAAAAAATGCTTTAAGACGCTCCACTGTCTTTCATTGAGTTAGTAAGATACTAAACATTTTTTGGATCAAAAGCCACTATGGTCTTTTAAATGCCTAGAAATGTAGTCAGTCACTTTAAAAATAAATAATACTAGCCCTTTGTAGTTGACTCTAGAATGTATTATACCCAAATGCAAAAGAAACTAAAGACATTTTTATTGCTCCTTAAAATGCTTACAGTCTAGTAGATTTTTATGTTCAATTTCGATTTTAGTTCAAATTATCTTATCAATAATAGTCTTTTATTTTCTTTAGACTTTCATCAGCTTATCTGATTAAAATAAATTAAACAATTGAGGACATTAGTCAATCAAAAACTCCTTTAGCAATTTTACATATTCTTAAGAGATTGTATCAAAGGAGTATAGATTTTTGTTAATAGTACTCTTTACTGTCCTTCATCCTTCCTATATATCTATTGACCAAAAGTCTACTGGCAGGAAGAATAATAGCGTGAAAAGATCACAAGACTTGAAATCAAAAATTCTGCCTGGGTCCAAAATTCCACTTTTGTCTTAATTAGCTGGTTGATCTGAAGCAAGTTACTACTTTTTTAAGCATCAGCTTCTTGGATGAACGGTATGATTTCTAAGAATCTTTCAAATTAATATTCTGTATATTTTTATCTTTTGACTCTGTATCCTTTTATTTCATTAATATGAAATTTGATTATTATGAAACTTATATTTCATATTTCCTTTTCCTTTCTTTGTTTTTTTTTTTTTTTTTTCGCCTATGTCCTGGACTCCCTAGCTTCAACTGTTCAGTTGTTTTTTTCAGTCTTTTCTAGATCTTCATTACTCTATTTAGAGTTTCCTTGGCAAAAATACTAGAGTAGTTTGTCATTTCCTTCTCCAGATCATTTTTCAAATGAGGGAACTGAGGCAAAAGGGATTAAATCACTTTGTCCAGAGTCACACAGCTGGTAAGTATCTGAGACTGGATTAGAACTCAAGGTTTCCTGATTCCAAACCCAGAACTCTATCCCCTCTGCCATCTAAGAACCCAATATTTATTCAGTTCATTTCAAACAGTGTTCCATTTATCAACATTAGAAGACCCTAGGGTTCATTGGCAAAAACTTTGGATTTGGAATCTGAGATCAAGAGCTCTCTCTCTTAGCACCTATGTGGCTTTGGGCAAATAGGACCCCATGATTTTTAAGGTCTTTTTCAGCTTGATCTTAGGAGTCTGTGATCCCAGGAATGGATACCAAGTGCAACATACCCTATAAAATCAAATCAGAGCCATGGCTTTTAGTGTACTCTCAAAGGCTATTTGTATGACACCACCTCAGACCTCAGCTTCTGACAACAATACTTCTAAGAAAAAATGGAAGTTTATCTCACCCTACAGTCCCCTCTGAAAAATGCTGTTCTACAAAACAGATACACATTTCCAGCTTCCTTTCTTAGAACTGTGGATTAGGGGGAAAAATGAAGATACTTTGGAGGATCAAAAAGAAATAGGCAACAAGAGGAAAATTGAATCATAGAAATATAGTAGCTATTCCTTTTTTGAACCTCCCAGAGTAATAGGGTTTATATAAACACAAGCTAAACGGACCATTTTATATCCCTCTGAGAATATCTAGAAAGCCAAACTCATAAGAGTCATACTTCACTTGCAGTGGTACAACATATCTTCTACCAGCTCCTTATCACCAGTTTTTGCAGAAAAAAAAGCAGTATATTTCAGATGACATTCTTAAATGAACAAGTCATACCATTTATTTTCTTCCAGAATTGAATTTGCAGTGGTAAACCATGCAAGCATTTTATTAAGTCATCCTAATTTCCTAGCACTTCTAAGATTTCTGTGCCCAGATTCTTCAGCTTAAAAATAAAAACATCTGGTAATTGTTCTTATATGAAATTGGGATTCTTATGTGCATCCTCTTTTGGTGCATTCAAATCCCAAGGTATCTTACTTCCATATCTGGAAATAATTAGCAACATACTTGGAAGACTTAGTTGAGAAACATGTTAATTTAGCCTGGAGATGATTTTTCCATCCTGTTCTTTTATCCTTACTACTTCCCCCACCCTGACCAAATTTCTCAGTGGACTTGCTGAAATTATGCTATGTCAATTAACTTTTAGCTATGAAAAATCTTTCTATATGTACTAAAAGATGGATGAGTGTATTTGGTATTTTTAACTTTTTCTTAGGCCATACTGGTAATGGGAGTGAGACCTCAGTACAACAATAATTTGGCTTTACACACACACACACACACACACACACACACACAAATATAAACCTGTTTTCTGTCTTAGCATGCAAACTGTGGAGAGGAAAGAGCAGGAAATGTTCATAGATATATATTTTTCCGTTTTGCTGCCTTAGTATCCAAACTTATCAAGTAACTCCCAGACTCATATAGTAAACACCAAGAATATATTTTGATTTATAAAGTACATTCGTCCAACATTCCTAAGGAAGGTAGTTCTTCTTGATCCCATATAATTACTTCTTTCTTTATTTGTTACTTTCTGAATAAAATGTAAACCTCTGAGGGCTGGAACAGTTTTTATTTACCTTTTCATCCTCAGAATCTATCAGTCTCTGAGAAGCATGGTTCTTGATAGATATCTATATCCTTAGATCACATAGATAGCCAAATGTCTCCAGTAAGAGGAAAAGGTGAACATTATGACAAAAGAAAAAGCAACAAACAATCAATTTTAAAAAAATAAAATTATTATAAAAGATGACATGTTTGGTTATATAAACCTACAATGTTGCCAAATAGAAAACTTAAAACAAAAAACGTTTGCCTTTTAAAAGGACGACTTCAAAATCTATGCTTTTAGTTATAATCAGAGTAGATAAAATAGAAATTAGTCATAGAATTTAAAATAAAACTTAAATGACTACACACATATACCAAAGAACATCTTCACATCAATATAATAATTCAGAATTCTGGTGGTCAAACAAAACAGTTTGGTATTTCAGTAAGGCCTAAAAAAACACAAAGCAAATGACCATACTTATGAAAATTATAGTTATTTCATCTTTTAAGAAAAAAGTACAAAGCAATAATTGAGACCAGGAAAACTTCTAAACATGATCAACAAATCATTCTATATAATTACACTTGAAATATGGTATTTTTTTAAAAGATAATTTTTCTAGTTTGGATTTTCAATCTATAGATTTCATATAAGGGAAGTTATAAAGTTAAAGTACCACTCTGCACAACTCTTTCTGATTAGCAGGTGACAAGACAAAAGTAGGATTTAGATCTCTCAAAACAGTACTTTTATAAGAATTTTTAACATGTGGAAAAAGCAATTGCATTAAATCACAGATATTCCAGAATAGATGTAATCTCAAATACTCTCTTGCCAGAAATCCCTTCTAAAATCTCTTGTAAGTGCCAGAAATCCCTTCTAAAACATCCCTTTGTAAGTGGTCTTAATTTCACTTCAAAATGAATTTCCAGTGATGGGAAGTTATTAGCCCATTCATTATAAATTAACTATAATTGCTGAAAAAATGTTTTTCCTTATACCAATTCAAAATCTCTCTTTCTGAAACTTCTACTTATTTTTTCTTTTCAGTCTATTCTTCCATCCACACACTAGCCCTTAAAAAACTAAAAACAGCTGTCATAATTTCCCAGTTTCCTCCCAAGTAAAGAGCTTATTTTTTAAATTCACATATACTTGTACACTGGACTTTCACCATCCTGACTATCTTCCTCTGCATACACTATAGTTTTGGTTTGTTTTCGGTTTTTTTGTTTTTGTTTTTTAATGCTCTTCCTAAAATGTGGCATCCAAAACAAAATTACACATGGATTTTGACCAGGTCATATTACACTGAAACACCACCTACTGTGCTCTGGGAACCATGCCTCTCTTAACATAACTGAGAATAGCCTTAGGTATTTTTGGCTGTCCTGTCAAACCTACTGACTCAAATTGAGTTTGAAATGCACCAAAAACTTCATATATTTTTTAGAGGAACTGTTGTCTAGGCTCTGCCTCCTTGATCTTTTGGTTGTCACATTGATTTTTTTTTTTCCTCAGGTTTAGGGCTTTGCTTTTATCTCCACTAATTTTTTTTTCTTTTATCTCACTAATTAAGTTCATCTCTCATACCAATTGATATGGTTTAGGATACTAACATGTACCACTTGATATGATATTCTTCCTCTGTTGGTCTTCTCTGCTTTTGACCCAACTTAATGACAAAGACACTACAAAACTAAGGACAAAATTCTGAAGCCTACTAATAGAGAACTCCCATCAAATTAAGATTCCTTCAAGAAGTTCTGAATCCAAATCACTGTACTAACATCTTGCGAATTACATATAAATAATAAATTTATATAATTACATAATATATACATAAATATAAACAATAAAGCATAAATAATTATAGCAAGTATTTTGCTCACACCTAATTAAAGTATATATACTTATAGTTTTCATGAGCTTATGGACGATTTTACAGGGTTTTCTGAGATCATCCTGTTCATCATTTCTTAACTATCAAAATCTTAAAGGAAGTTAGGGATTCTAATATTTGAAAGAGGAAGAACGTATTCTCTCTTCAAAGTTTGAAAGTCTTGTCTACAACACTAAATAAGTTTTATTACAAGAGTTATAATGTAACACATAGCCAGTATTTTATAGTTTAGACTCAAACCTAGATCTTCTCTTCAATGACAGCATCTTATCTACTTGGTCAAATTGCCTCTCTTTAAAATGTAAAAGATGATTTTTTTGTGGGTGTATATCTTGTTTTGTTGTATACATTGCAAATACTAAAATTTTCACAAAGATATTTTTACTCTTTCCCCTGGTCCCGGCAAATTCCTTCTTCTTCTTTTATAATTCCAAAAATTTTAAATTTAAATAAGCCAGTTAACCTATTTTGGTCTCAATTTTCTATCTATAAAATGAGGGGCTTGAATAGTTGATGGCGTTGTGATTTAAGGTTTCTTAAAGTCCAAACAACTCAAATTTATAAATTACATCAGAAACTTGCTTGCTAGGTGATCCTAGGGACTACTATGTGTAAGGTTTCTTCATCTATAAAATATGTGCACTTCACAAGGATATTGTTAAGATAAAGGGAGAGAATGTACATTAAGAAAAAGTATTTTATAGATATTAAAATATTATACAACTGAATTATTATAATTTCATATGTTCTCTAAAACGTTTTTGAAGCTCAGCAATTCTGCTTATGTAGAAATACCATATTAAAAAATTAGTAGGCAAAGAGGCAAACATACTCTGATATTTAAAAAAAATTATGTCTAGCCTAATAATAGCCACTTCCTATTTTACGTGGGTGAGAGATAAATGAACACACAGGAAAAAAGACATAAATCAAGATATTGTTCTTATTAATACCAACATCATCCTCTTTCAGTTCCTCTCTATCCACATTTTCCATTCTATAATTTGGCCCTCAAAGTTCAGTATGTGAGAAAACTTCAGCCCAAAAGCACCATAATTTCTAAATTTTGCTGAAGTAATCATTTTAGACACAATATAAAATTATAATCCTGACAAAGTAAAAACTGCTATAAAATAATAATGCCACTCTCTTTGACAACAGAAGCAAATACTGAGTTACTACCCAATTATCAAGGTATGTGCTTCTTCCAACTCATGTCTGTCTTAATTTTGTTAGTCAATTGACTTTTCAAGGTGAGACCATGGACAACTCTAAACAATAATATGCATTATAAATCATCTTTATGAAAAACACTAGTTTTAAAAAAAAAAACCCATGAGAAAAATATGAAATTGGAGAGGTTGGTTAAAATAAATTAGATGCCCATAAATCAGGAACTCATCCTTATAAATGCCAAATGAGTGTATTAAAAATAGAAGAAAGAGATTCTTAGTAAAAGAGAAGAAAAATGAAGAAAGGAGTAGGTTGGGAAAATAACTTGATACAGCAATAATAATTATTTTTAAAAGAAAATGGAATACAAATGGGACTTGGAGAATCATTGTATGGTGTCTTTTGTCAAGATAATATTTTTTCCTGTTTCTATCAAGAGACTGGAATATGTAACAATATTTGTTATTCTTATATTCAAAAAAGATCAAGTTTAAAGTAAACAATCTTTTTGATTAATTTTTAGGATAACAAATAGTCACAGTAGAAGGGAAAGGAAAAACATTTATTAAGCACCTACCATGTGCCAAGAAATTTGTTAAGCACTTCACAAATATTATAACAATCCTGTAAGTTAGAAGCCATTATTATCCTTATTTTATACTTGGGGAAATTCAAGCAGAATTTAAAAAAATTTTCCCAGAGTCACACAGATAATAAAGTGTCTGAATTTCAATTTGAATGTTAGTCTTACTGGCTCCAGGATCTCCTTAGTACAGGTCCAGTGCTTTGTACAGCATGATACTTACCTGACTAATTATAGATGTCAGGCCTAAAAGTAGTTTCCAATTTTATTCAGTCTTTCCTAGTAATCACTGTGAGTAGGCATTACAATTAAAGTATAGAAAAATGCAAAGGAAATAGTAATCTAATAAGAGAGGAAGTGAAAATAGGCTAGATCAAGTGTATATAGAAGTATCTGCTATTGAAACTTGTCACTCATTTTAAGTGAAATTGGAGTGTGAACCTTTTTGAATTAGCATTCATAAAATCAGTTACTATTTTGTTTTTACATATATTATTTGGCTCTTCTAGATGACATTTAAGCCATTCACAATCTGACAACAAACAATCTTCCCATTCTTATTTTATTCTCACAATCATTCTTTCTTCCCTGCTCCATAGTCAACTAGCTAGTTTCTTGAACATCACATTTTATCTCAAATTTCCATGCCTTTTTACAGATTGTCCACTATCCTCATTATCATCCTTTCCCAGAATCCTTATCTTCCTTCAACACTGTTCAGCTGCCACTTTCTGGGTCTTGAACATTTTTTGGTCAGCATTGGCTAGAGTGGGAATCCCTTCAGATCACTAACAGACTAAGAGCAAGGTTTCTTAAAGTGAGGTTTTTGAACTATTTGTATGTATTTTGATAAAAATATTTATATTTATTTCCCTTGCAATATAATGAATTCTATTTTTTGAATTTAAAATTTTATTCTGAGAAAAGTCCACTGAATTTACCAGATTGCTATAGGTTTTTGAATTATTTATAATTTTTTTCATAAGACTATATCATTGTAATTTATTTCCTTTTTAATATAATGAATTTCATTTTTTGAATTTAAAGTATTATTGTGAGGAAAGTCCACAGAATCCACACAGACACCAGATTGCTGAAAGGGTACATGACCACCACCACCAACAACAACAACAAAAAAAAAAAAAAAAAAAAAAAAAACTTCTCTGAAGTAAAGTTAGTGTAACATCACCTTTTCAGCAGATTAGAACTTGAATTGAGAACCTCTCACATATTAAGTCACCCTTTCTCTTTGTGTCTTGCCCTGAGTAAACATTTAATTGATGTTTGTCAGTGTGAATCTGAATTACTAAATACTGAACCCTAAATTTCAAGTAATTTTGAGAATAAAATACATTTTATTGATGGTACTTGAAGTATATCATAGTAACATAAATTAGCTATGATAAATATTCAGTCTAAGGAGAGAGGTGATCAAAATCCATGACTTTTCCAAAGAAAAAGGGATAGTTAGAGATAATTCTCAACTGATGAAGGTGTGCCGATACATATATTGAAGGCTTAAGACCATAAATTTCACTTCAATCTTTTTTAGTTATTTCTTTCTTGCCTCTAGGCTCTTTCACATTTTAGGCTCTACCAATCAAATCATTTTTCTAATTATTTAACCCTGGGCAAATCATTTAACCTCCCCTAGGCTGTTCCATTTTCATTGAAGAAGGAAAAATAATAACCTACTCTACCTTTATTATCTCACATAGTTACTAGATGAATCTAATGTTATATTGGAGGGGGAAAACTTTGAAAACTATTATAGCAATACAAATGTAAAGAATCTTATTTTTAAAAAGTAACTTCAAATTAAATTAGATCTGAAAATAAAATAAAATAAAGCACAACTGAACTCTATGGTTAAAGAAGGATTAGGCAGAAAACTCCCAATATTTTAATTTAATATTTGAAAATTTAATTTAAACTCCTTATGTGTTTAATTAAAAACATGAACTAATGCAATTTTCTGCCTTAATAAGAAGTATATTTGTAACAGTTAAAGTATGTGATTAATCAATGTTAGGAATTATTATTATTAGAAAACATAAAAGGATGGATGTTATATATATATTTTAAATATGCTCATTTCCTTTTGATTTGCTTCTTCTTCAAATCCAAAGGTAATCCTGCCTCTTAATATCATACTCAGTTAAATCTATATTCTGGTTTTCTGATTGAAGAAACTAACAATCTTTGTCTTTATTTGAAGATTAAAAAAATTCAAACTTAATTTATTTGCTATAGTTTGGAATGGAACTACATCTTGTAATTAATCTGCTCCTATTCAGTACTTTTAAGTTTCAGTTATTATTTTGTGATAATCTGACATCTCTCAGAAACCACTATAAAAAACCCCTTAGTTTTATTTTATTACTCTGGAGTTCTGCAATTTGCATTAACATAAAGCAGTTCCCTATCATTTTAGTTTATCAGAAAAGTATCGATGACCCCAAATCATAAAATTTCATCAATAATTCAGAAATTATTAGTGGTTTGATTTCATATTTAAATATAAAATATTTATTGATTCCATTTTTAAAAAATCTTAATGCTGTTATTGCAACCTTTATCTTTCAGTTGAAAACAAAAACCAAACAGTACTCTGACCCACTAAAGTGATGAATGAAAATTTCAATAAAAGGGTATTATGTGCCTATGATTTTTATAATATGTGAATACACATATCTTTATTGTTAAAAGTAAATATTGTAGAGGCATGAAACTCTGAAAAGGTATACTTGAATCAAGGACAGCAGGACTTATTGTTAAGCACCTACTCAGTGTGAGATATTGGTTCTCTAAACATATACTTAATGTGATATGGTGATGTAATGGCACATGCTCAATGTGCTGTAGTGATGTAATGGTACCAAGAGAGAAGACTCTCTCTCAACCATGGACACAGAAGAGTCTCAGACACAGACACCAAGAAGATTCGGGACTCCATCTATGACCAGCCTTGTGGTGGTCCTACTTTCATCACTCCTCCACTAAGACCAAGGACTCAGGTTGGTCCCGAGGTCCTCTAGAGAGCTAGTCTGGACATTGTACAGGGCAGAATTAAATTGTTTCAAAACTGATAAAATAAAAGGAAGGTTCTTAGGGGAATATCACCTTCTTTTTATAGCCCATAATAATTTTCTTCATGCTTATCAATATTGTACAAAGGAAAAATAGGTCTTTCTAAGTTTAGTTCTACAAAGAACTTTATCTTAGATTCAAGATGTATGGCTAGCTTTATTCTCCTTACACAGATAATGTCACTGTCTAAATGTTGTTTAGCAAGATCATTGGATCATGGAAGTTCATCCCTTCAGGTCCTTCATCTACTGTTATAGATTCAAGCCTATCCAATGAGGGTGCTGTTCTAAACCATTGGCAACCTTCTGTGTGTCGTAGATCCTTCTGCCAGAAGACCATAGACCCCTTCTCTGAATAATGGTTCTTAAATCATTGAAATAAATGCTAAATTGCAGGAAGAAGTTAAGGAAAAGAAAGATTATTTTTTTTTCCCCTCTTAGTTCTAAGAGCCTGTGAAATCTATCCATAGCTTCAGTATGTGTCTCTGGATCTCAGATGAAAATCTTTGGACTAGTTGATCCTTTAACTCCCTTCTTCAAATACTTGTCCATGATCCTGTAATCTTTCCATTCTTCCTCCTATAATACAACCAGTATTTTCAGCCTTATTACACATCAATCCCTTTTATAAATACAGACAACCAACCAAGCTAGAGGTGTTTTCCCTCACATAGGATATTACATCTCTCATTTTCTAGGTTTTTGTACTAGCTGTTCTTAAACATTTTTGCAATCCCTTTCCCCTTTAGCCCCTCTGAATCCTTAGCTTCTTTCAAGACTCAATTAAATTACTTCCTTCTATTTAACTTTCCCCATTCCACCACCATCTTTAGATGCTAATTCCTTACCTGGAAAATTGCCTTGTATCTATTTTGTGAGGATTTACATATATATATATATATATATATATATATATGTATATATACACACATGTATATGTATATAAATATTTATAATATACATATATGTGTCTATATATATGTATATATGCATATATATGATTTTTTTTCCATATTAGATTGTTGGTTTTTAAGAGATCAGGAATGGTATACTTTTGTCTTTTATCCTGGCCTCCTATAATCCATAAAAAAAGAGTAGGCACATAATAAATATTTATTGATTGACTGATTGGAAGCATGCCATATCTTACTCATAGCCACATCATGCATTTATCCACTGCCCTTTCTGCACTATGAAACTTCATTCCTTAGAGACAGTGATATTCTATAATTTACAGTCATATGACATCACCAGAATATATATTATCTTATATTAGAAGACTCATATAGACTTAATTAGAACTGAAAGGCATACTAAAGGTCATCAAATCTCATTTCAAAGATAAGATTATGATATAGAGAGATTGTGATTTATTCAAGGTTTCACAGGCAATAACTTCCAGAGCTGAGATTCAAACCCAGATCCTTTGATATCTCATCCTACAGCCTTTTCCCCAGTCTCTATTGCTTCTGTAATGTCAATAAAATGAATCTGTGTTTCAGGTAGAAGCTTAAGGTCATTAAAAACAAATTCCCAAAGATAAATCAGCTCTTTTTTTTTTTTTTCTAGCTCTTCAACTTCAGATCTGATTCCTTAGGTACTATGTTAATGTTTCCCTTGAGTACTATGTTTTTTTTTTTTTTTCTTTCTTTTTTTTTTTTAATAGCCTTTTATTTACAGGTTATATGCATGGATAACTTTACAGCGTTAACAATTGCCAAACCTCTTGTTCCAATTTTTCACCTCTTACCCCCCACCCCCTCCCCTAGATGGCAGGATGACCAGTAGATGTTAAATACATTAAAATATAAATTAGATACACAATAAGTATACATGACCAAAACATTATTTTGCTGTACAAAAAGAATCAGACTCTGAAATATTGTACAATTGGCTTGTGAAGGAAATCAAAAATGCAGGTGTGCATAACTATAGGGATTGGGAATTCAATGTAATGGTTTTTAGTCATCTCCCAGAGTTCTTTTTCTGGGTATAGCTAGTTCAGTTCATTACTGCTCCATTAGAAAATTTGGTTGATCTCGTTGCTGAGGATGGCCTGGTCCATCAGAACTGGTCATCATATAGTATTGTTGTTGAAGTATATAATGATCTCCTGGTCCTGCTCATTTCACTCAGCATCAGTTCGTGTAAGTCTCTCCAGGCCTTTCTGAAATCATCCTGTTGGTCATTTCTTACAGAACAGTAATATTCCATAATATTCATATACCACAATTTATTCAGCCATTCTCCAACTGATGGACATCCATTCAGTTTCCAGTTTCTAGCCACTACAAAAAGGGCTGCCACAAACATTCGTGCACATACAGGTCCCATTCCCTTCTTTATAATCTCTTTGGGATATAATCCCAGTAGTAACACTGCTGGATCAAAGGGTATGCACAGTTTGATAACTTTTTGAGCATAGTTCCAAACTACTCTCCAGAATAGTTGGATTCGTTCACAACTTCACCAACAATGCATCAATGTCCCAGTTTTCCCGCATCCCCTCCAACAATCATCATTATTTTTTCCTGTCATCTTAGCCAATCTGACAGGTGTGTGTAGTGGTATCTTAGAGTTGTCTCCTTGAGTACTATGTTAATGTTTCTATATAATATATCGTGTTGATTCATTTTATGAAGGAAATTATTTCTCTTTAAGATCCTAGTATTTAGTCATTTGTATCAGTATGGAAATATTTAATCCCTGATATAAAATTATTTATTCATATACAATAAATTTAAAATATTTTCATTTATTCATGATTATTAATAACAAATTTCATACTATTTTGCTTTAATCATATTATCATAATCCTAAATTGTGTGCTTTCTAACCTCATGATTTTCATTGTTTTTCCTACTCTAGATATTGCTTATGATGTCTCTAAAATAAACATAAGATTGTTTACAAATAGGTTCAACAGAGCTACAGATCATTCTGTTTTTATAAATTTTCAATATTTAAAATCACAAAACTTGTGCCTCTGGGCACAAGTGCCAAAATAAAAAAAAATCTTGGAAAATATACAAAAATAAAACAGCAGCTGCCATTTAAAAAAAAAAGCAAAAAACTGAAAGTATCTAAGGGATAATTCAGTGCCAAAGGACAGTATCTTGGAAAACACAAACAAAAACAAAGTAGTCCTAGACCAAAGCAGGAATCAAAGTTGCCAGGGACAAAACCTTCCAGATGAAATCCTAGCCCAGAGTAAGGGTCCCCCTTTGGACCCCATGAATTTATGATACACATTAATTTTCAGCATCCTAGTTTGGCAGAGGGTCCATGTTGTTATTGTTATTTATTTGCATGCAGCACATTGTGTTATATAAATACATCTGTGCCTCTTTCACATTCCAAGAATGGCAGGATTTTAATCACACACTTGATTTCAGTTGGGGCAGGGCAAAAAGCAGGAACAATGGCCCCATAACAGCTGAAACTCTATATACCTGAACACCAAAGGCAAAGTTACTTCTAGAACTGTTAGAGAAATTTTGCTTCCCTAAATAAATTAATTTTTTTCTAATCATAATTATTATAAAGGAAACCATGCTAAGCCCACTAATATTTTACATCAGTATTTGAGAACAGTGTCATTATGTGATGCTGCTTTAGGCAGGGAAGCTGAAGCGATGTTAAAAAGGAAAATACAATCTAGATGTCAGTTTGGCGTCAAATCAAAGCTGTCGACTTTTAACCACCACAGCTGCCTAGACTTCAGTTAACCTCTCATTGATCTTCCCAAATAGGATTTCATCTAAATCACCAAATTAAAAACTGAGTCTGAGGCCTGGTTCTGCAAATTGAAAAATGTACAAATGAATTGTTGGCAAACACACTTGGCAGCTTTCAGTCACCCAAAGCTTCTGATGTGAGTCCCAGGACTATGGGGCAGCTTTAGTGGGGGTAGAATGTAAAAATCAATTTACCCCAGTTTGGAGACAGGCCCCACATAACATCTGGGACTATGTTGTTAGATTTTAGTGTTGTTGACAATTGAGTGGTATAATGAACAAAGTGCAGGCGTTCATTGTAAGAAAAACTTGGAATAAAAAAAAAAAAACAGGTAATCTCCAGGATACTATTTTTCTAGAGTATCATATAAGAACAGAATAGCTTTTAAAATATCTTTATCATTTTCCTATATAGCTAGTTAGATTTTGCCTTATTGAATGTGAACTAGAAAAATATGTCTGCCTCTTAGGTGTTCAATGAATTAAAGAAAAATATATATTTCACAAATACCTTTAAAATATCACTATACGGCAGAAATGTCAACCATGTGAATTTCATGCAGCTCATAACAATAATGAGTACAGGGCTAAACCATATTAAAATGTACCTCCTGCCTTATTTTACTGTATATTAGTTGAAAAATATATATGCAAACATGTGTGGTTTTCTAAGTTAACATATGTTCCCCTAGGTCTCCTTACATATAGTTTAGTTCCCCTACCTCATTTCTATTTTATCTTGACAACATTGCTTTATGGAATATTACTTGGATGGGGTGAGGGCAGAGAATGTAGATCTGTGATTTCATTGGCATAGAAGACACCATTTTAGCAAATCTCCTTTCACCAACACCATCAGGAATAATTTTTTTTAAGCATTAGAGTCAAGTCAAATGACCTGACTAGGATTATTAGTCAATATATCCGGCAAGTCCTTCTGGCTATAAGCTGATTTTCTATCTATTGTGTCATATTACCTTCCTTTCATTGCGATCTAGTCTTAATAATTAAAGTACAATAAATAAATAACAACAAATAAATAAATAAATACAAATGATTGGAATAATAGTATCACAATAAAAATCTGTATCAGTATAATATTTATCACCCTATATGTGAACATTTTAGTATTTAAACACATATACATGCATATAGCGGGGAGGAGAGGAAGGAGAGGACATTGTAGAGAATGGAAGAGAGGAATTGATATCACAGCAATCCAAAGTAAGAATGGCAGAATTAGCTCCTTTAAGGGTATATAACCATTGGATTTCATATTAAAGCCACAGGAAAAGAAAGAATGAGACACAGGTAGAAAGACTGATCAAAATTGTGATTTGTTAAACTTACTCTTCAAGGAGTAGGGACAGTCTTATTTTTATAATCACATCTACTTACTCTTATGCTGCGGGTCATATAACCAAAAATGGTTTACTTCAAATTTTACTTTTTCTTGAGTTAAAATCAAGGAGGAGAGAACTGTATGTTCTAGTCCTTTTTTTTTTTTTTTTATGTAGTAGGAAAGAAACAATGTATACTGACTGTAACTCTATAATTTAAACATATTCTTTTCCATATCGCTCTGAGGTACAGAAAAGATGGTTAAAGGACATAAATGAAGTGTACTGTTTCTCACTTTTGCTGACTGTGGATCCAGTAATGAAAAAACAAAAACAAACTTTAACCCCAAAATAATTCTCCTAAGATAAATGAGATCTCCTTTATCTTCTCATTTTTAAAACATGTACCTTAATTTATTTTTCTGTCTCTCCCAATAAAATCATGTACCGTGAATATACATAATTTTAACCTTTGTATTACTTCAAGATACTGACCTGAATAGGAAATAAGCATGAATGATGTTGAATTCTTTTTTTAAACTATGGGAAAAGCCACTTAAAATACAGACATTATTAAAACTGCCCACCAAATTACAGTTTTCAGATTTTAGCGAGCCTGATAAAAGCCCTTAAAACCACTGTAATCCTTTCACAGTATGTAACCATTTGCTGTACATAGATTTTTTAAAAAGCCATTAGTCTGGATTGCTTATCTGTGGAGTTTATATGTTGCTAAATGATTGACTATAGACTGTAATGATTATAAGCATACAGAGCTAAGAATTCTACTCCTGCTTAACAAATCAACTAATTTGGTCAGAGTAAAAATATTCAAAATGAGATAAGAATGACAATTGCTGTCACTTTTTACAACTGGAATCACTGATATAATTCTGATATAATTTATATATACATATATGTATATGCAGGAATGTACATATGTGTGTATGAGTGTATATAGTTACTTGAATGAAAATTAACAGCCCTATGTTATTGAAATTACACCATTCAAAAGTTTGACATGTCGTGTTTTGTGTGTTTTTTCTATAAAATTTGAAACAGACTAGCCAGGCCTGGTAGATATTGATGAAAGGACAACTCAACTTACATAGTTACTAAAGGTAATCATCATCTGGGACTGGTTCCAGGAAGAAACAATTTCCTTTGGCAGTTTCCGAAGCTTTGTTTTTGTTGGAAATTGCCTTTTTGGAGCTTATAAAACTAATTCATGACTAGCTCCCAGAGCTGCTGCACACCCCATTGGTGCTCCCCAGAGTATGGTGCATTCCTGTTGACATAATCAAGCTTTGCTCTTGGAAAAGTTCCAGTGATCTGTGGAGCCAGTCAGATTAAGCTAAAACCTTCTAAATCTTCAAAAGAATCCAAGGTAATGGAATATAAAGTGGTAATGGTGATATGGCAGAGCCAAGAGAACACAAATAAGTCAAGACATTTATATTTGAGTTTTTCACTGTTATCCAATCATGCACGATTGGATTTTTCTTTTTTGAGGGTGGGGTGGGGTGGGGACATTATTGAAAAAGAATGATGTTCATTTAGTTTTTCTATCTCTGCCAAAAGGCAGAAATAAAATGTGTTACTCCTTACTTCCCTGAGTTCTTAATTCACTATAAAAATGATACATATTTTTAGTCCTTTTATTCTGTTCAACTTTCTATTTACATGTTACTGAATAACATAAAATCTAGTGTTGAATAATTTTTATTTTGTAAACTATGAATTCCTTCATTTAAATATACATAATTGCAAATCAATTTTGATTATTTTGTTAGTATAAATTTAAATAATTTAAAATTTAAAAATTATTTAAATTTCAGAGAAATATTATTTTTGCTATATGTCACTCCATAAAGAGTTTTTGTGATGGTTAAATACCATTAAATTTATCTTTACATTAGAACTCTGAATTTCAGAAATGTTGCTCTCATATTGCCTTATTTTATGCTTCTTTTTAACATAGAAATACAAATTGCATGTATTTCAAAAAATTCTTTTTCAAAGGAAGAATTTGGAATATTTAATGGGCAAGACACTGTGACGTACTCAAGTTTATACAAATCTGATCATATATCAGCAGTAAATTTTGTAATCATGAACTGTGAACTTTCAATTCACATTGAAAAGCAATTTTCCTCATAGTCCTTACCTTTTTTTACTTGGCCAAAATTCCTTCAGAGATAGAGAAGAAAATCTAATAGTAGATCTTATGCCAAAGGACAAAATTTCTGATAAATTTGAAGAAAATTTGTTTTTGCAAATTTCATTAATGCAAAGTCTATCTTCACTTTTCCCAGTTTTTTATTTCAATATTTTAGAATATGTATTCATATATATTCAGTATTCAGCTGGATCATTTTCACTAACATATAGAATGAAAGGTTACAGAGAGAATGTTAGACCCCCATCTAACTTACTAAAATCTACACACAGGTGTATATGCATATATATTTATAGTCATGTATAAATATATAAAGATCAGTGCTGTGTATTCATTTGAAGAGCTGTTCTGAAATTAAAACTATTTAATTACAATGTATTCAAGACATTTTACAATCCTTTTGTGTTAGTTCATCAAAATTGAGTCTGATAACAGAACAATTTCCAGTGCTAGCCCCAAAAGAATTTTATCAGGACCCATGTGCCTGTTTGTTTTTGAATATTTCTATCAAAGTAAACATGTATGAGTTTGTCGTTGTGCCATTTTACAAATATATGGTGGAACCTAAATGCAAATGCTTCCATCCATTCTCTACTTGAAGGAGAAAAATGATGCATGGGATTTAACTTACAGGCAGCTCATTTCACCGTGCTATTTATAATGTATGATGTGTTAATCTCTAGTAGCAGACTTTTATTCAAAGGGGAGTAATGATGGCATTCAAATTAAGGTTTCTTATTTGAATAATAAAAACAAAAAAAAATCCATAACAAACACAAATTTGAACAAGTTCAAGGAGATTACCTTCCTCTACTTAATAACCAAATTCTAGTCTTGCAAATTTAAAATGCATTGTTGGGAATATAATTATGCTACCTAAAACCGTCAACATAAATGCCGTTTATTTCAAAAGGGAAGTTTTTAAAATATAGCTTTTTAAAAAATGTTATGCAATAAAAAATGTTAATTTCCATATAGTGAGATCCAAAGTGATCACTGGAATTGATCACCTTCAAGCTAAATTTAATTGAAGTTTAGTTCAGGGATCATAAAATCTCTACCCCCTGATCCACAGTACTAAAAACAAACAAAACAAAATTTAAAAATTGCTAACATTTATTTTATTTATTTGATCTTAATTCTTAATTTCTTCTATTTACATATTTTCATTGTCCTTTACAATGAGAAAATTTATAAAAGTATAATGCTTCCAGGTCTTTATTGACACTTTTATAAATTTTGAACAATGGTATTTTAAAAAAATAATAATTAAATTTCACTTCAGACTTAGTAAAACTCTTAGCATGGAAAAGGAAGAAATAGAAAATTCATTTCTGGAGATATAAAATGTCACTTGGCTCTTTGACCTTCTGGATATCAATTAACTTCCCTAGATGCAATTGTGTGAACTATAAAGTGAAGATAGTAGTGATATACTCATCAAAATGTCCAAAAGCTACCTTGATGTGAACAATTTTCTGGAAGTAAATAAATTATTTAGTCCATAATTTCTGTAAATTGTTTCCATATTACCTCTTTCTATGTATATATCTTATACTTACAGTTGTTAGAAAGAAAACTCCTGGGGGAGAAATGATTATCATTTTTCTTTTAGAAGGGGCAATTAGGTGATATAGTGGAAGGAGTACCCAGCCTGAAGTCAGGAAGACTCATCTTAAAATCAAATCTGGCCTTTGGACATTTATTAGGTATGTGACTCTGGACAAGGCACTTAACCCTTTTCAGTTTAGAGCCTCATTTGTGAAATAATCTGTAGAAGGCAATGGCCAACCACTCCAGTATCTTTGTGAAGAAAACTCCCAAATGGAATCATAAAAAGTTGGAAATAACTGAAAAAATGTCAATCATAATAAAAATTCTTTTGAATACCCTGCAAAAACTAGCTTTGGATTTTTGTCAAAGCAAGTATTTGGTATCTATTTATTGAATTAATGAACCTTTTATACTTCTGCAATGGAAAATATATAAGAAGACCCAGATCCTTAAAAGTCAAAATTGGTATTAAGAAAGATCATTTTAATCTTAAGAATGTTCAGTGCTAGCTAAGGCTGTAACTCTCTTGTAAAATACATGATATTCCAAGGTCTTCCCTTGTGAAATGTACTTTTGGAATTCAGATATACTGGTCTTTACTCACAGTCATAAGTATTTTTAGGTAAGACAAATATTTATTTAAAACAAAGTATTAGTCAAATATAATTTTTATCAGAACTTAGTTATTTAAATGTTCTTCTCTTCTATGGGTGTTAATATACCACACAAACAAATCATCACATATATCTTCATGTGTATGACTACAAAAAAATTAAAAGTACATTAAGAATTATCACGAAATATATATTAGTTTACTTGTGCAATAACCAAATGTTTGTGAGCACAATTAGCCTCAAGACCATGGAAAGACAACATAGGGATGAATCTGATTTTCACTCCAGTAGGTAGTTTGGTCCATATGCCTCTTTTTGAGTATTTCTGCTGTACATCTGTCTCATGAAAAACATAAAATTGTTAGATTCATTATCGGTTACAGCCTGGAACAAGTAAGATTTCAATTTCAACAGGACAGCCAAACAGCTGGGAAATCCCCAAGGGTAGGTATGAGAAACAAGGGGATAAAACAGGCATCAAAAATACTACATTGAAAGGTACTAATTAGGGGCAATAAAGTCAAGTTTAAAAAAATGCACCCTTAGATGATGTTTCAATGAGATTATTTAGGCAGGGGAAAATGGCACCTTAGAAGGCTTGCTTCCACCTATATTCTTATGTAAATTATATCTTGAATCTTGAATTTATTTAAATGGAAACTCTTCAAGTTAAAGACTAGCAACTTAAATTGTGAAGTGATTTTTTTTTAAAAGGAAAATAAGTAGAAATCTTGTATTCAGTTCAGATCTGGTTTTAAGATTACTACTGATTGACTTTCAGGAAAAAACCAAACAAACAAATAAAAAACAACAGTGAATATTGTGAACATATCTGATTTGATAGCAAGTTTGTTTGCCAAGTTGAAAAAAAAAAAAGCTTATTTAAGAATATATAAAGAGTAACTTGTTTAGTATTGGAACATTTGTAGTATTATTAATTTGAAAAGCATGTTTTCTCTAGATAAAATGTGTGTTGGTAATTTGATTTGCTTCACAATTATTTTTTAGGATGTTTTAATAACATTACCAAAGAAAATAGCATATTAAAATGTAATATAAAAAAGTACAGGAATTGCTATTGCAAAGAAAAGAAGAATTAATTCCATTATATCCTTTAAAAAAAATAATACTGGACACAAATTACATAGTGGTAACACTGGAGTTTTATTTTGTATTTATTATATATAATTTCACAATTATATGATGGTAATGGAAGCAATCTCTTTTCAATTGCTTCTAACTTTTCAGGAATTCAGACTTCTGAAAAGAAGATATTACAGTATTTCCAACTTTACAAATAAGCTATAGAAGCTACAACTGATTTTTCCCAAAGTCTCAAAGTTACTTTGATAGTTGGGAAATAATTGGGAAAAGTCAAGCCTTTGTTCACTCCAAATTTGGTACTCTTTCTATGATACCATACTGCCTCAACTCAGTCTATTATAAAACTTAATACTGAAATATGTATTATCTGATTACAGAATGAGTCAAGAAAGAAAATATGTAGTAGGCCAAGGTAAAAATACAGTTATTGAACTCTTGTGATTAATCAATTGTCATTTCAACTTCATCCTATATAAAATTTACTGAAAGACAGAAAGTAATTACTATCCATGAGTAACTTTCAGGTAGACTTATTTATAAGCTTGTTATGTGCCCTAAAGGAGACATTTCTGACTATCTTCATTAAGTATGTTTAGATGCTTGTTATGTGCCTTAGAGGAAACATTTCTGACTATCTTCACTAAGTATGTTAAGAAGGTGACTTACTACTTTTGTTTAAACTTAGTATCATTGAATGTTTTACATTTGGAAAATAATTTCTACAATTTATATATACATGAACAGAGAAAGAAAAACCTTTAGCATACATTCACACACAAATATCTGGATTATGAATGGCTAAAACCCTCATTTTCATTGGAAGGATGGCATACGGAGCACCTAAGGGAGACTTGCTAAAATGTTGTTCTCAAATCTATTCCATAGGATTGCCTTAAAAAATGGAATAATCAATATTTATATTTTAATAGCTAAAGATCAACAAATGGTGTCTAAGACAGATCCAATGTTTATATTCTAGCCTGAAGCAAAATGGCTTTAGTGAAGTAGTTGTAGTGTATTTTCATTTCTAAACTTTCAAGAAACTATGTCTGAGAGTCCATCTGTCAGAGAAATTTTTTTCCCCTATAGATCTGTGGTTTCCTTAGGGCAAGTTTGAGGAAAATGAATTTAAAAACAACAACAAAACCCCTACATTCCTATTTCATGTTATGCCTTTCAGAGTCTTATTTTCTTTATTCCTTGGATGTGACAACATTAACAACATCTGGTTTTTAATTTAAATGAGAGCTTTAAGTTTTGGAAATTTTTAAAAGAAAAAAAAGGCTATGAATATTCCCTCTAACTTGAGTAAAATGTCTAAGCAAACATATGACCATAATTGACATATTAGGGTTTCAGTATCCATCACTGAATCAAGGATATAAGAACAAATTTGGGGACTCAGACCCATAATCCTTAAAGTTATGTCCCAAATCTTCATATATTCCATGTAAATACATAAACATATTGAAATATGCAACATAATGGATATGTATACAAATATTTTCATTAATGTGTGCGCTGTCACATGTATATGCATGTGTGTGTGTATGATGTGTCCTACTGAAGTGTTAAGTTTTATAACCTTTAGAGTTCTTGTTCATACATTTTTGGTCCAAGGACATTTGAAAAACATTCTTATGAGGAAGTAGAAAACTGAAGAATACTTTAAACATTTACCCTTCACCAAGAAGCAAAATGCAAAGCCAACCACTTGATATGTCCTCTTAAAAGTGCCCTGTAGCATTGTGTTTAATTCTCAAAGAAATAAAAAGCAATCATAAAAGTATATGAAAGGTCAGTTGTGCAATGTCAGGATAGTCTATCATGTAAATAAACACTTAGGGACCTTTCAAGACTCAAATTAAGCTGGCAAATATGTATTTAGATGCTTCTTAAAATGCAGATCAGTAAAATGATGGCTGATAATAGCATTCATGTATTTAGGGACTTTAAAACATGGATTATTGACTAGATGGACCATAATGCTTCCTTTGGGACTATTATAGTCCATCGTGTAAACACATATAGATAATTCAAAAAAAAAATATGCTTCACCCAGTCCATAAAAGCTTCCACTGAACTAAATACAGTTCATTGGGTACTTATTTAGGACAGGATTTTAAAAACAACAACTACAAAATCCCAAAACTCATAAAAGTATTAATTATGTAGATTTTGTTCTATATTACATGTTCCCAATATTCATTTCTCCTCAAAATTTAAAATTTCATTATTTCTGTAAAGGGATAACTGTTTGAAACAGTAATTTTGTTAAATAGTGAATCAGATTTGATTCCATAGACTTGATTTTTAAAAATCTGAATGCATTTTAACTGCTAAAATACTAAACGGGATGTTGTCTGGCCATCTGTAAGGATTTTGATTTGCTTCTATTTTTAGAATTCTCAAACCAGTAGTTGAGACATGAGTTGTGAGTTGGTATTGTTAATTAAAAAAATGAGGGGCCTTCAAACCAAATAGTTTTACAGTGACCAGGATATCTAGTAGGTACCTAATAAATGCTAAATATCTGTTTCTATGATTGAATAATATAAGAAGTAATAGTCTTCTGGTAAATATTTCACTTATGTCAGTTTAGCTTTTCAAGTATCAGTCTTCAATTGTTCTGCCTGGGGTACATATGAAAAGCACAGAAAGGATGTACATTAAGAACTGAACAAAACAATAAATTGCCATAAAATTGATTGATGATTTGACTATTTTTCTTTTCCTTTGTTTTCATATATGCACTGGCATAATCATTGAGAAAAAAGAGCAATGAAAGAAAATTAAGCATTTTTTGAGCACTTCATAGAAAAATGAGGCGACCTAAACATTATTGGACCCATTAATACCTGTCTTGTAGTGAGCAGAAACTGTGATTTTTGTCACTGGATATCTTGTGATGGGCAATACTGTGACTGATTAAAACATTCTCACTAAGATGTATTGGCAATACCTACTAAAAGGAAGCTTTAAAAATGAATTCAATTCCATCTACATATACAATAAACATTTCATATATATGCATGAATGTTTATACATATTACCTAATTATGATGATTTTTAAAAACAGGCTTTGAAATTGTAGTGATAAAAGTTTTGGCTGCAAATTTCCTTCAAAACAGATAAAGAAAAGAATAAGAAAACACATTTGATTAGAGCCTTACTTAGAAAATACTTATCAACTATGTTTTTAAAGTTATTAAAGGACTTCATAAAATAATCCACATGAAAATATTTTTGAACTCTGCTAGAAATACATTTGAAACTATTCATCATTTTCTCTAACTTTAAAATAAAGTTTCAGTTTCTAAGAGCCAAGATGGTAACATAAGAAGGAAATAACCATAACTCTCCCACATCCTCCTCCAAATAACCATAAAATAGCCCTCCAGAAACAAATCCTAGAACACTAGAACAAGCAAAAAGACAGGGAAAAAGTCTTTGAGCCTTAAGACACTTAGAAGATCAGCAAGAAAAATCTTGTCTCACTTGGGTAAAAGGGGAAAACAGTTCAGGACAGGAAATGTCCTAGCAAGCCAACAGTAAGTGCCACTTCAGCAAACCAGGAGAAGATTCTGAGCCCCGGAGCAGTGGAGCAGGCAAGCCAATTCTCCATGTGCTTAAATATATGGAGGGGAACAGTCAGACTCCAGCTGAGAAATGTTACTTGCTTTAGCATTGCCCTGGGCAAAGAGGCAATCTTCAGTGGCCAGACCTTCAGGTACTTCAGTGTAGCCCAGGGGAAACACATACATATTCCAGTGGCCTCAGTACATATCAGATACCCGTGCTAGGATCCCATCTCAGCTCCAGGTAAGCTTCCAGGACTTCTACAACTTCTAGCAATGCTGAGCACAGCACCAGACACAAGTGTCACTGCAAGCCTCGGAGGCATCAGTGCAACATTAGGTAAATAGCCAGATCCTGCAACTCCAAGCTTAAAAGGAAGGGAAAAGGCCAAAAAAAAAAAAAAAAAAGGAAAAAAGGATCTGAGTTTAAAAAATTATTATGGTGACAGGGAAGATCAAGATACAAACGCAAAAGAGGATAACAATGTGAAAACACCTATGGTCAACCCCCCTAAATGGAAAGTTGTCTCCACCTCAGAAAGGACTCAAGGAAGAGCTAAAAAAATCACATAAGAGAAGTACAAGAAAAATTGGGGGAAAAAACAAGAGTAATGCAAGGGAATTCTGAAAAATAAAAAAAGAATCAACAGCTTTGGAAAACTGCTCAAAAAGTAGAACTGGCCAAATGGAAAATGAGATACAAATATACACTGAAGAAAACAATCCCTTAAAGAGTTAAAATTATTCAAATGGAAAAGGAGGTACAAAAAGCTAATTGAGGAAAACAACACCTTAAAAATCAGAATTGGGAAAGTGGAAATTAATGACTCTATGAAATATCAAGAATTGATCACACAAATTCAAAAGAATGAAAAAAAGAGAAGAAAATATAAAACACCTTATGGGAAAAACAATTAAAATGAAAAATAGGTCAAGGAGAGACAATGCCAAAATCACTGGAGTATCAGAAAGCCATAATCAAAAGGAAGACCTGGTTGTTTCAAGAATTGTCAAGAAAACTATTTGTCAATTCCAACAGATTTGGGATGAAAATGCCATCTACATATAGATGGAGAGCCATGGAAACTGAAGACAGATCTAAGCATACTATTTTTACTCTTTTTTCTTGTTTTCTTTTTCTCTCCTGTGCTTTTTCCCCTTTTGTTCTGTTTCAATATGACTAATATGGAAAATGTTTAAAATGATTGAATGTGTATAACTCATATCAAACTGCTATCTTGGGGAGGAGTGAGGGAAGATAGGAAGAGAGAAAATATTTGGAACTTAATATCTTATAAAAATGAATATTGAAAACTATCCTTATGTGTAACAAAATATTATTGAAGAATAAAGAGAATAATATACATAATCAGTTGAATAAAGAAATACTATGCAACAAAGATGTATAAGGTAAGGCTATTAACTAAAGTTTGGGGAAGAACGACAGATGAAAGGACTGACCAGAGTAGATGGTAATTGGAAGCAAAACACTGGTGAGGAGGGAAAGAGTGAAAGAAGAAAGAGGACACAGAAGGAAAAATAGGATAGAGGAAAATACACAGGTAGTAATCATAACCCTGGATGTGAAAAGTATGAACTCTCCCATAAAAGAGAAGTTGATAGCAAAGTAGATCAAAAATCAGAATCCTACAATATCTTGCTTCCAATAAACACAGTCAAAACAGATACACACAAGGGTTAAGGACATGGGCTATAGTAGAATCTATTATGCTTCAGGTGAAGTAGAAAAAAAAGAAAAAAGCAGGGTTGCAATCCTGATCTCAGACAATGTAAAAGAAGAAACAAACCTAATTAAAAGAGATAAGGAAGAGAATGATATATTTTTTCTTTTTTTAAAATTAAAATTTTTTTTATTTTTAAAACATATGCATAGATAATTTTTCAACAATGACATTTGCAAAACCTTGTGTTCCAAATTTTCCCTCCCTTCCCCCCCACTCCCTCCCCTAGATGGCAAGCAATCCAATAAATGTTAAATATGTTAAAAATATATGTTAAGGGGGGAATGGAGCCAAGATGGAGGAGAAGGTACATGTGACTTTCTAAGCTCCTCTCATACCCTCATGACCAATTATTAAATTCAGCCTCAAAAATAGCACTTGACTGGTAAAATTTATGACGATTAGAAGTACAACAACTTATCAGCCAAAAATAATCTGGAAGATCACCAGAAAAAGTGTGTCCTGAGCAGCTGTAGCAGATCAGCTCAAACAGGGATAGAACCAGAGGCTAAGGTCCAGAGCAGACTAGGGGCAGGGGTAGCCTCTGTGGTTAGAAAAGTTATAGAGACAACTCTGCCATAGGCTGACTGCTCTGCCTTGATTACAAAGTAGTAGATCATCAGAGAAATCAAAGCCAAAGGTAGAGGATGCTCTAAAAAACACCAGAACCTAACAAGATCTGGCTATCCCACCCAAAACCAGAAGTGATTCAGCACAGACCACAGCATCGCTTTACAACCGCATTCTGCAGCATGGGCCAGGGCAGTCACAAATCTGCACGTCAGGGGGGCACAGCCCGGGGCAGCCTCTAATCTGCACTGTGTGGGGCTCAATCTGGGGCAATAGAACTTCCACAGTGCAACTGTGCTTCCCTGGGCAGAGACACTTCTGGTCCATGCTGGGCTATTTGTGGACAACTGCTAATACCCACCTCACAGCAGGCTTTGGCTTGGAGTAGTGACACTTTTACTGCTCAGCTTCTAGCCCCAGGTCAGTCATTAATCTGCACAGCAGAGTTCTTCACTGGGCACTTCCGCACCTTGGCCCTGTGCTACCTAGGTCTGAGTCACTTCCGATGGGAAACTTTTTCCCAGAGCACTCCCACACCTCGCTGCTCTTTGCAGCCTATTTGCAGAATAGTTACTGTTGATACATCTATCCTGCTCTACAGAGGAAGCTGGTAACCTCCTTGCCCTGAAGGCAGACCCTACAGGCTTTTAAAAAAATGAATAAAAAAATCAACAGGACAATCAATAACTTCTATACAGAAAAAGAACAGTTTTTCAACCCTGAGGAGACTAATTGCAGTCTGCAGACAAAACCACAAAAGGTGATGTAACCTGGTTTCCATCACACAAATCTCTCCTAGAAGAGACTATTAAAAATCTTAAAAGAGAGCTAGAAGAATGGGGAAAGGTAAGAGAATCTATGCAAGACAGTAACAACTTCCTGAAATATGAATTGGAAAAGGTAAAGAACTCCCAGGAAGTGTAGGGAAAAAGAATTTGTGAATTGGAAAAGGTAAAGAATTCCCAAGAAAGTAGGATTTGTGAATTGGAAAAAGAAAATAACTCACTAAAAAAAAAAAATTTAGTGAAATGGAAAAAAATTCCATAAAGCAAAACAACTCATTTAAAAACTCAATTGGACATATACAAAAAGAAGTTAAAAAAGCTAATGAAGAAAATAACTCATTAAAAATCATAACTGAATAGAAATGAATGATTCATTGAGACATCAAGAATCAGTCAAGCAAAACCAAAAAAATGAAAAACATTAGAAAAAAAATTAAATATCTACCTGGAAAAACAACAGACCTGGAAAATAGATCTAGGAAAAATAGTCTGAGGATGATTGGACTTCCGCAAAATTATGATGAAAAAAAGAGCCTTGATACAGGAAATCATCAAAGAGAACTGCCCAGATATAATAGAATCAGAAGATAAAATAGGCATTGCTTTTATGAAAAAAAAAACAAACAATGAAATAGATAAACCTTTGGTAAATCTGATTAGAAAAAGGAAAGAGGAAAATCAAATTATTAGTCTTAAAAATGAAAAGGGAGAACTTTTCACCAATGAAGGGGAAATTAGAGCAATAATAAGGAGTTACTTTGCCTAACTTTATGCCAATAAATTTGATAACCTAAGATCAAGACAAAACAAGAATGCACATTATCACCACTATTATTGAATGTAGTACTAGAAATTCAGTTGTAGCAATAAGAGAAAAAAAGGAAATTGAAGGAATTAGAATAGGCAAAGAGGAAACAAAATTATCACTCATTACAAGTGATATAATCATAAAATTAGAGAATCCTAGAGAACCAACTAAAAAACTACCTGAAATTATTAACAACTTTATAAGAGTTTCAGGATATACTATAAACACACATAAATCACCAGGATTTCTGTATATGAACAACAAAGTCCAGAAACAAAAGACATCCCATTCAAATTAACTAAACAAAATAAAATACTTGGAAGTCTATCTGCAAAGACAAATACCGGAACTAAATGTACACAATTAACAAAACAGTTTTCACTCACAAAAAAGTGAGATATAAATACTTGGAACAAATATTAATTGATAATTAATCAAGGGTAGATTGAGCCAATATAATAAAAATGACAATTCTGCCTAAACAATTTTTTTTTTATCCAATGTAATGCTAAACTACCAAAAATTATTTGATAGAGCTAGAAAATATAACAAAATTCATCTGGAAGAACAGAATATCAAGGGAAGAAATGGAAAAAAGTACAAAAGAAGGTAACTTAGCAATAACAAATCTCAAACTATATTATAAAGCAGTTATCATTAAAATACCCCAGCTTTGGGGATAAAAATTTACTCTTTTACAATATCTGCTGGTAAAAATGGAAAACAATAGGACACAAACCAGGCATCAACCAATACCTCACAGCATATGTTAAGATAAAGTCAAAATGGATGAATATAGTTTACCTGTCCAATATATGGAGAGGGAAAGAATTCATGCCTAAATAAGTGCTAGAAAGCATTATAAGATATGATTAGATAATTTTAACCCTAATAAATCAAAAAGCTTTTGTACAAACCAAACCACTGCAACTAAGATTAGAAGGAAAGTAGAAATCTGGGAAACAATCTTTATACCAAATTTCTCTAACAAAGGCCTCATTTCTCATATATAGAGGGAGAATTGAGTCAAATTTGTAAGACCACATGATACTCTCCAGTTGGTAAATGGTCAAAGGATATGAACAGGTAGTTTTCATTTGAAGAAATCAAAGATAACTAAATGTTAAAAATCACATTTTATTAAATAAATATAAATTAACTCAATTCAGAGGTTCTATCTCACACCTATCAGATTGGTTAAGATGGAACAAAAAGAAAAAAGATAAGTCTTGGAAAGGGTGATGGGAAATTAAGACAATAATGAATCATTGTTGTTGGTCTAATACTGAACTGATAACAACCATTCTGGAAAGCGATTTGAAACTATGACTAACAAGTGACCAAACTGTGCATACTCTTTGACTCAGAAATATTACTACTAGTTCTATATACCAAAGAATTCATATAAAAACTGTAACTACTAGTTCTATATACCAAAGAATTCATATAAAAACAATAAAGGATCTACATGTGCAAAGGGAGTCATAGCAACTCTTTCTGTTGGTGTCAAAGTATGAGAAATTAAGGTGATGTGAATTGGTTGGGGAATGGCTGAACAAACTATGGTAGATGAATCTAATAAAATACTATTGTGCAATAAGAAATGATGAACAGGAAGAAATCAGAAAAATCTGAAAAAAAAATTATACAAATTGATCCAGTGTGAAATGAGTAGAACCATAAAATCATTATAACACAAGTATCAGCAACATTGTGTGATGATCAACTATGAAGTTCTTCTCAGTAACACAGTGATTCAAGATAAATACAATGGACTCACTAGGGAAAATTCTATCCAGAGATAAAAAACTGATGGACCCTGTATGCAGATTGATGTATATTTTTTCACTTATTTTATTATTTTTGTGTTTTTTTCCCCTTTTTTGATCTGTTTCCTCTTTCACAACCATGATTAATATAGAATTTTTTTTATGATAGCATATATACTAACCTATAACCTACTATTTGTGTAAGAAGGGAGGGAGAGAGGGAAAAAATTTGGAACAAAAATTCTTGTAAAAAATGAATTCTAACATTGTCTTGGCAAGTAAATGGAATAAAATATTTTAAAAAAAAGTTTTAGAACTCTATCTTTTCTTTCTCAGTGATCATAATCAAATTTACAGTGTTATACCTATGGTTTTAATGTTATAATATTTTGTAAGTAAAGGTAATTCATCCCTGAGTATCTAACTTTTTAAAAAATACATTGTTTTTATGAATGTTTTCTTTTTATTTTTTTCTTTAAATTGATCTGATATCTTACCACCCATGGTTTTTCAGGTACCCAAATCTCCCACAAGTACTTCGGCA